>NC_067478.1:125034041-125653416 GCF_947179515.1 Apodemus sylvaticus | reverse complement strand
CTTGCCTCAGAAATAAACTAGCATCTACTCTTATCTCAGCACACCATGGCCATCTCTGACACTCTCTTTAAGGTAAACAGTACACTTACCGTCCCTCAGGTTATGGTCTGGAAAGCTCAGTCCACCATGTCTGACCTCTAACTGACTCCATCACTGTGAAGCAGTCACAGTAGGAGACACAGTATCCTTGGCAACAGGGAAAAATCTGCTTCTTTTTAAACATCACCTGCTTCTTAGAAGGTAGACTTTCACAAACTTGGTTGCTTCATCTGAAGCATACTTATATCTTATAAGTAGTGACTGCTGCTCCTAAAATGTCCTTGTTTTTATTTTGTTTTGTTTTTCTGATTTGATAACCATCTTGAATTTAATTAATTCAATTTAATTAATTTAATCAGTTCATTTAATTAATCTGGATTTACTAGAGTTGTGTTAGTTAGGGTTGAATGTCAAAGCCTTGGATAAACTGTGTTTCTAAATCATATTTAAAAAACACTGTCCATATGATTTTGATATACTATACCGGCTAGTTAAATGCACATCTGAGTGAAACCCTGTTAGTGTGGAGAGGGTGACGCGTGTGTACATCCTGGTCTTGGAAGCCAGGTCAAACTGGTTGTACATCGTGGTGCTCTTTCTCGAGACACCTTCCTCTCACGATTTCTATTTTGAGAAGAGATAAGTACAGGGTTCTATTCTTGGGAAGCAGCAGGAAGGTGTACTAAAATAGCAGGGAATTGACTTGCTGATGGCGTTTTTTCATGGTCACTTTCTTGGTTTCTCTTGCAGGCATATTGATTTTCTTAACATTCTCCTTAATGTGCTTGTATACTATTAAAATATTATCACGACTTGTACAAGCTGCTAGAGAGTTGGCTCAGCATTAAGACAACTTGTTCTTCCTGCACAGGCCCTGGGTGGCTCCCAGCATCCACACTGGCCTAACAGCTGAATATAATTCCAGTTCTAGGTGATCTGGCACTGAGTTCTGACCTCCACACACATAGTATACAGATATGAAGGCAGGCAAAAACTCCAGCTCGTGAAATAAAAAAAAAATATCTTAAAAAATGAAACAAAAAACTTTCTCCCTGTACCGATGTCCTCAAGAGTCTTCCCCAGTTTCTTTTCTATTAGCTTCAGAGGGTCTGCCTTTATGTGGAGGTCCTTGATCCATTTGGAGTTGAGCTTAGTTCAAGGAGACAAGGATGGATCAATTCACATTCTTCTGCATGCTGACCTCCAGTTGAACCAGCACCATTTGCTGAAAAGGCTATCTTTTTTCCATTGGATGTTTTCAGCCTCTTTGTCGAGGATCAAGTGGCCATAGGTGTGTGGGTTCATTTCTGGGTCTTCAATCCTGTTCCATTGATCAGCCTGCCTGTCACTGTACCAATACCATGCAGTTTTTAACACTATTGCTCTGTAGTATTGCTTGAGGTCAGGGATACTGATTCCCCCAGAATTTCTTTTGTTGCTGAGAATAGTTTTAGCTATCCTGGGTTTTTTGTTATTCCAGATGAATTTTATAATTGCTCTTTCTAACTCTGTGAAGAATTGAGTTGGGATTTTGATGGGTATTGCATTGAATCTGTAGATTACTTTTGGCAAAATGGCCATTTTAACTATATTGATTCTACCGATCCATGAGCATGGGAGGTTTTCCCATTTTTTGAGGTCTTCTTCCATTTCCTTCTTCAGAGTCTTGAAGTTCTTGTCATACAGATCTTTCACATGTTTGGTAGGAGTCACCCCAAGATACTTTATACTGTTTGTGGCTATTGTGAAGGGGGTCATTTCCCTAATTTCTTTCTCAGCCTGCTTATCCTTTGAGTATAGGAAGGCCACTGATTTGCTTGAGTTGATTTTATAACCTGCCACTTTGCTGAAGTTGTTTATCAGCTGTAGGAGTTCTCTAGTGGAGTTTTTTGGGTCACTTAGGTAGACTATCATGTTGTCTGGAAATAATGATAGTTTGCATCGGTACAGGGAGAAAGTTTCTGAACAGAACACCAATAGCATATGCTCTAAGATCAAGAATTGACAAATGGGACCTCATAAAATTACAAAGCTTCTGTAAGGCAAAGGACACCATCAAAAGGACAAATCAGCAACCAACAAATTGGGAAAAGATCTTCACCAATCCTACATCAGATAGAGGGCTAATATCCAATATATATAAAGAACTCAAGAAGTTAGACTCCAGAAAACCAAATAAACTTATGAAAAAATGGGGTACAGAGTTAAACAAAGAATTCTCACCTGAAGAACTTCTGATGTTGGAGAAACATCTTAAAAAATGCTCAACTTCATTAGCCATTAGGGAAATGCAAATAAAAACAACCCTGAGATTTCACCTTACACCAGTCAGAATGGCTAAGATTAAAAATTCAAGAGACAGCAGGTGTTGGCTAGGATGTGGAGAAAGTGGAACACTCCTCCACTGCTGGTGGGGTTGCAAATTGGTACAACCACTCTGGAAGTCAGTCTGGCTGTTCCTCCGAAAACTGGGCACCTCACTTCCAGAAGATCCTGCTATACCACTCCTGGGCATATACCCAAAAGATTCCCCAGAATGTAATAAGGATACATGTTCCACTGTGTTCATAGTAGCCCTATTTATAATTGCCAGAAGTTGGAAAGAACCCAGGTATCCCTCAACAGAAGAGTAGATGCAAAAAATGTGGTATATCTACACAATGGAGTACTGTTCTGCCATTAGAAACAATGAATTCATGAAATTCTTAGGCAAATGGATGGAGCTGGAGAACATCATACTAAGTCAGGTAACCCAGACTCAAAAGATGAATCATGGTATGCACTCACTAATAAGTGGATATTAACCTAGAAAAATGGAATACCCAAAACATAATCCACACATCAAATGAGGTACAAGAAGAACGGAGGAGTGGCCCCTTGTTCTGGAAAGACTCAGTGAAGCAGTATAGGGCAAAACCAGAACAGGGAAGTGGGAAGGGTTGGGTGGGAAAACAGGGGGAGGGAAGGGGACTGATGGGACTTTCGGGGAGTGGGGGTCCAGAAAAGGGGAAATCATTTGAAATGTAAATAAATATATCAATAAATTAAAAAGAAATGAAACAAAAACAAATGAACAAACAAAACACTTGCGCAGGCCATGAACACCAAAGTCACAGTCTGTTCAGCTAACAATAAGTACTTTTAATTCCTTATCCGTCAACCCTGAAACCCCTCTGTTATCTATGCATCTGCCTCTCCTTAAGCTTTCTAGGCTCTTTCAATAATACTACTAATAAATATTCATAGCTCTTGTCTTGAAAGAGAGAATTCATAGCATTTAGTTTAAAAGTACATTTTTATAACATTAAAAAAAAAAACCCACAATGCTGAAAATTGTTAGGAGAGGGTTTGCATTCTGGAAATACAAGTCACCCGCACTGCTCCTCAATCTCATAAAAACAAAATCGTTCGCGCGCCAGCGGGCATGCACATCTCAGTCTTGTTAGCCACGCCCAGCACGGACTAACAAACTATGCTTATGAATGTGAGATGTTAACGTCTCTTCGGATTTTTCTTTAAAATATTACTTGAAGTTAAAAAGCAAAGATAGCTGTTTCTAAAAGAAAGGCTTAACGTAAGTGTGCAGAGGCTGCAACCATGAAGGCATTGCTGTTTCCTGCTACTCGGAAATCTGTCCCCTTGTGAGTCTTCCTTTGCTTCTAGATCTGAAGGCAGGCTTTCTCTTAAACAACAGATGATACAGTACCGAAGTAGATCTAATACTAATATTGCCCAAAGATTTGAAGGAAAAAGCGTTTCATAAAGCAGAGCATGAGGTCCAGGCTTGTACTTCCAGAGAGGGCAAAGATAAAGAAGGTCTTCCTGGACCAAACAAACTGAAAAGACAAAAGTACCCCAGTGTTGTAACATTTGCCTAACGTCCATGTGCCCCAATGTTCTATAGTTAGTACTGGGGAAAAGATAATATTTTTTAATTAATATACAATAGATAATATATATACATAGTATAATACATTATATATAAATATAATACATATATATATATACACATATATATACAGCATTTTGGTATTATCTATTACTCTCACACCATTAACAGGTATAGACTCACATTAGATTTCTTCTTAAAGTATCCTGAGTATTATTCTTACTAATGCCTCAGGACTGTTGACAAGAAACAAAATGCTGTCTCCTTAACTCTAAGTATATACATGTAGGATAACACGGCCCCTGAGACAAAGGAAAA
The DNA here is from genome assembly GCF_947179515.1 of Apodemus sylvaticus. Classification (NCBI taxonomy): domain Eukaryota; kingdom Metazoa; phylum Chordata; class Mammalia; order Rodentia; family Muridae; genus Apodemus; species Apodemus sylvaticus. Next base: position 125,649,170 of record NC_067478.1, on the reverse strand, counting down.
GTGTGATGTGTTGCCAAAATCCTTCCTAAGAGGAAGTAATCCCTCGACTCAGGAATTCCACCATGATGCCTGGCTTCAGATGGTCAAAGGCAGAGACTGACAGTTCTTCCTCTTGCTTGTTGGAAAGCGGGCATCATTACAGAAGGCACAGTCATCAGGTGCCTGTGGCTTGTACACAGCAGAGCTCACCCAAATTCACTAGTGAGCTTCTCAAAAGGGCTGGAAAGAGGGTTCATGTGATAACCTCAAAGGACCACATTGGAGAGTATTGCATGTGTGTGCAGATATGCCTGTAGGGTGGGGCTTAACTCAAGCATGTGCAGGGGGGTGGAGTTTGAGCTGTATAATACATGTTTCTGAAGAATACAAAACATCATTTCAAAATACTAAGGTAGAAATTTCAGCGTTTGAGGTCATCCTCAGCTCCATAGCTAGCTAGTTAGAGGGCCACCTGGCTACATGAGACCCAATCTCAAAAAAGACTTAAAATCCTTGACTTGGAATTGCTGACCGAGATAATTTTAATAAATTTATGACATTTTTTCCTGCTAATAAAATTGGAAAAGCAATGAAAACAGTGAATACTAATAATGATTTTCATTTTTTTTTAAATCTTCCTTGCTCCAGGGATGGATCGTGGGGTCTCTTCTAAGAGGAATAAGTGTTGTATCTCAGAATTCTCCCAACCCCTTAGCACAATTACCCTAGAGGATTCTGTTAACAAAGGACTGACCACAGTGCATCAATCATATTAAAGTAAAATAACTGAAATTGAATTTTAACTAAAATAGTATCTAAATGATTCAAATAGCTACTTTAAAAACAGGAAAAATCAAAATAAACTGAAAATCACCAACACAATTTTGCTTGTATTATAGTGTTTCACTTTCTGAAGTTTGACAGATAAATGTACAATACATACTACAGCATAATACTTTGTGGTTGGCAGGCATGAGTGAAGTACGTTCACAACAGAACTGTTTCCCCAGGAGCAGGATGGACAGTAGGCTCCCAACAGCACCAGGGAGTGGAGTCAAATGCGTTCTTGGCCTGGTCTGGGTTAATTTGGGTCTGTGCAATAGATATCCTTTCTAGCTAAGCACTATCCGGTCTTCTGCATTGTCCTAAAAATACTTTTCAAGCGTTAAGTGTTGGTCTGGGCCATATACCATCTCTTGACAAGAGATGTGAATTCTATCTCATTTCACACAGTTGAGCTTAGCCCTTTTTTCATCTTCTCTATAGGAAAATATTTAAAGCTTTTAACCATTTTGATCATTTTTTTTTATTTTAAAATGGGAAGGCTATTCTGTCCCGTGGAAAACAGGTTAGAATATTTACAGTGGTTTGCCAATCCCTTCCCTGAAGGTATTATCTTCCACTTAAGTTCTATGGAGCAGGTCATGTGGGTTCAAATCCCAGTTAAAATAATCAGTAGCAGTGTAACTTTGACAAGTTTTTTTTATACCTCCCTATCTCATTTGAAAACTGTGGGTAATAATAGCAGCCTTCCTCACAGGATTGGGAAGACTGAATTAATTAGCATAGTAATAGTTCAGAACAATGGTAGCCAGTGCTCCAGGATTGCCAGTTGTAACTGCCAAGTGAGTAGTGTATAGTGGTGTTCCCACACGGAATCTATAAAAATGTAAAAGGAGCTGAGCTCTGCCAGGCAGCCTAGAGGAACTTAAAACACACGGGCTTTGTCTCACCCTGCTTTATAGTTTAAATAGCTGTGCTCAGATTGATGTGTGGCTCTGCTTAGGGTGAAAGGAAAGAAAAGAATCCAGTTAAGAGGACTCAGATAAAAAGGAAAGAAAAAAGAAACACAGAACATCCATTTTAACAGGTCCCTGTGGAACAAGCAATATTTAAGCAAGGAGAAGGTGGGAGCATCTCCTGGTAAGGGGAGCTGGGTTCTCAGTCTCACAAAAGGATAAAAGAAAATTAGCCTGAGGAGATATGGTGGGACATAACCACCAAAGGTTGATTCTATAGCACTAGTTTTAATCTGGCACATTTAGATTTTTGTTTATGGTCACTTGGACTATGATTCAGGCTTCCCAATAAAATTCTCAGTAGTTCCTAAAAGATAACTTATCAGTGCCCATAGCTCACCATTTGTAAAGGAACATCATAAAATTGATCTCATCAGACCATTTGAGTAGTGTGTATTTATGCACAGCTAGGATACTACTGTTTATTGTATTATTATTTGAGCTTCATTTCAAGACATTTTATATACACACACATTAAGACAAAATAACGAAGACCATAATTTAGCATGCTTAGAAGTTAATTGCGGCTGTGTAGGAGAAAATATATGCAGTCATAAAATAAAGAAAATCTGGAGTATGTTAGATGTTAATGAGTGTTATAGAGAAATACAAAGCCAAGTATACATGCAAAATAGACGTGAGAGACCCAGTTGTAGATTTCCTTATACTAATTCTCATCTATCAGAAGTAGCGCATCTATCAGAGTCAGCAGCTATTATTAAGGACAAGACAGAAGAGTGGGAGATAAAAGATCAGGGAAGAAGGGAGCAACTGGCATAGGCATACAGAATTGGCCAGCACACAAAGGTCTATGTCTATTTGGGGTCTTACAGTTAACAGGAGACCTGAATATTTCTCTGCTTAGCAGATGGAAGACTTGAGCCAACTCCACAGCAGGAAAAGGGTAGGAGGAGAAAGAAGGGGGCAGGACACAGTATACATTCTTTTAAAATCCTTTCTCCTTGGCTACCTATTTCCTCCAACTAGTTCCCACAGATTAGTCATTCATCAGCCCTTGATAATAGTTAACCATCAAGGGCTGATCCGTTGGTGAAATCAGTATTCTTGAAGCCAAGTAATTTTTCAGTTATTACCACCACCTGGGAACCAAGCCTTTTGTGTCCCATTATCTATCTAAACCATAAGAGATCGGAATAGACACTTCTCCAAAGGAAATACACAACTGACCTGCAAGCATGTGCAAAACAAATCATCATCAGTTTTCAAAGAGATAGAGATCAAACCACAGAGAGGGTTAAAATGTATATTGCCATAGGGCAAAAATAAATGTTACATAAGAGACAGTGAACTTATATGAGTACATAGCATTGGTGAGGATGGGACTGCCAATTACTAAGAGCACTATGGGAAGCAATATAGACATTCTTCACAAAAGCCAAGAAGAGGAGGACCATATCATCCAGCAATGTCACCGTCACTATCTGACATGTACTCAAAGGGGGTAGAGTTCTTAACAGGTACTCATACTTTTGTGTTCATTATGTTCATGAAGATGCTTATACATTATCACCATTCACTATGAGCCTCAGTAATAGGGTATTAAGAAATTCTGAACATTCTGTGCTCTGTGCTATGTTAGACAAAGAATGGGATATTTCACTTCCAGCAGCATGGGTAGAGCTAGAAGCACGATGTTAAGTCATATAACAAGGACACAAGAAGAAAAATACCACATATTCTCATTTTCAGAAATTAGTAAGTGAAATGTATATAATAACATAATTTAATCGTATTCACTAGAGACTTGGGATGGCTAGTGGGAAAAGGGACAATCTCAAAAATGAACACTAAAATAGGAAGTGCAGAATTCCTTGTGAGGCTTCTTTAGCCTAGCAAAAAATGTGAATTAAAACTACGTAATTTAAATTATATTTTGAAAAGACCAGAAGAATATGTAATTCTTCAAACGCAATATGATTAATGCTTGAGATTGAAATGATTATTGCTTTGATTTGATTACTACACACTGAGTACATGTGTCAAATAACCAGATTGTACCAATGAAAGATGCACAAATGTTAAGTCTCATTGATGAAATATTTAATGATTATTATTATGATCATGGCTATAAAAGTTGACGATTCCTGACTTAAGGAGAAGTGTTTCCTCAGAAAGGAATTGAATTTCAATTGCAACATGAAGATCAGACATTTTGTTGTTAACTTTGAAATGAGAAGCAAAAGTGATTGGAGGGGTGTGGATGGGACTATGCCGGCTGATATGAGGCCCCCAACACACATACAGAAGAGGACTGCCGGGTCTGTGTTCATTCAGAGATGATGCACCTAACCCTCAAGGGACTGGAGGCTCCAGGGAGTTTAGAGGTCATGTGGGGTGAGGGGTAGGGCCAGGGGATGGGGAGAAGGTATGGGTTGTGGAACAGTTGGAGGGTGAACAGTGGTGGTGGGGAATAAAACATGGAGTGTAAAATATTAATTAATTATTTAATTAATTAAGAAAACAAAAATATCTATAAAGTTTTGTTTTGTTTAAAAAAAAAAACAACCATGAGTCCATGAAGACTAAAGAACTGGAATGGTGTGTACAGAGGTTTGAAAGAGAAATATCTTTGTAGGGTCAGACAGTTGAACACTTGGACACCTGTTGATGGCTCTGAGTAGGGGTTTGAGGAGAAAGTGAAGCCTTGCTGGAAGGAGAATGTCACTGGGGAGCAGGGTTTGCGGGTTTACGACCTCACCCACTTCCAGTTCAGTACAGTCCACTGATGTGTTTGTGGTTTATGTTAGTCAGGGTTCTCTAGAGAAACATAACTGATATAATACACACATACACAGATACACACACACACACAGACAGAGAGATAGAGAGAGAGAGAGAGAGTGAGAGTCTTGATTAGAGCAGCTTATAGGCTATGGTATAAGCAGTCTAAAAAGGGTTGTTTCCCAATTGAAAGCAAAAAAAGTCAGGATTTGTTCAGTCCCTGAGACTAGATATCTTTCCTGGTCTTCAGTTTAAGTTGGAATTTTGAAGAAGTAAGTTCAATCCTAGTAAATATTAGTAAAAATGAATTTTCCAGAGTGAGGGCAAGAAAGCAATAACAAGTACTTCCTTCTGTGTTCTTCATATAGGCTATCTGCTGAAAGTGTGGCACAGGTTAGACCTTTTTACCTCAAAAGATCAAGAGTAAGCATGGAAAGATGAGTCTTCTCACTTCAAACTGTTTAACAAAAAATTCCTCACAGGGATACCTAGATCTTTGGGTTTTAGTTAATTCCAGATATAGCCAAGTTGACAACTAAAAAGAGCCATCACAAGGTTGAAGATGCGGTCTCTGGGTTTCTGCTTTTGCTGCCGTGTCACTCCTTGGTGAACTTTTATGTCCCTGGAACTATGAGATCAAGCAAATGCCTCTGTCTCTAGCTGTGGTCAAGTGCTGTGGGAAGTACAGCACAGTGGAGTAAAGGAGTGGAAGAAACAGGAAATGGTTAGGTCAGCTACATAGAAAGGTGACGCTCACAGCAGCCAGCCCCTTAAGGAAAACTGAGTCCTTCCCACCCTGAACTTCTGCCAGAAGTTCCATCAATTGTGGAGTGATTAAGACATGTCAATGTCTTTATCACAATTTTTAAGAGTTCTCTTTCATTGCTTCCTGTCTAGGCTGTTACTTTTGTGTTCATGTGGGGGAAGGAGCAAGAGTTGTAACAGAACCTTCTCCGTCCCTCTTTCTATGGTGAGTCTATAGTTATCAATACTACTGCAAAAGTACTTTTCTTTGCCCTTCAGAGTTAGTGGGAGCATGGACCACAACACCCACATTGTCTCTGGTGTCAGCTCATTCCATGTGCTTAGTTTAAGGCTTGAAACACCCCAAGAAAGAAATAAATGACAAAATTAGGTTATTTTTTGTCTTGATCACTGTTCTCAATTTGTAGTTCTATGGATTGGACCCTTTACTCCCACCTGCGATGCAAGTGCTCTTCCCCTGAACCATACGGGCATTCACTGTATATACACTCATGATTCTGTGAGTTAGAGCACCCATGATTTCCACTTATAAGGTCTCTCTCCAGTCCATGTATAAACTTCTGTATTTTGTTTCTGCTTTTACAATTTCTCTTTCTCCCAGTTTCCTTTCCCTTTAAAGTGAGTACAGAAAGTATCTCAAAACTGAAAATTTCAAATGTTTACTAACTTTCTAATACAAATGGGTGATACACCAGAAGGGGTGAGGGGAACCTCTGAGCTCTTGGTTTTCCCCTGACCTAGTTATCCTCTCCCAGGATACAAGCTATTAATCAGATGGTGTTTTAGTTAGGATTTTACTGCTGTGAACAGACACCCTGGCCAAGGCAAGTCTTTAAAAGGACATACATTTGGGGATGGCATGTAGGTTCAGGGGTTCAGTTCATTCTCACCAAGGTGGGAGCAAGGCACCATCTTGGCAGACATGGTGTAGGCAGAGCTGAGAGTTCCATATCTTCATCTGAAGGCTGCTTGCTAGTGCAAGACTAGCTTCTAGGCAGATAGGATGCTGGACTTAAGCCCACGCCCACAATGACATGCCTATTCTAACAATGCCACACCTCATAATAATGCTGCTCCCTGAGCCAAGCATCTACAAATGATCACAGATGGTAAACCATTTATAAGAGGGCAATTATATATGATGAATAGAATACTTCATCAGAAAGTATTTTGTTTAGCTTTTATTGTCCTAAGACTAAAACAGAGTCTGGTATTCAACAGGTGATTTAATACCTACTTGTTGCTTGAATACATGTTTGCATAAATGACTTCACAGTAAAAGTGAAGAAATCAGGAAGAATGACTTAATTACTAGGGATGTGTATGGCTCCTGAAGATGAGAAGAGATCCAGTTAGGTAGGGCTGATTGGCATGACCAGTGGCTCAGAATTAAGAATAATCAATTCAGATTCTTTAGGAAAGATTGACATTACAGAATATGATAATTTATAAATTAAACACAGACAAAGAAATATGAGGGAGAAGGAAATACAGACTTCAGAGAGAGGGATGATCATCGTCTCAGAAGAGTCAAGGGCTGATGGACTGTCACGTTAAACCTAACTACTTTAATGCCTTTAATGCCTACTTTTATTCAACTATTTGACTTCTTCAAGAATGAGGCATTGTGTGTGTGTGTGTGTGTGTGTGATACCATGTAAACCAGAATACTTTTATCTTTTATTCATATATTTTAAGACCACCAGGCATCATATTTGTTTAGCATTGTGCTGTGACATAATTTGCAATACTGCTGCAGATATTATCTCTCTTACTTGTGATTTTTCTGCATTTAACTGAATAAATGTTGCTTATAGAGCATAGACCTAAGAAATAAAACATTCACGGATGTCTTTTGCTTATTTGTAAGTTACTATGACAATTAATTCTGTACTCCCTGCCCCTGCCCTGTGTGTGTGTGTGTGTGTGTGTGTGTGTGTGTGTGTGTGTGTGTGTTATATTCCTAATTACACTGTGTTAATAGTACATACTCACAGTCCCTTGCAGTGCATTTCCCCTTTTTACCTTCATAAGAAGTTATGGCTCTTGAAGAAATTTACCATAAAAGGAAAAAGAAAAAATGCATATAATTATTAATCTGGGCTAAAGAGTGGTTCTTTTGTCTCCTTATATTAAGAAGAATACCAATAATATGGCCAATACACTGTCTCCACAAAGTTCAAATCAACAGAAAGAGCAACATAAAAATAAACTACAGATAGCATAGTTCTGCAAGTATTATCACCAAAGGACAGAGAAATAATTGGAAAGATATGTGAAAAAAATCCTGATGTACACCTTGTAGATGCCAACCCTACAGGGTAAGAAGAAGGCCAAACACCTGGTAGACTGAATGCCCCACTTGACTTTCACAGATGCTGCGGCTAAGAAGAAAGTTAAAAGCAAGATCTAATCATTAGTTTCTCCCCTGGCATGATACCTGAGCACAAAGCTCTGACTTAAACTTTCTCTGTTTCCTCCAGCGCATGCTGTACCACAGCACCTGAACATGAACATAATTCCACGCTTCAAAACTGTCTACTGAATAACACCCCAAACAGTATTAGACATCCAACTACCATATTCTCACAATATTTTATTTTTAAAAACTGTTTTAGTGTTAGTTTTTGTTGTTGCTGCTGTGATAAAATTTTCTAACCAAGTTAGGGCAGGAAAGTAATTGTTGCATCTTACAGGACCCAGTCCATCATTGAGGGAAGTTGAGCAGGATTTCAAGCAGGAACTATAAAGGCATACTGCATGATGGCTTGGTCAAAGCTTATACTTAGCTAGCTTTCTTACATAGCCTAAGACCACCTGTCTTCATGTGGTACCAACCACAGTGTACATGGACCTCCCTAATCAATTAATATTCAAGGACCCTGTCTCAAAATAAAACTTAAAAAGGAGAGTTTGGACTATAGCATAGTGATAGAGTATTTGCTTGTTGTTCATGAGGCCCTGGCTCCAATCTCCAATAAATGTGTTACACATGCATACCTATAGCCAAACACTCATACACATAAAATAAAAACAAATAAATCTTATTTAAGGCACTTTGGAGTTTTAAGACCTATGTAGTGCATTCCAGGAAACTCTATACTTCTCACTTCTGAAGTCTTTTCTTCCTCCAGAGCTCTTTTCTATTCCTTTCTATTATAAATAAAATTTCCCATGAACACATATCAACATTTATTGATTATTAACTACAGGCAATGAATAAAGTCTTATCTTAGTATTCCCTTCACTGTAGAAACCACTGTAAAAACCACTAAAGCAAAACACAAGTTTATAAATTATAATATAGCCCTTGTTTAGGGCAAGATTTTTTATATCACAGTCTTTGTTTTTAACCACTCTCAATAGTAGTACTCATCATCCACATACATGCGTACACATCCACACAAACAGGAAAGAAACAACATATATATCTCTAGAGGTAAGGTTTGAAGGGGGTCTCAGTTATGGAATTTTTTGTTCAACCATCAGTGGTTCTCAATTTGTTGAGTGTGACCCCATTAGCATAAAATGAAATTTATAAATTAAATTGTTCTTGGCTCTTACATTAAATGCCATTTCCCTTTAATATCTCAATGGGCTATTTACTAAATCTTTTATTGTAAGATTTATTTATTTATTTTATGTATATGAGTACACTATTGCTCTCTTCAGACACACCAGAAGAGAGCATTGGATCTCATTACAGACGGTTGTGAGCCATCATGTGGTTTCTGGGAACTGAACTCAGGACGTCTGGAAGAGCAGTCAGTACTCTTAACTGCTGAGCCATCTCTCCAGCCTTATTTACTAAGTCTTTAAGCCCATATTTCTTTGGTTTTGTTTTATTTTTCTGAATTAGAGATTTTCATGTTTGAACATGTAAAATAATATACATCAAAAATATACATCATAGCAGAACAGGAATCAAAATCTTGATAAAATGTAGCATCACCATTTGAAAAATATCACAGATCCATAAGACACAGCAAAGTTACTGCTACCAAGTGATCTGCAATATAAATGATTGAAGAATCATTTACTTTTACTATAAGATATACTTGGTTACATTTTAATAATTATGGGTATAATTATAACTTCAATATGGAGGCATACTATAATCTTTGAAATGAATTGCAAAGTGTACATTCTAAGGATAAAATAGTGTGTTCTCAAGGGTTTGAGGAAAGTTGTGATATGCACTCTCGGTGTCATGTATAGTTTCAGATCTGCTCACAAACAGAAGTTTCTATTAAAATAATTCTGTCCCTTTTAAACACAGAACAACTGTCTTAGGGTACTTTGTTATTCAGGCAATCCAGTTATTCAGCTTTTGTTCTTTTAGCAAACATAGAATACAAGATTCCTTTCTTTAGAAATACATTCTCTTTAAAAAGTTAGAAAATTGATTGTTTACTTGTCAAAGAACAATAGTTTAAGCATGACTGAATTCAAACTCTAAGAAAATTCAACTGAACCATGAGCTAATAATACAGCCACAGAAGCCACTGCACCTTTATGAGAGTGTTCATTACTTTATTGGAGAAAGAGTGTTTTGAATTGTATTCTTAGTTCTACAAGCTTGTAGGTTATACCATTGATCAAAAAATATGGGTGTTAATAGTTATCAACACTTTGGGCTGTAAATGTAAATGCACACACACACACACACACACACACACACACACACACACACATGGTACAGAAATCGAGCTCCTCTCCAGATGCTAGTTTTGTGTTTACTCCAGCCCACACTTCTTGCACAGAGGGCTAGAGAACAGAGTAAAGCTTCAGAGCATAAAAGACTTTACTTCTGAAGGCCAGTGCTACGTACACGCAGCTAAAGTTGCTTTGTTGTAGTTTTCCTGAATTCTAACGCTTTCTTGGCAACTAACTATACAAGAAAATTCAACTGAACCATGAGCTAATAATACAGCCACAGAAGCCACTGCACCTTTATGAGAGTGTTCATTACTTTATTGGAGAAAGAGTGTTATATGGGGATTATAGACAGTCACAAAATCTTATATAGTTTTGTCAACATTTTTCCTACATAGAAATGCATAGAAGGATGAAAAATTCCTTAAAAGGCTGATGTAAAAATGGATAATCAATAATGTTCAAAGATTTCATAATAAATATACAATGTATTATATATGCTATATCTAATTGCAGATACCAGATTTTATAAGTGAAGGACTGCTTTGAATTATATGTGATGTTATCATGTTAGCACTAAAAACAACATCATTCTCCTGAAATTCAAATGTGTATTGTATAACAATTCCTGAGTCTACATTATGTGTTTGTTCCAACTGTATTCTAGCATATATTGGTCATCTGAAGTAATGGTGATCATTATTTATTCATACACACATATGACATACACTGGACATCCTCATCCTATTCCTCTCACATGAACCTTTTATGCTCCCCTTTTTTCTTTCTCCATCTCTAGAGTACAGCATGGGACAATCTTTATCTATTACAAGGTGTTATTAGTCTGTGCATTTCTCTCTTCATTACCATCATGCATATTTTCATTTCTTTAAATACACGGGATATGTTTTCAATTTAGACTGTGCTCTGAATCCGCTACTAGAAGGCTAGGTCTGGTCATAATTTTAATTCCCTAAAGTGTAACAATGAGAGATTAAAGAAAACCATCAGATTGGTGTTTTAGCATTTATCTCCTTCTTCCCATTCTACACCCTCAGAACAGGGGGTCTGGGGCTGAGGAGGTTATCCTGCATAAACTACTAATTCTCAGCAGACTTCTTTCTCCCCACTGTCAATGCACACCTATCAACAATGCACACACACACACACACACACACACACACACACACACAGACACACACAGAAACTGCTGGAGGAGTAGTAGCCTTGCTGTTTGATGAGATTAAAAGGAGAGAGAGTTCAGCAAGGTGGAGTTTATTTGCATCCTATAGTACTACGATATGGGGAAAGGCTTACATTCTTTGAGGCACTACAAATAAGATCCTTGATGCAGAGTAGAAACACCTCCCAGCAATACTGACCAACACAGAACTAGCACCTCTCCTGGTGGACAGAGGTACAGAAGGTACTGTGACTTATTTGAGAATTGACCAGCTGGAGACATGGCACAAGGCATTGACGAGTGAGCTCAGGGATAAAATCAGCAAGTATTCTCTCTCTACAGAATAAAAAAGGCTAAGAGCATAGCAGAAGGAGAACATGACAGAAAAGACTTGCACAAACAGAAGACAGATACAGCTTATGATGGAATGCAAATGCAGAGGTGTATGTGTTTCCTGGACTTGTGTAACTGAGGTCACCCTAAGACAGACACAAAGAAACAAACTTCTAGGCAATCAATTTTCATTAGATCTTTTTCTAATATAAAAATCTAAACCTCTGGGCTCTTCTCTAATCCCTTCCTTTCTAAAAGCGTTAAAGCTCTTAAATTATTTTAATATTCTTATCTTAATAAAAGACCCTATAATGTAACAATCAATCCATATGTTATGTATTTTAATAAATCCTTTAGAGACTCCTATTAAGCTCTACTAAAGTAAATAAACTAAAAGGCATCATTCTTAAAATTATAAGCTTGCAACTTAACTCCTCTGTTGTAACTGAAATATTGCCCACATAGTTCTATTAGTAGACTGTTTTACATAAATGTCTGTTTTCTTACACACACACACACACACACACACACACACACACAAAGGAAATGTATTTCATACATCTTAGTTGTGAAGAAATGTCATGAATGAGAAAAAAATCTGATATATTTTTATGTTTAAATTTCTGATATATTAAATTCACCAAGGAAGACCACAAATAATAATTACTTTATTAAAATGCACCCTTCACATCATTTCCAAAGAACTGTAGGAAATGTATTCTTAAAGTGTCCTTGAATACCATACACATATTCCTAAAATACCATTCAATATTCAATGCATCTTCTCATTTCTGTGTCTCTGTGTCTATATATGTTTTGTGATTTTTGTTTGGCTCCTTTGCTTCTCTGTTGGTTTCATCCTATTCCATCTTATTTGTTTTTATTTTAACTTATTTTGCCATTAATATTTAGATGCTGACTTGTTTTCCAATGAGAAATAGAAAGGGTGTGCATTTGTGTGGGAGGGAAGGTGAGGAGGACCTGGATGGACCTGGGGGATTGGAAAACATAATCAGAATATATTTTATGAAAATAATCTATTTTACATTTTAAAAGGTTTGAAAATATATTTCAAAATAAGAGTTAAAGCGTGGCATAATTTTTCAGGAAATTTCTCAATGAGATTGTTTTTTACAAGAAAGGATTTCTCTGTGTAGCCCTTGGTGTTCTGGGACATGATTTTAGGCCAGGCTGGTCTTGAACTCAGGTACTGGCATGTGTCTGCCTTTGAGTGCTGAGACGCCTGTCATCATGGTATTTTTTTTTTTTTTAGCATTTTGGTCTATCAAAACCATTAATCAAAGCAGATATTTAAGTTGTTAAAAATTGTACAGACGCAGTGTAGGGAAATTCATGCAATTCCACAGACACACACACACACATTTGTATAGATGTTTCTTAGTTGATTTGAGTTATAATTGATTTCATATTTATGAGTGTTACCTGAGACAGACTAAGTACTATATACATAGCTATAAATTCTATTGCTCTACCAAACAAAACAGTGAACAAATTCATGACTTTTTTCAAGAAAAAATCACACACTTAATGTGACAAATATCAGAATGTGCAAATAATATAGTCCATTATTCTTATGATTCTGAAATGCATACATTCATAGAATCAAGCTGTGGCTCAATGAACTGCGCCATTTTCACCAATTTGAACCCTACAGCAACTCTGAAGATTAAATTTTAGGATAACAAAAAAGGGTTAATGAAAATAAAGGAAATTTCTCTAGGAAATAAGAAGTGAATAATGCCTGGCCAGGACAGAGACCACACCCATGGGTGTTTATTCCAGTGCCTTTATGCTGTGATCAAGAAGAACTGTGGCATGGAAAATCACTAGAGACAATCTGAGAATTTATTCCACTTATATCACTGTGAATATCCAAAGCACATATTCATTTTATTCCATTTTCATTTATGCGACAACCCCTATCTTCAAAGTAACCTAATGTAAGATGCTTTGTGTCAACTTTGTGTAAATTTCACAGTGCAAAGTTGATGCAATATACTTTTATGAATGAATATTTCAGGTTGAGAGGGATTATGTGACTGATGTCAATAAATCCTGATATAAATTATTTAATAGAAGCTAATCAGACTCAAAGTCATTGGTCTTATTTCATTAAGTCTTATAATAATTATATATTTACTTTTATCTGCATGATCCTATATTTATTAAACAAAAATCTTACTGTGTCTCTCTATGTTTAAAATAGTCCCACATTTTCCTACAATGTTTTCAACTGTGCTCGACCCACCGGCTTTTCTAGAATTTTTATCTCTCTAAATATGCTGATGATGGCAGGAAGATGCCATTTAGTTAACAAAGTGAAGGACTCCTGAAAAGAACACCAGAAAGTTCTGCAGACATTTTTTTATGTCATGTGAGGCTTTTATAATAAATTAATCTGTTATTTGATTAAGAACAGTCACGAGAAACTGAAAGTTTTCCCAATATCTCAACTTTCTAGCCTAAAATATTTTGGAAGTAAATTTGAGCTATGTAAGACATCTCATGTTACTTTCCTGTAACAGCCAGCAAAGGTGAGGGCATGTTAAGTGATGATTTTAACATTGCTTTCAGATTGTTCAATACAAGTTTATATAAAAATGCATGTGATTTTGCATGATTAATTTTATTCTTTAATTTTGTTGAATACATTCTCTTAGAACTGTGAAATCGTTACATTAACCATGAATGAGTAATTTTATATCTTCCTTTCTAGCCTATTGTTTTCTTGTTTAATTGCAATGGATAGTATTCCTAGTGTCATGCTGATTAGATACAAATGTTGGATATAAAAGTGTTTTATCATGACATTTTCTTCCATTTGTGAAGTGCATCAGTTGGAAAGATCATGACTATAACCCTCCATCTGATTTTTTATTACATGTACTGACTTGCATGCACTGAAACACAGTTGGACCCCAGAGGTAAGGCTCACCTAGCCATGATGAATTAACTTCTCAATGAACCTTGTATTTAGTTTGTTAATGCTTTGTAAAGATTTGTGTAGCCATGTTCCTCAGGGATCGCTGTCTTCTTAAATTCAGTCTTTCCTGGCTTCTGTGTGAAAGTGTTGCTGTTCTTGTAAGATTATAAGTAGTTCTTCTTTTTAATATCTTGTAAGAATTTGAAAAAGATTGATAGTAATTCTGTTAAAAATATTTCATAGAAGTTATGAGGGACATCATTTATCTTAGTTCCTTTCCTGTTACAGGATTTATGATTACTGAATGAATATTTACAGATCTCTTCAGATTTTTCTGTCAGTTATTGAGTCCATCTTAGCAGCTAACAATTTATCCTTTTTCCTAGGTTATCTGTATGGCACATGGACCATAACAGCAGAAGAATTGTCACGGAACAGGCAAGGTTGAGCATGTTCAAACTCCAGAAATCTCAAAATTGAGATTAGAATCTCATCTTGAGACCAGCAGGAAAAGGGGCTAACTCCTTTCCTGTTTCCACACTCACTAACACGTGGTCGTCACACATAGTTACATACCCAACATCTGGAATGCTTCTCCATCCTAATGAGGCACCTCAGTACCTTAACTTTACCCTGAATAAAGCATATTCATTCAAACCCACCCCCAATTAAGAAATATGAACAAGCTAAGATCATCGCAGGAAGCTGCTTCATTAAAGATCCTGGGAGAAGATCTTCTCTCTCCTCTCCATGCCCTCCTGCCACCTGCTCTCTACCAGACTGGAATCTTCCTCCTACAGAGGAAGAGGCAGACTTTGGACCCCCACTTGTTCTAGACTTTATTCTGTCCTCTCAATGCAGCTTCCACACACCCCAAGAGGAGAGACAGAGCCCAGAATCACAGTATTTGGATAATTCCCAGGTGTGTAACAGAATGAGAGAGGCCCTTGTGAGAAAGGGGCTAATTTAGAGAAATGCATGCTTTAAATAGACATTCAGAGAAATTTCAAGCCTGTAACTCCTGAATAGCATAGGAACTTCATGCAAATTTCCTGACACAATTGGAACAACCAAATTCTTCACCAGCATTTTTGCATTTTAATTTTAGTATTTTAGGATGGGACACGGAAATAAGTATGTTTAAGACACATGCTATATTAGATGCATTGTAAATAAGTATAAGCATATCTTATGAATCGAGTGCAGAAAAAAACAGCAAGCTTATGTCAAACAGCAGAGGGTGGTATGGCTACTGAGCCTTGATATCTTAGAGATCTGTGTATCTTTTGGAATCTTTAGTAATTTCTGTGAATTATGAAGAGGAAGAAATGAGAATAACTTGACATTTGTGAATTTTAATAGAGACACAGATATGAGCAACCAATCCTTAGTAATCCTGCCTGGAAAACCTGTGCTATATGATGTGGCAGGAGGAGTGTGAAAGAAAGAAAGAACTGCAGAGGTTTAGGAAGTAATTAGAAAAACAAGGGTGCAATTCTGGTTAAAGAGGGAAGGAACAGTATGAAATCAGAGCATACAGAAAGAGCTATCTACAACCCTTATCTATTATAACAGTTTATATCATTATCTAGCCAAATCTTACCGTAGGTCTCTTGAAATGTTCTCTACACCAAGGATAAGCAGAGCCCAGGACCGTATCATGTCATGAAACTGTTCTCAAAAGGGACTGTCATCAAGAAGATTATAGCTGGACCCAAGTTTCCGTGCGATAGAATTGTGGAGACAAGAAATATTCCTCTTCTTTTGTTTGTTTTTAAATCCTCATGCTGCTTTTCCAACTCTTCTAAAGTTCCATCCCATGTTAAAATTATTTTAATCTAAAGGGATTAGATGTTGCTGTTGTTATTGTTGTTTTTAGTGGTGGTGATGGCATGTGTGTGTTTATATTTGTAATGCAATGATTAATTATAATTTTGGTTCACTGATATTTTAGGTAAAAGTAAATGTCCTAAACTTGAAAGAAAGAAAGAAAGAAAGAAAGAAAGAAAGAAAGAAAGAAAGAAAGAAAGAAAGAAAGGAGGAAGGAAGGAAGGTAGCGAGAGAGAGAAGAGAGAAAAGTAGGTAGATAGATGATAGATAGGCAGACAGATAGATGATAGATGGATAGATAGACAGATAGATGATAGATAGATAGACAAACAGACAGATAGACAGATAGATAGATAGATAGATAGATAGATAGATAGATAGATAGATCTGGTATCTGCTTATAATTTATTGCCTGGTTGCACTCAGAGTAGGATCACACTAGCCATTTTAGCTTTCTCAGACATACAACATCATTGTGGACATCAAAGCTCTATCATGGGTATGGGGAGGTAAGGTTGCCATTTTCTTTACTGGTGAAGTCAGTGCTAGGTTGTTTTTGTTCAGATATGTAATTTCATAGCCATATTCGCACAAAATGTTAAACTCAATGCATTTCACATTAAAATAAGAGAAAATGGATAATGTAGGGGTGTGTGTTAGGAAACATGACTGCAGTAGTAGCGATGGTCAGAGGACAGAAATGGGGTGAAAATGGCTAAAACACACACAGTGGACATGAAATTCAAGCAGGAATAAGATGATGTTTAAAGTCACAATTTGGATTTTTTATTTTTTATCAGAAGTCACTGACCCTTTCAACACTCACATTTTACATGCTTTGCTCTTTTATTTTATCTCCACTCTGAAGGCTCTGACATCAGTAAGTAGTGCACCTGCTTTATTTTGTCAGGTAATGTCAAATGACCTTAAAGTATTTCAATGGACAAATGAGCAAAATTAAGTAATCTGTGTGTGTGTGCATGTGTGTGTGTGTGTGTGTGTGTGTGTGTCAGTGTGTGTGAAGCATATAACTAACACAGCAAGATTTCTATTTTCTTAAAAGTTGTTAAAGTGGAATGATGCAGCACCATACATTTTTTATGACTGAAACTACTTTTCTCTGAGATTCGCATAGAATAAAAATGATTTGAATTTTATTACAAGACATGGCAGAGCTCCCTTTAATTATTTTAGAAGGAAAGTTGTGTAACTCTCAAATCATGCTCTAAATTTGGTTATTTAATTAATATATATAGTTAATAACTCTCAACTTATTTAGGCCACAGACATCAAAAATTCTTTTTCAAGTGTTAGAGGAGGTGTGTTTCCTTGTGTTATTAATACCAAAATAGTATAATTTTGTTCGAGTCAAATAGCAACATTCTTTTAACCTTAGTATTCATTAAATACATGGTACAGCACAGACGGTTGCAGAGAAGAATGCTTGCTGACTGATGATGTGAGGATGCTAAACATTTGAACAAGGACCATTAATCAGAATTTTCTGGTATCACTATCCTGGGTCATTCAGAACCACACTAATGAAGACTCAATACTGTTTCCAAGTGATAAACTTAATATTGAAGAAAATATTAAACTGCATGTGTGATTATGGTCCTGTGAAATCATTAAAACATTTTACTACATAACTTATTCTCTTATTCAAAGAGACAAATGTAAAATCTTGACATTTTGACATTCATAGTCCCTTATATTCAATTTAATACTGTGGTTCATTGGAAATTAATATATAGCTAAGTGTGCTGGCTATTGAGGATACTTGAATTTTTAGTGATTTTTTAAGGATTGTGTGGTTAATCATATGGACAATTTCTGAATTGTCATCTTTGAATATCACTATTTGCTTAGGTAAATTTGTAACTATAAGATGAGTGGAGTATGTATTAGCCTTGTCCACTATGGACAGGAAGCTTCAACAGCATTCATCTTCCCAGTACATTTGAAATCAGGGTCAGTTGGACATAAATTTCCCTTGACTGACAGAAAAAAAGTAACTGCCAAGGATCTGTGAATATTGGGCAGTTCTCATCTTCAGGCTGGGCAGTGTTTGGAGAATGATGGAGAGGATAGAACTATGGCAGGTTCACTGCTCCTAGGAAATAATCTTACCCACATGGTTATTAATATGAAATATGGATTTTAATAACACTGGCCATGTGAGTTGTGTGATCTTGCCTGCCAGAATTGTGATTAATCATTGCTGAGGAGATTAATTAAAATATATATAGCACACAAGTATTCCCTGTAGGTTTAAGATAGTCTGATTATGCATAGTTAAGGTTTTATCCAAATAGTAAAAGAAAAAAAAAAGAAAAGAAGAAAATGAATCATCATGTTATACAACACGAAAAAAAAAATACTTCTTTCCTTAGGTTTTCATAATAGTCACTTAGAGACTATTTTACTTAGAGAGTAAAAATCTCTAGAAGCAGAGATTTCTAAAAATATGGCAGATGATAAACGAACTGAAGCTGAGCAGAGGATTCTTAGGAGAATGTTGAAATAGCCACAATAGGTAAGCACAATTTTTTGAACTACAATCTTGCTCAAGAGAGAAAATGAGGGCTAGGGAGATGACTTGGCAGGGTCAGGTGGTGGCTGCCAACCTGAGCACCTCAGTTTGTTCACCTGGACATGCATGACAGAAGGAATGAGCAGACTCCAGAAAGTTCTCTGCTCCACGCTCCATCTAGGGCTATGATCTCTCTCTCTCTCTCTCTCTCTCTCTCTCTCTCTCTCTCTCACACACACACACACACATACCATAAGCAAAAACAAAATCCTTAGAAAGAAAAATACTTTCAGACTTCACACACACATGCAAATTTAGGAAATTAAAGTTTTAACAAAAAGCTTTAATTATTGCAAAAGTGTTTTGCTAATTTTCAAAACGGCAATTTATTTATCCTATTAAATGGAGTGCTTTATAAATTACATATAATTATTGACATATTTGACAAAAGAACTACAAAGCACTTAGCCATCTGTAAGTTTTTAATTCTCGTTAGGTAATTGATTATTGTAAATAAATAAAATAAAGGAATTAGTATAGATTGTTATGTATGAAAGGGCATAGGAGAATACCTTAAAATAATTTAGCAAAAATTAATCCACCACTAACATTTCTTAGAACATAGGATCAACTTCACTCTGTAGACATTTGTAGAACCCAACTTTGTGCCTTCCATTAAAACTACTATTAATCTATCTATAGTTATTTCCTTCTTGAATTGATGCCACTGCTAGCCAGTCTAATTTAAAAAAAAGAAAAGCTTTGGTTGCAAATGTAACTATTTTCTAATCTCTACACGAAATAGTTCTCAGTTAGTACACAATAACAAATACCTATTCTTCTATATTCTTCTCTTGCAGAATGTTTAAAAATATTTCTTCTGTTTCACCTTCATAAGGTAGTGTAAGTCTGACTACTCACAGCACTTTGTTTTTCTAATTTAGTAGTTGGGTATATTATTCTGATAAGTGAAAACATTTATTCACCACTATATGATAAGAATGCCTGCACTTCAGCATCAGGACTCTGTAATTAAGACCGAGATCTTGATCCTCATATCATCTAAGAATATAACATATGAATTGTCTTTGTGTTCCTGTCACCCCTATACTCTCTTCCTTGTCCTAAACTCACTTCCCTTTTGATAGTCTAAACATGCTAAATTATGAGTCCATGGGAACAAGATTTTTTTCTCTTTCCTTCCTTATTTTTGCCTAGTCTTTTGTTTAGGAAAGATAATTAGTTCATCTATAATCACTAAATAACTATCCAACGTTTAAGATATAAGGTACCACACCTATTTAATATTTCAACGTACTATGTATCAGTATTTAAATGAAAATGCTCATGAATCCAAGATCTTATGTGTACATGGGAAACTTTCCTAAGGGTTTCTGGTCTCCCCAGAGGTATAAAACCATGTCTAATGAAGGTTAGACTCCAACAGGTCTGCATTTAGTCCTACTGAGATCTAAATATGGCTATTCTTGAGACCATAAATTTCATCAAGTCATTATATGTGAGATTGCAGATCACATTAGAACTCCAGGCCTAGAGGGAATCCATGCAGATTGAAAGATTCATAAAGACATATTATTTTTGTAAGTAAGATTATTCAAGTCTTAAAGAGAGATTAGAATAAAAATGCAGAAGTATTCAAGACTGATTTGTACAGCTAGGCCAATTTATATTTCTCCCAGAATGTTCAAGGATTCCTGTTGCCCTAGTAGCATTTATTGTTTTCCAAAAGTCTTCCTGAGCTGGATAGGATGGAATGTCACCCAAGTTTGGATATGCTACCTCTTGAAAGCTAATGTCCTGAATGTTTTCATCAGCTTCTGCTTATTTTATCATTTGACAATGATCTATTAATATAATTTACCAACATGCTGACTGGATGGTTAGGTTCATTGGTATTTAGCTTTTTTTCTTAATCTTTTATATCCTGTAGATAGCAATCCTCTTTCGGACTTTCTCCCATTCTGTAGTTTTTAATCACTCAATTGTTTTCTTAGTTGTTCAGAACGTTTTTACACTTTTGTAATGCAAATACTTTTATTCAGTCATAAAGAACCAACTTTAGTCATCCTGATGTCTTACACAAATGTATAAAACCAAGGACCATCATATTAAAAGAAAATTGAACACTTGGGTGCTTATCTTGTTTTTTTTCCAAATTTCTATCATACAAACATAAAACAAAACAAAATACAACCATGAAAGTAGAAACAAGGATAGCTGGGAAAATGAACCAATTAATGGGGAGAGAAAACAGTCTAAGAACATGGTTTCACTGAAGGACACATTCTTTTTTCATTTTTTTACAACTTTATTTTATGTGCATTGGTGTTTTATCTGCACAGAATCTGTGTGAGGGTGTCAAGTCCCCTGTTGGAAACAATTAAAAGCCACCAGATAAGTGCTGCGAACTGAACCCAGGTCTTCTGGGATAGTAGCTCAGCTGTTAAAGGCTAGGATCACAATCAAATTTTAGGGGACTGCAAGGATTAACATAGAAGTAGTTTGACCTCCCAGATATCTGTCTGTCTTTGCTTACTGCATGCTATGATTAAAGGCTGCCCAGAAGAAAACATATTTTAATATATTCATATCCTTTCAGCATTTCATATATGTGTACTCGGTATTTTGATCATATTCAAGCCAACTCCTTTCTTCCCAATCCTTACACCTGCCATCCTAATTTCATGTCCTTTAAAAAAAATAACATGATAAGTCTAATTATTACTCTGCACATATTTATGGACAGGGACCATACCTTGGAATATGTTTTATCCAGCAGAGGCAAAACCCTTAAAGAAAATTTCCTCTCCTTTCTCTGAATTATCAAAAGCTCCTTATCTAGTAGGAATAAAGGTTGAATGAAAATAGTTTTATGAAAGCAATTTCTATTTACAAAGAATTGATGCTAAGCAAAAGGTAAACAGGAAGACAAAAACCGGAAGTAGGATGTTTTGGAGACATAAGAATATTTGGGAGCTTCTTGCTTGTATTGGATTCAGTATCCCAAATGAGCAGTAAGTAATGCTAAAAGCAGTCATGTCTGAATCATGTCAAATACATTGAAAGGATATGAGAACCAAGGCAGATCACCATTTTACCAGAGAGAACTGTTAAATATCTGAGATGTGCTTATCTTACAGAAGCATAAGTTATACAATTTATATGTTATGTGTATTAATGAGCAAATGACATGCTGAGTTAGGAAAACCTTTGTATACATATAACAATTATTGGGAAACAGGCCATTAATTTAAGAGACATCCAGGGAGATACATGGGAAGAACTGAAGAGAGTAAAATGAAGGGGGGGGGGGATATGTAATTTTATTTTAATTTCATAAAAGAAAAATTATTTTAAAATACCATTCTTGTACTTTCTAGACATAAGTAACATAAATAACATAAGGAAGCTTTTTAAAAGAACTGGGCCATTGGAAAATCCTTTTCTGGAAGACTAATGAGTGTTCAAGGTGTCTGGGCACCATATATTTCAGAGAAAAGAAAGTTCTGCCTTCTGGAAAAGAGACACGTGGCAAAGAGGAGAGACTTTTCATGGAGCTAATTTTGAGTTTTTTATTCCTCCTTTTTATCCTTTGAAATCTCAAAGTCATTCACCTTCAAAAGTACTGTATCAGCTAGATGACTCAGGAAGGTACCTGTCACCAACCTGACCTGTCCGAGTTCACTTCTGGAGACCAAAATGGTAGCAGGAAAGAACTAAGTCCCACAAATTGTTATTTGGCCTCCACGTTTCAGGAAGCAGTCCTTGATACACCTAAATAAATAAATTAAAAGAATCAAATGTCAAGCGAGGCTCATACTAAATTATTGATGCTTGTTTGGAAGAGCTAAGAAATGGGGATGTGGGCTTGGAATCAGTCAGTCCTAAATTTTACTGCTGTTTTGTGCCCTTGTGCGTATTCACATCTAGGTAAATTTCTTAAACTCTTGGTCCTTCACCATTTTTATCACTTAAAGTAAAAATACTATCTACTTAATAAGATTATAACTAAGACTAATAAACCTTATCAGTTAGAATCAGTGCTTGGTTCTAGCCAGCCCCTGAGGAATATTGCCTGTAAGTTTCTACAAGGACTCCTTCCCTAAAGAAAGTACTGAAAAACTCATTGAGAAGATATGCATCATTTCGGCTTCTGAAAACAGGGAGAAACTGGAAAATCATTCCCTATTTGAATATAATTTGGATAGGTATAATTTATTTCTTATAATTTCTTGTCATGAAAACAACAGGAAACAGTTCTGTATGATTTTAGGCTTATATTAAAATTAAAATTTCAACAAGTACATATTAAACTTCACAAAATCATTGCAACTGATTGATTCTAAATGGAAAGTTTGGGCCTACCATTGAAGCTGACATTCTCATTTAGAGTTTGAAAAGAAAAAGCTTTTCATTTCTTTTTATTCATCCTGCATGTCTGAGCTGTGTGCATGTGTGCATTGTTTTAAATGAGAGGAAAGTGGCAGGACTGATTTACTTCACTGATTCTATCCTATTCCCAAAGGTCATCCTCTGAACAGAATAACAAGATGATCTCCCTCTTTTCTTTACAGATATTGCCTGCTTTCAGCTCCAGCAAAAACCTCCAAAGTCAGTGTTTTAACACAAGTAGGAAAAGCTGGATCTTCTAGACTCTCTATAGCATAGTCTCATAAAGTGGAATGGAATAAATTATATTCTGGCAATATATAATAAAATAATTTCTCTAGAATCTAGAGAATTAATGAACTGTTTGGAGTAACAGCAGATCCAATAGGTTGGATATCAAAACACAGTATGAATATTAATAGTGTTGAACTCCCAGAGAATTATATAAAATCCAATTTTGGTTTATTTATTGCTGGCCATTGCAAATGCCTAAAGAATGAGCATGCATTTCTCTAGTTTGTAACTATAATACATGTAGTAAAAATTATAATAATCTCAAATAATTTAATAGCCTAATAAGCATGTCAGTGTTAAATACATTCAATATTTTACTTTGAAATGTTTTTACTTTTGGCATCTGATATATAATTTCAAACAATTTAAAAACAAGAAACCAAGGTGCACAGTTACTTTGTAACAAGGCTCATGAAAGGAAATGCCTTTACAGAAATCTGTGCATTTTGTTATTGATTATTAATGCTGCCCATTTGAAGCATTGACCTTAAATTCATGCTTAGGCAGTTGGAACACACTTCACATGAATTAGAGTGCTAATTTTCACATAGATCAGTTGATTTATTCTACCTGAGCTCATATAATATCTTTAATGTGATCATGATTTGGTGCATGTTTTTTCTGTAAATATCTCAATATCTTTTATTGAAAAATATAAATTATTCTAAATTCACATACAACAAAAAGAAGAAGAGGAAGAGGAGGAAATGGAAAGAAAAGGAAGAGAAGGAGGAGCAAGAGGAGGAGGAGAAAGAGGAGGAGGAGCAAGAAGAGGTGGAGGAGGAGGAGGATGAAGAGGTGGTGGAGGAGGAGGAGGAGGAGAAGAAAAAGAAGAAGAAGCAGAAGCAGAAGCAGAAGCAGAAGCAGAAGCAGAAGCAGCAACCTGCCTTGGTTCCTTTGTTCCTGGTACAAACTAAGTGGTATCTAACAGCTCTGGATTACATTTGAATGTTACCAAAAAAAAAAAAAAAAAAAAAAAAAAAAAAAAAAAAGCCAAAACATTGCAGTACAAACAAAGTGACCCAAAAGCCAAGGTCAGGAAAGATCGGAGTTAAGGCAACAGACTCAATTAATCATTTCCATAGCCTCTGTTTAATGGGCCCTAACTTTGAAAGAAAATTCTAGACATAAAAACTTTAAAAATTGTTTTTCTTTGTTCAAAGTAATGCACAAAAATACAAGAGAAAAGGGGAACATGAACAATTTCTATTGATTGTAACTATTGTTTTTTAAAGTTAAGTATGTGTACACAGCTTTGTGAGACTACACAGTAGAATCACATACAAGGCAACTTCACAATAAGAATTCTAAATCTCTTGTTTTGCTAGCACGCTTAACATTCTTTATGTTGAATGAAACATTCTTACATATATTATATATATACATAAATATATACATATATGTATGAGAAATATATTTGAAAATATCCATGTTAAGGATTAAGTTGGAGTTCTAAATTAAATTGCTTTAATTTTGCAGGAGTGGAATTCTTAATTCATATAATCTATTGAAAACTGTATAGCTACAGAAACCTTCTACCCATCACATACAAAAATAAATTTATTCAAGAGCTCTTTTGATAACTCATCTCTAGAACATGACATCTGAGCTTTCAGTCTCCTGCTGTCGTCTCCCTTCTAGATCTTATTTCCTTAGGAATCTGACGTGAAGTGTTTCAGCATTTAATGATTTTCACGTGTACTCTGCTTTTTGTTTTGTTTTATTTTTCTGGGCACCTGAGCTTCTGTTGTAATCTCCATATGTACTTTCCTGACTCCAACAAAGTTAATGAACGAATGACGATGCACACTTAAGACAGCAGGTGTAGCTCATCTTTAAACAACCATTTAAACAACCACGTCACGCACGATCATGGAAATGTTTACCTGAATGTCATTTCAGATACTGTTCATTGCCAATTTACAGCCCAAAATGTCACACCCTGCCTTCTGCCCTCTCTTTGCTCACCGTTTTCCTCCTCAGTCATAGTTTTAATAGAAATATTTCTATTCATTTCTACTTAATTAAGAAACTATTGACAATTGATGCCTACTGAGAAAAAGAAAAGTTAGTTTTCCTCCAGAAAGTGGCCAGTGAGAAAGAAGCTGCCCATGAAGTAGAGGGCTCTGTATTCAAACAGAGAGCACTGGTACTTTAAATGCGTTATTTTAGTGATAGGTTTCTTTTAACCAAATGAAGTTCATATAGGGAGAGGGGAGAGATGGGAAAGAATCAAAAGTCTTCTTTTGACTTTAATCGAAACACATTTTATGTGTGTATACAGTTTCCAAATAACACAACACTAAACAATACTCCTCTCTCAGAATAACTTTTCTGTGCCTTTTTCCTTCTACAGTAGAAAAGTAAAAGAAAAGAAGAAAAGAAGAAGAGAGTCTAATTTTCAGGATAGCTGAAGCAGTGTGGAAACTTTACAGGCAGCCTCTGCTACTCCATCTTTTGACATAATGACCTCATAGCATTTTCTGAACTATGACAAGTAGCTACTAGTTCATTGTAGTATGATCATAGACAGTTGGAGAGAAATTACCCCCAAAGTTCTGGGTTAAGAGGTCCATTACTTTTCATCCTGAGCAATGTTGTTTTCATATTTGAAACAATACTTTTATTAGAAGACTGGGAATTGTTTTGTTTACATGGGTTGTAAATAATCCAGCTTTGTCTCTATTAGAAAGCTGAAGAATTTACAATTTTATGTTATGTTTTAAATTTTAAGCTGGTTCTTGCAACTTTGCTGCAGTGAGAATCTCAGAACCACTGGTAGATAGTCCAATTATATCTCTATCGTGGCAGAGATTTGTTCTATACCCATACCTCCTATTTCTTAACAGATTCAATTCTATCAATTCAATTTATTAGAAGCATTGAGTGACAAAATTGAGGAAATGAAAATGCTTTTCTTTTATTGGTATTTTGTTGTCATTTAAGACTTTCAAATTAAATACATCCCTAAAGAGAGTTGGAAAAAAAGCAATGAATATCTGCTGCTTGTTTTTAAACTCAAGAATGACAAGATGACCAAATTGGAGAAACAAAACCAAAGCTATTTTTACTGCTTTTGATATTATCCTTCATATTCAAGGTGATATCTTTATTGGTAGACTGGGAATTGCTTTGAATCTATGTCTTGAAAGTAATTCAGTCTGCACAATTTATTTTAGCATTGATTTCCGAGGAATATTTATCATTATAGAGTGATAAATATAAATTATATTAAATTTTTCAAAAGGGAAAATTGAAAATCCTGACATTG
Source organism: Apodemus sylvaticus (assembly GCF_947179515.1). Classification (NCBI taxonomy): domain Eukaryota; kingdom Metazoa; phylum Chordata; class Mammalia; order Rodentia; family Muridae; genus Apodemus; species Apodemus sylvaticus. Next base: position 125,622,431 of record NC_067478.1, on the reverse strand, counting down.
TCTGGGTGATGAGTCCAGGCATACTCTTTCCATTTGCTGTGATTTGGAAATGAGCCCACTAGGGAGTAAGCAGAATAACTGTGTGTGCACGTGTATTCATAAGCACTTTCCATATTAATAAATAAAGTACTTAATTAATTCAAATAATCTGTGCCAGGCTACAGAGTTTGGCTTTGCAAATGAAACACATCTCTTAAATGCTGTAAACCGATGACAGAATGGTATGAAAACTTCACAATGACTGTGTATTTGTACAGCTACTGCAAATACATGGTTGGATTTGTGGGTACAACCAACAGAGAGTACAGAAAAGAAATACAATAATCGTTTTTTAATGTGGTGTAGTTGAACTATGTAGGAGTCATTAGTAAGTTATTTATGGCCCTTCAGATTGATCCATGGTCTAACTACACAGTTTTATTTCACTTTCCAATTAGATGACATGAAAATACCTTCAAACAGAGCCACTCTAACAGTAAGTAGTCCATGTATTTGCAACTAATACCACACTAGGAATATTAATGGCATTGTCACTGGCCTTCCTAATTACCATATATCACCGATATGAGGAATAATATTATCCATTTATTCATTTATTGACTTTTGTTATTACAAACAGATCCCTTTTCATCCATTATGAAATCTTGAATCTTGCATGGAAAGTCAATGTATTAAAATGTAGCATAATTGTCAAACACAAATGTTATAAAGGAAGTTATTATCCTGGGTATCAAAAATAATGAAAATTTACCTTTCATAATCTCAGATCATTAAAAGCAATATTAATTATTAGCTATAATTAATAAAGTATATTTTATATAATAAATATAGCTTCAAGTTATAGATTTTCTGTTAATTTTTTCTTTCCTCCTCAGGCTATGGTAGAAGGATGTCTTTTCAGAAGTGACAATCATGCTGCTCAGTTTGAACTGTTGGACTCACATACACAGCAGAGCACTTTCACAAGAAACCTGGGGCAGACTGCCTTTCCTTTCTTTTTGTTTTTTTTTGTTTGTTTTTTCTTTTTTTTAATTGAGTATCTTCTTCATTTACATTGCCAATGGTAAAACCTCTCCCAAAAGCCCCTCTCCCCAAAGATTCCCTACCTCTCCTCTAACTCCCTGCCTTCATGTATATGTCCCTCTACCTGACACACTCCCACATCTCCCCTCAGCCCTGTTTGTTTCCTTTTGTTGGGGCCTCTATTGAGCCTTTACCTGACCAATGACCACTCCTCCCATTGATGCCCAACAAGGCATTCCTCTGCCACAATTTTGGCTTCAACCATGTATCCCTTGGTTGATGGTTCAGTCTCTGGGAGTCTTGGGGTGTATAGGTGTCTGAAGTCATTGTTTTTCCCATGGAGTTGTAAACCCCTTCAGCTCCTCCAGACCACCCTCCAGATCCTCTGTTGGGGACCTCAATCCCAGTCCAATAGTTGGTTGCTAGTTTCTGTCTCTGTATTTGTAGGGCTCTGGCAGGGCCCCTCTGGAGACAGCCATGGCATGCTCCTTTTGGTACGCCCTTTTTGTTGTAGTATCAGGGTTTGGTGACTGTTTATAGGATGAATCCCGAGGTAGGGCACTCACTGGGTGGCCTTTACTTCAGACTCTGCTCCACACATTTCCTCCCTTATTGCTCCTGTGAGTATTTTGTTCCCTTTCTCAGAGGAACCATAGCTCCCTCACTTAAGTCATCCTTCTTCTTGAGCTTCCTGTACTGGGTGAATTGTAAATTGTTTACTTTGAGCTTTTGGACTAGCATCCACTTATCAGTGAGTACACACCATGTGCATTCTTTTGTGACTGGGTTATCTTGATCAGGATGACACTTTCTAGTTCCATCCATTTGCCTAGGAATTTTATGATTTTCTGTTAATTTCTGATGTGACTTCTTAGGAAACATTGAATTTAAAAGAACTTACTTAGAGTTGTTTTGTATTCTTTTATTAGATATTTGTTTTATTTATATTTTAAATGGTAGCCCCTTTCCTTGTTACCCCTCCAAAAACCCCCTACCCCTACTCATCAACAGGCCCCTTCTTTCCTGACTGGCAATCCCCTACTCTGGTGCATTGAGCCTTCACAGGACCAATGGCCTCTTTTCTCATTGATGTCAGAAATGGTCATCTTCTGCTACATATGTAGCTGGAGCCATGGGTCGCTTCATGTGTAGACAGTTGTTTTATAAGGTACAGACAAAATCTTGTTTTAAAAAAGAAAATGAGATATTTTTATGCAGTGTAATATTCCTCAGCAATCATAAAGAATGAACTTTTTAAAGTAAATAGGTAGAACTAGAAACAATCATTCTTAGTGAATTATTACAGATCCTGAAAGACAAATATGATGTTTTCAGTTATGGTGAAAATTATCTATGAAGTCATAGCAACCAAGTTAAATAGAATTCCTAATGTTAGGTATAGAGTAAGGGACGTGGATGGACAGATAGATTGCCCTAGGAAAGAAAAATAGAAGAGCTATCTACAGATAGATAGGGAGGGGGACTGAAATAACTGGATCAAGTGGGTAATGGGAGAGGTGATTAGAGAGGGAATGCAGAGACATACAGATAAAAGTGAGCTCTTATTTAGGGTAGTCTGGAAATATATATATGAAAATTAAATCAATCGAACTGAAATTTCCAAATAATGGAGAAGTCAGTGCCCCAACTGGCCATCTCTTGTCACCAAATGAAGCTTCACATAGTGGGATTGAATTACATCCAATTGAGTTGTTGGCCATGGGAATCTTCAAACAACCCAGGGTTTTGCCAAGACTATAGGTTATTATCCACAAACTGAGAGTAAGACCCCATTGCTGAAGACAACACCTATAAAACTCGTTGAAAAGAAAAATGCTGAACTTGGTGCCTACATAGAGCTTTGGTCCCTATGTCCTAGGATCTTTGGTCTAGGCAGGTACTCTGCATGTTACCAAAAGAGCGAAACAGAAACACCAGCTGAACCATAAACCTCCAATTGACAATGGTGTCCCATCTGCAAGCTATGTTAATGCATGCAATGGTGGCACAAAGCTTGTGGTAGGAACAAGCAATATTTGATTTGACTGAAGATCCACTCCATAAGATAGAACCCATACCTGACACTGCTTGGGTGATCATGAGCCTGAGACTAGTTGTCACAAGGATCTAGGGTAAAAGCAAACACAATTATTTAGAATATATATATGTATATATATATATATACATATATATATAATCAAAATATATATCATCAAAGAAGCCTCACCAAATACAGAGACCTACAGCTGGGCATTAGTTAGAAAATGAGAGATCAGCATGCAGAAGAATGCGAATTGATCCATCCTTGTCTCCTTGTACTATGCTCAAATCCAAATGGATCAAGTACCTCCACATAAAGCCAGACACTCTGAAGCTAATAGAAAAGAAACTGGGGAAGACCCTTGAGGACATCGGTACAGGGAGAAAGTTTCTGAACAGAACACCAATAGCGTATGCTCTAAGAGCAAGAATTGACAAATGGGACCTCATAAGGTTACAGAGTTTCTGTAAGGCAAAGGACACCATCAAGAGGACAGATCGGCAACCAACAAATTGGGAAAAGATCTTCAACAATCCTACATCAGATAGAGGGCTAATATCCAATATATATAAAGAACTCAAGAAGTTAGACTCCAGAAAACCGAACAACCCTATTAAAAATGGGGTACAGAGTTAAACAAAGAATTCTCACCTGAAGAACTTCGGATGGCGGAGAAGCATCTTAAAAAATGCTCAACTTCATTAGTCATTAGGGAAATGCAAATCAAAACAACCCTAAGATTTCATCTTACACCAGTCAGAATGGCTAAGATTAAATTTCAGGAGACAGCAGGAGTTGGAGAGGGTGTGGAGAAAGAGGAACACTCCTCCACTGCTGGTGGGGTTGCAAATTGGTACAACCACTCTGGAAATCAGTCTGGCGGTTCCTCCGAAAACTGGGCACCTCACTTCCAGAAGATCCTGCTATACCACTCCTGGGCATATATCCAGAGGATTCCCCACCATGTAATAAGGATACATGCTCTACTATGTTCATAGCAGCCCTATTTATAATTGCCAGATGCTGGAAAGAACCCAGGTATCCCTCAACAGAAGAGTGGATGCAAAAAATGTGGTATATCTACACAATGGAGTACTATTCAGCCATTAGAAACAATGAATTCATGAAATTCTTAGGCAAATGGATGGAGCTAGAGAATATCATACTAAGTGAGGTAACCCAGACTCAAAAGGTGAATCATGGTATGCACTCACTAATAAGTGGTTATTAACCTAGAAAACTGGAATACCCAAAACATAATCCACACATCAAATGAGATACAAGAAGAAAGGAGGAGTGGCCCCTGGTTCTGGAAAGACTCAGTGAAAAAGTATTCGGCAAAACCAGAACGGGGAAGTGGGAAGGGGTGGGAGGGAGGACAGGGGAAGAGAAGGGGGCTTACGGGACTTTCGGGGAGTGGGGGGGCTAGAAAAGGGGAAATCATTTGAAATGTAAATGAATTATATCGAATAAAAAAAATTTAAAAAAAAGGGACAAAGTGATAAAAAAAAAAGAAAATGAGAGATCTTGGGGCTGTCAGGTCTAAATGGGACGTCTCCATCAAATTCCTCTCCTCAAGGCTCAAGGAACCCTTTCAATGAGGATGTAGAAAGAGTGTAATGGTCAGAGGGGATGGAGGACAATGGGGGGAGGGGTAGGTGGAACAGTGCCCTCTACAACATAAAGATCAAGGTTCATATGAATTTACTGATCCTGAGCCAAAATGCATAGGGCCTGCCAGGGTTTGCACTTGGTCTTCCACCTATATATTATGGCTTCCAGTTAAGTGTTTTTATGCAATTCTTGAGGGCTCTAAAGAGTGTTTTGTTTTTCTGTTTTTTTTTTTTTTTTTTGATTCATGTTCCTTTTCTTGGTTCTTTCTTTTTTCTTGATTTGTCCAATTTCAATGTGCTTATTTTTGTTTATATAAATTATATTTATTATTATCCCTTTGAACCTTGCTTGTTTTCTATGAGAGACAGAAATGGAATATGTCTAGATGAGAAAGGATGTGAAGAGAAAGTGGAAGGAGTAGAGGAGAGGAAAATGATAATTGGGATATATTATGAGAGAAAAATAATTTATTTTCTATAAAAGTAAATAAATAAAATACTTAGTATTTTATATTTTGAAATCATTAAATTACATGTTAAATGTTTATACATGCTATATTTATTGAATGATATTTTTATATACTAAATATAAAATAAAAAATCACCAGGAGATCAACAAGAAATGTCTCATTGTCTATTTTCAATATTTTGTGAGGACGCAACAGAACCTCAGCTTTCCTCTCTGCATCAAAGCCCCAGTGTCCTACTTTTATCAATAACTCTATGACTCTCTGACCCTTTAGTTACAGTTGCCATAGGGAAAGAAAATCCTGCTCTCCACAGCAGCCCCTCTTTAGAAGCTCTCCTCTGTGCTGTCTCAATTTCATTGTATTTTCCTGTTCTTATCTTTCATCAAATGTTTGCATGACTGCTTTCATGAGCTTCCTTCCAACTGCCTTAAGATCTTTTCTTATTAGATATATTCCTTATTTACATTTCAAATGTTGTCCCCTTTCCTGGTCCCCCCTCCCCGGAAAATCCCCTAACCCATCCCTGCTCCCCAAGCTCACCAACCCAACCACTCCATCTTCTCTGCCCTGGCATTCCTGTCTACTGGGGCATCAAGCCTTCTCAGGACCAAGGTCTCTCCATCATTTGATATCCAACAAGGTCATCCTCTGCTGCATATGCACCTGGAGCCATGGGTCCCTCCATGTGTACTTTTTGGTGGGGAGTTTAGTCCCTCAGAATTCTGGGGATACTGGGTGGTTCATATTGTCAGTCCTCCTATGGTGCTGTAAACCCTGTCAGCTCCTTGGGGCCTTCTAGCACCTCCATTGTGCTCAGTCAATTCAACGGTTGGCTGAGAGTGTCCCCCTCTGTATTTGTCATGCACTGGCAGAGCCTCCTAGGTGACAGCGATATCAAGCTTCTGTCATCAAGAACTTGTTGGCATCCACAATAGTGTCTGGGTTTTGTAACTATATGGGATGGATGCCTAGTTAAGATCTTTTTGTTCCTCTGAAATGCTTCACGATAGTTTGGGCCGGAGAACTGCAAGAATCGTGGCATATTTCTATTTACACACTAATTAAATGATATGTGGGAAAATGAACTAAAGGATTAGTATCACTTTGGGAACACTTGGACACAGGGCGTGGTCTGGAACTTACACCTATAAGCTCAGCATCAAGGGTCTGAAGAAAAGTGTTACTGGAGCTAGTTCCAAAGACCCATTGACAATGAAACAAATTCCTGTACCCCAAATTCCAGGGAGGCCAGGAGGAAGGAAGTGAGAGGAGAGAGAGGGAATAAAGGGAAGAGAAGGGGAGAGAAAAGCTGAGACACACTTCGGTATTAATAAAATATAAGTGCTGGCTTGTCAGGTCGCTCCATCATGCAATTAAGACAACAAAATGTTCTGAATTTGCATTGGTGTGAGGATCAGGACTCTGGGTCCTTAGCATGCATCATGAACATGCTAGAGAGGTGCCATCTTGCAGTCTCTGTCACCATAGGTGTTCACATGCAGTCTGTACATACTTGGTACAAGATGCTGCTACCCCAAGACTGCTGGTGGTAGTACATGCAGCACTCTGACTGAAATCTGCAGGAATATCCTCAGAATCTTTGTTTCTACTGTGTAACACTCATCTACCAGCACTTCTCTCCTGAGACATTTTCAAGTATAAATGACCCTTACCTAGATTTCTTATTTCTTTTTTTCTTTTTAATTAAAATGCCATATCACAAAAAAATCTTTAGAAAGCTGTTAGTTGTTGAAGATAGCTTGAACAGGTTTTAGAAGCACTAGGATTGTTTTGTGAAAAATAATGACTTTATCTAAGAAATTTGTAAAATACTAAAAAGGACCCTCCCTGGAAAGTGGTGATGGCTATACTTGATTGGAGAAGACAGGTGAGGACTTTATCTGAGGTGGTCATTGTGGGTGTACTCTTATAATATGAAAAACAAGGAGAATGTTAGACTCCAATGTCTCTAAGATTTTAGTGCCACCTAACATGAATGTGTTGTATTATAAACTTTCTTTTGAGAATATTTTATATTTTCAAAAATATTTTCAAAATATTTATATTGCAAAGATGGGGCAGACAATTCCTCACATGCCCTCAAACCAGTTTCTTCTAATACTAATGGTTAACATTTTCGAAGGGACATTTGTCTGCATTCATGAGCCATTTGGTGCATTGTATTAATTAAAGTCTATATCTTATTCAGATCTCCCCTAGCTTTCAACCAGCCCTTCCTGCTTTGGGTACCACTGTGGGTGCCTGCATCACCTCTCCATATGTTCTTTTCATCAATTGTTCTCAATCATCATAATGCTGTGACCATTAATATAGTTTCTCATATATAAATGACCCCCAAACATAAAGCTATTTTTGTCAGTACTTTATAACTGTAACTTTGCTACTATTATTAAATGAAATATAGATATCATTCTTTTCCCATGGTCTTAGGTGACTCCTATTAAGTGGACATTCAACCCCAAAAGGGATTACCACCCACAAGTTAAGAATGACTCTTCCAGCCTGATTTTCTTTCTGTTATTCCTTGTTTATTGGTGATATTGGTTACCAGGCATATTGGTTAGGTATTTTGTATGAAATTTCTGACTTGTCTGATGGTTTCCTTATGGATAGCGTCTATTCATAGATTTTGGAAGTGGGATAAAGATGCCATTCTCAGTGTATGGGTCTCAGAAGACACCCATAGTTAATAGTTATATAAAAGTGCCCCAATGTCACTTTGCAAATCTTGCCACAGGTAAATGAGTCTCTACCAAGTGCCAGGTATCCCTTCTGGGTCTCAGCTTTTGATGTCAATAGGCAACTTTTTGTTCCTACCTCCATTTAGATCCACTTCAAACACTTGAAAATATCCATATTATTACACGGGTCATATCTCACCCCATTGTGGACTGCTTTCTTGGCTATGGCTACAGATCTTTCCAGTCATCGAAACCATGAACTTCTCTCTATGCATGTACTGACTCATTTAGTCCATAAATATCGAGTAAATCAATTTGGAAGATCCGATTGGTTTCCACTTAAAAGTATGAGGAACAAAGTCTGGGACTCACACAAATGCCTGGCAGGTATGATGTATGGCTTATGATCCCAGTCCTTGGAAGACTCAAGTGAGAAATTAAAGTAGACAGTTGCCTTAATGAAGATACCTGAGGTTAACCTTTAGCATCCACTTACAACAATGTCCAAAGCTGTCCTCCCCACACATGGCCATGCACATGTTTCATGTAAGCATAAACATATGCAATGTAAACCACAAAAGGTCTGGGGTTCAATCTGATTCCAAAATGCCAAGATTACAGAGCTTGGACATAAACTTCATAACCTTCAACATTCCTGCTTGTAAAATTGAGTTTTTATGTATATATATATATATATATATATATATATATATATATATATATATATATATAATGTTTTTGAAATGCTGTCATATTTGAATCAACTGTCCAGTTGCCTAATAAACATTAAAGGCTCAAAGAGCAGTTTTGATACAATTTAGTTCAAACAAAGGATAATGTTATCAATTGCTATTTAAAAACTGCTCCTTATGTAATATGATAGATCAGTAAAACTTTCTGTGAAGGATATATAATTATTTGGCTTCTGTGGACCCGGTAGCCTGTCCCATCTATTCTGTAGCATGACTGAAGCATGAAAGCAAGCATAGAAAATACTGAATGATCCATCTTTATCTATCACATAATGGAAACAAGACAGAATTAACCTGAAGACCACAGCTTGACCATCCTTGATTTTAGGATAAAATGTTCTCCTAGAATGGCTGGTTTCAAGATCTGTTAGTGCTTTGCCTGTCTTCCCTCTACCTGTGCCCTCACAGGGATCTCCTCACAGATCTCCACAACATCATTTTCTTCAGCCTCCAGTTTCTGCTTTTGTAGAGATTTTTATCTTGAACTATCTTTTACCTCAGTTTTATGTTTTGAATATTGATTTTTCCTACATTACCTCTAGCTTCCTCTTGCTCAGAGTCTTTCAAACATCTTAGGTACATAAACACATTGCACGTTTGTCTCCATCAACAAGATGTGCCATATACTTTCTCCTAAAAATACAATCCTCAACATATTTGTTGAGAAGAACTGCACATTCATGTCATCAATCTTATCCACTCCCCAAAGCATGTAAGCTGCAGTTGTCTACATTAAAACCTTTATCCAGCTTCTCAAAACCACACTACTGCCTTCCTTTCATTTAAAAAATTATCTTTTCCCTCATCTCTTCCTTTTAAATATCACTTGTGAGGAGAACATAAGTTACCCCCTAACCCTAACATCCCCACATGCATTTACTCCATGCTGTGAGACCTCTAGTTTAATCCCAGCTGCTAAGCCATAGTTCACAACCTTGCTGTTCCTCCTCATCTGCAACCCCTCTACTCAAACACTTCTTCCTTTGAAATACAGTATCATAGACCATGCACTTAACATATAAAATAATTTCATATTTTTGCAATTGACTTATTAAATGATAGACCAAACTATATGTGTAACTTAGTGGTAAGGTATATAATTAGCATAAGCAAAGCCTTCAGTCTTTAGCACCTTAGGGGGGAAAATATAGAGAAAAGAAAACAAAGCAAAGAATAACAAAAACAACCCAGATGGATGGGTGTGGTGTGGTAAACCTGTACTTCTAGCAACAGAAGACTGAAGTGGCAAAAACATGTAGGCAGACAGCCTGAAGTACTCCGGAGTACTTGTTTGAGAATCAGTCTCAAACAAAGGCAGTAAATGCTAATCTCCAGGCAGTGTACAGAGAGTTTTATTTATTATTTTTTTTTTAATTTTTTACTCAGTTTGAGCTACAACTTAAAAAATGACCAGGCATGAATGTATCCTCAATAAATGGGCTGAATTAAACAATGAATATTATAATTTGGTCTTACAATATTTATATTTGTTAATATTTTATTGTATTTATAGACATTATTATATCTATAATGATTAGCTAATTTGTAGTACTATTTAGAGACATTTTTGGGTTCAGGCTAAAGGTAACTTGCACATGTATTTGTGTTTTCTCTGTTTATGCATGTATACACAGGACCAAATATGATATTTAATAATCTTTTGGAGTATTACTATTATGGACTCTTGTAAGTCAATAATATTGGCTCAGATGTTTGCTGGGAAATTTTGAAAAATTTTTAACTCACCTATGTAGTTCCTAGTTTAGATTCCATTATTAAAATATTTTTCTTCTTATTTCATGCTCCAAGGTATGGAACCTGTAATGTTGACCCACACCACAGTCAAAACCTGTTAGCTTTAGTACCTTCTCCCAAGTATAGTAGTTGCTCAGCTAATTGCTCCATAAAGTAGAATTTTTCCAAAGGAACATGAACAGGTAATTTTGGGAAAAGTAACAGCAATGACAAAAACCTAGGACTATAAATTATTGGCAGAGGTTTATAGAGTTAAAGGTGTTACTACTAGTGGAGCCCCCAACTTATTACATATTTTGTAAATCCCTAATAAATGCCATGATTTTAAAATTATTGGGCCACTAAGGTATTTTATTGCCTGTCTCTGTTCTGAGGGTTTGGGTATCACTGCTGTCATGGACTTTGCTCAGCATTAAACTCCTTCAAAATAGCATCAAGCTGTTATTTATGCTGACCATGCCACAGACAGGACTTTTTAAATGATTTATTCCTCATTATTTGGTTAAATTAAAAGGATGCAGAAATTTGGTCAATAAGAATATCTATTAGGCATTTTTATCATACTTAAATATGTGTGTGTAAAATACATATGTGCATATATATGCTGCAATTGCTTTCCATCTACATATGAATATGGTAAATATATAACAACCAGAATCTATTACTTATTAGAAAAAGAAACTATCAGTCTATTCACAATCAATGTGTCACTGTAATCCATCTCACTGACACTAAGAGATTAGAAAACAGGGCAAGCATCCCTGGGATTCCTCAACCTGAGTTTCTTCATGCACAGCCCATGTTGATGCTTCTAAACACAAAATTTAGGTGCATGATTGATGCAAATAAGGTTAGAAATATAACTGCACTGCTGTGGTGTCACACAAGAGAACCCAGATTTCATCTACTTTTCTTGAAATAAAATATGCTGCATGGAGATCAAAAAGGCTTCTGAGAAGAAAATGTGTTTTATATGTTCCTGTACCTGAAGGCAGCAATGTCTTACATTTTTCATAGTCAGTGTCTCTATGGTGTCAGTTACCAGCACACTACCTAAGTGAGCCCAAGGTAAAAGAACATGAAGTGATGATTGTGTAACTTGAGCAATTAGAACGAGCCACAGCCCATAAAGTACGGCTAAGTGAGCTTCTAAAACGTCATTGTGTGCCTTCTACTCCTGACCTCTGAGATGCAATGCACAATGAGATTTCTGACACTTGAAGTTGGTTAAGTAGTCACTTAACCGTCTAGAAAATGATTTTAAAACATTTTAGGAAGAGTTTATAGGCAAAGAGGCAAATTCCATGAAGCTATTGAACTACTTTACATTTTTTAAGGAATATGCACTGTCAGCACCTAATTATTTAGTAAATTACAGCCCCAGAACTGTGGGAGTGTTGTACAGACCTTGTTAATAGCATAGTATGTCTCTCTGGGGGTTGAGAGGTTCGTGGGTGCAGCTCACCATTTGGAAGGGTCAGTATGTTGTTTTATGTAGCTCCTGTTACGGTCCCCAACTAAATAACAGTGCTCAACAGTGCGGTATTTGAATTGTAAATAGAAGCACACTAACCTTCAAGCTCTCCTTGGTTAAATAATTGCAAAGAGCTTTAGAACCAGAACTCAGTTTTTCTTATAGACTAACTGTGATAGTGTATTTAATTCTTTTGGGGGTTTAGTGATTGCTGGGGCACTGGGTTCCATGGAGTCAAGAAAGAAATACTGGGTGCAATGATTATTCATCTTAGGTAGGCAAAACATCAGGGAGGAAAGGTCTTTGGCACAGTGTGGTTGACAAAAATGAGAGGTTGCATTAATCCCAGGCTGCCAAGAAGCCTTTATATCAGTATACTGAGTCTGCTAATGTTCAGAGATACTGTAAGATTCTAGGAAGGAGGCAAACAGTCTACAAGCATGAGTTCATAGACACCTAACTATTGATCTCCAACAAAGGCAGAGCATCCTTTGGAAGTATTTGTAGGCTTATTGACACGGAAGGTTCTAAGAACAAGTGCCTATACTGTAACAACTGAAGATGTTATGGATCACAGAACATGCTTCAAGCATGTTTTCAAACAGATATTTGAAACAAACCTTTAACGGCTTCATTTACAAATGTCTTTTGATTCAGAAAACTTCTCAATGCAACTTCCACAGTTGTTTAAAAACTTTAGTTAACTACTAACATCAAGGATCCAGTTCAAGAATTACATTAAAGAACCAGGGAAAACAAACAAAGGAAACAGAAAAGCAATCCAAATTCTCCACAGGACACAAAAAGGGGCCATAAATATGTTCATGCATAATCACATTAAAATTTGACCTAAAACAAAGACAAACACTAACTTACTTCATCCCCAGTGAGATTATGAAAACAAATTTCTGTAGACACTAAAATAAATTTTACCTGAACTTGGATGGAAAGAAAATTAATTATGGATAAATGGCCAAGGTTCTGATGTACTTGGGATGCATAGGTACCCAAATGTTACCTGCTAGAAACTATTAGATTCCAAGTATACTATATATTTTCCTCCCTAATACTCAAAGGCTAAGGGAACTGTGGTTAACCCACCCCAGGAAATAGACAAAGGCATTCTTTAACCACATTTCCAAAGCAACATCAAAGTTTCTGAACTAAGATGGCCCATGAAGACACATGTTCTTTCCTTTAAGCAATGTTCACAAACGACTTTAGGACTTCCCATTTCTGCTTGTTACCTTAGCTGTTGTATTATCAATACATTGTCATGCATTCTTACCAGGAATACTCTTATTTCACAACCATTTTCTTTTCTAGTTTTGTATTGTATGTTATTTATGAAATGAAATCTACTTGTTTAGAGATAGATCAGTACTTAAATAGAATTTTAGTTTATTTTTGGAGAAATTTCTTTTAAATTGTGTGTGTGTGTGTGTGTGTGTGTGTGTGTGTAACTCATGCTTTTAAGTGCAGGAACTCTGGAGGCCAGTAGAGAGGATCAGATCACTTAGACCTGGAGTAACAGAGATTGAACAACACAGTATAGTCTTTGGGAAACTAGTTCATATCCTCTGTGAGAGTAGTCATCTCTCCAGCCCAAGGCTCAGGTCAGGTTATCGAGATGTGATCCACGCCAGTGATACCTGGACCATGTGTTGTAACTATTACACAATCCTTTGCTTATAGCACTGCTATTCAGGAGCAAATAACAATTGTAATATGTTGTATTTGAGACTTCAGTGTGTACATTCATTTCCTCCCACAATGGCAAGCTTAAGAACTCATTAACTTTTTCAGGTCTTTTCTCCTTAACCATCACACGAGGAGAGAAACTACTGCTTCTGCAACATTATGAAGATTCAAAGCCTGCAGTAATAACATTTTGTAGGTTGAAGCCCTTGTAATTTTTCTAAATCCAGCTCTTCACTTGTGCCAGCACAGCAGGCTCCCTGAGTAGAGGCTGGCCACAGGCTTGCAAGCAGGAAATGTATTTCTTCTTGAGTCCTGGAGCTTGTCAAAAGTGTGAAATGTATATTTTTCTGCATTATAGCTTGTGCACCCTCTATGTCTTCTGAAGTTTGTAACTTTCCCTATTGTTTCACAATGATTCTTACTATTCAGATATTACAGTTTGCTACATTAGCATAACTATCAGTAGTTTCAATCCATTAAAAAGTCATGTATTGTGCTTTCAGCGTGTTCTGTAGATTGGGGCAATGGCTTAGCATGTAAGGGCATTTGTTGCCAAGACTATGAGTCTCAGTTTTATCCTGGGAACCCACATTCTGGAAGAACTGAGCCCTGAAATTGTCTTTCTAACATATACACATGTGTCATGCATATGTATACATGCATTCATACATAAAATAAAGGGTTTTTTTCATATTCTGAGCTCCAGTAATAGAAAACTGACTGATTGTACCCTAACGTGTCACATTGAATAATGGTAAATCAAACCATATTCTTAGGAAGTGATGCTCTAGACGTCATTGCAAGCCTGATACTTTGTTCAGGATTCACACGCTTATTTCACCATCCAAATGGTATGCCACAGGGGGAGCAAAAGGTGAAAACTCAGGGGATTCAGACGTACATGAGGCTCCTCAGGTGATGGTGGTGAAAACCATAGGTAACTCAAGCACAGAGGGCTTTCTGTTATTCTCCCTCCTCGCTGTATCACTCTTTTAGACATCTGTATATGGAAAGACGTCAGATTTCATTTACTCTGGCAAAAATTTAAAATGATGCATCTTGAGTTTATACAGCTGGCAGGTGGCTGAGCAGCATTTTAGAATGAGGTTTTAGAGCCCTCTTGTTCTCTACTATTATTTGATAATATTATGATTTGATTTATTCATTGATTGATTGAGATAAGGTCAAATGTGATCTCAGCTGCCTATCAACTTTCATTGGAGTTGAGGATGAGCATGAGCATTTGATTCTCTTTCCTCTACTTCCTGAGTGCTGGGATTACTGACATATGTCATGTTGTTGTGTGTCATTTGGTGACACAACCTGGGTTTAATGCATGCTAAGCAGGCAAGTGATGTTCTAAAGCCATCCGTTCAATGGCACAAGAGGTCTATGTGACGGCTCATGTATCTTGGGTTCAGTGGAGAACATGGGAACAACCAAATTTCCGTTGGAACTACAATAGAAGAAAGTCAAGCAAATTCAGCCAGTCTCATATGTGTCTCAAAATTTTCAAAATTTTCACATTACGAAAATCAATTTTTAAGTCAATCTACAAAGTCATTATTATTTTTAATGATTTTTTTGGAGAAAAAAAGACTAGTGGTATGCAGGACACCCAGTGTCCTTAGAACTATTGCTAGGATGGCAATGACATTTTCAAGTTTGATGGATCCATCTGCGGAAAGTTTGACTGTGTGGCTGAGAATATGTCTATATTTAAAGTTACAAACACAGCAAACTGTTCTTGAGACAAAGTCTCTAGATTCCTCCAGTTCAATGGTCCAGAAGTCACTTCCAGCAAGTTGAAGCACCTTTCTGCAGAGCTTCTAGAAGTGTTTGTTTGTAGGTGTACTTCAGAGCCCAGTTCTTTTAACATTTACTAAGAGAAACACTATAAAATGAGGGATAAACCAACAAACAAGAGTGAAAGTTTCATCTTTTCAGTGAAACGTGATTATTCAATGGGCTCAGTGACGCTCATAATGCTGCTGGCAAAGGAAAGAGAAAACAAGCAAGGGGCATCCAGGAGGGTGGCTTCCCAGGATATTATCTTAGGGTCCTCGGTTCCCAACAAAGAATTACTCCTGGGCATATCTTCCTTTCTGTAAGGGTGACATAACAGTTTTAGTATTCTGATACTGCTTAGTGTACATCTGGGGAGAGAAATTTGCACATACTCTCTGGGAACCAATGTTTACTAGAGAAGAGTCTCTAGGAACAGCTGGGGCTTCTGCCATCATGCTGTGTCTAGATCTACTCAGAGGAGCCTACAAACAAGAAAATGGGCCAGATCACCATGTTCATGACCAAAGAATTCATTTTTTTTTGATATTTCAGATGGTTTTCCCCTGAGATTGTTTATTTTTTTATTTATTCAATATGCTTTTTAATTTACATTTCAAATGATGTCCCCTTTTCTGGCTCCCCACTCCCCAAAAATCCCATAAGCACTCTTCCATCCCCGTATTCCCCCATCCACCCTTTCCCACGTTCCTGCTCTGGTATTCCCCTATACTGCTGCACTGAGTCTTTCCAGGACCAGGGACCACTCCTCCGTTCCTCTTGGACATCATTTAATATGTGGATTATGTCTTGGGTATTCCAAGTTTCTAGGCTAATATACACTTATCAGTGAGTGCATACCATAATTGATCTTTTGAGACTGGATTGCCTCACTTAGTATGATGTTCTCCTGCTCCATCCATTTGTCTAAGAATTTCATGAATTCATTGTTTCTAATGGCTGAATAGTACTCCACTGTGTAAATATACATTTTTTGTGTCCATTCCTCCGTTGAGAGATGCCTGAGTTCTTTCCAGCTTCTGGCTAATATAAATAGGGCTGCTATGAACATAGTGGAGCATGTGCCCTTATTGCATGCCGGTAAATCCTCTGGGTATATGCCCAGGAGTGGTATAGCAGGGTCCTTCCGGAAGTGTCATGCCCAGATTTCTGAGGAACTGCCAGACTGATTTCCAAAGTGGTTGTACCATCTTGCAATCCCACCAGCAGTGGCGGAGTGTTCCTCTTTCCCCACATCCTCGCCAACATCTGCTGTCTCCTGAGTTTTTAACCTTAGCCATTCTGACTCGTGTGAGGTGAAATCTCAGGGTTGTTTTGATTTGCATTTCCTTAATGACTAATGATGTTGAACATTTCTTAAGGTTCTTCTCAGCAATCCTATGTTCTTCATGTGAAAATTCTTTGTTTAGCTCTGTACCCCAATTTTTAATAGGGTTATTTGGGTCTCTGGGGTCTACCTTCTTGAGTTCTTTGTATATATTAGACATTAGCCCTCATTCATAATGATAGCCAGTGCCCATGGAGATGAATGAACAGATGAGACAGCAGGTCAGATGATCATGCTCAGACCCAACAAAGATATAGTCACAGTTGCAAATGGAGTCACTTATTTTCTTCTTTCACCTTTTCCTAATATCTGCAAATTTGCATAAATAATAAGGCAAAGAGAAAAACATCTGAGTTCAGTGTAGCACAGACATGTGTAATGATTTATAAGGGGTCAGAGAAGAGCAGATACAACTTCCAAATGAGCCACAGGAAAAAAAATAGAATGAACACAAGGGTGGGCAATGGGAAAAGTCTGTACAAAGCTCCAGAACTGGTTAGTTTCTCTGAGCAATTGCAAAGGGGATTGTGACCTGGTACTTCTGGAGAACTGTTACTAAGAAATCAATATTTAATAGAGCACACCTTCGAGCACTTGTATTCCTGACTAAGCCAGAGTGTTTTTGGGTGTGTGAGTTGAATGTGAAATCCTTTTCTTCCACAAAGAGACAGTGTTGTGCCTCTAAGTTAAATTTTACTTTCAACTTTAGTACTATTACAAATATTAAATTTCTCAGAAATTATTTTCCTTTTAGTTCCAAAAATATAATAACTTATTCTGGAAGATTTCTGTGGATGTCCCAGCAATGGGATAAAAGCTCAACAATACACATAAGCAATACATTCCCCAGAAGTCCATTGCTGACAGCATGTTTAATGGTTTCAATAAAATGAGACATCACCAATGCATCTCAGTTTTTCATACATTTTCCATTCCTCCAAGTGGATATCATTTTAGAAATATTTCTTTCTTTAAAATGTGTCATGTGGCTTGGACATCTTTTATAACAGCATGAGGTGTACCAATTGTACCAACAGGCACAGCCCTCCTTTCATTTATATTCAAAGATGATCTGGTAAGACCACATCTGCATACAAGAGTGCCTCTACAGACTCTCATACTGTCTGTCCATGAGGATTTACATATCACTTTTATTCTGTATATGTGTAAGAGCGGTTGTGCATCACATGTGTGCAAGAGTCCACAGAGGAAAGGACCTGTCAGATTACCCTGGAGTTGCAAGTATTTATGAGATGCCTCATGTGGCTGCTGGGAATTGAACTCAAGTCCTCTGCAAGAGCGGTGTATGCTCCTAACCAGTGAGCCATCTCTTCCATCTATCCCATTGTTTGTCAATATGTTATACTATTGTTTTAATCATTATTCATTCAGGTCATAATAAATATTGATACATATCAGGAATTATGCTGGGTATTAGAAGATACTAGTGAGCAAGTTACATGAGTTTATTGGGAATACTAGGTAAGTAAAAATGTATGCTATGAAGTTTGCTAGCAATAAATGTTTAGTATAAAATAGGAAATTGTTCTAATTTGGAGAGAAGCAGAAACAAAAAGATCAGTAGGGGAAGAGGGAGAGGATGGAATTTAAACTGAGAGCTAAAGGACAGATTAAAAACTGAGCTATTTGGTAGCAAGTGAAAGAATATTCCAGAAACATTAAATTAATAGCAACAGTGATGATGCCCACCAGTTGACAGGCAAGAGACTACATATTTTACATACAAGAACCCAAGTGGGCTCTACTTAATTACACCTTTGAAGAAAAATAAAATCCAAAGAGATCAAGTACTTTCTCAAGTACTCCAGTTCTAGGTCATTTCAGGGGCCCAGAGGCTGTGCTCCTTACCTCAAAACTTTAGAGAAAGACTGCCTGGGTTACATTTGTGGGCTTATCCTGTCTCTGTCTGTCTGAGGTAGAAGATGGAATGAAAGCCATTGGAGTTTAGAGAAGGAAGGATGATAGGTTCTCAGGAGTTGGCAGTCTCCCTGCAGCCAATCAATCACGGGATGTGGAGTGAACACAGGTGCCTTCCATCCACCCCTTAGCTGCAGTGTGCGTGTCAGTCTGGTGAGTGATGGGCTGGAGTTGAGACAGCATTTAGGAAGCTTTTGCAGTAATCAAGGTGAGAAATGCCAGTGTCCTGAGCTAGAAGTGGAGATAAATGAGTGACTTCTGGCTTTTCAAGGAGACTGAAGCCTCATAATTTTTCTATACAGGTTCCTTTAAAGAGGGTAGTAAAATTAAAATTGTTCATTCAGTTCTCTCTGTTGTAGAAGCTATAGGTATATTATTTACAATGTTCTGCTAGGTTACTCTGGAATTTGCAATACTATAACTCCATAAACTTAAAATAATTCCATTTAACTTAAAACAGAAACAGTATGTGAACAAGTATTCAATGATACTCTCCTTGGAGAGTTTTATTTAAACAACTCCAGAACCAGTACAAAGGCTGGAGGAGTTGATAAAACATGATTTAAGAATGCTAATTTTCACAAACATGCCAAGAAGACAACGCATTTACCCTCATAGGGAGGGATTTCAAGGAGTCAGTGTCTGCTAAATCTTCAAAGCAGCTTATAGACTTTAATTGTGGAATGCTTAAAACTCCCTTTGGAATTAAGAATCAAAATATTTCATTATTACTCCTTGCAGATGCATTAAATACACAGAGTGCTGAAGACAGATACAGCATTCCCCATACATCCTATTTGCCTGACTAGTGTAAACAGATGGTTGGAATACTCATCTGTTGTTTAGTCTAAAACTGTAGCCTTCGTCTTGATCAATTCAAAACCAGATAATGTATTATGGACATATGATTATATATATGTAATACATTTGCATGTATATACATATATATGTATAAACACACATATCTATATACATATAGATATCTATATATGTATAGGCATATAGATGTGTGTATGTTCTCATGTGTCCTACACTAGTCTCTAACTCTTTATCAGGCTAAGGATGATCGATCACCTCTGGCCACTACTCCTCTAGGTCTGGTATTACAGGTATGTGCATCCACTCCCATGTATGTAGTATGAGAGTTCAACTCAGGTGTCTGGTTATGCAGGCAATCACTCCCCCAAATGAGTTTCACTTCTAGCTCAAGATATTTAATTGTGTAAGTTTTAGCCTATGGATACACTTAGGATACTATAACTACAGTGAAAAGAACAAATGGATAAACCATTATGCCCTAAATTTTCTTCCACTCCATTCGCAACATTCTTGGTTCCACTTTTCCAAAGCCTCAGTAAACAGGTCCAGGGTCCTGTTACTGTAGGTCATTTTCAGTTTTCGCCAAGATTATAGTAAATGCTAACAGTAGACACTCATCCAGCTTCCATTCTTTCATTCAGTACTACTCTCTTGAGATTTTACAGCATTGATGTCTATCAACAGTCCATCTTCTATTGTAGAATGACATTCTGCTATATGACTGCATCACGGTTGCTTACACATTCTGCTTGACTATTTAGGCAATATCCATATCATACTCGCCACAGATAAAGTTATTGTGAATGCTTATAATGGAGTACTAACCTGAAATTTGCTTTCTCTGTCTTACATTCAGAACCAGTATTATGTTACAGGAACGATACTTTTGACATTTAAACAAGCTAGCTCCAGTCTCCTTGTTTTCCAAAGAGATTGTACAAGTATTCTTCACTTTGGAAATCACAGAGCTAAGTGTAAGACCACAAGAGAATCACTAAGAAGCATTCCTCCTTCTGTTTCAAGTTGCTATTTGAGTTACTACCATGGCTTCTCTCAAATGGTCTCTGACTTGGAAGTGTAAGCCAAATAAATCCTTTATTCCCCTAAGTGGGTTTAGTCAGAGTGTTTTATCATAGCATCAGAAAGCAACTAGAATGTAAGTTCTGATCTTCTGCAAAATCCTCCTCTCACCCTGAGGTGTATGCCCCTTTGCTTTGAGTTGTGTTTGCATATCCATAGTTTAGAACAAATCTGTCAAGGGCTGAGAATTTTTGTGTGTTATTAACAGCTGTATCCTGGCATACAAATGAAACAGGTCTAAAGCACAGGCTATCCACCTTTCAATGCTTCAAACTTTTACTACAGTTCCTCATGCTTTGGTGACCCACAGGCCACAAAATTATTTCTATTGCTACTGCATAGCTGTAGTTTTGCTACTGTTATGAATTGTAATGTAAATATTTTTAGAGACAAAGGTTTGCCAAAAGGGGTTACTCCCCACAGATTGAGAGCTGCTGGTCTGAAAAACTAAAAAATTTAGACATAGCATAAAAATTATTTAAATCTGCAAAGATGGCACCATTATTGGACAGCCTGTAGAGCCACATCCAGTTGAGCTGCCACTTTCATGAAACACGCTGAGAAAGTCTAGATGTCTCTTCTCATTCTTCAAAATCAGTAAGTAGATGAACATTCAAAAATTCCCCTTGCATTCTCCATGTGGTTTTGATCCATGTGTCAGATGGAGAGAAGCAGAGGCATCGGTGATTAAGCATTCAGATGTTCCATTAGGATGGCCATTCAGTACATGAGTCACAATCATACCACAATCACACTACTGTTCATGTGCCTGATGACCGGTCACTGGAGCAAGCCAAAGTCACAGCTCCAATGCTCAACTTCCCAAGTGCTTAAAGTTAGTCCAGTTTCCATGTAGATATGTGAGTACCCATTATACTTTCCATATTCTGTTCCTATGCAAGAGTTTCTATTTTAGAAGTAAAATTCCTTTGTATTAAGAGAATTAATAGGAGTCTCGTCTCAGTCCAAAAATTAAGGGTGCAAACAAAACGTCATTTTATTCTTGGGAATGTAGTCATTAAAAGTTTCTTACACCACTGCTGATGGCTTCCACACTTGTGCACATATGTCAGCTCTAAATTGTCTTAGAGGATCAGATCAATAAAGGGCAAAAAAGAGGGCACAGAGTTCAGAGAGGGATATGTTGGAGAGATCACAGGAGGAGTTTGAGGATAGAGTAGCAAAGTAGACTGAAAAAATTTAAATACATGTATGGAATTTTCAAATAAATAAATACAACATATTATTGTCTTAGGGTTTATGGCTGTAAAAGAGACACTGGATCACAGTACCTATAAAGAAAAAAACATTTAATTGGGGCTAGCTTATAGTTGCAGAGTTTTATTCCATTATTATCCTAATGGGTAACATGGTGGCATGCAGGCAGATATGGTGCTAGAGAAGGAGCTAAGAATTACACATCTTCATTCACAGGGTTATGTCCAACAGAAGACTACCATGCTAGGCTCATTTTGATCATATGAGACATCAAAGATGACCCCACAGTGACACACTTCTAACAAAGTCACACCTACTCCAATAAGGCCACACTTCTAATAGCTATTCTACATGGGCCAAGGATTCAAAGACATGAGTCTATGGGGGCCATTCTGATTCAAACAGCCTCAATTATCTAAAAAGTTTTTCAAAGTCTTCATTACATGCAATAGTTTAATGCATTTTGAATTATAACACTGCTGTGCCAGTTTGGAGATGCTGTACAGAACAAGCAAAGCCCGGTAGATGCCTGAAAGCCTTGATACTCTGCAGGCCACTGCGCATTGCCTACTCTGCGTTCCAATTTCTTCTGTAGCCTTCCTCTCTTAACTTCAAGCTTCTTCTGTGAGGCTAGCAATCACTAGGTCAAGGTTCTAACTTTTCCTGAATTCTACACAAAGTTTTCCTCTAAGATCTTGCCTTCTCCCCTAGGAGTCTGTAGACCACAGCCTGGATCTAGACAATGTTTACCATTGGTCTGCCTCTGCTACTTTTCATTCCCCAGATTCTTCCCTTCCCATAACATTTTTAAAACTTGTAACCTATTTTTCCCCTGCTCAAGTCATATTGCACTCTTATAGTTATCCTAAACTTATAGTCAGAGCATCTTTAGCATTTCACCATTATTAGGTTGCATTCCCCCAAACTGCTGAAAAATACATAAAAGGCCTTCTGTTACTGCAAATTTGGAGAGAAGAGGAGAGAGAGCAAATAGTAACAAATTAAATGAATATTCCAAATCTTTATAGAGATGTTACTTATTGTACCTGACTCTTCTTAAAGCACAATGAGAATATGATAGAATAATGGGTCGACATAATAGGTCAGGCACACACTTACTTAGGCATTTACATTTTGATCTTACTCCATTTAGCAATTCCAAGATGCTACATGTATAGACATGTATATGTATAATGCATATGCATTATTTTCTGGGGGTTAAATGGTTATTTCATATAGGTTGCCTAAAACCATTCTGCATATTAGATATTTATATTATGTTTCATAGCAGTGGTAAAATTACAGTTAGGAAATAGCAACAGAGATAATTTTATGGTTGGAGGATCACCACAACATGAGGAACTATATTAAAGGGTCACAGCATTAGGAATGTTGGGGTTGTTGACTTAGTGTTGGGGGAAGGAGTGGCAAAGGCCTTCACCTATCAATCCATCATCCATCACGTTGGCCTTCCATACTATTTTTTAACGTCTTTGTTCTTGAGAATGTCATGTATGTATATAGTAAAAGACATCATATATTACCCTCCAAATGCCTTCATATTTCCCTCAACAAGTCCCTCTGAGGACGTTTATACTAATGATTTAAATTCCAGACCTATGTTTCCTGCCTTTAACCAATTAGTTTCTGAATGAAAAGCATACACAACCTCTTTTTTTTATTACATATATTTTTTATTTACATTTCAAATGTTGTACACTTTCCTGGTTCCCACCTCTGAAAATCCCCTAACCCATCCCACCTTCCTCTGCTCACCAATCCACCCATTCCTGCTTCCCTGTCCTGGCATTCCTCTATACCAGGGCATCTAATCTTCTCAGGACCAAGGGCCTCTCCTCACTTTGATGTCCAACAAGGCCATCCTCTGCTTCATATACATCTGGAGCCATGGGTCTCTCCATGTGTACTCTTTGCTTGGTGGTTTAGTCCCTGGGAGTTCTGAGGGTACTGGGTACTGGGTACTGGGTACTGGATGGTTCAAATTACTGATAGGCTCTTGTCAGCAAGCACTTGTTGACATTCACAATAGTATCTGGGCTTCGTAACTATATATGGTATGGATCCGTAGGAAGGGCAGTTTCTGGATGGTCTTTCCCTCAGTCTCTGCTCCACACTGTGTCTCTTTATCTCCTCCTGTGGGTATTTTGTTCCCCCTTTTAGGAAGGACCAGAGTATCCATACTTTGTTCTTCCTTCTTCTTGAGCATCATTTGGTCTGTGAATTGTGCCTTGGGTATTCCGAGGTCATTTCTAAACTTATCCACTTATCAGTGAGTGCACACCATGTGTATTATTTTGTGTTTGATTTACCTCCCTCAGGATGATATTTTCTAGTTCCATTTATTGGCTTAAGAATTTCATGAATTCATTGTTTTTAATAGCTGAGTAGTATTCCATTGTGTAAATGTACCACATTTGTATCTGTATCCATTCCTCAGTTGAGGAACATCTGGATTCTTTCCAGATACTGAAAATAAATATGGCTGCTATGAATATAGTGGAGCATGTGTCCTTATAACATGCTAAAGAATCCTCTCGGTATATTCCCAGGAGTGGTATAGCAGGGTCCTCCAGTAGCATTATGCCAGATTTTCTGAGGAACCACCAAACTGACTTCCAGAGTGGTTGTACTAGCTTGCAATCCCATCAGCAGTGGAGGAGTGGTCCTCTTTCTCCACATCCTCTCCAGCACCTGCTGTCTCCCGAGTTTTTGATCTTAGCCATTCTGACTGGTGTGAGGTGAAATCTCAGGGTTATTTTGATTTGCATTTCCCTGAGGACTAATGATGTTGAACATTTCTTTAGGTGCTTCTTAACCATTCGATATTCCTCAGTTATTTAGCTCTGTACCCCATTTTTTTATTCGATATATTTTTTATTTACATTTCAAATGATTTCCCCTTTTCTAGCCCCCCACTCCCCGAAAGTCCCATAAGCCCCCTTCTCTCCCCCTGTCCTCCCACCCGCCCCTTCCCACTTCCCCGTTCTGGTTTTGCCAAATACTGCTTCACTGAGTCTTTCCAGAACAAGGGCCACTCCTCCTTTCTTCTTGTACCTCATTTGATGTGTGGATTATGTTTTTCTGTACCCCATTTTTAATAGGGTTGTTTGGTTCTCTTGAGCCTAACTTCTTTCTTTGTATATGTTGGATATTAATCCTCTGTTGGATGAAGGGTTGGTAAAGATCTTTTCCTAATTTGCCATTGCTGTTTTGTCCTATTCACAGTGTCCTTTGCCTAACAGAAACTTTGCAATTTTATGAGGTCCCATTTGTCAATTCTTGATCTTAGAGCATAAGCTATTGGTGTTCTGTTCAGGAAATTTCCCCCTGTGTCCATTTGCTTGAGGTTTTTCCCCACTTTCTTTTCAATTAGCTTCAGTGTATCGGTTTAATGTGGAGGTCTTTGATCTACTTGGACTTGAACTTCGTACAAGGAAATAAGAATGGATATAGATTTGCATTCTTCTGTGTGCTAACCACCAGTTGAACCATTTGTTAAAAAGGCTATCTTTTTTTCCACTGGATGGTTTTAGCTCCTTTGTCAAAGATCAAGTGACCATAAGTGTGTGGTTTCATTTGTGGGTCTTCAATTCTATTCCACTGATCTATCTGGCTGTCACTGTACCAATATCATGCAGTTTTTATCACTATTGCTCTGTAGTATTGCTTGAGGTCCAGGATACTGATTCCACTAGAAGTTGTTTTACTGTTGAGAATAGTTTTAGTTATCTTGGGCTATTTTGTTATTCCAGAAGAATTTGAGAATTGCTCTATCTAACACTATGAAGAATTGAGTTGGAATTTTGATGGGGATTGCTTTGAATCTGTAGATTGCTTTTGGCAAGCTGGCCATTTTTAGTATATTATTTCTGCCAATCCGCAAACATGGGAGATCTTTCCATCATCTGAGGTCTTCTTTGATTTCTTTCTTCCGAGACTTGAAGTTCTTGTCATATAGATCTTTCATGTATTTGACAACCTTTATTTTTATAATAAGCTTTAAACAACACAGCAGCTGAGCAGGCATTATTCTCTGTTTTAGAATCTACTTTCCTATTGATAATTCCAAGTTATTACTTACCATCTACTATGTTTCATCTGGACTGTTCTTAGTTCCATTTGGCAAGACTACAGTACTACATTTTTATTGCTCACCTAACCCTTGGTAGCTTCTTCCTCCTCCTGCCCTTTCTTCTCTTTCTTCCTGGTCGCTCTCTGATCCAAGCCCAGGAAATCTAAAACCCCACCTATGTCTTTTCTGCCCAGCTACTGAGCAGTGGCATCTTTATTTACCGATCAGAAATAACTTGGGGGGCAGGGCCATAGTGCAGATACCAGCAAGAGTTTAAGGTTATAGAACAATTATGTACATGATTTTTCCCACTGTTTCCATCACATCAGCATCAAAGCCTCCAATTACAGCTGTACTTTTGCCAAATTTCCCCTTTGCTCATTCTCTGAAGTTTGCTATCTGACCAGGTGAGAAGGCTATTGGCCTCTGCTGATAATCCTAAAGATCTGCATCCTTCTGATGTGGTTTACCACATAACTTACTACCACAAACTAAATAATCCTGGTGATCAGTCTGACTGTGCCACTCCTCCACTCTCATGGTTTAGATTGAGTGTTCAGAGAGACACATGCATGTAGGACTGTTGCTCGGACATGGATAACTATTAGTTTAACTTAAAAAAATGAAAGTGCTCCCTTTATTGGTGGCACTTTCTGGAAACCATCTGGCAGTGACTCAGAATTTAAGACCATACTCAGCTCTGATAACTTCCTGTGGGTATTTTTACCTGCATTGTTTACATGACAATATCCTATATTGATATGATAAAGTGAAAACTGAAAAACTGCTTTAGTAGCTTGTGTACTATCAAACTAGATGGATTTATATTTTTCAGTTAAAGTAACTGCCTCTCCATGTTACAGCTTTGATTGACTGACAGTTTTTCCACTGTTTAGACAGAGAGGGGTTTGTCATTTTAACTACTGCTTTAGAAGCTCCATGAATACCCAAAGTTGTCAAATCACACTGTTACTTATGAGAAACAAAATGTCCCGAGTTGATTTCCCAAAGTCCACCATGACTAAACTGAAGATCTAATGAGAAATCTTTGCTTTCCTAGGATGTATTTAATTAAGTCAGGCACAGCTTTTAAAGCACAAGTTATAATGTTGTCTGTGAATTCCTATGGAATACATGTAAATTAGAAGACATGACCAGAGAAAATGTGTGGAAACTGAATCATTTGCAGGTCCTTTTTGCCTATATGCCGTTCGCTGGTCTCAGGTTTTAGATGAGTGTTAATAACAGCAGGTGGACTTCTACCATCATCCTAGACATTGTCACCACAGCAGCTACATTTTATGTGGGGTTGAAATCTAAAAAGGAAAGCTGCCATCACCTACCGTTTGTAGTAGTTGACTTGAATCCTAATAAATCAATAGGATTCTCAGTAAAGCAAGTTTAACTTGCGGGCAGGTATTTTGTTAGAGAGCATGTCATAATAGCCTTATGAAAGCTGTTTTAATCGGCAAATGCTGAGATTATTCCTTGGCTTACAAATTCTAGCAACAGCCCCTTTCCTAATGGTCCTTTTTGGGAATTTCAGTATTTTATTTTCAAACTGTATTTCCTAATATGCTTGAGGTTATAGAAATAAATGTCCTTTTTAGAGCTTACAGGTTATTACTAAACATGTTAAGTGCATGACTGAACCCCTTGGATGAGGGCTTACACAGCACATTAATATGTAATTGTGCAGCAGTATTCACATAGGACACTATAGCCAGCATATTAATATTTTGGAAGCTAGTGGATATTTATACTTAATATTAAGCAAGTTACATAAGTTATACATTGATATAAAAGGACTCTATTTTTTACAGCATGTGAATCTAACTATTGGAGCAATTGATTATATTTAAGGTAATTCTATCGTATCACAAAGGGCAGCAGGTAAGAAAATATCAACGCATTGTCCTACAGAGTTGATGGCTTAGAAATCCCAGCTGCAGGCTCTCCAGCTCCTCTGTTCACCTCTTCCCTGACTAGAGCTCAGATGCCAGTGAGGCTGTCGTCTCTTTGCACTTCCCACTTGTGTAATTTCTTCTTTTGACTCTTGGCAGGAGTTATGAATGTAATGGGATGTCATCTTCACCGTTGCTACATAAGAAAGGTCACAGTACGGACACTGTGAAGTGATATACTTTATATAGCAGGCTACCACAGCCAAGTGCAGATAGATTGCTCCACTGAGTCACAAGAAATAAGCTGTCATATTGTCAACGGCCATATAGCTGCAACTTGATGAACTGATTAGTTCCAAGTCTGAGAGCCAGAAAGGAAATGGGACACCTATCTTACTATACAGATATAGTGTCCTGAGAAATGTATTCTGCCAGTATATATGTGTGTGTGTGTGTGTATGATGCTTAGTACATGTATGTGTTTATGTATGTGTACATATGTATTTTTCAATGGATACATATTCATTGAAGATGAAACTTATCTCCTATGTTGTCCTGAATGGAGAGCAGAGGCTGCAGAGATCTCAGCTGCTTCGACCCAGCTCCCTTTTCCACTATTACTTTTTTCTGGGTAATAGAAATGGGAGATAAAAGGAAGTAGAATCAGTCTATGTCTTTCCCCAGGTACAGAAAGATGAGCTGATGGCTGAGGAGGGGATAATTGGCACAAAAATAGACTGTATTTCCTAGTTCATCTGTTTATTTGATCATGGTCCTCATGTGATACATTGGAATCACTGAATATGCAATAGTTAAATGAAAAAAAGTAATTCTAAGAGGCATGTTCTTTCTCATTAACAGTTCTGGGGTAGTGCATAATATTTTGGGTGTAGCCTTTCACATATCTTTCCTAAATAAATTACCTTATTATGTTTATTTTAATCATTCAGAGTAAGAGTATTACTTCAAACCCCACAGCATGAAACAGGTAACTTCTCAGAGACAAAATTTTTAAGCACTACTTAGCAGTGTTTGCAATTGTGAAATGTGTCGCCAAGACCAAGGCAATGCAGATGCTTTCCAGCAGGTGGCACTATTGATAGTCGGTTGAAATTATGTTGTCAGACTGGTGTCACTGGGGAGGATGGTAGCATGATTTAGAGAATTATTTTGACACTAGACACTTCTCTCTGGTTCTTGACTTCCATAACATAGCCCTAAAAGAGACAATGCCAGCAAACTGTTGACTGAAACAGTGATCCAAATAAACATTCCTTCACTCAAACCTGATTTCTCTCAGCTAGTTGTCACATCATGGGAGCCTAATGCCACCTACACTCACAGACGTCCTTAAAAGCACGTGGTACTCCTGGGCATCTACCCAGAGGATTCCCCACCATGTAATAAGGATACATACTCTACTATGTTCATAGCAGCCCTATTTATAATTGCCAGATGCTGGAAAGAACCCAGGTATCCCTCAACAGAAGAGTGGATGCAAAAAATGTGGTATATCTACACAATGAAGTACTATTCAGCCATTAGAAACAATGAATTCATGAAATTCTTAGGCAAATGGATGGAGCTAGAGAACATCATACTAAGTGAGGTAACCCAGACTCAAAAGGTGAATCATGGTATGCACTCACTAATAAGTGGATATTAACCTAGAAAATTGGAATATCCAAAACATAATCCACACATCAAATGAGGTACAAGAAGAAAGGAGGCGTGGCCCCTGGTTCTGGAAAGACTCAGTGAAGCAGTATTCGGCAAAACCAGAACGGGGAAGTGGGAAGGGGTGGGTGGGAGGACAGGGGAAGAGAAGGGGGCATACGGGACTTTCGGGGAGTGGCGGGCTAGAAAAGGGGAAATCATTTGAAATGTAAATAAATTATATCGAATAAAAAAATTAAAAAAAATTCTTCTCATAAAAAAAAAAGCACGTGGTAGAGCTTTTCATGCCAGCAGAGTCAGGCAGGTCTCTGAGGTTGAGATCATCCTAGTCTACAGCATGAGCTTCAGGATAGCCAGGGTTACACAGAGAAATATTGTCTTGAAGAAATGTAAATAATAATAAATAATAATAAATGGCATTACCAGTGACTTTCCTAAACCCAAGTTATTGTCTCTTACTACCACAAAACACTTATTACAGAAAGCAACTGTGTTCACTACCTGAGGAAGGAATAAATTAAGTTGAAATTAATGGGCTACATGTGTGCTCTGACATTGGGCATGCGTACAATGAGCTACCTGGACAGCTGAAGCTGGCCCATGCAGCCTGGGTCTTCTTCAGGACATTCATGTTAGTAAATGAGCGCTTGAAACATTGTGCTAACTAGCATGGTACAATCCACTATTCACATTAATGAACTAGATCCACTTTTCAGAATCCAAGTTCCACCAAATTATCAGAATATTTAACTTCCTGATTGTCTGGTACGAAAGAAAAATCTGTCTCCTCCTCATGACGAATCTACTTGACTTGATAGTGTTATTTCCTAGGGCAAATTCTGTGATGTGGTAGTTTTTATGGCTCTCTTGGGACACAGTCAAACATAATTTAAACTGAAGTTAAAACATTCCAAGCATACAAATTTATTGTACAAATTACTTTCATTTACAGATTGGGCTATAAGTCATTACTTAATTAAAAATACATATTTATATTCTTGGCATGTTTCAAATACAAGAGAAGTTATATTTCAAGTACATGGAAACTTTTCCTCTTTATGTGGAGGATTCTGGCATACACTTAGGCATCCCAGAAGCAATTTCCTTTGGAATGAAAAATGGTCTAAACTTGCTAAGTGTAAGTAAACTTGTTTACTTTAACTTTAAGTAAATAAACTTGTTTACTAAAGAGAAAATAGTAAAAACCACCAAAACATTTTGCCAATATCTTAGATAACTGAATGAACAGACTCAAATATATCCAGTCTTTATCCTTAGGAAAAATGTCTTTGATGCATAGGGAAAAAGAAATAGGCTAAATTGTCCATTGAAAAATGACTTTCTAGATGGGTTCCTTTCTTTCTCTTTCTTTCCTCCTTTCTTTCTCTTTCTTTCTTTCTTTCTTTCTTTCTTTCTTTCTTTCTTTCTTTCTTTCTTTCTTTCTTTTTCTCTCTCTTTCTTTCTTTTTTCTTTCTCTCTTCATTTTCATTTTATATTTGTAATTAATTAACTTCCTGACAGCAGTTTCCCCTGCCTCCCTGCTCTCAGTCCTCTGCCCCCGACTTCCAGCCCTCCTCCCATCACTCCTCCTCCCTTTTCAGAAGAAGGTAGGGCTTCTGTGGATATCAACCAGGCAGACAAAGTTGTGGTCAGACTAGGTGCCTCAGATGTTAGCAGCCAACTATTGAACTGGGCATGGGGGTCCCAGATGGAGGAGTTGGAGGGTGGTTGGGAGGAGCTGAAGGGGTTTACAGCCCCATGGGAAGAACAACTATGTTGGCCACCCAAATGCCCCAGAACTCCCAGGAACTAAACCATCAACCAAGGGGTACACATGATTCCAGCCAAAAATGTGGCAGAGGAAGGCTTTGTTGGGCATCAGTGGGAGGAGTGGTCCTTGGTCAGGTGAAGGCTCAATAGATGCTCCAACAAAGAGAAATCGAGGCAGGGTTGGGGGGTTGGGGTGGGGGTGGGTCAGGTGGAGGGGCATATACTTGGAGGCAGGGGATGGGAGGAGGGGTTGGGGATTTGGGGGAGGGGGAACTCAGGAAAGGTGTTAGCATTTCAAATTAAATGAAGATTATATGCAATTAAAAAAAAAGACTAGGTGCCTCTTCTCCTATTGAGAGTAGAGTAACCTGGTTTGTAGGGAGAAAGGATCCCAAAGGCAACAGATTCAGAGACAGCCCCTGCTCCAACTGTCAGGAGTCCTACATGAGGACTAAGCTACACAACTGTTACATATGTGCACAGGGACTAGGTAAGTTCCATGCAGGGTCTCTGGTTGGCAGTTCAGTCTCTGTAAGCTCATTAGGCCTAGGTTAGTTGATTCTTCAGGTTTTCTTGTGGTGTCCTCAGCTGCTCTGGCTCCTCCAATCCTTCCTCCCTCACTCCCACAAGATTGCCCAAGTTCTGCCTCATTTTTGGCTGTGGGTCTCTGTATCTGCCTCCATCAAATGCTTAGTAAAACCTCTCTGGTGATTTACCATAGGCTCCTGTCTACAGGTATTGCAGAATATCATTACCGTGGTTAGGGAATGTGTTCCCTCTCATGCCATGGGTCTCAAGCTGGCCCAGTCATTGGTTGGTCACTCTCTCAATTTCTGATCCATCTTTACTTCACATATTGTAGGCAGGACAAATTGTGGGTTGAAAGTTTTGGGACTGAGTTGGTATTCCACTGCCTCCAGTTGACACCTTGCCTGGATACAGGAGATAGGCAGCTCAGGCTCCATGTCCCTTATTGCTAGGAATCTTAGCTAGGGTCACCCCCAGAGATTCCTAGGAGCTTCCATTGCCCTAGGTGTCTAGCTCGCCCCAGAGATGCCTCTGGATGTCTCTGTTGTTGTCTCTGTCCTTAACTCTCTCCCTTCAGCGTGGACACACCTAACCCTCCTGTTACCATTCCCACCCACACCCCATCTAGTCCTTCATTATCCACCATGATGTGTATTCTATCTGTTATCTAGAGATCATCTATGTGTATCTCAATCTGTTAAATTCCCTCATAAAAGACACCAAAGATTTGCTTCATTGCTTTACTCTTGCTATCTTTTTGCA
Organism: Apodemus sylvaticus; assembly: GCF_947179515.1. Lineage (NCBI taxonomy): Eukaryota > Metazoa > Chordata > Mammalia > Rodentia > Muridae > Apodemus > Apodemus sylvaticus. Next base: position 125,589,978 of record NC_067478.1, on the reverse strand, counting down.
TTTCAACATTTTGTCTTAATTGTACAGATGTGCTCCATGGATCTTAGTACTATCCATTCCACTATAGTCCTATTCAATGTCGAGCTGGTAGAAAGGCCCATGGAAGGGCTGGCCTCCTGATGGCCCCCAGGAAGCTGATGGGTGGTAGTTAGTTGGATTCTGGGAGTGGGAGAGGCACTTTCCTTTACAGGAGGCATTGTAGGTTGCCTGTGGTCACACACACACATGTGCATATGGGCAACACTAATTGACCTTAGTGGAGGGATAATAAAAAGAGATCATGAAATGGTGGGATAGAGGGAAAGGTGCTGGGGAACCAGAGGGATGTGGTGTGGGGTTACATAGATTGTTTGCATGTTTATAGTATCTTATGTAACACTATAACTCTTCACATGACCTTCAAAGTCTATACTATACACTGTAAGATATACATATATACATACACATACATATACACATATATTCAAAACAAAACCAATAACATTGTTTTTAATATCTTATTCCTGTTTTCATTAATTTACAATTTTTTGAAAACACTGAATAATTGTGAGCAGGATATAGCTACTGCTTGAGTAAAAATACTTTTTGACTGTTTAATGATATTTATATTAGTATAATTTAGATGTTAGTTCTATAAAAATAAGATGCATAATTACATGTAATTAGCAAGGCATATTTAACTGAATTGACATTGATAAAAATTTTAAATTAAAAATTGTATTAATATTTTGTCAAATAATCCCAATTAATTGTTATTTCAACAAAATATTAATGTTTGGTTTTGTTTTAGTTTATGTATTCAACAACCACACATATAGTATTTATTACCTGATAAAATATAATTGAAAAGAATTACAAAAATAAATAAGTTGCATCGGTCTTCCTTAATACACTGTCAATATGCTAAAGTAGGCAGAGCAAACACTTGTTACTGCTCTGTCCCAGGAAACAGTTGGTAGCTTAGCAGTCATGGGGATCTTAGGGTGAGCAGGTCCCTGTGTACTTTAAAACACATGTGGATGGATGTCACTATGCAACACTCTGCATGCTGCCTTTAGGTTGGTGTCTGGGTTCCACTTTCTAGAAGAACACAGCAAGCCTATTGCAATTAGTAGGCCTGCCCTTCTATCTCAAGACATAGACACTGTGCCAGTATAAGTGTAATTGGCTTAGCCACAGCTTAGTTACAGCACAACAGAAGGAAGAGCTTATGAGATCTGCATTGGAAGGTAAACACAGCGTTTCATGCAGAGGGGCTATTCAGCAACTTCTGCTGAAGCACCTTTACTTTTGACATGCTTCTTCTGTTTTCCTCCCAGACAGTGATTGTCCAAGGACATGAGCTGCCCAATGAAATAAACAAAACAACAAATGTTTTCAACTGCAAATAACTCCAACTCCTGGCAAAGTATGCCCAGATCAAAAATCAATGCTGAGGAATGAACTCCATGAAAGCAAACTAACAGCACTTGTGGCTTGGACGTTTCTGGAACCCTCTGCTCTGCTGTTGCTTAACCAGGATTGCAGTGGAGTGCAACCAAAGACAGCACTGTAGGCTAGACAATTTTTTCATTAGCAAACTCTGAAGCATGCAAAGGTGGGAAGTATTATGATTGCTGTCCAAAGTTCCTGTTTTCCTCTATTTTGCCTGAGTTTTTTGTTTAAAGGGGTAAAATTTAAGACAAAACTGAAAGTAGAATGAAGAGAAAAGTATTTCATTGACAAATTGAGGACACATAAAATTTTATTCATTGTTAAGTTAAAGAAAGCAGATGTTGTAAAAGGAATATTTCAGGATTAAGAGGTGGGAGATCTCAAAAAAAGGACAAGCTGGTAGTGCAAATGTGTAACCCCAGCTCTGAGGAGGTGGAGAAAGGTAGCTCCCTAGGGAGGCATGCAGACACTCGGAGCTAGAGACACCAAAGAAGGACTCTTTCTCAGGCATTAAGATATAAAGACACCAAAGACTACCAAGCTAAACTGTCCTCAGAATATAAGCACACACACACACACACACACACACACATACACACACACACACACACACACACACACACACACACACGCCCCAGAACACACAATTTCACTTAGTCTACCTTTAGAATACTGCAAATATGAACATATTAGGGAGAAAATGTGCTCTGGGAAGACGATCCAACATGGCTGCCATGTATAGTACCTAGTTTTGTCACTTGTTAATGAAAGTCTAATTACAGTCTTTTGTTTCATTTTGTTTTGTTTCTAAGAAATGACAGGGTTTGTTTTGGCTTACAGTTCCAGAGGGAAGGCTCCAGGGGGACAGAGTCTGACAACATATGTAAGAAGCAGAAAGAATCTATGGACGCTTTACTGAAGAATGGTTAACTAAGTAGATGAATAAGCAAAGCTTGCTTTAAAAAATAGAAGTCAATTTGATTACATCCTGGTATTCGTAACATGTTTTAAACAAATTTTCACAATAGTGATGGGTATCTGTAGCTGAAATAATTTAAATGTCGGAAATGGAGTGGACATAATGTCTCATTTTCTCTCTTTAAGGATGAATTATTTAAAGCATTTACTACTGGTCTTGAGTAACTTCTGAATTATAAACCTTGAAATGAAACAGAGTAGAATCTGACCCTCATTTTGTTTCCTGAACACTTTAGGTCTCCAACATAGTGTCGCCTCCAGGTAAAAGGACATAATATTGCATAAGCCATGAAGCAGCTATGGCCTGGGGGCAGGAGAAGAAACAAAAACTAAGGTCTGCTTTTCCTTCTTAAAGATACATGCCCAGGTTCTTTCTCCCCAGGAACTGGTGGTAAAGGGAGAGCTTCAGCTTCTGCTGAGAGTATTGAGGAAGGAAACCTGGTCTCGTTTGCACAGACCTGATCCTGCTAGATTCCATTACAACATGTGCTTTCTACTCACCCTGTAAATGAGCTCGGAGGTCAGTATAGACAGGTGTTTGTGTTTGAGGCATAACAGCTGGCTTCGTATATAGCTCTATGTGTGTAGCAATACGTTTTTACATAAAGAAACATGAGCATGTTTAGTGAAAACATTTCAATAAGAAAACTGTGCTTATAAAGTAGGAGCTTTCATGAGACATGTTTCCCAAAATGTGGAGGAAGCACATAACAACAATGTATTACATTATCACATTGTATGTTGTAATATTGTCTAAATATTTAAACCACACATACTGTTAAAGGAAATTAATATTTACTTTAATTGTATACTAAAAGGGTATAGGACATTAGCTTATTTTTTAATTTTTTATTTTGTTTTAATTTTCTATATTCTTTGTTTACATTCCGAATGCTTTCCCCTTTCCTGGTTACCCCCTCCACATCGGCCTCATAAGCCCTCTTCCCCTGGCCATTTCCCAATCATCCCCTCCCATTTCTCTGTCCTAGTCCTCCCCTACAATGCTGGATCAAGTCTTTTCAGAACCAGGGCCCTCTTCTTCCCTCTTCTTGGGTATCATTTGATATGCTAATTGTGTCTTGAATGGATACAGAAAATGTGGTATATTTACACAATGGAATACTACTCAGCAGTTAAAAACAATGAATTCATGAAATTCTTAGGCAAATGGTTGGAACTGGAAAATATCATCCTAAGTGAGGTAACCCAATCACAAAAGAATACACATGGAATGCAATCACTGATAAGTGGATATTAATTAGCCCAGAAGCTTTGAATTCTCAGGATATTAGCTTTTAAGAAGTGACCCATTATGCTGGTAGAGAAGCCCTTCTCCAATAGGGAACCATGGTGGTCACACCTGCAGGTATTTTCATAACCCTTGTTTTGTGTCACATCAGGTTTAGGAACATATTCAGAGGTCAGATTTCTGTCAGTATTATTATTATTTGTGTGTGTACATATACATATGTATGTATCTGGGGGTATCATTTCTGAGGTGCCAGCATCTCTTTGTTGCCTGTAGCTTACAATCATGACTGTTCAGTTTAAGAGCACACACCACCATGCCCAGCTTTTCTGTGTGGGCTTTGGGTACTGGACCTAGGTCACAGTGATTGCATGCCATGCTACATGGTCTTGTCATCCTTGCAGACCTAGATAGATCTGGACAGAAGAAATCTTGACTGAGAACTTGCTTCTGTGAAAATGGCCTGTAGGCAAGTCTGTAGGTTGTTATCTTGATCTTTTTTTCTCTCCAGCCCCAATGAAGACATTTATTTTTTTATTTTTAACTTTTTTATTTTCTAAATTCTTTGTTTATACTCCAAATGATTTCCCCTTTCCCGGTTTCCCCTTCCCCATAAGTCCCATAAGCCCTCTTCCCTCCACCCATTCCACAATCAACCCATCTCCTACTTCTCTGTCCTGGTAATGATTTCTGTGTCAGGGATTAGCTCACTGTGGGCACATTACCCAGGGGCAAGTGGTCTTTGGTTGTGTACGTAAGCAGTCTATAAGCAAGTCAGGAAGAGCAAAGGAGTAGATGGTATACCTTCATGAACTCTGCTTTAGTTCCTACCTCAAGGAGTTCCTACCTTGAGCTCCTGCCCTGGCATTCATGGATATTGGACTATAGGTATAAAAATAAATAAACCCTTTCCTCCATAAGTTGATTTTGTCATGGTATTTATCACAGCAATAGCAACTTTAATTAAGATACATGCCAGGCACACAACAGACTATATATCTGCAGCTCCCAATCACTGTTACTGTCAGTACTTGTGGATCTGCGTGATCTAATTCATAACTTACACATTAGTATTTCTTAAATAAATATTCTTGAAACATAAGAGAACATCAATGCTGAAACATATTTTTATTTTTCTAAGTGACAATTAGATGAATTGAGTATATCATTGTGTTTATTCGGGATGTAAAAGCTGAGGACTCATGTAGTCTAAGAATATCGAATACATTATTGAGAATCCAAGTCCAGATTCAGTTCTATCCCAATACTGTAAGTGCAGCTCTTCTCTTCATTACAAAGCAGTATGTGTGTGTGTGTGTGTGTGTGTGTGTGTGTGTGTATGTATACAAATTCAAATATCTCTATGAGCACAGGTTTGCTTAAACACTAGTAATGCACACACACAGTCACTCTTTTTCCAGGCTTACTATCAATTCCCAACATGCTGCCTCAGATTCCTGGGAGGACTTTCATGTACAGGGAGTGTGTGAGCTAATGCCGTCTAAAAGTTATGCGCGTCACGAAGCATACACAGATTGCTTTAAGAAGAAATTTTTATGAAAAATGACAGAAATTCTACTTGGGAAAGTACTTTATTTTTTAAGCAAAAAGGAGAAGGGGGAAGGATTTATTGGCTCATGTAACAGAACTTCAGAATACTAGTATAGATTTGGTCACTTGGGAAACAATGGCGACAAGGAAACTGGATGCTCTCAGGACTCCCATTAGCTGAGCCTTGCCTCTTAGTGTCAGCACATTCTCACTATTGCCTAACACACCAAATAGGATTTTTCAGCACAGCAGGGAACATGGCCAGAAGCTACTCAAGACTGTGCATTCTTTCAAGGAATAAAACTGCACACATCAGATTCACTTAGAAAACTCGCAGACCTGCATTTTGACACACCCATGGTTCAGGCTGCTCTCTGGCCCGATTGATTATTACTCCCTGATAGCAGAGATCACAAGCACAGCCTGAATCTAGAGGAACTATCAGTGCCTAGGACTTTTCAACTTGCTGACAGCTGAGAAACCTGGCTTTCTGTAAGAATGGATCCTGTTGCCTCTGTGATCTTAATAAAGGTGTCAGTGAAAAATTACCATTTTAATGTATGTATCAGGACTCAGCCTGGTATTACTTCCTCAACTTAAAGATTAAAAAAAAAATTGAAGATAATGTCAAACTCTAGAAAACACTATTGATTTTTGAAGCACAGAGAACCAAACCAAGGCTCCTGGGCATGCTGGGAAAGTCCTCTGCCATAATACCTCTGTCTTCAAGAGTTGAGACATCTGCTGATTAGCAGGCCCCTTTTAGGATGAGGCTGAGTATCAGGATGGAGCCGCAGGCTTATATCTACAATTCACCTCTCCAAGGTGAGCTGCTTTCTATTCTTTACCCATGAACTCCCAAGACCAACCCTGTACCGCCCTCTGCTCGCCACACTTCCTACTGTAATTATCCCTTCTGAGAACCAGCCTTGGCATGACTGAGCCAGTAAAACTGAGGACTAAGAATTCAGTTACTTATTTGATATATTCCTTTTTTTTATTCGATATATTTTTATTTACATTTCAAATGATTTCCCCTTTTCTGCCCCCCCCCCACTCCCTGAAAATCCCATAAACCCCCTTCCTTCCCCCTATTTTCCCACCTACCCCTTCTCACTTCCCTGTTTTGGTTTTGCCCTATACTGCTACAATGAGTCTTTCCAGAACAAGTGGCCACTCTTCCGTTCTTCTTGTACCTCATTTGATGTGTGGATTATGTTTTGGGTTTTCCGGTTTTCTAGGTTAATATCCACATATTAGTGAGTGCATACCATGATTGATCTTTTGAGACTGGTTTACCTCACTTAGTATAATGTTCTCCAGCTCCATCCATTTGCCTAACAATTTCATAAATTCATTGTTTCTAATGTCTGAATATACTCCATTGTGTATATATACCACATTTTTTGTATCCATTTCTCCATTGAGGGACAGCTGGGTTCTTTCCAGCTTCTGGTTATTATAAATAGGGCTGCTATGAACATAGTGGAGCACGTATCCTTATTACCTGCTGGAGAATCCTCTGGGTATATACCCAGGAGTGGTATAGCAGGATCTTCTGGAAGTGAGGTGCCCAGTTTTCTGAGGAACTGCCAGACTAATTTCCAGAGTGGTTGTACCAATTTGCAACCCCACCAGCAGTGGAGGAGTGTTCCTCTTTCTCCACATCCTCGCTAATACCTGCTGTCTCCTGAATTTTTAATCTTAGCCATTCTGACTGGTATAAGGTGAAATCTCAGGGTTGTTTTGATTTGCATTTCCCTAATGACTAATGAAGTTGAGCATTTTTTAAGATGCTTCTCCGCCATCCGAAGTTCTTCGGGTGAAAATTCTTTAAATAAATAAATAAGAAATAAATCCTTAATAATAACAATAATAAATAACACTTTAATTAATAAAAATTAACCATGGCCTGGTGATGCAGGGAGGTAACCCTAGCCACTTGTAGAGAGGAAGCAGGAGAGTTTTGTGTTCACAGACTGCCTGAGCTACATTAAGTTTGAGACAATCCTGGACACAATTTAGAGGCTCTATCTCAAAGAAAAACATGGGTGCTTGCCTTGGCAGCACATATATTAAAATTGGATACAGAGAAGGTTAGAATGGCCCCTGAGCAAGGATGACACACAAATTCATGAAGCGTTACCGATTTTTTAAATACAGAGGCAGATGCTCGCAGCCAACCATTGGACTGAGCACAGGGTCCCTAGTAGGGTCCCCAGTGGAGGAGTTAGAGAATGGACTAAAGGAGCTGAAGGGGTTTGCAACCCCATATGAAGAACAATACTATCAACCAAACAGACACCACCCAGAGCTCCCAGGGACAAAACCACCAACCAAGGAGTACACATGGAGGGACCCGTGGCTCCAGCCACACATGTAGCAGAGGATGGCCTTGTTGGGCATCAATAGGAGGGGAGGCCCTTGGTCCTTGGAAGGTTTGATGCCCCAGTGTAGGGGAATTCGAGGTGAGGAGGTGGGTGTGTGGGTGGGTGGGGGGCACCCTCAGAGAAGCAAGGGAGGAGGGATGGGATAGGGAGTTTCATGGGGAGGGGACTGGGAAAGGGCATAACATTTGAGATGTAAATAAAGTATCCAATAAAAACAAAAAACAAAAAAAAAAGGTGAAATAAAAAAAAAGAATTCAGTTACTTTGATTCAGGTTGGTTTTTTCCTCTTGCTATGGTTTTAACAAAATGGACACTTGTCTGATGACATGATTGTTTTGGACTTTGTGTCGCATGAAGTACCTTGTTCCTTTCTCCATAGCACAGCCTCTGTTCAGAGCTCTGGGCAATCCTCAATGCTGCATGCTGTTTGGATCCAGTCTGGTGATTTCCCTGTTCCACCTCACAAAATAGACTTTCAGTTCTCTGAAGTTATTTTTATTTTTATTCTTACTTTTTAATTTATGATTTCTTTGTGTGGTGGTCAGAGGTTAACCCTCCAGAGTTGCTTCTCTTCTACCCAGAAATGGGTCAGAACTTCTACCTGGGCCTGAACTCAGGTTGTGAGACATCAGGGCAACCTTGCTTTGTTCTCTCTTTACCAGGTAGGCAGCCTTAGTTCTTACATCAGCTCAGCTTTTAAAATTCATCAGGCAAATTGATTAAAAATTATCCTGTATCATAATTCATTATAACTCAAGTTTCTTCCAATAATTCAATTTAAAATCATGTTTAAATACTAAAGTATTGGCATTTAGCCAAATTGGAAATACTAAATATTATCTTTTAAAATGCATTTTTAAAATTCCCCTACTTATATGGCCCATGACTCAGAAGAATATAACTTTTTTAGCTATTTTACAAAGAGTAAATATATATATGTATATATATATGTATATATATGTATATGCATGTATATATATGTATATATATGTATATATATATGTGTGTGTATTAAAGAGCAAAAGTGAGGTTTAAGTGAATTTTGTCACCTTGAGAATCTTTCAATTCTTTTGTGAAGCATTTTAAACTGATAAAGAAAGCAGGTGTTTCTTATTTCAAAATACTGCTTTCACACAGCACTGGGGACACTCGTTTTTTTTTTTTTCCTTGGGTTTTATATTTTTATATATGAAGTGACTGCAATCAGATGAAAGCTGTGAACTCCCAAGTGTCAGCTTGAAATAGTAACAAAACTGACTTGAGCGTACCAATGTATAAACATAATTTGTTTACCGACCCCCAGCTTGTCACGCTCCAGGGGGAGGCTGTCATTTAGAGGACATTCCTCTCCTGGTTCTCTGTTTTCACAGCTATATACATAGCTGATAAATACATGTGGAAGAACAAAAAATTCCTCTGTACCACGGGATTTCGATTCTCTTCAGAGGCCCCTACTCAGAAATCAGCAGCTTCTCAAGATACTGACACTGGCCAAGTGAGGGAGGGGCGGTAGCCATCGGGAGAGTTTCCTGTGCCTTCTGCAGCTCTGCCTACTCATCTGTGTAAATCAGCTCATGTTTTGAGCTCCTACTTATCACAGCCAAGGTTATTAGACATAAAGTGCTGAGGCAGTGGGATTGCCAGGAGTTCAAGGACCTAACAAACTAGTGAGACTAGCTAACTAGTCTGGGCTAGTGAGACTCTGATCAAATTTTAAATAAGCAAAACAATTGATAGAAATTTAGACAGAATCTCTGACTTTTTGGTAGCACTGAGAAATGTAGGCTTCAAAGGCCAAAAGAGAGTTATGTATAGATTAAAAACACCAAACCACAACCAACAAAACAAGTCCTTCAGTGGGGGTATACTAACTCATGCTCCTAGTGTGGGATTTTTGGTCTTAACTTTGGTCTTAACTTTGGTTGTTATTAAATTGTATTTCAAATTATCCATTGGTGTAGCTAAATATTTAAACATGTTACCATTAAAATATATATTGAAAAATGAAAAGGAAAATTTCCCTTCAAAACACTTGTTCTTAAAACAAACCATAGTAGGAACATATTAACTGATACCTACCCAATATTTGGAAAACTCCGGGTGGATCTAAAGGTTTATAGTTTATAGACATTAGCTAATGGGTTTAAACTTTAAACCGCAATTTGACTGATGTAACTTGCACCTCTAAAAAGTACAAAAACTGCCTACAGTGTCCCATCTGGTCGCCTGTGCCCCGCATTCAGGGTGACCACAATGCGGTGGATCAATAAAACCTCACGCTGGTTGCTGCGATCTCAGTCTCTGTCTTTGTGAGCAAGGGCGCCCTGACACTAGGTCCTTTCTGGTCTAAAGCAAGTGGTGGCCTAAAATGGCCTTAGTGGGACAGAAAGACAGGTACAGCAGACAAGGATCTCCAAGAGTGTGGATTGCTGCCCCAAGCATCAGGCTTGTTTGTATAAGAAAGTACACATTTGACATTCTTCCTTTAAGGAATGTTCATCTTGTTAATGTTATTGACTCCATGGTAATCAGAGAAGGTGTGAGTCCCGAGGCATAGGTGCAGCAATTGTTTTAGCAAAATGGTAAACACGGGGACCCTTAAGACTGTGAAAAAGAACTTTTAAGACACAACTTCAAAAATACAAAATTTCTCAACTATGCAAACAATAAGAATGTACGATGAATTATTATGAGGTGCTTTATGAACCTAAAGGAACAAAGGCAGTTGCATTGAGTCAACTTGTCAGAAAGATACTAAGGAAGGAGATAAAGAGACTTAGGGAGTAGTGATTATAAAAGACCCCATCTAGTTAAGCTTTTTTGTTTTGTTTTGTTTTGTTTATGCTTAACACAAAAGACAAATTCTATGATCAGGATCAGTCTGGGACAGCACAACGTTAGGCCTAAGTGTGGTAGAAATGGTAGTTTCAGGACTGAGTCCCACCCAGCTAGCTTATCATCTGTGCTTAACAATGCAGTCAGATCTCTGAATTCTTTTGCAATGTTTAAAAAAAAAGTGTGCTTGCTATTTCCTAAGGATTAAGGGTCTGGGGCCTTGGGTTACTGATTCATAGGATAATAATAATAAGAAAACCTGAAGTAAATTAATATATTGATATGTGAAATAAAAGACTGGGCTTATTATCTGTAGGAGATGAGATCTCCAGAGAATTGTTTAGAACAGGGAAAACCTCTTGGAGAATTGTCTCCAGCAGAATAAAAAGAGAAGGCTGTTTGGAGATCTCCAGAAAGAAAGAAGAACAGAGAGAAAGCAGGCTGGAAAGCTGTTTCCAGCTTGAACCCGCAATTTGACTTCGAATTTTTTATTTCACTGCACCCAGATACCTCTTCCTCCAAACCTCTTTTTAAGCCAAAGCTGGTCTTTGGCAGGGAAGGGTTAGAAGGCAAGGCGTAGGCACTCACTGGGTGGGTGGGATTCCACCAGGAGAGCTGACAGAGGGAATACTCCTGTATCATTGTATTGCTGTGATGAAACAGTCAGTCCAAAACTCCAGCTTGCAGGTTGCTATCTATCACTGAGGGAAGTACCAGGAGGACCCCAAGCAGGAAACCAAAACAAAAGCTACAAAAACAAACAAACAAACAAAATATTGCTTGATGGCTCACGGTGGTTTCTGGACTTGGGTGCTTATACCACCCAGGAATATGTATCCAGAGAATGGAGCTCCATATTAGTGGGCTGGTCTCTCCTTTATAAATTAACAATCAAGACTCTTCCCTACAGACATGTCCAGAGAACAACTGAGCAAGACAATCTCCCCATGGAAACTTACTTCTCAGGTGACTCTAAGATGAATAAAATTAAGTTAAATAGGACAAAAAGCCTCCTGGTTTCAGTCTGCAACTGTTCTTGCTCAGGATTGACGGGCGGCCAGCATAAGGCAGAGCGGCAGGGAAGTAACCAGGCTGCGATCATCACAGAGAAAAGAGTGCTAAAGGACATTATTGGGCAAGGAGTCCTTATTTCAGATGCACAGTTAGGTAGCCTGTGTCTGAGTCTGAGTCTGTCCAGAGGCTGGCATTCAGTGGGCGTGAATGTCACAATCCAAGTGACAGCAATAAAGAGAGCTTTCGAGGAAGGGTGGAAAGGCTTTCCACTTGAAGATGTGTGGACATTAAGAAAACAAACTCAAAATATTTTCATCTAACCAGATGTAGGCAGAGAAGGGAACGAGACATCAGTGATTAGTGAAAGAACTTTAAAATCCAGGAAATGAACTTTGATGGATGATATCAATACAGGAAAGGAAGCTTAGCTTCGAAAAGGAAGTAAAGGTTTTAATAAATTTAACCTGTTGGTTACATTTTCGTTTTTTACACAATGAGCAATGTCCTCTAACATTCCAGTGTTGAAACTTCGACTCCTACTATTTCAGAATGTGAGACAGGGCTGTTTTGACATAGGGCTTTAATATATACTAGTTAAAATACGGTCATTAGGGTAATTTTAGTCCAATTCTACCAAAGGCCTTAATCTCATCTTATAAAAAGACTATCTCCAGACACCAGAAAAGATTGAAATCACAAGCTAAAGAAACAGACATCAGGAAAAAGCTATCTACCACGACTCCCATGCCAGACTCAGCTTCCGGAGCTGTCAGGAAACACGTCTGCAGTGCACATTTCCTAGTCTATGGGGTTATAATAAACTGCCTCCAAAAAGCAAGTGCATGTATCTAAAACTGCTGAGGATGCAGTCAGGAGCCAGGAACTAGTGTTCAAAGGCATTGCAGACAAGAGTTTAATTTGGAATACTTACAAGACGGCAGCTAAAAGTGAGAATCCCAAGCAGGCAAGGATCCCAGTAGAAGCAGACGCCCAAGGAAACACCATTGGTTAAGGAAATGGCTTTCCCTGTTAACTGTTTAACTGCTGCCACCATTGGATATTTGTATGCCTCACTCATACCAATCCATCCACTGAATTACATTTTACTTACTCTGGCAAAAGAAAAATTCAGATTCTAATTTCCAAATGATATCACTGGTCAGCATCAAGAGCTACTTAAGTCCAAGTTGGGTGCAGATCCTGGAAACTTGACCCTACCACACCTCTACTCTTGACTCAGAAATGTCTCTTTCCATGTCTATGGTTGAATTCCACATCTGTCACAGTACTAAAAAAAAAAAAATCACAGTGTCTGCTTCTGCCTAACAGGGATTTCAAAATGACGCCCACGTACCTGCCTTCTACATATAAAGAATCAAGGGCTAAATGCCAAAGCCAATGCTAGCAATTAGGTACATCTTAGTAAGGAATACATACATGTATCTTCATTTTCATTGAAGTTGTTGCTTCCCTTCTGATTATTATACCTTCCAAACCTCATTTCCCTCCCACCTACACTGCCTTCCTTCCCTCTGCAACACCCCCATGAGGTTTTGTTTTTGTTATTCTATGAGAGCACTGCAGTGATTCACAGAGGAGAACCAGATTTTAGTATGAACTTTCACAATTTCATAGAAACAAACCTTTCATACTTTGGATGGAGCATTCTCGTTCATAGTTTTGTATAGAGTATTTCACATTTTCATTCTAAATTCTTCAACAAGAATTGCAGGCTCTGGAGATACCTTTCTGGTGATAAATCCAACTGTGCTTTTTCATATTATCTCTTTTGTTTGCTTGATTTCACTTAGACAGGTTTCCATACAACCAATGATGTCCTAGAACCCACTAGACAAAACTACCTTGTACTTCTGTCCCTGTGCTTACACCTCTTGAGTCTGAAGTGTGAGGCAACACCCCAGGTTATATTTAATAAACCCACAGCTTCACTGATGCTAGGGAAAACATTCTCCTGAGCTGCATCCCCAGCCCTGACTCTTCATATTGGAGGCAGTAGTGAATATTGTACCTTAAAGTAGCCTTTGCCTCTCGCCGTCCACTCTCTCATTACTTCTTCTCACTATCTATATCTAAAAGCATTCAGAACTAAGTTAAGCTGTCCATAAGGTTTTGCGCTTAACCCTTTAAACTCTAGATTCTGTAAATGTCGGAAGAGAATTTCCTCACTTTGAACCTCCCTTCTCTCCCCGTTTAATGCAGTTGATACATTAAAATCAGCTGTGACAGATAGAGCTGCGGGGTCACTACTGTATCTCTCTCATGAGTCGCAGATGATGAACTGGTGGGTTTGGCCTCGTGTGCTGCCTGCACAACCTTTTGTGACCTCTTCACCCCTCAGACTGACATGCTGACCTTCAGAAGCTGCTTGGAGCATGTGCACAGTTAGATGTTTCTAATCTATCTCCCCTTATATATCTTCGTCATGCTGTCTAAACTGATCTAAAATCCCCAGCCCAACAGAAAACTTACTAAATGAGCAAACTCCAATCCCTCTGACCTTTTCAGATCTAAGAGAAAGTGATGAAATTTCCTTGTGTTCCTTTCATGCCCCGAGGGCCGGTGCCTACAAAATGTCTTACTTTCCACTCACCCCCCTTTTTGGTTTTTGGTTTCACAATTTACACTTTATTTTTCTTTTTCCAGATAGCTGATAGAATTCCTTTTTTTTTAAAAAAAAAAAACAGACATCATTTTCTTTCCCTTTGGGGTCAAGTATGGAGACAATGTTCTTGCTTGTAGATCCTGCTTGATAAATATATAGCAAAAGACTTAAGTCCATTGGGTAAATTTCAATTCCTAACTAAGTATCTGGTACATTTTCCCCTTCATTAGACAAAGTATTCCAGAAAGGCCTCATTTTTTAGAGCTAAACTTTAGCATAAATCTGCCTTATTATCTCTAAGATTGCTGCTATAAAATACCAGCTTGAGTATGAACACAGTCTCATGAAAAAGTTACAATAGAATACAATGTCAATGAAATGTGACAAGTTGATAATTCTAAGAAAAGAAATCACATATGTTCAGATTCATCAAACACAAAGAATGACCACTGAAAAACTGTTTTAGAATTTTGTAGCCCTTTACCTAAAGACAAATTCTGCAGGTCAAGCTATAAATTCCCATTTCATCAATATTTGCACCAAATTCTTATTTTACCTAAGTATGTATAAATTATGAGCCACCCTAGAGATGGCATGTGATAGTTAATCTTCACTGTCAGTTTGACTTCATTTAGAGTCACATAGGACTCACAGCTCTGGGTGTGCCTATGAGATACTTTACAATAAGGTTTAGCTGTGGAAGCAAAATTTAGCTTGCATGTAGATAAGACGACTCCAGGCTGGCAGCCATGTACTGAATGAAACAGGAAAAAGAACTCAGACTGGGTGTTGTCCTCTTCGATCTGCTTTAGGTCCTTAAAGATGTGAGAAGCCCAAGCCACATGCTCCCTCTCACCTGAAGTTCCCCTAACCTTCTCCTCCTGATGGAGGGAGACAGATGCTTTCTCGCATAATTTGCTCATAAGAAGTCCTGGCTAGGAGACAAGCAACTGATACAGTTCCTGCTCCATCCTGACAGGATGTTTAGCTTGTTGCCCTTCCTTTCAGATGAATAATGACAATTGCTTTTTATCTTAGAACTAAAAGAATATGGTCACTTCTAGGGTCTCTAGAATAATTTAATGAGTGTATATATTTGAGTTAATTAAAAATCTTCTGAGTACATGTAAAATAAAAATCTTAAAAGACTCAGTACCTTTCCTTGTTCAGTACTGAGACTCAAACCCAGAATCTTGCACACGCATTAGGTGGTTGAGCTCTCTCTCTCTCTCTCTCTCTCTCTCTCTCTCTCTCTCTCTCTCTCTCTCTGGGTGAGCTCTCCATGGTTGAATTTCAGACACAGCCTCCATTTACTTTCTGGTTCTGCACATCTTAGAACAAGGATGGCAGAGTATCATCTCCAAAATTTTGTTTGGAATTTATTGTGAACATGTCACCCTGCTAATAGAGAGAAAATGCAAACCAAAGGAGACCAGGGGTGATGGGGCCTGCAGAGCTCTATGAGGTACCCACTGGTCTATGTTTTGAAAGGAGAGGAATGAATAATCACAAAACCAAAAACTGCTAAGACGCATGAACAATAAATTATTAATTAACTCCATGAATTTCATACCTTAATTCAGCTAATTATGTAAATAGAGATATACATATAAAACTAATTTTCAAAGTTGTTGTTAATGTTGCATACCTCTAAATTCAGCCCTTGGGATACTAAAGTCAGGAGCACTGCCATATATTTGTGGCTAACCTGGTCTCCTTGCTGAGTTTCTGAGACCCCGTCTCACATAAATAAACAAAACTAATTTTGGCAGAGCTCAGCCAGTGATGGTAGCTCAGTTGTAGAGCACTCACCTGACATGTGTGAGGTCTTATATTCAATACCCTGGCACAGCATGAAACACATTAAAGTTCTCTAATTTCAGTCTTGAAATTGAAAGCAAGAAGTTGAGACGCCTGAGGTACCAGAGCAGAAATCAATTTTCAGAGCTAGTAGAGAAACAAGGATTTTTGAGTCGAAGAGCCTCCAAGAATTTCCATGCAATCCATTGATGTCAGTTCAGTTTAACTCCAAGGATTCTACATCCTTTGGAACCATTCCTCTACCTGGTTGATAGTCCAGTCTTTAGACAACAACTTTGCCGTGGGAGAGATGATGTGTTTCCCATGAGAGGAACTACAGAGCACAAAACTGATGAAAATCTGTAAATTTAATTATAACATGTTTAGCGATTATGATCACTCTCAGTATATTTAGCACATGTGATTTTATTGTAATTAAACATAACAGATCATATTGCAATATATGTATATATTTGCATTGTATGCCTTTGCATGTTAGTGCTAATTATAAGGCTAGATACCACCTGGAGATTATGATACCCGAAGACTCAAGACACATTATGCTGTGGGTTTTCCAGTTAATTGTTCAGTAAATTTTGTTGAGGTTTTAAATTTCTGGGTCTCATTAGAGTGGAGGGTGAGGGAGTCCTAACAGCAATGAAAATACCTGTCAACAAGGTTTATTGTAGTGACAAAAACTATTTGAAAGGACTGGAATATGACAGGTCAGAAGCAAATGGCACAACCTTCTGTAGAAGCACAATGCAAACAATGCCAAGTGAGTGATTATCAGAACATTAGAAAGGCAGGCAAGCCAGTGAACATGAACAAGCACAGTAGAGTCTCTCCTGGGTCACAGAAACATCACCATCCTCCTTGTCATAAGTCAACAAGTTCGAAGAACACATGGCATTTAATTAGACTTGATTTAGTCTTTCTTTATTAATTCACACTTTATTCCTAAAGTTCTGTGAAATCCATACTATGCTTATTAATGTTCCCTTATATATACTGCTACACTGCCCTCCACTATCCCTTAATAAGTGTGTCATTGTATGCTCCTAAAACACATCATACCTACTTAAGATACCTTTAATCCATTTCCATGTTGTAAAACAAAATCCGTGTATCTCATTCTCTATGGAAATCTAATAAGTTGTTAAATATCTCTCTGATTCAGATGTTTCCTGTGCGTAAGAGGGAACTAAGATTTAATTCAATATTATGAAAACACTGCCGGTGTTTACTCCCTGCTAATTTAGTATGATTAATAATGTTATGGGCCCCACATCAGTTGAACCTGCAAGATAAATTGATGACAGTATTTAGTGTTTTTAATCATGAGGAATAACCAACTTTACCTTCTTACGATGTGAAAAATAAAGGTTTTTAGAGTTAATAGGAGAACTGTTGGCAAGAATGGAAAATGAGTCAGGGAGAGAAGAGTCCACACTGCTCTGCGATGTACACCAGCAGGATGCAATAAAGCTAATTTATTTCCATGCTAGCAAATTGCTTTTTTAGCAAATGATCCACATGGGTGCAATAAAAACAACACCATTAAGGATTCCATGACATGGTAAATAATTAAGAAATTGGTCAAAGGCTTGATGTAAAGTTTCTGCTGTCTCATCTCCAAATTATGACAATCCAGGGGTGTTTACAACATGTGGAAATGATCTCTAGCTATGTGGTACTAGTGAAGTACCATTTCCTACCCACACACCCTGCAGCTAAAATCTGACATCTTGTCTGTCCAGTCCATGAGTAACAGAAAGATTTACATGGGATAATTAACCTCTATCACTTATGATCAAGAATTTGGATTGTTTACAGCAGGAAGTAAGGTAAGGTGGGTATTCCCTATTGGTAGGAAGGGTAGCATGAAATTAGGTTCATGTTAATCACTCACACCAGAACAAAAAATTCAGTATAAGGGGTGTTCACCTGCCCAAGATAAATTTAGCCATAAGAAGGGAAGGTAGGTGAAGTAAAGTCTCTGTAACTGTCCTACCTAAAGCCTTGACACTGCTTACTGAAAGGCCAGTGCTGGTTAGGAGCTTCAGAGATATTCTTAAATACTCCAGACATATATGCATATTCCCCTAAAACAAGTTGCAGTGTTTTGGAACTGTCTTTGATAGAAGCATGAAGTCGTGCACTGAATTTCCTTCAGTATAGATCCCTATTTTCACTTAATTTCTTGTAATACACCTTATTTATCATAACCTTATAACTCATCCATTAGGTCTCTGTGCTTAGTTTAGAAGGGAAAATATAACTCATAATCTTGTCTTTATAATCTCCTACCATATATATATATATATGGTATGTGTGTGTGTCATCAATTCATGTAAGTTAAAACGAACTAGAAATCATATAACAAGAATCTTATTCAACAATATTTAAAGGTGATGGTTTTATATTTAGCACCAAATATCATCATCTTAAAAACTGGATAAAAATCAATCACTGAAATTTTATATGCTTAACAATGCAAAGAAAGTGTAAAACATACTTTACTTTTGGTAGAACCTTCCAGCAGGCTTAATGAAAAATCAACAAAAGATTGACTCAAACTTTCTGCACCAATAATTAAGTTTCTTAAAGATTATGTGTAAATCAGATTCTAAAGTTTCTTTATCTTGAAAGGCTAATATAATGAGAAAGGCATTTTGAAGTATGTGATTTCCCAGATGTTCTGCACTCCTATTAGCCACACTCTGGACTGATTCCCTCGACATCTTACAACATAGGCAAGGTGAGAGTATGGACGCTGGTTAAGAGAGCATGAGGCTAAGTGGTCCCCATGGACCTCTTTCCAATAGATGCTAACTAATTATTTTCCTCATGGTTGATGATTTTAAAACATCTGTGAATTTTTATCTTTTACTTTTTCATCTATTGGACTTTTATCACAAGTAGAGACAATGTAAGTTCTTACCCACGGACAGCACGCAGCAGTTGACTTACTATTCCTTCCCTTCCTAGACCTGTACTTTCCCTGACATACCTATTATTTAACCTGAGTCTTTAGAAAGGAAAATTGCATGTGCCTTTCCCAGCTCTAAGAGGCTAACTTTTATTTTAATGTGCAGCTTCTACAGTGAATATGTGCTGAGTCGATTGAATTTTTTCCAACAGAGCTCTCTGCAGCATGTAACCCATATCAGTTACCAGAACAGGAAATTGAATGTGAACGAGCTGGCCAGAGCTTTCTCTTGTGAGAGCTTTTGTAAGGGGCCCAAGTGCTAAAGCAGAGGGGATCACCACAGCACAAATTTAATTTCACCTCACTGCCAAAGCAGGGAACCCAAAAACTAGTCTATGCCAATGTATTTTAACTGCTATGCTTTCTGTTGCCTTTCTATATGTTGTCTTACCTGTAAGGATTATGGACAGTTATAAACAGTGGCTGTAAATGTTCTTTCTCTGTACATATACATCTGGATGTAACTTTCTGTGTCTAGGCTCAAGGAAATGTATGGAGACCTGTATAAACAGGCCTCTCATTTTCATTTTGCTCTAGTTAGTAATATCTATGTCACCTGTGCATAGTAACCATCCTTAAGGCTAGTTTTTTCATGCTTCTTGGTGCTGAGTGAACCTGATACATTATCTTAGATAATTTGAGGGTAGCAGAGGGGTGGGGAATGAAAATCTTATCTGCAGGTACTAAGTCACAACTCTACAGGAAGAAGTTCTGCCATGCTGCCTCATAGGAGGGACACTCCCAATATCAGTAATTAAGGCACCATGTATTTCAGAAGGCTAGAAATAGGGTTTGCAATGTTCTCATCAGAAAAAACAGTAACTATTTAAGGAAGCATGGGATGTGCAACCAGATTTAAGCATCACACAATATATTATACAGTAGAATATTACATTACCCACTAATACTTTTATACCAGTTGAAAATAAACTACATTAAAATTTTAAACCAAATAATCTCCATGTACGCTAGCTTTTATCACTGTGCTAAAATACTCATCGTGGTTTATGGGTGAAGAGGCTTATTTATTTATGGCTTTTGGAGTCTGAAAGCAAACTCCAGTGAAGTTTCAGTGCAAGAGAACAGGCAGGGATAAGTAACTATGTTCAATGTGGGAAGCAAAGAAGGCTGTGTGGAGCCAAACTGCTCAAGTATCAGTGGAGGCAGGAAAAGTGCCTTCAGGAACCTCGCATGCTGGAGTGAGGCTTTCCCTTGGTAATAGCCCTTCAAGGCACTCTTAGGGGTCAGCAGGAGGCACGGGATTTTCCTTCCTAGAACATAATCCCCTTGACCTAAAGGTTCCTACAAATCCTTAAACCCCAAAGGCTCTCCAACCTCTCCCAGCTGTGCCAACTGTGCTGGCTGGGAATGGATCTACTATTCATACCGGATGTTAGGGCATGCAATGTGCAAGCTTGTTTAAATCCAAGTCAGAGTGCCTTATCTTACACTTAGCTGACACAGTTCTTCAATTAAAATAAATGAAGCTATGCTTTCATTAAAGACACAGTATTTGAATCGAGTTTTATATTTCTTACTAGCACTCTTATTTATTGGAAAAAAACACAGTTTAAAGATGCAACATACAATACACAGGCATTGAGCCTTCTGGAAGGGTATAGAGCTTACCTTAAAATTAATATTTCTTGAGTGTATTGTGAGTTGTAATCATAAAAAATCATAACAGAATAAATTAGGTTTTATTTGCTGGTTATCTGAACTAAGTTGATGCAGGAACAAATCCTGAAATTGCTCCTTGTAATGCCTGGAATGAGACTTTAGACAACCAAAGCAGAGGTATGACTCTTGCCATATTAAAGCAAGGGTTCCCTCTGACAATTATCCTCAGTTTAACTGAAGTGAATCTAGTGTATGGAGACTCAAATGTCCACAATACAGAATCTAGCCTGCTACTGTGAAATAAAAGCTGAGTGGTTTGTCTACTATAGCCATTTATCATGGTGAGTCATGAATGGACCTTTTGACAGGATTTTAGATAGAGTAGATATGGTCCCTAAACAAGGAGCAGGTGGATAATGTAAATGATATGAGGTGAGTGAGTCCTTCTGCCTGGCTGCCCTGACTGCCAATGTCCATGCCTGAGTGGCCCCAAAGCCAAAGCCCAAGTAAGGAAGCAGCTTCCCCCGAGCATCAGGTGTTTCTCTAAGGGGGGCTTAGCACTGGGCACCTCCTGACTTACCTCAAGGACACTAAGAACATGGCAGCTCTTATATAAGAAGCATTTAGCTGAGGCTGGCTTACATTTCAGAGGTTTAGTCCATGACCATTGTGCTTAGAAACATGGCAACACTCAGGCACACATGGTTTTATGGAGGGAGCTGAGAACTCTACATCTGAATCAGCAGGCAGGAGGATGAGAGAGCAACACTGGGCCTGGCTGGAGTGAGCTTCGAAACTCTCAACAAGTCTACCCCCACTGACATACTTCCTCCAACAAGGCAAGACCTCAGCATAGTGCCATGCCCTATGGGCCGATTAGGGCCATTTTCATTCAAACCAACAGAGACAGGGTTTGGCTGTCACCAGATCTACCTTACTCTTCCATAAGTGACATCTCTGGACATGTCTCTTAAATTCCCAAGGTGGCTATATTCATGCAATATAGGAGCTATTTATTTTTTAAATTTTAATTAGGAGCTGAGTTTTGTTTTCTAAATGGTTTTTTTTTCTTTTGTTCTCAGGAAAAGGATTTTTTTCATCTTGCAACTAATAATGCCTAGAATGGTTTAAGCAAATCATTGTACATGGAAACAGTTCCAGAAAAATGTTCAATATAGTAAAATTCCCAAGACACTCTACAAGGTCCAATCTAGAAATGTTCAGTAGGATAAGGGAAGCATTTTGTTTTTAGTGTGAGATGGACCGGGAAAGGGAAACCAGAGACATGGCCTGTATTGATTCACACGTGTGAGGAATCTCCAAGGACAATGAAAATCCTGCCTGTTCTGCCTGAAATGAGGGTGCCAGAGCCCTGCTTTCCTGTATCTTTCCTTTTTCTCTGCCTTCTGTAACCTGCTCATGGCAGATTCTATGTGAGAGCTATAGATAAAAGAAATTTAGAAAGGGAAATCATTTGAAATATAAATAAAAATATATTGAATAAAAAAAAATTAGCATCTCCAAGAGGGAGAAAACATATCAGAAAAAAAAAGAGAAAGAAATCTAGAGAAAGTATTTCAAGTATTGTCTTTCATGGTGCCTAGAAAGCTATGCAGCACAGTAGAGAGTACTCACTCAACCACAGGTAATGTAGCACAGAGACCCATTTGTTGTTTCCTGCATTTCCTTGAGCATTACTGCATCACAGAACGCTTTCCAAACTAATGCAGTCTATCTCATAGCAAGATACTTTCAGTCCTTCTTAAGAGATAAATGGTTAATACTAGAGGCAATGGACCCTAACAAAAATATTAAATTTATACTAGAAAATAGCATGATGTATAAAAATAATTTAAATTCAATTCTAAAAGGCAGCCTTGCAATTTCTGGTAGTCATTACTTCAGACTTGAAGCAAAATGGAAGAACCATACATTGCGACATCTCTGCTAACTTGAAGGATACATGGGGCTTACAGAAGCAGAGGAGCTGAGAGGCACCCAGGTGCATGAAGACCGAAATGAACACAGCCAGAGCTGCACATCTATCTATTGCTAGACTCAAAGGCTTGTCCAAGTGCATCATCCTGGTTATGCTCAACTGCAGTCCTATAAACATTTAATAATTCCTCACGGCACAGTGGATTCCTCATAACTTGCCCACCACACCAGATCCAGGGTCCTGAACATATTATGGATTCTAGCAAGCATTCCCTGGTCAGTGTAAACAATTCTCTTGACAAACATGATGCTTCACTGGCCAAATCCCTGAGCACACAGTCAGCCTCAGAGCACCCAGTGCTCATGTCTTTACTGACATTCACATTGTATAACCCCACCTACCTTCCACTTATCAAATGGCATGTATCTGGAAGAGCCATCCTCCCAATAGCCTACAATCTCCTTTCTATCTCCATGTGTGTTCCCTTGGTTGGAACCACTTTTTTGAGTTGCGAGACTTCCTATAAATCCCAAATTTGATTACATTTATTTATGTCATTTGTAACCCCTACTAGGAACTCATGGGAGACTTGAGGTCAGGCATCTCCCATCACCACATTTCTAACTGTATTAGGAAGCATTTAAGAAAGTGCTTTCCATGGAAAAGCCTCTCAGTAAGTATCTTTAAAAGGGAATTATATATTATCATAAGCAGAGTCAGTAATTTCATTACCTCATCTGAAGTGAAGCAAAGGGGTTGTGTATATACTAGGAGTCCTTTTAAGAGTTATGGCAAATCTGCATAATGCTTTATCATTAAGAGAATTGACACCTTGGTGGGTAGAAAAACATTTCCAACTAATAAAATGTGTGCATGCCTTTAATAAAATCATGATATAATTAAGAAGTTGCTTAGTGCAATTTATAATAGTACAAATTGATATTTCCTTTCTCTTGTAGAATAAGAAGCAGTTAAAAGATAATTAAAATATGATAGAAAAAAATGTCGTGCTAAAGCCACCATTGAAGAGAAATTATACTATGGAGATGTTTCTATATTGTTTAGAATCAGAATTCTCCATAGAATTTTATTTCCAAGAAATAAAATTGTTTGCAAGTTTACTTACTATACAAAAAAATATAAGTGTTGTTTTACTTAATAAACTCATAGGACAGAGCTGGTTTCTTCCATGAAATTAATCCTAATCATTTGGTAAAAATTGAGTATCATGAGTGTAAAAGAAAATTGCATTTAAACAGCCCACTCCATTTCCCGGTGGTAGATTTAGTGAATAAACATCCCATTTATTAACATCCGTGTGGAAGTGTTTATTGGCCACTTTGTCAGGAGGTAAGTAAGACGTCGTAGGAATAAACTGTTACATAAGAGATCAAGCATATTTCTATCCAGTATGGCTTGGTGATCTCATAAAAGCAAACTGGTAGTGGTCGCTGCACCATCAGGCCGGTGTTTGAGTGGTATTGGCATTTTCCTGAATGATGATTGGTCTCTGTACCCTCTCTATGTTCTCCTGTGTGACACAGGGAATGTAATTGCACAAGTGATGGGATATATCTGCAGAGCAATGTTTGTGTAGAGACAACAAAACTTGTCACTAGAGATGCTAAAGAGGCCACGATAACCAGGAGTTCATAAACTAACTCTGCAAAGTGGATTTCAGGAGCATATGTGTTCTTCTATGTGAATCAAAGATGATGGAGCTATCTATCAATGGGGGACAGAGATAACTACTTGTTATTGACATATGACTCTATGTAGGATTAACTTGTGCAGTGAAGTGTATGGCCAATGTTTACTTGTTTCTATACTCAAATTTACATGTTTATGGTCACAACTACACCCTACTGCAAACTTGACTTACTTTTGGAAATAGCAACATGCCATATTTTAAAAAGCCATTTTGTAGAAAGGGAGCACATGAGTCAAAATGAGTGAATAGGTATGAAATATCAAGGAAGATAAACTGTAGAACCAACTATCTAGTGACAAAATAACTTTATTACATGACAAGGAAAATTAATCTTCACCCAGTAATTCTTGTAACTTATTTTAAGGGAATTCAAATATCATCAGCCACTTGCAAATCATTATGGGACATAAATGGAGTTATGAACCAGGAGAGTGCTTGTAATGCTCAAATTTTAACAGTGGAGATGTCCACAAAATAATTACCAAAAAGGACAATGTGCTCACAGGGAAAGCCTTACTTTCAGAACAATCAACCCTCATTTTATTTTTATTTAGGCATATTTATATACCTTTTATTAGATACATTATATTAATCCAATGTGTGCAGAAATTAAAAATAACAAAATTAAGTTAATGATTTAATCTCCTTGAGTATGAAACACTAATATGTACTAAGAATTGTTGTCTGTAGATACCCAATGATGCTCAAGAGAACTGTCCTGCCTTTCGATACCCATTATAGAATGTCAGCCTCTCCTCTCCTTCCCTTTCCTGACTCCAGTGACCAATACCATCCTTTTCTCCATATTATCTTGTTGATTTCCATACATGAATGAGATCTTACTAGAGCTGTTATTCTGGGTCTCACTTATTTAATTTATTATCAAGAACTAGTGCCTCATACATGTCACCACAAATGACAGAATGTTTTTGTTTTGTGGCTAGATAATATTCCATTGCATAGTTGTGCCACATCATCAGCTGGAAGACATTTGAGTTTATTCCATATGTTAAATACTGTGGCCAGTGCTGCAATAAACATAGAAATGTGAGTATTTGCTTTTCATCATGATTTTATCTCCTCCAAAGGACTAGGCTGGCAGGAAAGGCAAGCAAGGATTTCAGCAAGTAGAGGTAATATATAATATATAGAAATGATGACTCAATCAGGATGTGTTTATATATATATATATATATACACACATATACGTGTGTGTGAGTGTGTATGTATGTGTTTGTGGTGGGTGTGTGTGGGGGGGTATGTGAGGTATGTGATATGTATACGGGCATGTATGTGTGTGTGTGTATGTGTGTGTGATTGGTATGGTATGTGTGTGGTGTGTGTGCGTGTATGTGTGTAGCATGTGGTCTTGTGTGTGTGTTTGTATGTGTGATGTGATATAGTGTGTATATGTATGTGTGTTATATAGTGTATGTTTGTGTGGTGTGTATGGTGTATGTAGTGTATAAGGTGTGTATGGTATGTGATGTTTGTATATGTGTTGTATGTGTTGGATATGTGTGTATGTAGTGTGTGTAGTATGTGTTATATACATGTATGTGTGTGTGTTCTATGTGATGTGTGTGTATGTGTGGTGTGTGTATGTGTTTATAGTGTCTGTGTGTGTATGTGTTATGTTTATGTATGGTATGTATGTGTGGTATGTGCTATGTATGTGTGATATGTATGTGTATCTATGGTGTGTATGTGTGTGTTATGTGTGTGTTATCTGTGTATGTATGTTTTTTGTGTATATGTGCATGGCTCTAAATCAGACAATGCACACATACAAAGGCCTCTACTGACCATGAGCCCAGATCCTTGTTAAGCATATGGTACCTACCACTGTGGTATGTACAAAGCAGATATGACAGGTTAAACATCATTAGTGAGTGGGATGAGAGATCAAGAGATTGTCATAAGATTTCTACTAAAGTGCACTTCTATTTCTTGGTCAGAAAATTTACTAATTGGAGATGACATCCCAGTTTTTTACCTTCAACTCCTGTATCTCTCCATCACTGTAACCACCCACAGTTTCATTAACCCTCATTCAGCTCTACTTCAAAATGTCTTTATATAATTAAAATTGACATGTTATAAACTATACCATCAATGACTATACTGATTGAAAAAGTGTGCACCTTGAACTCAATTTTAAATCCTATACCATAGAGAAGAAAGGAACTGCAAACACTGGCAGAATGAAGTGCACACTTTATCTGCTTTTTTTCTTAAATATTTTTCTTTACTATTGAGTATTTTATTATTGTATACAATAAAGTTTGATCATTAATATTCTCTAGTTTCCCCTTCATCTGTCCCATATCTCTCACAGCATTCCCCCAGCCAATATTTTGTGTTCTGGTTTTTGTCAATGAATCTTTTACTTTTTTAAATGTATTGATTCTTTGTATCACATCATATACCCCAGTCATGCTCATATTCCTATCCCCTAATATTTGCACTTTACTTTAGCAACCCCCCTGATATTAACATACACACACACACACACACACACACACATATGGAAAGCATATAAAATATTGCATCATGGAAGCTGTTGTATGTCATGGTGTATCCCACAGTAGATCCACATTTCTTCACTTGAAAATGGTCATTGTAATGAATCATTGGTATTTTTTGAGGTTGCTGGCTTCTGTGCCATGATAAATATTAGATCTTCATCTGAACTCTTCCCAGTTATCCTGTTGTTGCATTGTGTCATGGAGATCCTGTAGCTTTGGATCAGCAAGAATGGGCCTTTCATGGATCTCAACAATTTACAGATGACATAGATTTGTTGCTAGGTCCAATAGATAGATTTGGATCTGGGCTAGGGTAGTAGCTACGGTTGTCGGCACTCTAGCTTTCCCTTAGCCACACTACTAGGGGGAGTTCTCCAGCACTGCTCTGGCCTAGGTCAGGAGGCAGGATCAGCTCTCCTGCTCTCATGCCCTTGTACCAACTCACTTGCTTCCTGAGCTAAGCCCAATATGCTACCCAGTCAAGGCATGAGACCCACTTGCCAAAGTGCTACAGTTAATGAAGGGGCAGGGATAGTTCTCCTGCTCTTATGCCCTCAGGGCCAACTCTGAGGCCAGGAGTCAAGAGTAGGAGAAGAGGGCAGAGCATCACACCTGTACCTATACCACTTCACAGTAGACAAGTGGCAGGGCCTGCTCTCCATGCTCTCACCAACTGTTGGGGTAGGGGGACAGGCTCACTAAATGGCTCTCCCACCAAGGGCAGTAGAGCTACTCAAGTGAGGTTCAGGGCACATGCTCTTGAGTGCTGCTGCTAACAAGGGACAGAAGCAACTCCTTTCATCATGACCCTATGGCCAGCTCTCCTGTCTGCCTCAGGTGGAAGGCAGGGAAGTAAAAACATCACCCTGAACCCACACTCATGCCTCATGGTGCCTTACCCATATCCACACCACTAGGGCTAGCTCGGGGCAAGCTCTGATGTGCAAGGAACAGAGCCCACTCTCCCAGATGTTGCTGTGGGTGCGATGTGAGGTCAGTTCTACAGAGCACAGCAGCCAGTGGGGCAGGGTCAGTTCTGCACAGTCCCTTGACATCAATGTGGTCCCTGGCGAGCAGCCTGACCAGGGACATCTATCGGCATGTTCTCTATTGGTAATGTGAGCCACAGACATCGACAGCAACCTCTGCCATTGGGTGGCCATGGACCCTGATATGGTCACAAGCTTCAGCTGGGGCTGGGACCTCACCATGGCCTCAGGCGGCTGCGCTGCCCACTCGGAACAGGTTCCCCCTCTTCACCTTTGGGTCTCCAGTTCAATCTCTCTTCATAATGCTCAAGGTTCTCCACTTCTCTTTCTCCCCCAGTTGTCCTCCACATACACACATTGTGCTGGCTCCTTTTGAAGGTTGGTCACACAGCTTGTGGCCTCTGGTTGACATCCTCAGACCATACTGTGTGGCATTGCCACAAGCAGAGGTCTACAGCCTGCCTGTGCTGTGTGCTGAAGGACAGGTCTGTGGGTGGTCTGCAGGTCTCTGTCTGTCTTCTTCATTCCTCACTGTGTTGCCTGGATTTCATTTGGTTTGATTTTTGTGCCCTAGGCATAAAACAGCTTTGAGGAAGCCATGATGGACAAAGAGCTGCCATTTGCTCTGCCCCTGACTGACAGAAGAATTCTACCACCAACAAAATGTCTCTTTGCCCACTGCTGGGGTTGTGGATGGGGCCAGTTGGGGGTGTTATTGTTTCTTTGTTTATTCAGCTTGTTTTTTCCTTCTCAGTTACACAAAAGTTTCTCTCCACCACTTTTTGTTGCTAAGAGACTAATGTCTATGAATTTGCTATTACTGTCTTTTCTCACATTCCATTCATAGATGCCATTGGGGTCAAACTCAGGCATTTGACCTCTGGGCACTTACAGGGTCAGTCTGCTGCAGTGTGGAATACAATTCAAAGCAGGATAATGTACTCAGTAATGTTGACTAAACCTACTGTTAAACCCATTAAGAAGAAAGGATATTGCCTTCTAAACAGAAAGGACACAAAGAGTGGTGGTGGGAAATGTTAACATCTCCTTGGAAATGAAGACTCTGAGACTAAAAAGCATTCAAAAAATGAAAAGTTGAGTTATGGACAAAGCATCGTTTGTAATTTAAGATGTGGATCTACATGAATCATGAATGTGGTACAATGCTGTTCTCTCTCTCATTCCTTTGTCTGAACTCTTTTTACTAGGAGTTTATCAGCTGCTGTTGAATGAACACTGGTAACTATGCTTCACATGGCCAGGAAGCTCCACGGGGAGAAGCTGGGCATGGAGAAGTTCTTAAATCAAGACTTCAGCAAGACAACATCAGAATTAGATCTCAAGAATGAATAATTTACTAATATACTTAACAAAGGCAGCAATAGCATCTTTAGAGGAAGTGATGGAAAATTGAAGAATGAGTCTCAGCAGGTAGGGTAATTCTGATTAGATGAGGGAATAAGAGTTGCCCGGCAGTATGGGCATGGCCTACAGTCATGGTGGAGGGTTTCATGTGGAAGGCCAATGAGGTTCTAGCCAGGAGTATTAGAAATTCTTCAAATGAATCCATTTGACATTAAGTTATCTGGTCTTTCTGATAAAACGGTGAAAATTGAAACCAAACACCTTGATGAAAATAAATGAACAAGTTAGCAAAAGCCGTGTGAACAATCTCTCCAAGGAAGTGAGGAAGTGGCTTTTTTATTGAACAATCAATGCTCTAACACCTTTCTCCAAACCTCAGAACACAGTGGAGTTTACTTGCCTATCTCTCCATTAATTTACATCCTGCACAAACAAAATCTAAGGAAGTTGGGAGCATCTATTCTTGAACCATTTTCTCATTGAAGGACTGACTGACAGATATCTCCTTGTGCAATTAAGCATGTGGGAAGCTTTGCAGAGGACCACATCAGAAGAAAGTAAGGTCTCTAAATCTTACCCAGATAAGATAATTAGAATTTTTCTACTGTGCTGATTAACACAGAATAAATCTTTGCTTTAGTGTTTTAGCTAAACCATGTTTCTCGTGATCTATTTGGACCAGAACAGTTGTTTTCATTATGAATTCAGGAAAAACCACAGGCCTTCTTCTAGCTAATCATAGTGTATGGCTTTAATTTTGCTAAGAAAATTGATTGCCAGCTCATTTACTTTAGAGACAATAGAGTGCTGTAAATTTTCTTTTAACTAGTTGGAACAGATGATCTAATATATATATATTAGGAGGAAACATCTCCTGCTGTTCCAAATATATCGTTATTAAGTTGCTTATACACCAGTGAAAAACCTATGGGTAAAACAAGAATTTTCATGAATCCAGGGGTTAAAGTAACAGATACAAGGCTACTTCAATGGCTGCCACACTGGGAGAGAAACATAAAAGAGAATATGTTTAAAGATCATTTTGGTAGACCACCACTGACCTAAATCTAAGCCACCCAACTGTGCAGACACTGTTTACTCTAGGTAAACTGAGTCAAATGTCAACGGCTGGAGGAGAGACAGCAGACAGATGCCTAAGGCAGAGGAGCAGAATGACCAAGTTCTCGATGGTTGTCAGGTCCTACAGGAAAAATGCAGTCCATGCTGCCTGTCCAAAAAATGTACATCACACTGTTCTTCAGCCACTCAAAAATATTCTACCATATTTTAGGTAGCTGAATATTGGGGAGATGCTTTTACATGTATGGTCAATTTCCCTGATTTATAGGAAGCTTTAGCAGTCATCAATACTTTGATTTTGACCTCTTATGTGAATGAAATAATAACAGCAACCCAAACTACTCAGCAACCCAAACAAGTAGACTATAAAATATGAGTAAACACATTTCCTTCAAACTTAAGAAAATACTCAATATTTATATAAATATGAAAATAAATGTTCATTGCACATTTAATACATTTGATATTTTAAAATATTATATTAAATTATTTTCAAAATGAAACCAAGTCAGGCTGTTTTTATTTTAAAAAACTCTTAGATACATTTTTCTATAGTTCTCTATGCTCAGGCACTATTTAATATGTGGAGATAATGTATTATTTTTATGTAAAAGTTTTACTATATAGTTTCAATTTTTAAATCTGGATGTCAGGTTTTCTTGAAATGTTCTTTATTTCTTTTTTATTTTTAAAGCTTTATTTATATTTTATATTAAATATGTGGATGTTTTGTCTGCATGTATGGTTGTCCATGAAGGTCAGAAGATGCTATTGAATCAGTCCTCTGGGACTGGAGGTACTGAAGGTCGTGATCTGAATTACATTCATGGGAGAAAAAATTTAAATACATAAAAGTATTTTGACATATTATTGTATGTTTTCTTAAGTATCTTCTAAGGTTTCTGTTGTTTTCTGTTCTCTACTATGGCACACTCAAAATTCTTGTTGAAGAATCCAGTGCTTCTACCTAATGACCATAGGCTCAGAATCTGTCTCTGCCTCTTGTGAGGCTCCAGTAGAGGCAGCATGAGTCACGTGTGCTGAGAACTCTCTTTGATGACTTGGTTTTGTATGCCAGCAATCTGATATTCTCCCTATCAGTTTTCTGTGTGTTCTAGCAGTATCACCTGCTGCACCATCAGTCTTTAAACTGTCATGTAGCTAACTATTTGAGCCACATCTATATTTATTCAGTTTCTGTTTCCTGTGGTAAAAGCTTAAATGAAATAAAGGAGCTAGTTTGAAGATGTTTTTTACTTAAAAGGTCTTCACTCATTCAAGTGGCAACATATTCTTGAATGTTTGCAATATTTATAAAATTATATAGGATTTTTAAAATGATAAATATAAAATCTATACGGTTTCCTATACATGAGATACTATATTTGGAAAGACATTTCAAAATAAAAACAAGGTTATCAAATATTAGGAAGGAGGAGAAGCCATTGTGGACAAAATAAACAAGTGCAGAGTGGGGGCCACCTCTTACACCTTTGTGGCTGAGGCAGAGTCCCACTCCAGATTTGTCTCAGATCTTGAACAATTGGCAGAGATTGATCTGAAAGTGACTGGAGGATTTAAATCTCAAAGCCTCTTCCCAATGATGACCTGCAGAAGGCCAAGAATACCAACTGCCCCCCCCCCCCAAACAGGACCATGGACTGGGGAACTCATATTCAAATGCCAAGGACTACATGAGGCCTTTCTCATTCAGGCAGCCACACTTGCTTTCAATCAGCCTTTGTGTTTCAAGTCTCCATGTTTTCTAGCAGGCTTGAATGCATGTGAGGTTGTTGCTCTGTTGAATGTCACCTTTGTCTACTCACTGTGAAGATTTATCCAGAGCAGTAAGGATCCTACACTGTCTCTCAAGTGTTCAGTGGTAAAATTTAGAGTTTAAAGATACTTTTTATATTTTCAGTTTTATATCTATGAATATAGCTTAGATTTATGGAGACTTCCCAAAAAATATTAAGGATATAATCGATAAGCTAAGCATTTTGGTTTAGAAAAAAATCATATAAGAATAACAGTGCTTAATTGCTTCTAAATAGTGAAGACCAGTACTAAGGGTGACTTGCTCTTCTTGTATTTTTGTTTTGTTTGTTTTGTTTTGTTTGTTTGTTTGTTTTGTGTGTATGTGTTTATTTTCCTGATTGCTTTCAATTTGGGCGTGGGGACATGTTTTGTTTGTAGGTCTTTTTTTGAGACAGGAATTTGATATGTAGTCCTGTAACTTGGTCCATAGCCTAGGTTGACTTTAAACTCAAGGAGATCTGCCTGCCTCTGTTACCCAGTGCTAAAATTAAAAGCATGCAGTACCACACCCCTTTTCATATACACAGAACACATTCCTTGGTTACATCTTGCTTAACTATAGCACAGTATTCACCTTCAAAGATGCTGTCATTGCTAAATTTTAGTAAATTTCATGTTTTACATTGACATGTACATGTGTGTGCTCTGAATGTTTATTTTTATATAGTTTCCATAAGCATATATTTGCTTAAGTTAAGATACAGAGCTTTTGTCCTGTTTTACACATCTTTCTTCCCATTTATAGTTATGCTCACCCTGAATTCTTAATTCATATCACAAAATCTTGCTTATGGTCCATTTCCTCTCATTGCAACTTTCTCCTCTCCCTCTTCTTCTCCTCTGTTTCTCCTCCTCCAACCAGGTACCTCCTCCAAACCCACCTACCTCTACTCTGTCTAATAATTGGCTGCAGCCAATAGTTTTAAATCAAGGGACAAGGTTTCACAACCAAACAATATAAACATGAGAAGTCGCTTGTAGAGCTAGAACTTCCAGTATAGAATTTAGCATGACAAGACAATGCATAGCAGTAGACCAACCTCAACAGATAATAGAAATTATGGTTATGAATTGTTTCTCTTTTGTATCCTTCAGAGAGAAGGATGCCATGTAGCAATATAACCTCTTTCATGAAACTGCTGTGAAAACCCTGGAGAAACACACCATTGGGGGAAAATGATTGGAAGAATAGATTATAGCAGTAAGTAAAACTCTACTATGCAAACTGGGGAAGTAACTGATTCAGGAGTGGAAAAGCCTGCCGTAAAGAGGATTGCAAAAGTAATGGTAGCATGATAGGATGGAGGAAGTGTTCCACATGGCCCCAACTCAAGGAGTAAGTGAGAACACTGAGTTAGAATATACCAAAGAAAGGAATTTTCATCTCACCTACAATGCCAGTAGTTAAAGAGGACATCAGCAATCAAATAAAGAATGTATGGGAGAAAAATCATCCCTTAGTTGCAGTACAAAGCAAAAGCAGGAGAATTGTGATTATGTTTTTTTTTAAGAGGGTTACAAACTAAATGAGTCCTTTTCGGTTGAAAATCACTCTTCTTGAAGAAGGATCTTATACTACTGAACTTGGTGCTAAAGTCTAATCTTGAATTTTCTTTTTTATAAAAGAAGCTAAGAACAAGACATAAAAATATTCTTAGTGGTGAAAATAGTCAGATAATTCAGAAAACTCCAGAAGACTAAAGGCCACTGTCATGGAGTAACTTTTAATCTACCATATTTTTTCATACATATGATAAGAGAACAAATAGTGTTTTTCAATTATGTATTGATGTACGATTATTAAATGATCTGTTTTACCTTTCTTGACTACTCCACAACAGCACATAGTATTCATTTTGCTCTATGTGTATATGCATGATGCATAATATGTGTGCTTGCTTATATAAGTTATCAATATGTAAAGCTATGTTAAAAATAAAGGTGGCTGTCACAGAAACTACCGTATCTCTTCCTTCAAATTTCAGACTATTAAAATTACAAAACTCTCAGAATGACATCCCCCAAAATCCTGGAAAGTTGGAGAAAGGAGAAGGGCCAAGACCCTCAGCCAAGCCTCTTCAGAGTTCTGACAACTAAATTAATCAATGGCTATTTCCATGCTTTGTTTCCTCCTTTCTCTCCTTTTAAATTAAATTAATCATTATTGAAAGATTCTTTGGGTTGACCCAAAGATAGACAGAAGAAGGTTTTCCAATTATTTTGTTAGATATGCAGTATAAAACTTTTTTTTTATTCAATATACTCTTTATTTACATTTCAAGTGAGTTTCCCTTTCCTGGATCCCCCCTCCTTGAAAGTCCCATAAGCTTTCTTCCCTCCCCCTGTTCCCCAATCCACCCCTTCCCACTTCCCTGTCCTGGTATTTCCCCAATACTGTTGCACTGAGCTTTTCCAGGACCGGAGGCCACTCCTTCCTTCTTCTTAGGCATCATTTGATATGTGCATTGTGTCTAGGGTATTCCAAGCTTCTAAGCTAATATCCATTTATCAGTGAGTGCATACCATGAGTGTTCTTTTGAGACTGGGTCTCAAAAAAGATCACTTAGGGTGATGTTTTCAAGTTCCATCCATTTGTCTAAGAATTTCATGAATTCATTGTTTCTAATGGCTGAATAGTACTCCATTGTGTATATATACCACATTTTCTGTATCCATGCATTCGTTGAGGGACATGTGGGTTCTATCAAGCTTCTGGCTATTATAAATAGGGCTGCTATGAACACAGTGGAGCATGTAACCAAACAAGTAAAAGATCTGTATGATAGGACTTCAAGTCTTTGAAGAAAGAAATCGAAGAAGACCTCAGAAGATGGAAAACTCTTCCTTGCTCTTGGATTGGCAGGATTAATATAGTAAAAATAGCCATCTTGCCAAAGGCAATCTACAGATTCAATGAAATCCCCATCAAAATCCCAACTCAATTCTTCAGAGTCTTAGAAAGACCAATTCTCAAATTCATCTGGAATAACAAAAAACCCAGGATAGCTAAAACTATTCTCAACAGTAAAAGAACTTCTGGGGGAATCAATATCCCTGACCTCAAGCAGTACTACAGAGCAATTGTGTTAAAAACTGCATGGTATTTGTACAGTGACAGGCAAGTAGATCAATAGAATAGAATTGAAGATCCAGAAAAGAACCCTCAGAATTATGGTCACTTGATCTTTGATAAAGGAGCTACAACCATCCAGTGGAAAACAGATAGCCTCTTCAACAAATGGTGCTGGTTCAAATGGAGGTCAGCATGCAAAAGAATGCAAATTGATCCATTCTTATCTCCTTGTACTAAGCTCAAGTCCAAGTGGATCAAGAACTTCCACATAAAATCAGACACAATGAAACTAATAGAAAAGAAACTGGGGAAGACCCTTGAGGACATGGAACAGGGGAAAATGTCCTCATCAGAACACCAATAGCTTATGCTCTAAGATCAAGAATTGACAAATGGAACCTCATAAAACTACAAAGTTTCTGTAAGGCAAAGGACATTGTCAAAAGGACAAAATGGCAACCAACAAATTGGGAAAAAATCTTTACTAACACTACATCCGACAGAGGACTTATATCCAAGATATACAAAGAACTCAAGAAGGTAGATTCCAGAGAGCCAAATATCCCCTTTAAAATGGGGTAAAGAGCTAAACAAAGAATTTTCACCTAAGGAATATTGAATGGCTGAGAAGCACCTAAAGAAATGTTCAACATCCTTAGTCATCAGGGAAATGCAAATCAAAAAAATACTGAGATTTCACCTCATACCAGTTAGAATAGCTAAGATCAAAAAATTAGGAGAAAACACGTGCTGGCGAGGATGTGGAGAAAGAGAAACACTCCTCCACTGCTGGAGGGGTTTCAAATTGGTACAACCACTCTGGAAATCAGGTATATACCCAGAGGATTCCCCAGCATGTTTCCTCCTTTCTATAAAACTGTAGAAACTATTGAAAAGGTTGAGAAATTCAGACTTCCTCTATCAAAATTTGTCAAAGTGTAAGTAAACCTACTTTCTTGTAAGTGCCCAATTACGTCTGTACCAAATATACACTTAATATATAGTTAGTACAGATTACATAGCACACATACTACATCTATTCCTAAAAAATAAAACTAGTACAGTATCATTTTGTTCTTGATAAGCCATTGGCCATAATTATTGTGAGCTTAGCGATAGAGGGTAGTCAACAGACCCATGCATTTTGTTAATCTTGAATGCACAGTTATTTATTAAGTGGTGTATAAAGAAAATAACAAAAAGCAAAGGCTGGAAATAGTTTTCCAGAAGTTCCACAGGTCCACTGTCAGTGGGCAGATTGGCCTGATTTAGCATTTAAGCTTATGATTCAAAGTAAGATGATGTAGCCATGGCTCCTTTTGTGGCTGGGATGCAGAGGTGACAGGAGATTCCAAACAGAGGAGGTTTGGTTTCCCATCCAGCCCTTAATCCTTCCTTTGTTCAACACCTTAAATCTCCAACTCATGTGCATTTGTATATTGCCTTTAATTTGGATACAATCTAAGCACAGGGGCGTCCTCTCCAGTCTTGAGGTGGGACAGCCTTTGCTAAAGCTACAGCATTTATGTAGCCTGTGTCTGCTACTCACATTGTAGGGAACTATGCTGGTGAAGTGGCTTTGTGAGTTGAAGATGCTTTCTGACAGCTCTGATGACATGAGGGCACACACACACACATGAACACACACTCCCCCTTCATACAAATAAACAAATAAACTGTAAAAGAGATTATTATAGGAAAACTGCTTCACTAATATTATTCAACTCATAAAACGTTTCCTTCCGAGAAAGTGAAGTAACATTTAAAATATCTTTAAACTCTGTGGAAGTGCTTTCTGCTCTCCATATGTTTATAGTAGGTAGACTTCTGTATATCTTATAAATATGAAGAAACCCTAACTCAGGAACATTTTTGCTATGGATTTTCACAGTCTTTAAAATGTTTGAAGATGTGAATAAAACGAAAGACCCACATTACAGGAACATAATATAAAATACAAATTAATGATTTGTATAAAGACTATTCATCTATAACATACCTGTAGAAGTTGTACTTTGTTTTATTCATTTAATCTTAACAGGTACTTTTTCAAAGCAAAATTAATAAATATTTATTGTTCTCTTGATATCAACAGATCATTTTTCTCAAAATAAAGTCAATTCTTAAACTGTAAGAGAAATATAATTTCTTTAAGACATTAGTTTTGTTGCTTGACTCTAGAAAACTACTGAGAAGTTTGGTTGCCTTATTAAAGCTTCCTCTTCCTCTTGTCTTGTTCTGTTCCCTCCAGTGTTTGCTGGCCAGGGTTTCATCTCATGTCACTGCTAGCCATCACTTTCCTCAGCTTTCTCCTGCTTTGACTGATAGGGCCAGTAGCCATTATGATTCTTCACTGAATCCCTGATTCAATCAAATCTACTATTCATTGAAGAGGACTATGGCTTCACTTTGCTAACTCATTTTCAAATCCACTAGCATTAATTGACATTAGAAACCTGCCAATTCTTCTGGCCTCCAGACAAGGCTTGAAATTCCAACATCAGTTATGTGTTTGAGTTGCTACGGGCCCATGGATCCCAGATCTTCATCCATCATTGTGTAAAAAGAATCTGTGTGCTTTCCTATAAACTCATTAGAATGATAACATCTCTAAACTTGGAATTTTTTTCTTATGATTTGAATCTTCATTGACTGTCAAAGAACTCTTCAGATAACAGGTAATGAATTGCTTCTAAGTAAGTAGAAATGTAATGGAAGAAAGAACAAGTAGCTGCATGCACATACTGTAGACTTGATAACATTGTCATTAAGTGGACAAGTACCAGACCAAATTATAATGTTTATATTTTGAAAAACTAAGTGCATTTTCACTTCAAAGTGTAGCTGTGGGGAGCCTGGGCAAACAAATGCTCGTTTGCGAAGGCTTCAGGATGCTGTTTGTCAAAGCACCTCAGACAGACTCACGGAAAAAGAGTGCAGCTTTTAGAGCATACAAAAAAACAATACACAAGGAAAAGAAATTCTGTATGCTGGTTGTATATTGCTGGTGACATGATTTTCCTTCCTTCCTTCCTTCCTTCCTTCCTTCCTTCCTTCCTTCCTTTCTTTCTTTCTTTTTTTCTTTCTTTCTCTCTTTCTTTCAAATTTCTCATAAGATATCTTTTTACCTATGTTTTACAAAGCAACTAGCAGAAGTACTAGGCCAGGGATTCAGGCCTACTGCTGGTAGAAGAGAGTTGTGCGGAAAGGACACTGGCAGTCTGACCCTGAAGGCTCATGAACTTTCCCTTACATCTTGCTTCCACTAGAGCTGACTAGAGTCATGAGGTCTTGAAAGCTGGGCTGGAATTCAGGTCGTGCACTTCACTTATATTTCTGATTTCAAACACTTTACAATTAGTTTTGGAGTACGTATATGACAAGTTCAAATACCTCTCAGGATTCTATAAGGACACATGAGTGTGCCTGCTGCCTCTTAGTTGCTTACAAATCTTTTTGATCTTTTCAGATCATGAGTCAATAAGCCTTTAAGAAATGCAAAATGTCATAAGAGGTATCGCTTTACACACGCTGTTGCATCTGTCTGGGAGATGTATTTATATGCATAGTACACATATGCACATTTATATAGATAGTGCTTCTTATCTTGTGGCCCTTTACAGTTCTATCACACACATTGGTAAAGGGTGTGAGATATTTTTCTCACTGTTTACTTAATGTTACAGTCTTGTGAATTACAGAATTAGCAGTCTAGACAATTAGACATCAAAACAACTTTCTATCCTACAATTTTGCTTCCAGGTCAAGTGGTTCTTTCAGAGTCATATGGCCCTGTTTCAATGATTGGGGAAACAGTAAAACTATCTACCTCCTTCTACCTTTGACACTGCATGGGTTGATGTCAGTTCATAATAATAACATAATCAAGAAGAATCTGAAAATATAAAATTTTCCACTATTGAATAGGACTTTGATTTAAATATAGCTTTTCTTTAAAATAAATGGAATGGAAGTCCATATTCTTCCATTTACTCTCAGTCACAGATTCTATTGATAGCCTAATTAAGAAATTCACATTGGCTTCTATTTTACATTTAACATTTCTAAACTGCCAGATAAATATAAGAAGCCCTGTGGTAAATTTGATACCTTTTCTAAGATTTCTATATAAATATGCATCCTAAGATCCTTTGAGTCATTCCAAAAAGTTGCACCTGTATAATATTTAGTTCAGATGACTTATATATGTTTAATGAAATCTTTAAATACAAGAGGGTTTGAACAGCTTCTGGAATGTATCTGTTAGTGATTGCACTACCTAAATGCAAGGTATGATAGTCTAGAATTCCTAGATGTGCTTTTATCTGGGCTAAAGAATGTCTGTGATAAGAATTGGTGTGGCTGTGGTGAAAAGGCATGTGTCTTATTTATCTATGCTGATGGCAAGGGAAGGCACAAATAGAATCTCCCGGGTATGAAGTTACAGTAGCAGTAATAGAGAAAGCGACACAAGGTACTGTCTTTGCACTTTGAGAATGAAGACCTGAAATCGTGTCGCCATAAACAAAACCAGTGCAACCTCTTGTCCCATCCTCATTCACTGACCTCTAGTGCAAAGAACCACAAAGGCCTCATTATATTAAACCACTGCTAGTTCTGAGGTGTGTATACATCCATGTGCACTTAGAACTGAGAGTTTCTATACCTTTCTTTTCTCTAGACACTAGACCCAGCTTTCAGTTGCTCTCTTAAACAGACATTAATATTTTTTCAGAAAGTATTGATTTCCATATCATTGCTGTCCACTTACCTGAGAGAGATTTCACAACCTGCTTTCCTTACCTGTGATATTTCATGAACATTGGTAGTTTTGTGATTCATTGTCCCTTGTAGATTTTTCACCTGCATTCTGTCAATTTGCACTTAGAAAAGCTTTTCTGTCTAGCACCCTGAATTTTCACAGGTTCTCTTGTGTTTTTTAATTTTCAGATTTATTTTTGTATACTTTCAAATTTTATTTTATGTGTAGGAATGTTTTGTCTCCAGGTATGTATGTTTGTACCCTACAAATGTGCAATTCCCACTGGGGACCGAAGAGGGTGTCAGATTCTCTTGAGCTTGTGTTAGAAACGTTTGTGAGTCACCAGGAGCATGCTGCCTCACAAGTCTGGCTCCTCTGCAGAAAGAAGCAAGGTTTTTTGACCACTGATACATTTTTCAATTTAATTTACATGTTTCTCTGAGTATGTGTATGCAACATGGATCTGCATTTCTGGTGA
Organism: Apodemus sylvaticus; assembly: GCF_947179515.1. Classification (NCBI taxonomy): domain Eukaryota; kingdom Metazoa; phylum Chordata; class Mammalia; order Rodentia; family Muridae; genus Apodemus; species Apodemus sylvaticus. The sequence goes on along the minus strand of NC_067478.1, from coordinate 125,549,749 downwards.
GGCCAGAAGAGGGCCTCAGAACCTCTGAAAATAGAGATTTAGGCTGCTGGAAGCTATAAAATATAAATGTTAGGAACTGAAAACTTAGGTCCTTAGGAAGAACAGCAAGTGCTCTTAACTGCCAAGGCATCTCTCCAGTAATAAGTTGTTTTCCTTCCTTCCTTCCTTCCTTCCTTCCTTCCTTCCTTCCTTCCTTCCTTCCTTCCTTCCTTCCTTCCTTCCTTCCTTCCTTCCTTCCTATTTTTTATTCCTTATAGGAGCTGAACTCAACTCTGGTCCATGATAGTAGTATCTGCCATTGTTTTTTCTTATAAAAATCCACCTCTCGAGGTAACAGACCCACCTCTCCAATAGAAGATTTACTTCTGTACCAAGCCTCATATCAGTTTTTAAATTTGTTTTCGGTCCTTGAATCTAGTTACAGCCCTGTCTGGGGAATATAAAATATGTTCTAGGAACCAATTCCACCTTCCTCCATAAATTTAGCATTTGGATCCCATTATTTCTCATGATGTTGTCTGTGTCTAGAGCAGTGTTCCCCTCTGATGTGCAACTGGGCACACAGACCTCGGTGAGAGACTGTATTTTATACTAACTCTAAATTAAAAGAGGATGCATCAGGGCTACAATCAGAAAAGCCATTATGCCCATGGAATTTTTCTATTGGCAGCTTACAGAAGCTATTTATAACAGCACTTTAGTCTTCATGCTTTAAATGTAGTTGGGATAAGAGGCTGGACGGTTGGTGCATGTGCTCATGTGTTAGTACAATATGTGATCTCCCTGCAGAAGAAGGCAAACGTAAAAGCATGGACTTAAGACTAAATTAAGGAGTTCCTAATTTACATTTACTGTCTTCTCAGAATCAATCAAATTCCCAGCTACCAATTTTATCTGTAAATATATATATATATATATATATATATATATATATATATATATATATATATATATATGCTCTTTTATGATGCCTATATTTCATTTACAAATTTTATACATTTTTTATTAATCAAAAGTTGAGTATTTTAATAGTGGGGATGGAGATCTTTAAGGTAAAAGTGATTCATAGGTATGTATCTCTAACATTAGCAGTTAAATAAGGAAATGTGCTAATCAGTTCACACAATGCCTAGCAAAGTACGGGAGGAATAACTGTGGGATACTGTTATCAAAAAATCCTTCCAAAAACTCTTTTTTTTTAAATTTTTTATTAATTTTTATTTATATGAGTACACTGTAGCTGTCTTCAGACACCAGAAGAGGGCACCAGATCTCATTGCAGATGGTTGTGAGCCACCATGTGGTTGCAAGGAATTGAACTCAGGACCTCTGGAAGAGCTGTCAGTGCTCTTAACTGCTAAGCCATCTCTCCAGCCCCTTAACAACTCTTATGAAAGAAAATGGCAAATGTTTCCCAGTAAAGTTTTAGTTTTTTTATAAGCAAAAATTAAAAATAAATAAAAACAGAGCTACCACTAATTAAAACATTGTGTTTCCTGATTTAAAATATTATATATTGGTTCCAATGATAATAGCCTTTCCAATGTAAATATAAGTTGGTGGATGATAGCTGATGTTAACAACAGTCTGTAGTTTGGTGGCCCAGAATGAAGGAAATGTGGGGGAAAGGTGAAAGCCATCTGAATGCTGGCTGTCCCTTTATGAGCTTCCCAGTGCGTCCAGACCTGAGGAAGTAACCTGACACTCTTCCCTGCACAACTGAGAAAAGTTGATGCTGGACTACAGGGAACACGAGCCCAAAGAAACCCTTCTATTCTCCAACTTTAGTATATGTGCTGCCAAAGCGAGCAGGAAACCCTTCTATTCTCAAGTAGCTTCCAGTCAGGTACTTGTTCACCGTAAAAATAAAGCTATTATGTTCATTGATGATGCTGGAGTTGATGATGATGATGTGGGTGTGCCTGTGTTTGTGTGTGTGTGTGTGTATCTGTCTAATTTTACACTTTTTAAAGAAAAAGCTGAATAATTTAGTGGCAGGGTGGGATGTCTTCGAGGTCAAGTGGGTGTTAATCAAGATTAGCGAGAATGTATCACTTATGTCTATAGCAACAAGTACAGATAACCAATGGACAGCAGAATAAAAACTGTGACTTCTACCTGGAACTTACACATGGATCTCGAAAATGTCCATTTTAAGAAGCTCCCATTGAATCTTACCAAGAGAGGAAGAAGAGTGCTTGAGGAGAGCCACGTGACCCTATCACGGAAGAGAGAAACAATCCAGCAATCTTGCTGATAGACATTACCACACAAACAAGAAAAGAAAAGCACTTGAAAAATTACCACTCACACAAAATACAACTCCTTGTATGTAACCTAGCAACAACGGAAGGGAGATAACTTGAAAGGAATTCTTGGCAGGATATGGTCTTGGGGAAAATTGTAGGGGAGGGAGAGGAAGTCCAGACCACGTGACCCAGCCCTTGTGCCAGATATCAGACAGGAAAAGGTACTAGACGAAAGTAAAGTTATAATTCAAGGCTTTCTTGACAGCTGCACTGAGAGGGAGATTTTTAAAAGGCCAGAGCCCCCTTTACTTTTTCAATCTCTCCAGAGAGTGGGAGAGAGGGAGGGGCAGGGGAGAGAGGGAGAGAGAGAGAGAGAGAGAAAGAGAGAGAGAGAGAGAGAGAGAGAGAGAGAGAGAGAGAGAGAATATCCTGCCTTTTTTTTCAGCATGGTTTCTGAGAATGTAACTCAGATACCTGCACTGTTAATCGAAGGAACCATCTTTCTGGCCCTCTTTATTTCAAATGAACAATCAAGTTATATCTGTGACTTCGGCATAAAGACTTCTCTTCAAAATACCACAAAAGTAACACCTGAAAAATAACATAGTTTGTAATTAGCAAAGAAGCATGCATAACTCTTAAGATATCTTACAGACATGATATATAAAATCAGACGAATCAGGGACAGATCAAAATTCATTTTTTACATGGGTAAATCAATGCTAACACACTGTTAAAAACATTTTGCCTCTAAAGCTGTCTGTCAATACTCAGGAGAGTCGCGAACATTCTTAAATCAGTTCAATAAAGTTGTTAAAGATAGAAAATACAGTCATCTGAACACAGCCCCACTCTCTGAAGGATTTCAGAATGTAGATTTTGTATAACAATCCCTACGTGACTAGTATAAATTTACAGAAGCCTTCTTTAGATACAAGTTATGCTATAAAGATAAGGATTTTGTTCTTTAAAAAGTACTATGTATCTGCAGTATTTCAGAAACAGGATTTTTTTGAGACAGGTATCTCTACATAACCCTGGATGGCCTGGAGACTGCTATTTACACCAGCCTATCTTTAAACTCACAGAAAACCACATGCCTCTTCCTCCTGAGTTCTTAGATGAAAAGTATTGCCACAGTACCTTGCTTTGAAAACAAATATTTAAGGTGCAACTATGACTCATAACTTCACCTTTCTTAAATATTACTGCCTTAAACTCATCATATCCTGTCTCCTAATACTATTTTATTAGTAAAATGGCTATTTTAAAGGCATTTGTAAGTATCATAAGCACAGTTTTGAGGTTTGTGGCATTTTAAAATTGACTTTTATGTTTATAAATGAAAATGAAACATATCACTGGTTGAAGGTAAAAATAACATTTTTAGGTACATGACAAGATTATCTGTTCCCTTCCTCCAGAAGGGAACCACAGCAACATTAGCAACAGCTGATGGTCAGTGCACTGTTGTGGTCACCTGTGAAGTGGTGGTGAACAGCATCAACTGCTCTACCTGGCTTCCAGTGTCACCTCTGTGTGTAGCAGGGGAGTTCTGGATGTGTATACCATCAAGTATAGAGTAAGCACTAGTTTAAAGAAGAACAAGGGTTGGGATGCATGTACGGCGATAGAAATGAGTGGAGGAGAAAAATGATAGGATTATTAATTTAAAAACAATACTACCATAAATGAACCTTTTCCAGAAAAGAAGTTTCCTTAGCCAACATTTAAAGTATTGAAGGAGACAAAAGAATTTTGACATTTGAAAAGGATGAGATAAAGAAAAGAAGGAAGAAGATGAGGTGGATTGGGGGTGAGACAAGAGGTCAGAAAAGGGGGAAAGAACAGAGGAGGAAGGAAGGGAGGAAGGAAGGACAGAGGGGAAAGAAAGAGATAGAGACAGAGAACTGAAAGGAATGATATATATTCAAAGAAACAGGGCCTAGGCAATTGAGGTGGTTTGAAGGAACTTTGAACAGTAATACTTGGAATGTATAAGACATGCCATGCAGGGATATCAAAGCAAGAAGGAACCTGACCACATCTTTCCCATATGTAGCCTTCTACCTAACAGAGCATTCAGAAACATCCTAGTGGCTCCGAATTATAGGCAAACAGCTAATTAGAGATCACAGATCAGTACAGTCAGTGGGCAGACAACAAACATTGTTGATTCTTGCAGATCTAAGGCAGTTTAGGAAGAAACAGAGAGTTTCCCAGGGAACAAAAGAAACAAACCGGGAATCCACTGGCTTGCTACATACCAGCTGTTACTTCAAATAATATATCTGAAAGTGAAAAGTCCCTAATCAAGGGGAGGCCAGATCACTGTGAAGAGCCAGAATGATGTGGCTAACATAGCACATGGAAGAACTCACATAGGATACTATTTGAGCAGAGGAAGCTAATTTCCTTCCACTATCCAGCTGATTAAAAGGTACTGCAAAACAGCTAAGCCACAGATCCCTGCTATCTCAGCCAGATCACTGAGAAGCAACCAAGGCAAACAATTTCTGGCTTTGTACAGAGTCCTAATATAATCAGAAGCATGGCTCCTTCCAGGCATCACTGATGGGTTATATGTGAACATGAAATTTTTGGGGAATTTAGAGTCAAGATAAGAAAATTTCAAAAGTTACATTGTTCCAATGTCTTTTCTACCTGACATTTTACGAACCCAAGTTGACTAGAATTTATTGAAATTACTGAGTAGGAGATTAATTACTTGCATATCACTTGCCATGTAGACAGACTGAGGCTTCAGGATGGGAACACCATGGAGCCCAATTTCACTATGCGATCATGTAAGTACTTAGTTGCGTCTGTTGAAGGATTTGAACTATTTGTATTGCTTAATATACTCTACGACAGCAGTGAGACAAATGCATGATCAGAAATCATGCCCCAAATCTTGTGGATCACCTGTTCTAGAATAGTTTGCTATATATAACTTCTGAAAATTCAGATTTGGAAAAATTTCCTCTCCAGAATTTTCCAAGTTCCTAGAATTCTTTGGGCTGCCTGTCATAGACTAGTCAATTGACCAAATTTGACGACTTACAGAGCATTCATGGTTATTTTAAATAATATACTTGGCCTAGAGAAATGGATCCAAAAGAACACTTGTTTGTTCAGAGGACCTGGGTTCAGCTACCAGCATCCACATTGTGCTCATAAGAATCTGCTAACTCCTGCCAGTAATCATATGCTCCTTTCTGGTCTCCAAGAGTACTTCATGCATGTTGCATACATGCCTTAATGTATAGGCAAACACTCATACACATATAATAAAAATAAATGAATGAATAAATAAATAGGCAGAGAAACAGATAAATAATAACAAAATGATACCCTAGTCTATTCTTGTGGTATAGGTTGATGGTACAGCTTAGGAAATTAGTCATCTTTGGAATGTTTATCAAAGTCCTGAAGTGACTCCAAAAATAACAAAGATAGTCCACTATAATATTAAAGTAATGTCCTTTATTTATCCGACAAATACCTTAATTTGGTTTATACTACCTGGACTCTGGGAAGTATTTCACAAAAGCCAACATTAAAAGATTTTGCAGTCCTTACAACCTAGTGCTTTTCAGATTTTTGATTGTGTCTGAACTGAGAGGAATGTGTTAAGTAAAATTGTGACTCAGAGGATTTGAGCAAATCTTGTAATCCTAACTCTCCCTCAGATTCTGCCTAAGGTATTGGAATGGGCTCTATATTTGAACAACAAAGCTTGAAACAGGTTCCAATACAGTGGAGTACAGTGGAGTCATCTCTTGCAATGAATAGTTTATTGTTGTAATTTAGAGTGATAATAAGGAATTCAGTGAATCCTTCACTACCATGAAAGCTGATATCCTAATGTCATATATGTGGGGTATGTGCAGTTCGTTTTGTGGGAAGGATTTAGAGGCAAGCAGTGGCAATCCATATGTACACTACTATTCTTATTGTACATTTAGTCTTGTACACTAGTGAGCTCTGTTGTTCTCTAGAGTACTTTATTTTTCTTTTTCTTTTTTTTTTTTGAGATAAAGGTTCTCTATATAGCCCTGGCTGTCCTAGAACTCACTCTGTATTCCAGGCTGGCCTTGAACTTAGAAACTTCCTCTGGCTCCCAAGTGCTGGGATTAAAGGTGTTCACCACAACTCTCCAGCTTGGAGTATTTTTCAATAGTATACTATACCCCATATTTTACCTCAATACTTGTTCAATGGAAGTATAATTTGATGAGGTATAATTTCTTATGGCATTGCTTGCATCTATTTTGGAACAAAAGCTGATTCATTAGGAGGGAGGGTATTAATGATATAGAAGTGTTACTTTATTGACCCATGACTCCGTGTGGATGGTGATGGGGGTATCAGTCATGGATCTCATCAAACTTAACTAGAACATGAAAAACATGTAGCCCTAGGCTTTGTTAATGAGAGGAAAATACCATCCTCTACATTGTTTTGCTGAGTTTAAATGTACCCACTCACAAAGCTGGACTCATCTTAGTCGTGACATTAGAAATTCTGTGGCAAGTCACCCACAGCTATGTGGGAGAAATTGATGCCACCTATAGAGTTGTAACTAAAACACTTCTTTTTCACAGTTTCTTTCTAAGTTATAAGCTCACATTGACACAAGAAGCAAAAGCCAGCTTAATATGTACTATATCTCATTTTGACGTAGGTGGATCACAGCAGTTGAACTCTCCTGGAACCTACTGATAAGAATCTGTTAACTCCTGTTAACAAAGGTTCATGGTATACAGGTAAGAAAGTGCCAAGTGGCATAAATTGAGCTTAAATAAAGATCTCAACACAGAGAAGCAGACCAAAATACCTTCAGAGAGTACTTTGTCCAGTTGTCATCAATCTCCCTGAGACAGGAAGAGGGTTAAAAAACTCATTTGTCTGCACTGGTTGGAGCTTTTCAAAGCACCACACTCAATGAAAACAGCTACTGAACAAAGGACTTCACTAAGCAGAAATGTTCCCCGTAAAACACTGAAGCAGATCGAGGAAACACCACACTTACAAGAGAGAGTCAAGGAAAGGCTATGATATGGATCCGTGAGGGGTTTGATATGAAACTGGACACATACATGCATGACAAACCTGAAGCTGGGGCCTAGGAGGGCTAAGCAGGAAAGGTGTCTGATGTCCTGAGTTTGATCTTTGAGTCCCATGTGGTGGAAGGACAGAGTGAATCCTGGGCAGGCTATCTTTTGACCTCTATGCACAAACACCATGGCAATTGTATGACCACTCACACACACATACATGCATACATACAAACACACACACACCCACACACACACACAGAGAGAGAGAGAGAGAGAGAGAGAGAGAGAGAGAGAGAGAGAGAGAGAGAGAGAGAGAGTAAAAAACTTGTCTATGTAAAGAAGTAGAATATTTTTATAGGAGATTTGCCTTAGGGCCACCAACATCAGACAGAAAAGAATCTCAACGTGCAAACTCTGAGCATGAAACAGAAGAAATTTTTCAACTTCATACCCATTTCAATGACTGAATTTATTTGGGCATAATGATGAGACTCAGAGATCTTAAGAAATTCTTGAATGTGGAGGAGGACATGGTCCAAATTGAGAGTGTCTGGTTGAAGATCTGCTTTCTGATACAGTCATTCTGTTATCATGAATAATAAAGGAAAGAACAGATTCTAGTCTAGGATCTGTTTGAGATGATGGAACACTGTCAACTCTTAGAGAGATCATAACTTCACTAAAGAATGTTAAAGCATTAACACTACTTTGTTCATATCTAAGAAATCTGTCCTGTTATTAAACCTACTCATTTAGTATAGAATCAGTCAGTTCCTGCAGGTCTAGAAACATAGCTCTGCTCCAAGCCTGGGCAGACAGAGCCCAGGAGAGGAAAGAAGGATGGATATTTGGGGTATTATGCTCCTGCAGACACCTGGGGCTACATACTTTCAGTAAAGGTATGGAAAACTGCATGGAAAGGCATCCCAGGGTGTGACTGAATAACTTAAATAGTGTCTGAACAACCATCAGTCCCTCTCACACCAGGCTCCAGAGCTTACCATGAGGGGTTGTTTTCAATGCTTTATGAACCATGCTGTAACTGAGAGGGATTTTTGTTATTTGTTTGGTTTGTTGTTTTGATGTGTCCTTTGGGCATTCTAACAATCAAACGGATATTACAAGAGATAAAATAAACATTTATATTTCATAAAAACCTAAAGTCTGCATCTGTGTTTCAAGGTGTGAGAGGCAGGAAAAGTAATAACTGCTGGCCTAGACGAAGCTCTGCTGAAAAGCTAGAGCAGTGTGTGTCAGCTGTGAAATGGGAGGCTGAGCCGGAGAAGGTCCAGCAGTCCTGACTTGTTAAAATTTATTTGAAAACATTTATCTTCTAAGACTTTTAACTCTCGTCATTTTGCATCTCTTTGGTCTTTCATATCACATAGGCAAAAAGATGAAGGGATATCTTTAGTGTACATAAAATTAAAATACCCCAGAAGAGATTTTTTCAACTTCAGATCCTTCCACTGAAGAAGCATTTTTCTGTTTTTGATGGCCATACCATGGCTTTTCTGGGTACCTGCCTATATTTATGGTATACACACACACACACACACACACACACACACACACACACACACCACAGATTGATTGAATACTTACTTCAGTAAAGTATAATGTAGAAATAAATCATTTTTTAAATCACAAATGTTGAGTCATATTTTTGTTTTTGTATTCCCCTTTTGTTGTCTAGGCAGACAGTGCTGAAAAAAACTAAAACACTAAAGATGGATATAGCTTCTCAAGCTGTCGCTTCAAAGTAATGCCCCAAAATTAGGAGAATCTACCTGGGTCCACATTTTGCTCCTCTTTCACTCTATGGCACCATGCTAGTTTCAACAGTTGAGACACAAACAAAATTGATTTTATTATTTTCAGTTCTATGAATGAAAGAAAGAAAGAAAGAAAGAAAGAAAGAAAGAAAGAAAGAAAGAAAGAAAGAAAGAAAGAAGAAAAAAAGAAAGAAAGAAGAAAAAAAGAAAGAAAGAAAAGAAAGAAACAAAGAAACAAAGAAACAAAGAAAAGAAAAGGAATTCATGTTAAGTATACTTGAGGGAGAATTATATTCAGATAATTGATTACTTTTCCAAATTAGCAACTGTGACAATTACTCAACCTAAGAAACTGGAATCCCAGTACAAAAGCTTGTTTAGGTTTCCTGGTTCAGAAGACAGCCAGGAACACTGCTCACCAGTGAGTTTGTCCGGACGCCTGCTGAGCTGCCCTGCAGCTGTGGCTTTGCAGCAGAATGAACTCATTCCTGCAGTGGAACCAAGAGCCTGAGGTAGACCAGATGTCTCCTTCTCTGTGTCTCCACCTTCCAACTCCAGAAGCTTTCCTTTTCCTTTTTTTAGGATATACAGAATGCTGTAGGCCATACCCTTATTTCCTTCCAGTTCCTTCACCATTACAAAGGAGAGTAAACTTCTTCAGCTTCAAAACTCTCTTCTAGGAGATTATGAGAGGGCTTGGGTCTTTGTGACACTTTCTCTCAACTCTTATCTCTCCTGAACTGATAACTTCAGTCGTGATCTCCATTCCATTTCCTCAATCTGCATGTGACACTAACCTTCATGGCCCTGCATGTCTTCTGCCACATAGCATACCATTTACAGAAACAGATGGGTATGGTCCTCCTGTGCCTTGGTTCTAAACTGACTTTGAGGTAGGGTCAGAACCATCTTTCTATGTACTTGACCTTTTCCTATGTTATTGTTCTCTGATTTATTCTTCTCTAGGTCTTTTCAAGAAAACATAAAAATGCTTCTGCTTTATTAAATAGAGTCGTCCAGCCCTTAAAGTCTCCCAGCATGGACCCATTTTGTCCCAACTTTAAAAGCATTCCTTTGAAAACCAACATCATCTTTCAAAGTATTTCTCTAACAGCTGGCATTTATTTTGTTTACCAAAGAGTTCTGCTAACAGCTTTTAAACTGGCCATCATTTTGAGAGATTTTCGCTCTAGGTTGCCTTTTGTAAATCACAGTATTACTTGCAAACAACCTCAGATTTGAGAGCACACTCTTCCCAAATACATATTTCAAATTCTCTGAGTTGTTTTAGAAGAGATGAAACATGCTGCCTAGAAGAAATACAGAGGATTTGAGGCTGACTGGTAGTTAATGAGAGACAGCAGAGACTTGCTAGTATCTTAGTATATCAAACTGTGGGTTTTGCTCAAAGAAAACTTATTACTCAATCTGATTCCTCTTCTCCAGGAACAAGCTTCTGATGCCAAGTCTCTCTCTACTTTAAGGAACATAGTGCCTCTTCCAGCTATGTTTCCATATGTCTATTATTCTGTACAGATTCTCAATTCATTGATTATCTTCAAAAGCTACTGACTATCTACCTACTGGGAAACAAATGGAATTGTGTTTCTGACCTCTTTCTTATAAGTAGTCAGTCTCTCAGTACTTACTTAATCTGTTATTCTACAAACCCAGGCTAGCCTTGACCTTGGAATTCTCCTGCATCAGTCTTCCAAATGATGAATTTACATGTGAACTTTTGTGGCTATGTGCTATATTGCACCTGAATTTGTGCATATATTCTGTGACTGTGTGCTGTATGTAAATTATTCACTATATAACACATTGAAATCTGGTATAGTAGACCCTATCATGTGAATCTTTTAACACATTACATAATAAGAAAATTCAATGCCATTTGTTTAGAATTTACTATGTACTGGACTTATACTCATCATTTTTCGAAGAGAAACTTTAATAAAACTCACTGAGTCATATACAAACAGTAGATATGAAAGTAGGAGGATGCTTTCAGAAGATGAAGGAGGATGAGAGAGGAGACTAGAAGGGTGAAAACAACTAAAATTTACTATATGAATCAACAGAGAATCTCTCATTGAATCTATAAAACATGATGCAGCAAAGACCATATCAGGATGAAGAATGTGCTATGAAGAACTTTCCTAAGGATCAAATTGAGTATGCTTTGCATGCCTAAGAGTTCATGAGCCAACTACTTTGAAGAGAGCCTTACGTTGTTTTATTTATTTATTTATTTATTCAGTTATTAATTTAATTTATTGAAGAATGCATGACCATTGAAGACAGAGTTTCTTAAATGGGTGTGCTATCAAGTTTAAGATTGATCATCTCACTCAACTTTTATAAATGCTTTGGTTAAGGGTGATTGAGTTTATAGTGGTGTAGTGAAGACTGGGTATTTGTGAACTAATTAATAGGTTGAAGAGTAGGTAAATAAACAAGGCACAGAAGTAAGCCAGATAAACACACCTACAGCACTAGTCCTAATCATGATTCAATGAGTTGAAACAGAAAAATGAACATAATGCAAGATGTTATAAAATAAGGGGTCATAAATTTCAGAGAAGAACCTGTGATTTGCCCTTTTCCTAAATCAGAAAATTTTCTAATTTTATGTTAAATACTTATCATTGTACCTAGAGATAATTGTAGCTCTTAGTTTCCAACTAAGGAGGATTCTTTCTGCAGTACATGGAAATTATACAAATCCCAAACTAGCCAAATGAACAGAACTGTGAGATGCCTATCCCTTACTGATATATTTGCAATACAACCACTATGTATGAGACTTTGAGAACATCAGAGGAGTCAGGAAGATTATAAGAGTTAGAGGACTAGAAATTCTGCTGCAAGATTGTGATCTAGCTGTGTCTATTACATCTTAATAATATGGCTGTCTAAGCTAGACCTGTATACAAAAGACCAACTGACATGCCAACAAGGATGAACATATGAATGAACAAGAATGAACATCTCACAATGACATACCCCTGGATGAAGAGCTATAGTGCCTAGATGAAGGCAAGTAATGGATGCTGAAGGGAGAGTAGGTCTTCTTCAGGGAAAGCTCCCCCATAGGTTATCTAATGCCAGGAAGTCAGCCCTAAACTCATGAAAGCAACACTAAATCGACTCATCAGGTTTGATTCCATATATACAGGTGGGTTTATGGTGTGTGTGTGTGTGTGTGTGTGTGTGTGTGTGTGTATATATAGTGTGTAAAATAATAATTAAAGAAGAGATCATAAATTTGAGAGCAAGGAAAGGATATAAAAGAAGGGGGACGGGTGACTTGGAAGGGTGGAAATCATATAAATAAATACAATACTTATGTATAAAATTCTCAAAAGAAATGAAATGTAAAACTGAATGTGACATAAGGAAAATGAAAAAGCAGGAAGGAACTTAAGCACAAGATATTTTATAATACAGCCCTGACCATAGTGGGCCATTAAAGTCATCAGAGAAAGCTTACATTCAGTAATTTTCTTTGCATATTAGTGCCTCATATGTACAACAGCCAAACTCTTTGAGATGTTACCTCATGTTACCTACCACATAAACCTGCCTGTCTAGCAATTATTCCTTGTTCTTAAAACCATAACATTTAATTTAACATCTAGAGCATGTCCAACTTCATACTAGAGTAATTGGTCTCTTTCATGGTTTATAAAGTAAATGAGGTTCACAAAAGACCTTTGGTTGGTTGACTTATCTCTTTTTACATTTTTATTATGTTGAAAAATTAAATCTATGAAATTTAAAATCATACATTAAGATAAATTAAAAATACTAATGTACAAATTAATTTTGTAACTATAATAGCCCATAATATCTTAATGACAAATTTATATTTGTGGTTTCTGAAACATAGCAAAAAGAGTTATAGAACTGACATCATTGAAGGGTTATGTAAGATGGAGTGTGACCAGGTAGAGGGAAATGAGATCCTTGACTTTTTTCTAATCCTTCAGATTGTTTCTCTGACCTGTCTGAAGAAAGCTTATGCTGACATGCAAGTAAATGGGAGAGAATCTTAGTGAAAATAGAGAGCTAATTTATCTTAGTTTGTGTCGTGGGTTGGCTTGATGCTGCTTGTCTTCTAATGCAGCATCACTCTGACTGGTTCCTTAAGTCCTAGTTGGCCCCAAGAGGAGAGAATGAGAGAGGTCGAATGCAGACCCACGTGATTCTGTGTGACCTTGCCCCCAAGTTATTTTTGTTTGGTGAATACAGATGCCAACATCCAATAGCTGGGCAGACGAGACATAGGCATGGCTTATGGTTCCTGGATGTGGCTGTCAGAGGAGAACCATGAGGAGAAGATGGTAAATGAGGCAGAGAGAGATGCCATGGGTTAGGGATTAAGAATACATGGCTCTGAGGTCTGGTCAATTGAAGTGAAGAACATTCTAGTTAAAATATACCAAGTTATAACCCTGTGGTTATTAATAGAAAAGTAGATTCTGATAGAATAGAGAGTAGATATCTGTCCAACTCTTCAGGTATTTAAGACTGTTCATAAATAATAAACGTTGTGTGTCATTTATCCAGGAATACAGTGATGAACGGCAAGGTAGAAACCCTTGATTGGGATTGAACATTTCTACATTATGTACTTCACAAAACTCAATAATGAATTTTAAAACATTTTATTTGTGTGATTATAGGCACACATGTGTGGTTATACACCTCTGTGTGACATATACAGAAAGTATAGGGTGACCCCTTCTATCATTCTCCACTCATTCCTATGAGCCTGTGGCTTCTATTTTCTCATTTTCTTAGTATGTAATTTCGAATTAGAATTATGAAAACCTCAGAAATCTTTTCTCCAACTGCTGTGCAGCTGGAGTTTTAGGGGTGGACAGAAGCCTGAATACCAACTTCAGGGGCTACTTTCGAGCAGCTAACATTCACCCAATGAGCTATCCCTGTATCTCCAATGGTAGCTTTAAAGGCTAAGTGCATTGGGTGTTCTGAAATTGCCATCCATGGACTTTACCCTGTATCTCTTTAAAGTTTCATAGCATTATGTATTGGGTCATTTGGAAAACTGCAAGTCATCCAGCTGTGTCCATTTTGTTAAATAAACTGTAAAACCCTTTGTCATCATAAGAGTGTTAGAATGTGACTAAGAAACTAAAATGTTTTAGCCTGGTTTGTGAATGAAGGATTAAATTTTGTTGCTGGTAACAAATGCTCTCAGTTGGGCTGTTAAAATGAAGGCTTAGGTACCTTTTAAAGAATGTTTTGAGTTTAAAGAATTTTTGGCTTAAGCATGAAAGTTCAGATAACAGCTTGCTTCCCTCTTTCAAGTAACCATGTAAACACACACACACACACACACACACACACACAGTGTGTATGTGTGAGAGAGTTCTGCATGAAGTATGTTATGCACACAACTTCTTTTGTCCTAAAATTATCAAATGTATACAAAGGTTTTGTTAAATGAACCTTAATATACATAGAGATTCATCAAGGATATTTTAAGTAAGATTAGATTTTTTTTTTTTAAAATGTCCTTACTGTATGTGTGGCAAAGGGATGAAAACCCATGCTTTGGCGTGGAGCTCAGAGAACAGCATGCCTCTGTTGTTGATTCCCTTTCTGCACATCAAAGTCAGACTGCCAGGCTTGACAGCAAATGAGAGACAAACAAGAAGATGCTTTTCCACAGGACATGGTTTTTACTTGAAACAGCGAGGCAAGATAGTATTTGAGCTTGCATACTTGGCAAAATTACTCTTCCAAAATTAACTCAGCCTGCCTCTTAAGCAAAATAACTGAAGGTCTTTGTCTTTTCTGTCATACAACCATTTCAGTGGCCCAAAGATTAAGATTTCACTTTTTTTAATTCCATATTTTCCTTATTTACATTTCAAATGATTTCCCCTTTCCTTGACCCCCCCTCCCTGAAAGTCCCATAAGCCCTCTTCCTTTCCCATGCTCCCCCATCCACCCCTTCCCACTTCCCTGTTCTGGTATTCCCCTACACTGCTGCACTGAGCCTTTCCAGAACCAGGAGTCACTCCTTCCTTCTTGGACATCATTTGATATGTGTATTGTGTCTTGGGTATTCCAAGCTTCTTGGATAATATCCAATTATCAGTGAGTGCATACCATGAGTGTTCTTTTTAAAAGGTCATCTTTTATACTATCCCTGCACATGTTCTTACCATTGCTTTTCCTTATGCAGTGAAAAATACCAAAACAACATGTAAACTCAACTGTACTCCTGGGCTGTGATGAGCATAATTAAATGTGCTGGTTCTTAAGTGCCTCTAAGACTCTGAGGTCCATGGAGCATACAGAGGTTGCTTTGTTCCACAATTTAATAATCATCACTACCAGCACAATGATAACTCTGATCTAGAAGTGAAGCTATATAATTATTTTTCAAGGAGGCATAACCAGAGCCAATTTTTGGAGGATGAGTGCAAAACTGGTATTGTGTGTTCAAATAACCTGGCCGCCACAATGAGGACGACCAAAGAAATCAATCTACACAAATATCACTTGGTGAGCTAAGGAAATTACTAGAGATACATCTAGAAACATAGAGAAATGCTGCTTATATGAGAGTACAAATCCATTTCCCATTATTTCCAACATAGTATTTTATTTGAAATTTTACATATTGGACTCCATCCCATTGTCTTCCCAGTACTCTGGTCCTAGCTCCAGGTCTACCGACTGACCCTTGTGACTACATCCCCCAATCCCCTAAAAAGAAGAAAGAAAACAAAAAACAAACAAAAACACACAAGTCCCATTTGTGTCATCCATGTATTACCTGGAACATGGTCAAACTCCCACTGGCCAGACACTTGAAGAAAACTGAGTCCAGTCCCTCCTATAGCCCTGCCAGAATCCATCAACTGTGTATACTTTAACATCCTTATCACAAGTTTTAATAGTGCTCCTCAATTTATTTTTTTTGTCTGGGCTATTACTTTTGGGCGTAGATAATGGGGAGTTGTCACAGAGCCTTCTATAACTCTCTTCTATAAAAACTACCTCAATATAAATGGCAATTCTGGAAAGCTGTATTCCTGGGGTTGACTGCACAAATTGCAGGCAGCCCCACCTGAGAGTCTCCTGTTCTCCACCATTCACTGCTTACATAATCTGCTGGTAGGTCTTTCAGACCTATAAATTTCTGAACTATCTTAGTCTTCTATATAGTTTTCTTGACTAGCATGAGTACCAGTCTTCTGTCTAGAAAGGAATGTTTTCATTCAGAGATAATAGCAGTGGAACATCTGGCTATGCCATATAAACTTGTTTTCTGGGAGGAAAGAAAACTGTGTAGCTTAATGCCCAGTTCCAAAAGTTGCAAGTTTGAGAGTTTTTTTTGAAGGAATTGAGCACAGAACATGGAACCAGGCACCATTTCTTTGTCATTAATGTCATTCAAACCCATAAATAATTATCTGAGTTACCTCATCTCATGTGATCAATTCTATGATTCTAACTGTATCTAACAGTCCACTATAAACAAAAATAGTGGGAACTTTAGAAAGTAACAACACAATACTTTTTAGGTATTTTATAAATAGCAACTGAAGAAGGTATCTAACTTTGTACCACATGGATATGTAGTAGTTACTGCTTGATATTCCCACAGACTGTGTCAACTTTTCTGATTTGCTCTGTTTTATGTGTCTCTCTGGCTATATTTGTTCATAATTTCTATCAATATAAAAAATCTGCCACTCAAGTTTTTTAATTAAATGAAAATCATAACAGTCTATAACAAACTACTATATTGACATAATTTATAGCATAATGCCTAGTGGAAACATAAATGTCATAACTGTTGCACATTAATTTAGTAAAATGTATCTATTTATTCAGGATTTCCTGCTTTCACCAGACATTAAGATTAATCATTTGTAAGTCAACAAATTGCATGGCCTCAGTTCATTTTACAAATATGAAGAGTCTATTTAGAGCATATGGCCATGGAATATGAGTGCATGGGGGAAAGGGAAGGGAGCCTAGCATGAGTCACACACATGGGGAGGCAAAGGCACAGGCACAGAGGAAGTCCTTGGACAATGTGTCCTTTCCTCTGTGCACTTTCCCTTCTCCGTCAGTTCCACGTGCCCTTAAGGCTTGTCACCTTTTCGGGCATTTCTCTTCCTGAAGACTTTTGATGTGGATTACTTAATAAATGTGTTTATCAGGGCCTAGAAAATATAGCTAATGAAAGCAGAAATGATATAAAGATTGCATTATATCACAGAGAGCCTTGGGCACTTTTGCTCTTCATTGTGGCCCAAGATTTGCTCATTCAAGCAAAAGGTCTAAGTTATGATCTAAATGTTTGAATCTCTACAAAATTCACATAAAATTCTAACCCCTGAAGGGACAGCATTAAAAGGTAAGATGTCTGGAGTGTCAATAGGTCACAACTACTGTAAATGTATGATATTTTTAAACTAACAACTTCAGAAGATCCAAAACAGTCTCTACACTCAGTGAGTGCAGACAATAGATACTATTCATCACTCCTCATTGTTTCAACGTTGCCTGATACACTGATATTCATTTAATTTTTACTGTACTATATATCATTTACGTGTGTGTGTGTGTGTGTGTGTGTATGTGTGTGTGTGTGTGTGTGTGTACATACATGACATCTGGTGCACATGGAGGTGAGAGGACAACTTGTGAAAATTGCTTCTCTCTTTTCATCATGAGGGTCCTGGAATTTAAACTCAGGTCATCAGTCTTGTTGTTAGGCCAGCCATTTCTACAGAACCACAAAAATGTTTTCTGAAGACTAGACATATGAAATTATCATCAGGAGACAAGTATATTGACAGGAAGAAAATCTATGTGATACATTTATTAAAGAACCTAAAAATTTTATGTTTTGTCAATAGCTGCTTTAATAATGTGAGGGTTCTTCCCACTATGGTCTGCATTTGTTTCTATGTGTCCATATCCTTCCACTATGTTTTTTGAATATAACTATCCATTGATATATCCAGAAAATGAACACAGGACCCTTTGCAAAGATGATACATGGTGAGGATTCAAACATCTTTTACAACCAATGGCATGATACTAGAGACACTATTTGCATATTCTCCAACTTGAAATAACCTCCAGATTACTTATAAAGTCAATCCAACACAATAGACATGTTATTACAGAAACATGTGTGCATGCGTGTGTGTGTGTGTGTGTGCATGTGCGTATAGTTTTTAGAGTATACTAATGAAAGAAAAAGACTGTACTTATTGGGTACTAACAATCATTTTCAAATATTTTTGATCTTCACTTGATTGAATCTAAGGCTATGGGGCTATGGGGTCAGAGAGAAAAGTATAAAGAACGTAAGCTTTATTTTTCATTATTTTCCTTAAGTTTCTCTTACTCCATTATTGCAACATCAAAAAAATTGGTTCAGGGGTCCATCATGATACACGATAGATCCTAACCAACCTACAGCTACTTATGTACTCTTGGTTAGAAATAGGATTCAGCTACTATACTAGATGGCACACATAGACATGTCAGGGCCAAGCAAGGAGAGCTAGAAAATTACCAGAAGGGAAATAACAAACAAATCAAAGTCAGAATCCCTTTTGAGCCTCTCAGATCTCAGGGCCCCTTCTCCACCTGAGTCTAGAATGTTTGCCAATAAACTTCACATACCCTTTCCTTCAAGATACTTTCCCATCTTAAGATCATTAACCTATGAATAACAGCATTCAAAATCATAGATTCAGAATTGTAGACACAAAGAGTTGTTTCATTAATATATGTTCCCTTGCCTAAGCAAGTCTTTGTCCTCCCATTCTTCCTCTCTTCCCAAAGATCAGGATTGTCTTGTTACTAGGTAAGGGGATGGAAATATGTTTGAAATGCTTATTTGATCTCTGCTTTTCTCCCTTTCCTTCTCTTCATGAATCCTTCAGATGGGGTCAGAGAGGAAAGAGCAAAGTGTTTTCATTGGTGCTTCAACTGTGATGTGGACATTGAACCTGTGTGGGTCAGTCGACTGTATGCTGATTTTCTTTATGAGTTACACATTTTGGCTTCTGAGATTCTTTCAACTCTATATTAAGCTCCAGGAATGGTAGTCTTTATTTAGATTCGAGTCTTGTTCTGATATTCTCTTCTCAGCTCCAGCCAGTAGTAGCCTGCTATGCTATGGACATTGTTTGTGACTTGCCTAAAAGCCTAGGAATTAGAAGACTGGACCCCACATAGGCACTAAAAGGCAGAACTTTTAAGGTCCTAGTGAAACTCAGCTAAGCCTTAGAGATTTACATTATGAGGGATTCGTGCTGGCTTTATTTATCTCAGATGTGGTGGTTCAATGTAAATTTACTCCATTCCCTAGACATAGCTGCACTATGTTGTTTCCTTTTCCTGTCCACCATATTCTGACCCAGCCGGGACCCCTTCAACACTACTGGTAGTGTTGCAACATATTTTACACTCTTGAACTCCAAACTAAGTAAAAATTTTTTTCATAAAGCACTTAGCCTCAGGCATTTTGGTATAACAACACAGAATTGAGTAAGTCTGAGCCCCACTAAGCTTCTGAATCTAACTGCTTCAGTTCAGCACAGTCTATCATCTATCAAGAGCTTAAATCAGGAAAACCCTGCTACATGAAAATTCTATCAGTGGACCACAAACCTTTGTGCTTCATCAATCGTCTATTGTATGTTACTTGCACCCAAATCTGAAGCTCATGTGAGAGCTACCGCTTTATGCAGCCTTGAACAAGAGAGACATTTTCTCAAGTAGAGGGAGAGATGATAACTGAGGCCCAATGTTGTCCTCGATCTCCATACTTGGTATACACGCACATATGAGAGCACACATACACACGCACACACACACACACACACACACACACACACACACACACACACAGAGGGCCGGCAGCTGTGAGAGGGAGTGTAGAATTATCCCAGGTTATCCTAAGTTTATTCTAGAATATTCTATTCTACACACTGAGTTTCTGAGTGGAGTTTAAGAATCAGTTTGTAATGTGGGAGGAGCCCCTTTATTTTTTCTGTAGATCTGGAAATGTGATGTTCCCTTCCTTGCAGGGAAGTTTTTTTTTCTTCCTCTGCAAGAAGAAAAAACTGAAAAACTTTGACATAAGATTTTTAAATTTTACTACTTTGTTTTCTTCTACTTAAAAATTACTTTCTGTTATCACACTAAGAAACTAATTTAACCGTGACATTTTGTATAAACATACCAGGACACATCATTCTTAATCAGGCCCACTCTTTGTTCTAACTACGACAACTGAACCAGCATTTAGTAAAAGCTCGTGGGTGGCCTACTTGAACATTTACCATCGGTTTTGCCTAAATTAAGAAGGCTATCATATTTGTGAGATGACTGAAAACCAACTTAAGAGTACACCAGACAATTCCAGTACTGTAGCTTTGCACCCTGTGAGAGAAGGGCAAGATGATGGCCAGCTCCAGGCAGAGTCAAAAGTAGCATTCAGTGCTCTTCCTTCTATTCTGGTTTCCTCAAAATGTTCCAAAATGTTTGCATTTTTACAGAAGTCATTTGTAGAATCTTATTAGGAAGCTATATTTAAAACAAAGTTCTGACCGTGCTGAAGAGATTCACAGAATAGAATCAAATAAGTGCATCAAGAGACTATCTATGATCCAGTCAAAGCTGTTACTTCAAAAGGGTTTCCTTGGCTGAAGTCCAAAACTGATTAGATTCTTGCTTACTAAGCTCCACTAAACACACCTACACACACACACACACACACACACACACACACACACACACCCCACACATACAGTATACAAACATGCCACATACAAACAACATCCATCCATACATTACAAACAACACATACCACAGATATATACAACACCCAGAATACTCATTGAACAAAGACCAACATACCCAACCAATAACACATACACGCACACTATGTACAACCTTCATAACATGTCATAGAAACACACTTCATTCATACACACCCAGAACACACACCTAATACAGGCAGACATAACAGACTCACACATCTTAGTGTGCTTCCTTTCTATCTAACTCATCGTCACTCCGCTGACTATAATCATTTCTTAAAATTAATATTCTATCTTATTATATTTAGACCTTTATTTCATACTCTTCTTTCATCTCTGTCTCCCCATGTTGGCTCAATGCAACAAAGCAGAGGCAGCTTCTATTGCCCATCATACTGGACCACCAAGTCTCTTCCACTCTATTACATATTATTTGCAATCCAATCCAATCTGTCTGTTCTGAGTTCTTCCTGTAATCAGTTGTACTTTCACATTTGGTAACTTTCTCCAACTGCTATTATTAAGAAATTAAAAAATTATAGTTAAAAGATCTTTCTATTGCTCTGTAGAGTCTGGCTATATATCTAAAAAATGAAGGGCTATTGTATAATCTATGCAAATTAAAGAATATTGAAATTATTTTACACAATTATTCTTTGTATCAGGCCTGAACTTTCACTGACTAATATAGAGAGAATATCCTGAGAAACTCTCCTTATTCTATGCCTGAGCAACTCCTCAGAATCATTCCTCAGAATATCAAATCTCACCCCTCAGTTTTCTATACATCAAGTAGATTACCCAGTCCTGTGGTTTAGGAGTCTAAGATGGCTACACATAATAAGTATGATTGTTTAAGACAGCAGTTGCATGTAGTAAGAACACTGGCAAATTCTGTCTTCTGTGCTATGATTATTGCTATATGCTTTGTGACAGCAATTTTTGACTGTGTAAAGTTGGAGTTTGTATTTCCCTAAGAAAATATTGTTGTGAAATGATAGTTATAAATGCTACACTAATAGAGGTGTTCCATCTTTTAGTATACAAGAACAGTTGTTTGCTATTTTTCAACATGGAAAGGCCAAGTATCCATGTGTGTCCCATGTAAAGATTATAATTTAAAATAAAGTACCATGTCTACAAAGACATGCCAAATGCTCAGAGTATACCCAACTACAACACACCTTTTGCCTGCCCTCTAGCTACTTCTCACACATAAACAACTTCTACTTGCTGGGTAGGAAGAACCAACATCAACAAAATGGAATCTTTTTAGGAGGAATGTTTCCTTTGAGGCTGCTGTGTATCTAAGGAAAACAAAAGAGGTTGTAATATCCTCTGGGGTTAGAATTGCAGGTAGTTGTGACTTACCTGACAATCAGGCAAGCATAAAGTGCCATGTGCACTTGTACTGGGAACCAAATCTGGATCCCCTGCAAGAGCACTGAGCCTTCATTCCAACCTCTGAATCTGTTGTTTTTATTTTGCAAATTTTTATCCCCATTACAATCTTCAATGCACTGTGCAGAATATGGGTCTATCTGACAGTCTTTATCAATGCTATGATTGCTCTTAGAGGCCAGAATGGACAATAACTGAAAAAATGTTGCATGCTGAGTTTTATAGAATCCTATTTTTTTTTTAGAAAAAGGTCAATTTCTTCAGGGTTATTATGGAACTTATAAGAATTCTGGGGCCAGTCCAAAATAGTTCTAAATTTAGACATTAAACAAAAATAGCCCTAGGCTAGGAAAGCACTGGCAGCCAATGAATTAGACAGAGGTTGGAGGAGAAAGGCTGATAGATGACTGTTTCCTAGGGTGTTCCTGTAGCAGAGGCTGCTGAGGGAAATGGAGGACAATGGTTTACATCATCTGGCTGATATGACCACATAACATTCAGAGTGACTCAGATGTTACCATTTTCTCTCTTTCCTTTCCTTTTTGGATTTCTACTTGCTTCATTATTTTTCTATGATGTTTTCGCAATGCCCAGAATTAAACTGAAATAATTGTCTTGCTTTAACTCAGGACATGTCTATGCCTCCAGAAAATCTCAGCGGCATTGCTAGCATTACTTCATCAGTTTGTCTATATTCTGAGTAAAAATTATTGGATTTTTTTTTATCTCTTAACCCAAGAAAAGGAAAGTATTATATTTATTACATTACAAATAACTGTGCCTATACATCACAATAAGCATTATCCTACTTCCGTGCATGTCACATCAAGAGCACAAACTGCCTTTGTTTATTGAGCAGATGTCACATAGTTTACATTAGCAGGAATATCACAGTCATTGCTACATATGAAACATAATGAAGTAATACATAAAATAATTATATAGTTATATAAAATATAAGATAAAAGGTAAAATAATAAAATAAAAGTATTAATATAATAACAAAATATAAAAGAGAAACACATACAACCCTCTTTCTCTCTGACTTGGACCACTTAGATGGCTTAATCTTAAACCAGACCGAGGCTATAGCCTCATGGGTCATACACCAGGGTCAAAGTTGTTACCGTGGAAACTAATGTGCAAACTTTATGACTAGGTATCTAAGGAATATTCAAAGGCAATTTAGGAAATCTAGACTATAAAAATACACCAAACAATGAAGTGGATACATTTTCAATGGCTGTAATATTATAATAGCAGAATTTCTGCCAAAGATCTAAGGTAAATCAAAGAACAATGCAGAAACACTTAAATGTGTTTCTTTTTTTCCAATTAGTTATTCATGATATATTATATACACAAAGAATTAACAGTATTCACATTCTAAAAACCCTACATAATTTGTTTAAAAATTATAGACAGCAGGACTTTTCCTTGTGTGTTTTTCTGTCTCAGTTTTGTAGACTTCCTTAGGGGTAATACAAGGTGAATAGAATTCTCTATCCACCTTATATTCTGAATAGAGAAGAAAGCAATGGGATACAGTTATTTTCTCACAAATGACTGAAATGACTACACAGGGCAGTCCTGCTCTGTCTGTGCTTCTGGTAACTAATGTGAGAACCCATTCATCAATTGCTACTCTCACATTAGCATTGTTATGTTTGAAAGTTAGCTCTACTTGAATGGCTGTATTGTAAACATTCATAGGCAAGTGTTTCTGGACAGGACTTAACTATGAGTCTTCTGAGCATTATTTTGAAACAAAGAAATTTGATTTAGATGATCAATTTAAATAATACTTGGTGATCATGACTTTTCCTAAATGACAGAATACTTTAGCATATACTGCTCACTCCTGTCCAATACTGAAATGGAAAATCATTTTCAATAAGTGTTATAGTGTAAATGAAAACACATTCAGCTAACCTCATAAGTTAACTCTCTGTATAATCTTCATTAAACTGAAACACAGACTTGGGATCATCTCTTAAGACTCTGAGTTAGTTTGTTGGTTAATGAGTTAATTTTATTTCACCCCAGGAATTGTAACAATTATACTTGACTTTTAATTCGATCTTTGCTGTTAAGATACAAATAATAAAGTGTTTTTGATTCAGGTGATCCAGATCTTACCCCTACCTCCTGCACTGCCAACAAGGAAAAATTAAATTGTTTGGTGAGTAATTACATTTCTAAGAGCATCAGCGCATAGCTGATAGTCAGCTTGGATTGTCACAGTGAGGCAGCTCCTGTTATCATAAGTGAGGTAACCCAGTCTCAAAAGATCAATCATGGTATGCACTCACTAAAAAGTGGAAATTAGCCTAGAAAATTGGAATACCCAAAACATAATCCACACATCAAATGAGGTAAAAGAAGAACAGAGGAGTGGCCCCTGGTTCTGGAAAGACTCAGTGTAGTAGTATAGGGCAAAACCAGAACATGGAAGTGGGAAGGGGTTGATGGGAGAACAGGGGGAGGGAAGGGGTCATATGTGACTTTTGGGGAATGGGGGGCTTGAAAAGGGGAAATCATTTGAAATCTAAATAAAAAAATATTGAATTAAAAAAAGATTTTAAAAACGATGGAAAAACATTAAAAGTAAAAAAAAAGACATCTCAGAAGGCTAATACAATGTACAAATGCATAATTTAAAACTGACCAGGAAGAAGCCTTAATCCATTTTTTCTTTCTACATTCCAACAGCCAGTCAGAGTTATTGGGCACCTGTTTCCTGTAGTGCTTTTGTTTCCATTTTCCTTTATAAGTTCTGACAATGACAAAGGTCTTCAAGATTTACCACAGCACCGCCAAGGAAGACAGTATTTGTATAAGCTTATCAGTGACACGCATTCTCTGTTCACCTGTACATCATTGGCTTGGCAGAGGAAACAAACTGTCTCCTTTTCAATAAAATGGATTTATCCCAAGGAGAATAGGATTAAGGGAGCAGGAAAGTGCTATTGTTGTCTTTGTCAGTTTTAAACCAATGCAGCTTACAGAAACATCTGCAAGTGACTGAAAGGGTACCTACAGGGACTTATGTGAGAATTGGAGGATGGTCATTGTAGCTCATCAGCTGGACTTCCCTTCCATTCTGGTATGATCAAAAACATTGGTATGGGATGCAGCCCACACATTGTATGCCCACTAGTTTCCATCTGCCTAGGAGCAAACTCACAGGACACAAAACATTAAAGGGAAGAAAAGAGTCCCTGTAGACCTTGTGTATGGCACCAATCTGAAGTATGTGAGGATGTTTGTTGGCCTTATAAAGCTACATTTATTGGAGGAATAAGTATCTTCATCATGAACCCACACTACAGTACACATGCTAAGCAGACATTATCTATGGAAACATCTGTGTCACCAATAAAGGATAATTTATGTTATATGAAAAGGAACCTTGCTATGATGAATACTATTACAATATCCTGTCATGTTAAATATTTATGTGTGAATTAGCATAATTCTTAGCCATTGTCCAATAGAACAAGACAACTGAGGAACCCATTGACTAGGATATCTTCTATAACACAGAGAATCAATTCATACTTTTTGATTTGTTGTTGCTCATTCAAGTTTGGAGAACAAATAAAGAGTAATTTCTAAAGACCTTCCATAGTCAGGAAAGTTCCTCATTATTTCAACATACATAAGGGTGAACCCCACTGTTATTTCCTATACTATTTCTACATTTATTTGGAGAAAAACATGTCCTCTTAGAGTCATTTTTACATTGACCAATAATATGGATTATTTTCCTCCTACAGAGGTAAATATATTGATGACACTCTCTCTGTATGTGTGTATATATGTATGTATAAACATATCTTTAAAATTATGCTATAATAATTATGACTTTATCTCAAAATGCTTTTTATATACAATTATAAAATATTAGCTCTTTTGAAGTTTATTTAGTGTTGAAGAAAATAATACACTACTTTTAAAGCTTTTCTTTTACATACAGCTAATAAGTTTTAGGTATTATCCTCTCCTCTCCTCTCCTACTATCTCAAAAATAAAAAGAAAGAAATATCCACTAGTCTTAACTATTAACTATTAACAGAATTGTTACTACCAAACTTGTCCAAAAAGTAAAATAGTTTATGGTAGATCTAGGAATGAACACTTTGTGTTCCGCTGTTGGACCCTTTCACAGTACAGCCTTCTCAGCTTCTCTGTTCAAAAAAGTTTATTCTCTTTCCCATTGCTAGGATCCATATTTGTCTCATGGGATTTGCTTTGACCAATAAGGCTTTGGCAACCACAACATCAAGACATGGAAAAGCTTTTACCATGTAGTTTTCCCTTCTTCTTTTTACTGCAGACCTTGTCACCATATGCACATAAAAAACTGATTCTGTAGAGCTGGAAGGTACTATGGGAGAAAAGACACTAGCAGTATTACCAAACTACAACACCAACCAGTCAGACAGGATGTACCACAGTGGCATGGCAGTTACACCCGTCACTTTCTGGTTGAATGTGAGGCCTCTCCACAGAAAAAAAATGTCATTCCTTATACTGAAAACACACTCAAATGTCCATGGATAGAAGAATGGACTTTAGTGAGAACCTGCCATTCTTCTGGTTCACACCTATGGGATTAAACAGTTTCTAAATGTACATGTTTGTACCCAAATATCAGTGTTGCTTTGAGCCTTGATCAGAATATAATGATGTAATGTAATGTAATATAATGTAATGTAATGGATGGTGGATAATGTAGAGAGGTATAAATGTTCAAAATGCTAAACATAAAGGACTGTGGAGTTTACTGTTTTAAATCAGACATATATATTACCTCTTCAAGGCTAAGGGAAAAAGCCTTGTTTCCCTATGTATGGGGAACAGTTCTGTGAAACTCCATCTTCTGGGCATGATATTTCTGTTAGACTCATGAATTTATAGCAGTTGTGCTTGCCAGGGCTGGATATGCATGTAATATGGACAATAGAAAAGAATCCATGTACTTGAAGATACACATAAGGGAAGTATGGCTATGCTATGCATGCTTTTCCAAATTTTCTTCTTTTCTGTTCTTGTTCTTCACCTATCAGGTTACTTTTTACTTTCTGATGAAGATAAGGAGATAAAATTACAGTGGCACAGTTTACAAATTTTATTTATCTTACTAAAAGGTAATTTTGCTGAGTTACTCATGTCTGAAGGGTCTCAAAAAAAAGAAAGAAAGAATGAATGAAAAGACAGTTCAAAATAATCCAGATGTGAACGTGTTTTCAGGTTCCAGATACTCCGGTCTTACACAACCACAGTTTCCAAAGGAGTCTCCTGAAAAACTTTATTACTGTTTTCTTAGATTTTATACAATGTTCTTTTTATTGTGTTTGTGATTCTATCCACAATAACGAATTAAATTTGTCTTTATCCCACGGTTTTTCATACCACAGTTTACTCAATGAGGAAATATTGATTCCTCAGATGACGCCTGGTCCCACAGACAACTAGACTGGATGAGGAGTCAATGAGGGAAAGTCATACCTCTCTCATTGGGAAAATTCCCACGAGAACTTCACACTTTAAGCAGCACATCCTCACGGACAGAGCATTTACACAAACTATTTGACATTCATCTACAGAAAGATTTCTCCACTCACCTGACTCATTACTTATTTAACATTTTATATAACCCAAGGGAGACTATTTTTTTTTTTCATGTATTTATGCACTTTATTAAAATTAAAATAAAAATTTAAAGATATGTCTTAAATTTGTGCATTTAGAATGAGTACTTTTATGCATATGATGATATGTATGACAGTTTACTCTTCCAGTATATATAATGTTATATTTTTTTTTTTATTATTCGATATAATTTATTTACATTTCAAATGATTTCCCCTTTTCTAGCCCCCCCACTCCCCGAAAGTCCCGCAAGCCCCCTTCTCTTCCCCTGTCCTCCCACCCACCCCTTCCCACTTCCCCGTTCTGGTTTTGCTGAATACTGTTTCACTGAGTCTTTCCAGAACCAGGGGCCACTCCTCCTTTCTTCTTGTACCTCATTTGATGTGTGGATTATGTTTTGGGTATTCCAGTTTTCTAGGTTAATATCCACTTATTAGTGAGTGCATACCATGATTCACCTTTTGAGTCTGGGTTACCTCACTTAGTATGATATTCTCTAGCTCCATCCATTTGCCTAAGAATTTCATGAATTCATTGTTTCTAATGGCTGAATAGTACTCCATTGTGTAGATATACCACATTTTTTGCATCCACTCTTCTGTTGAGGGATACCTGGGTTCTTTCCAGCATCTGGCAATTACAAATAGGGCTGCTATGAACATAGTAGAACATGTATCCTTATTACATGGTGGGGAGTCTTCTGGGTATATGCCCAGGAGTGGTATAGCAGGATCTTCTGGAAGTAAGGTGCCCAGTTTTCGGAGGAACCGCCAGACTGATTTCCAGAGTGGTTGTACCAATTTGCAACCCCACCAGCAGTGGAGGAGTGTTCCTCTTTCTCCACACCCTCTCCAACACCTGCTGTCTCCTGTATTTTTAATCTTAGCCATTCTGACTGGTGTAAGATGAAATCTTAGGGTTGTTTTGATTTGCATTTCCCTAATGACTAATGAAGTTGAGCATTTTTTAAGATGCTTCTCCGCCATCCGAAGTTCTTCAGGTGAGAATTCTTTGTTTAACTCTGTACCCCATTTTTTAATAGGGTTGTTTGGTTTTCTGGAGTCTAACTTCTTGAGTTCTTTATATATATTGGATATTAGCCCTCTATCTGATGTAGGATTGGTGAAGATCTTTTCCCAATTTGTTGGTTGCCGATTTGTCCTCTTGATGGTGTCCTTTGCCTTACAGAAACTTTGTAATTTTATGAGGTCCCATTTGTCAATTCTTGCTCTTAGAGCATACGCTATTGGTGTTCTGTTCAGAAACTTTCTCCCTGTACCGATGTCCTCAAGGGTCTTCCCCAGTTTTTTTTCTATTAGCTTCAGAGTGTCTGGCTTTATGTGGAGGTCCTTGATCCATTTGGATTTGAGCTTAGTACAAGGAGACAAGGATGGATCAATTCGCATTCTTCTGCATGCTGACCTCCAGTTGAACCAGCACCATTTGTTGAAAAGGCTATCTTTTTTCCATTGGATGTTTTCAGCCTCTTTGTCGAGGATCAAGTGGCCATAGGTGTGTGGGTTCATTTCTGGATCTTCAATCCTGTTCCATTGATCCTCCTGTCTGTCACTGTACCAATACCATGCAGTTTTTAACACTATTGCTCTGTAGTATTGCTTGAGGTCAGGGATACTGATTCCCCCAGATTTCCTTTTGTTGCTGAGAATAGTTTTAGCTATCCTGGGTTTTTTGTTGTTCCAGATGAATTTGATAATTGCTCTTTCTAGCTCTGTGAAGAATTGAGTTGGGATTTTGATGGGTATTGCATTGAATCTGTATAGTGCTTTAGGCAAAATGGCCATTTTAACTATATTGATTCTGCCGATCCATGAGCATGGGAGGTTTTCCCATTTTTTGAGGTCTTCTTCCATTTCCTTCTTCAGAGTCTTGAAGTTCTTGTCATACAGATCTTTCACATGTTTGGTAAGAGTCACCCCAAGATACTTTATACTGTTTGTGGCTATTGTGAAGGGGGTCATTTCCCTAATTTCTTTCTCAGCCTGCTTATCCTTTGAGTATAGGAAGGCCACTGATTTGCTTGAGTTGACTTTATAACCTGCCACTTTGCTGAAGTTGTTTATCAGCTGTAGGAGCTCTCTAGTGGAGTTCTTTGGGTCACTTAGGTAGACGATCATGTCGTCTGCAAATAATGATAGTTTGACTTCTTCCTTTCCAATTTGTATCCCTTTGACCTCCTTATGTTGTCGAATTGCCCGAGCTAGTACCTCAAGTACAATATTGAAAAGATAAGGAGAAAGGGGGCAGCCTTGTCTGGTCCAAGGGAGACTATTTATTGTGGATATTTATTTTCTTCTTTTGGCTATAGTGCAATGATTTTGAATTTAATCTGTGGCTGAAATATATCAGTGTTTAATTTGGGGACCCTTTTTTGTTTGTGTCATACAATTCTTAATATGTTTCATTTTAAAATTTAAAAAATTAAAGTGTGTGTTTGTGTGTGTGTGTGTGTGTGTGTGTGTAACTGTGTGCATGTATCCTGTGAATTAATGTAGGAACCTCTGGGAGGGTCACCTTGGGCACCCCTTGGGCAACAGTGCTCACTTCCATCTTACTTGACACAGGGTCTTATGTTGCAAATGCCTATACCAGGTTAAATGATTCACAGATTCCAGGGTTCTCCTGTTCCCCTCACAACTTGTCACAGGGGAACTAGAATTATAGACAAGTGTTCAGGTATAAAGCTTTGTGTGTGTTCTTGGGCATCTGAACTCACAGACAGCAAACATTTTAACTGCTGAGCCATCTCCGGGAGGCCCCTCTTTATGTCTCTCTCTCTCTGTAAGTAGTTTTATTTGCCCTAGTACTTCCATGTTTTTGGGCACCATAAGATACTCTAAAATGATTTATATAGAACATTTCCTGCTGCAGTCCTGTAATCAGTCATTTCTGAAATATCCCTTGTTCCTTCAAGAGCAAACTTTATAAAAAGAAAACTATTGACACTTTATGTGCTATTTCTACAAGAATAGACTGCACCATGTCTTCTAGGATGACTGAAATACAACAGCAATATCTATATCATCCATATCTATATATCTGTATTTGTGTATGAAGTATTTGTGTTTGTTTATAACATATATGAACATACATGAACATATCAATGAATTCAACAGCTCTAAACCACTGTCCCATTGGTAACTGATAAACCTTCTATACCTATAGGTATAAGTCCAGCTCAATCCTCTGCCTCCTCTAACTTGGTTAAATAGACACAGGACATTAGCACTGCAAATTGGGGAACAACATTGTTAAACAGAGTACTGTGCAGAAGCAAAATATGGGTTGCCTTTAGTATTATAGCTCATTTCCAACATTTTTTAATGTCACACTTCCCCAAACTGAAGTTGCCTTTTAAATGGGTAATATATTGATTCCTTGTCATAGTCTGGAAATAGTTTAGGGAGGCTATGACCACCTACATTTTTATTTCATTTGCATCTATTAATGTTCACTCTATGATTTACATTCTGGTTTTGATAATCATGCCATCCCGTGATTTACTATCTGCTCCATAGAGAGTGCTTTCTCAAAGCCTTCAAAATGATAACTGCTTCATTTGTGCATTTGACCACCTGCTCAGCCTCTCTCCTGATGATCACTATTCTTTTTACAAGGTTTCCCTTCTCAAGTATGTAACTAGACTCATATAACGCATGCTATCTGCAGAGTAGCTTCTTCCATTTAGCAGTGTGCATGCGGAGTCATGAGTCTATGACATTTGCACCTCATTACTTTTGTCACTGAATCATGTTCCATTATTTAGGTAGTCCAGTGTTTGTTCATTCATTTATGAAAGACAACTTTTCTATAGTGTCCTCTTTGGAATCATTAATATTGTTAGTGCTAATATCATTGAGAAAGGTTTTCTTTTAGCTCAGTCTGGTCTCAAACGCACTATGTAGCTGAAGAAAATTCAAACTTCTGGTTTTCCTTTATGTCCTAGGTGCTGGGATTCTAGATGTTTATTATCACATCCAGTTTATGTTCTACTGGCATCAAATCTAGGGCTTCCTAAATGCTCAGTCCATACACTTCCAACTGAAAAACATACCTAGCCTGCCAATTCATTAAAGTTTAAGTATATAAAATTATTACTATAAATTTGGAGATAATTCATCATCATTAATAATTTAATTATTAATTGATATTAAACATGCTCTTATATACTGTCTGTTTCTAGAGGAAAGAGTTTTCATGGGACTCGGGCCCTTATATATACCTGAAACAGACAGGCATATGTGAATTTTCTTTTATTTTATGATTTACATATAACTACTTTTCATATTTTCAAACCAGCTAGATAAACATTTAGTTAATAGGACAGGACTTGCTTGGTCCTAGGGTAGAAAATTCGGATTTGCAAAAAATTGTAAGGTTCTTTTAAATGGTGGAGCCATTTTGCAAGTTCAGTGAGAATAGATGGACAATAAGCCTGAATTGCACCAGCAGTTTTAGCTGTTTTTATGCTAACTTGGTACATGTTATTATATCGTGCAATACTTGCAGGTATGATTTCAATTTAAAAATATTATTATTTTTTTTTTTATTGTATCGCATTTTGCCTGCATGTATGTCTGTGTACCATGTGTATGTAGTTTCTGCATAGGCCAGAAGACGGTGTGGGATCACCTGAGACTGAAGTTACATACAGTTGTGACCTGCCATATGGGTGTGATTTTAATATAAGGGCCCGAGTCCCATGAAATCTCTTTCCTCTAGAAACAGACAGTTTTCAAACAAGTCTGAGCTCTTTCATTTTCCTCAAGGACACCCAGGATGGCCCAGGCACTTAGAAAAGGATGTATGAAGTAAAACTCTGGGGGGTTATCTCTTGCCTTTAGTTATTCTTCCTGATTCAAGGAGCAGCAATCACCTTAAACACACGCTTGGCACATAGCTTCATTACCCTCACCTCTATCCTAGTGACAAAGCGTTAAGCATTCCCTACAATGTGACATTTCTATCGAACCAAGAACACTAAAAAACAATACAGGAGATGATAAAGCAGAGAAATAAATATAGAAAATGATTAAATATGGGAAGTTAAATAAGTGCATTGTTTATCGACCACAATAAAGGGATGCTAGCATCCCTTTCTAGTATAGAATATACTATAACAATCCTTTCTGGTAGCTATTAGGTTTTCACCTAAACATGTGTCTATGGGGAGATCAAATTAACTTAGTATGAAGTACCTGCTATATTTGCTCCATGAATGCAGGTATCATGAAGAAGTTTAAATGTCTTCCAATGATTGATTTATTCTACTGTCAATGACATCTTAATGCATACAAGAACATGTGAATTAGAAATCACAGACACCAAACAAGACATGGTATACTTGTATTTCCTAAAACACAGGGTTCAGCTTCACTGAAGAAAGTATTTACTTGGAAAACTCCATTATTGGGTGAGTTCAAGAGAAAGTAACTTGGACTCTTATTTCTGACCTTCAGCACTGTTAAATTACACATGAAAATAACAGACAGGTCACAGTTCAAACAGGCAAGGGTCCTGAGACGACACAGGGAAAACACTGACTTCAGCACAGGGAGTAAGATTGTACAGAGAGAACCAGGTAGAAACAGTTTTCTGAAGACTGATTTCCTACATGATCATGATATTTATGAACAGTGCTTTTCATTTAATGACCAGGATCTTTGATATATTTTTCAACATTCCACAGTGACTTCTCCCTTCATCTTTTACAGACATGACTGACCTTCACATCTCTTCATTACACTCGTTGTTTAATAAGCAATGTTTACAAAAATAATATTACTGATCAATGAATAATTAATGTGTGGTTGTTTTGTTGCTAATCAATTACTGGTGTTGGGATGAGAAGCTTCTAGGTATACATTTCAGAAACATATACACATATTTAAGTGGACTTAACGATTACACCTTAGCACCTATTGATTTATAGAAGTGAAATGTCAAATTTCTCTCTCCAGATACAGAAATGGCTTCAGATTTCAAACTAGCACATTTGGAGCACTTTCTTATTGAGACATGGGGTGTTAAAATAACCATGTACTGTGCATTCAGGGGAGGTGTTGCACAGACGGAGAATTGGGGAGAAAACTAAAAAGCTAATATATAATTGCTAGGAATATTGTAGCTCAGTGACTGTAAGAGGAGGCTGTATTTACTTCTCAGTAGGTTTGATTCTGCCTGCCCTGACTGATACTTTGTACTTCCTTTCAGGTAACACTATAGCACACAGAGCATGACCATGTTAGGAGAACATATTTGATTCTTTGCTACACAAAAACAATCTATGGAGTCAGTGAAGTACTTTCACCACACAGTGAGTGCATGGCAGTACATGGAAAATGAGTGCTGTTTATAAGGCTATATAATCCACCATTCCATACACCGAACAGTACATGTATATGTTATATGACAATATCTGCATAAATACTGATTCTTTTCAAGCTGTATTGGAAATAATTTAGATGTTAGATACCAGTTTATAAATAATTTAAAAATAATTCTAAAATGACAGCAGCTACATATTTTCAGACTTATACCATATTAGTCCCTCAAACTTTATTTATAGTAAAAATGCTGAGCTTAATTTGATCAACTTTCAATATAATGTGCTTGCACTGAAATCATAATACTTGATTTCTACACATTCCTAAAATAATTAAGCCTGGGTGTTTCAGATTTTATTATGAAGAAATTATTGTTCAAAATAACAATTTTTTCAAAATTAAAGATCTTATATGGTCCCAAGGAGATCAAACCAGCACAAAGTCAAACAACTATGATAAATAAAAACCAGCATGAGAAAAACTCTGAGGAGGAGATCTTCATACAGTTTTCTTAACTGAGACTTAATAACTACTAAACAATTATGTATTTATTTTACCTGAAAGACACCTGGTGACAGACAGGAAGAAAATTAGTATCCAAGAGGAAGCCATGCTTGGTCCCTGGACTCTTCTGGATCCCAGAGTGGTGATCGCTACTGATGTTTCCTCATGGACGAAAACTCTGTTGAGATAGATACAGGTTTCAAAAACAGAGCGAGCCCTCTTCCCCCACAAATTTTCATATCATTGCCCACAACTTTAAGTGAACAGGTTACATACATAGAGTGTTTCTACTGCCTTAGTTATGATTAGTTTTTTTTTACTTCTGTGAAAAAAACACGACAAAAATAACTTGAAGGAAAGGATTTATTTCATCTTATAACTTACATCTTATGACTTCATCATCTGGGAAAATCAGGGCAGAAACTCATGACAGAAACCTGGAGGCAGGAGCTAATGCAGAAGCAATGGAGGAGTGCTGTTTACTGACTTGCTCCATGGCTTGCCCTGCCTCATTTCTTATAATATCCTGGACGGTCTGCCCATGGTGGCACTGTCCACCGTGAACTGGCTTCTCCCATATCAAGTAAATGAAGCACATACTTCCACGCAGGCCAATTTTTTAGGGAGGTTTTCTCAATTTGAGGGTCCCAATTTTGTAATGACTCCAGCTTGTGTCAAGTTGACATAAAAGTAGGCAGCACACCGAATGATGATATTAAATAAATTCTGCTACCATTCAGTTAATGTGCAACATGGAACCTCAGAAACTGGATAAACTGTCCCTGTTTGCTCTGTTAAATCTCTTGCAGACCAGAAAACCAACGGGGACTAAACGAGATAAGTTTTCCTCACAGAGCGTGCGTGATTATATATTACGCTAGACAAATTATTTGATTTGAAAACAGGAGTGAAGCACAGGTTCTGTTAAACGTACTCTTCTGTTCTAGACAAAAGCTAATGATCAGTTAGCCAAGAGATTTTACACAGCATGCCTGGAGCTCAAGGAAACCTCCAAAGGGGACAGTCTCATTTAATTATTAATATCAACTGCCTTTGTTGATAACTCTAGTGATTATCTGTAGTGTGGTACAGTTCCCTCCTCCAGTGCTTAATATCTCATAGCATCTTTTGCTAGCCAGAACCTGAGGGAAATAAGGATTTTCATGAATATTTAATATTTTTGTAATGCTATTTTTATAACAATAAGCACATTGATATCTCTTGGTTTCTCTTACTGCCCTGAAAGGCAGAACAAACATGAAAGGAATGTAAAGCTCTAAAGCCAAACTTTCTGCAAAAACTTGACCAGTATGCTTTGCACGTTCTTACTTTGTACTAAGCTGCAAATTTCAAGTGTCAGCTGTAATTTTTCTGGCCAAGTCTCCTTTAGGTTAAGAGGCAGTTGCATAGTGCTCTGATGGATTTTACATAATTGTTTTCTTGATGTAGGTTTTCATTATAAACTTGGAGTTTGAGGTTGTCTCTGTCTTTTGGGAAATATCTTCAAATGTGAACATGCATTTCCCCATAACTAGGTGATAATTTAATAGAGAGAAATGAAAGAAAAGAATCTCTTGTTAATTTTCTCTCAAACAAGTTACTTTTCATTTTATTTTTATTTTGAAGTCCAAGCTTAATTAGTAATCAAAATAAGAACAAAGTGTGAATAATTACGAATTGATTATACATGGCCCCAACAATAAAAGGAACTTTCCATCATCTTTTAATGAGTAAATATCATAAATAAGCAAAATAAGTACACATTAAAGAAGACAGGTAATTTTTAAGATTTAAAACCATTTTGTTATTTAATTACCTTTTAAAAAATCAATAATATTCTTTTTCCAAAAATGAAAGAAAACTTAGTAGATCACAATGTTGGGGAAATGAAATGGAAGTCACTGGAATTCTAACAATTATTCGTGAAGATTGTACACTTTGAATTGTCCCAGTTATTTCATGAAATAACTGATTTTCTTTATTTGAGAAAGCAACAGGTTTTACTGAATTGATTTTGGCAAATTTCTACTCCATTCCAGGTCCTCAAAATTGCTCATATCAATGTTCCCACATCTTCTATTATTTTACTATTCATTCAACAAATGCAAATGAGCACTGCAGGATTTACACGCAATGTCCCTGCGAAATCCTTCACTAGCATGTCTGCACACAGAACAGAGAAGGAACGACATTTAAATATCAAAACAGCAGGAGAGCTGTAAAGCCCATAGTGTTGTGTATAAAGTATTATTAAACTTTTTCCTATAAAATGTAAATTTTGTTACACTAAATTTGATCATAAAATAATTTATTTTATATTAAAGAATCTTTTCTTCTAATAAAGTGTGTGTGTGTGTGTGTCTGTGTGTCTGTGTGTGTGTCTGTGCTCATTATGAAGGAGCAAGATTTGATTTATGGAGATTAATAATATCAACATCATAGTTCTTTAAAATGCATTCCATTAAAAGATATCTAATTTGACTCCTTTCTATTTTCTTTTCTTGATTATGCTTTCTTTGTGTTTGAGGAAAGTTAGAAGTGTAATGAACTTTAAGGTTCTATAAATGTAAAGCATTTACAAGATTTTTCTTAAAATGTTATCTTATGACTTAAACTACCCTGAGCAAACTTTAGAAAAAAACAAGATAACTTATCACAAATATATTAAGTTCATGCTAGATGTCATATTAAATTATCATCCCTGAATATGTGCTCTGGAAGCTAATGGGAAGAGTTTCATTTAGAGATGGCTTCTCAGTGCTGTACAGTCAGTATGTTACACCGCTGTGCAGTGAGACTGGAAAGTCACATTCATTAATTTGAAAACATTTGAAAAAGTCATGTTTCTGTGAGAATGTGTTGTAGTTCTCAGAAACATGCATCCACCCACCTGTTATATTTAAAATCTAGTAGCTATAAAACCACTTTATTAGCCCCTGGATTATTACAAATCCTTCCAAGTAAAATCACACACAAGTTTCTGTCATTACCCAGAAAGAATCAATCATACTGAGGTGGACCACATAGACAGAGACTTAAGACATCAAACAATATGTCACAATATTCAGGAAGTGAAAGTTGCCATGGGTTAGGTGAGTCATAAATGATATGATCAAATATTACTTTGTAACTGCAAGTCACTCCTGCTCCAAAAGATACACATGGCAAAATGTTTTTAGGTAGTCTAGGTACAGATGGGGTATAGAGATTGGAACAGAGGGGAGGGTGGTAGGGGGAGGAATAAGGGGATTACACACACACACACACACACACACACACATAAACACACACACACACACACACACACAGGATAGGGAGACTTGTTCAGGTGTAATGGTCAGGGTCCTGTCACTAACAGATTGTTCTCTGCCCCACCTCTCTCTCTTCCTTCCCCCCTTTCTCCTCTTCCTTCTCCCCACCTCGTATAATAGTTCTATAGGTTGTAACTCAAGATGCTTCAGGCTTTGTTATAACTCTGGTTTTCTGTTCCATTCTTAGATGAAATTAAAAAAAAACTGTTATATAGTAGCAAGGCCATAGACAGTCCAGCTGATCTCTAGCCTTCTGACTTGAAGATCCTTGACCTTCCCACACTGAGGTTTTTGCAGTAGTCAGTGTCCACTCTCTGGACTCTTTACCTCCTGTTTTCAGCTTTAATTTGTTGAAGACAGTTACTTCCAGAGGTCTCCTTTGATTTCCTTAAAACAACAAAGTATCTTCTCTTCACCTTATTGCCCTTCCACCTGCCTTATTCTTTGCAGTTAATGCCCAAGGTTGTTTTGGTATCTTACTCTGTCTTTCCTTCCTTCTTAAATAGCATATTGATAAAAGCAAATGTATTTGTCTTGTTCATCTTCATAGACCTAACACCTAGAAGTATAACAAGCATTTAGAAAAAAAAATAATGCTTTTCTTTTTATTGACCTATGTGATTATATTTACTTTTATTTCTTTTTATATATTCTTTGTTTACATTCCAAATGCTTTCCCCTTTCCCAGTTCCCCCCTCTCCATATGTCCCATAAGCCCTCTTCCCTCCACCCATTACCCAATCATCCCCCTCCTTTTTCTCTGTCCTGATACTCCCCTACAATGCTGGATCAAGCCTTTCCAGTACCAGGGCCCTCTCCTTCCTTCTTCATGGGAATCGTTTGATAAACTAATTGTGTCTTGGGTATTCAGAGCTTCTGGGCTAATTAATATCCACTTATCTGTGATTGCATTACATGTGTATTATTTTGTGATTGGGTTACCTCACTTAGGATGATATTTTCCAGTTTCAACCATTTGCCTAAGAATTTCATGAATTCATTGCTTTTAATTGCTGAGTAGTATTCCATTGTGTAAATATACCACATTTTCTGTATCCATTCCTCCTTTGAGGGGCATCTGGGTTCTTTCCAGCTTCTGGCTATTATAAATAAGGCTGCTATGAACATAGTGGAGCATGTGTCCTAATTGCATGCCAAGGAATCCTCTGGGTATATGCCCAAGAGTGGTATAGCAAGGTCCTCCAGAAGTGTCATGCCCAGTTTTCTGAGGAACCACCAGACTGATTTAGAGAGTGGTTGTACGAGCTTGCAATCCCACCAGCAGTGGAGGAGTGTTCCTCTTTCTCCACATCCTCACCAACATCTACTGTCTCCTGAATTTTTAATCTTAGCCATTCAGACTGGTGTGAGGTGAAATCTCAGGATTGTTTT
Organism: Apodemus sylvaticus; assembly: GCF_947179515.1. Classification (NCBI taxonomy): domain Eukaryota; kingdom Metazoa; phylum Chordata; class Mammalia; order Rodentia; family Muridae; genus Apodemus; species Apodemus sylvaticus. The sequence continues at coordinate 125,510,209 of NC_067478.1, read as the reverse complement.
GATTTGCATTTCCCTAATGACTTATGGTGTCGAACATTTCTTAAAGTACTTCTCAGCCATCCTAATTTCTTCAGGTGAAAATTCTTTGTTTAGCTCTGTACCCCATTTTTTAATAGGATTATTTGGTCCTCTGGGGTCTAACTTCTTGAGTTCTTTGTATATTTTGGATATTAGCCCTCTGTTGGATGTAGAGTTGGTGAAGATCTTTTCCCAATTTGTTGGTTGCCGTTTTGTCCTTTTGATGGGGTCCTTTGTCTTACAGGATCTTTATAATTTTATGAGGTCACATTTGTGAATTCTTCATCTGAGAGCATAAGCTATTGGTGTTCTGTTCAGGATGTTTTCCCCTGTGCCCATGTCCTCAAGGGTCTTCCCCAGTTTCTTTTCAGTTAGTTTCAGTGTCTCTGGTTTTATGTGCAGGTCCTTGATCCACTTGGAGTTGAACTTAGTAAGAGGAGATAAGAATGGATCAATTCTCATTCTTCTGCATGCTGACCTCCAATTAAAAATCAGGGACTAGACAAGGCTGCCCTCTCTCCCCATATCTTTTCAATATAGTATTTTAAGTTCTAGCTAGAGCAATTAGACAACATAAGGATGTCAAAGGGATACAAATTGGAAAGGAAGAAGTCAAACTATTATTATTTGTAGATAATACAATAGTCTACTTAAGTGACCCAAAAAACTCCACCAGAGAACTCCTACAGCTGATAAACAACTTCAGCAAAGTGGCTGGTTATAAAATCAACTCAAACAAATCAGTAGACTTCCTATACTCAAAGGCTGAGAAAGAAGTTAAGGAAATGACACCCTTCACAATAGCCACAAACAATATAAAGTATCTTGGTGTGACTCTAACCAAACAAATAAAAGATCTGTATGACAAGAACTTCGAGATCAATCAAGTATGCACTCACTAATAAGTGGATATTAGCCTAGAAAATTGGAATACCCAAAAGATAATCCACACATCAAATGAGGTACAAGAAGAACGGAGAAGTGGTCCCTGGTTCTGGAAAGACTCAGTGTAGCAGTATAGGGCAAAACCAGAACAGGGAAGTGGGAAGGGGTTGATGGGAGAACAGGGGGAGGGAAGGGGGCTTATGTGACTATTGGGGAGTAGGGGGCCAGAAAAGGGGAAATCATTTGAAATGTAAATAAAAATATATTGAATAAAAAAAAAAAGAACTTCTGGTGTCTGAAGTAGGAAATTGAAGAAGACGTCAGAAAATGGAAAAATCTTCCATGCTCGTGGATTGGCAGGATTAATATAGTTAAAATGGCCATCTTGCCAAAAGCAATCTACAGATTCAATGCGATCCCCATCAAAATCCCAACTCAGTTCTTCATAGAGTTAGAAAGAACAATTCTCAAATTCATCTGGAATAACAAAAAAAAAAAAAAAAAAAAACCCAGGAGAGTTAAAACTATTCTCAGCAGTAAAAGAACTTCTGGGGAAATCAGTATCCCAGACCTCAAGCAATACTGCAGAGCAAGTATTAAAAACTGCATGGTATTGGTACAGTGACAGGCAAGTGGATCAATGGAATAAGATTGAAGACCCAGAAATGAACCCACACACCTATGGTCACTTGATCTTTGACAAAGGAGCAGAAAACATCCAGTGGAAATAATTAATGCTTTTAGATAATAATTACTGAATGAATTGCAGGCTTTAGTTAAAAAAAACATTTGGAATAGGAATGTGGAAATATAAAAACAAATCAATCTCATTTTTATACAATAACACATGTTAAGCAATATAGTTTATAAAGTAAGTTTCTTACTGTTATAAATCACTCATTTTTGTTCAGAGAACTAGTTAAACTGGGGTAGATCTTTACCACCTTCAATAATCTTATCCCACACCAGAGTCCAGAACAAGAACATTTGAGAGACGCTCACCTAATAGTGCAACTGCTGCCAGTGAACCAAAATAATGGAAAATCCTTCACAATTCTTCTCTGACTAAAAGAATGTAACTTTGGTTCACTCACTAATCTTACTACACATAAATATAGTATTTCCTGGCTAAGAGCCTGTATGCTTCCCACAAACATCTGGGGTTTTAGTACCATCACATAGGTCAGGAAATTAACACCTTTAAGTCACTCTGGCTCCAGAACATATTATGCCCTCTTTGTGTTTGTTATATAAAACGTTAAAAATGAAATAAATCTTCAATCATGTTCCATTGATCCGCCTGCCTGCCACTGTACCAATACCATGCAGTTTTTAACAGTAGTTAACTACATGCTCTGTAGTATTGCTTGAGGTCAGGGATACTGATACCCCCAGAATTTCTTTTATTGTTGAGAATAGTTTTAGCTATCCTGGGTTTTTTGTTATTCCAGATGAATTTGAGGATTGCTCTTTCTAACTCTGTGAAGAATTGAGTTGGGATTTTGATGGGTATTGCGTTGAATCTATATATTGCTTTTTACAAAATGGCCATTTTAACTATATTAATCCTGTCGATCCATGAGCATGGGAGGTTTATCCAATTTTTGAGGTCTTCTTCCATTTCCTTCTTCAGAGTCTTGAAGTTCTTGTCATACAGATCTTTCACATTTGGTAAGAGTCACCCCAAGGTACTTTATACTGTTTGTGGCTATTGTGAAGGGGGTCATTTCCCTAATTTCTTTCTCAGCCTGCTTATCCTTTGAGTATAGGAAGGCGACTGATTTGCTTGAGTTGATTTTATAACCTGCCACTTTGCTGAAGTTGTTTATCAGCTGTAGGAGGTCTCTAGTGGAGTTTTTTCGGTCACTTAGGTAGACTATCATATCATCTGCAAATAATGATAGTTTGACTTCTTCCTTTCCAATTTTTATCCCTTTGACCTCCTTATGTTGTCCAATTGCCCAAACTAGTACCTCAAGTACAATATTGAAAAGATAAGGAGAAAGGGGGCAGCCCTGTCTAGTCCCTGATGTTAGTGGGATTGCTTCAAGTTTCTCTCCATTTAGTTTGATGCTGGCTATCACCACACACCTATGGCCACTTGATCCTTGACAAAGGGGCAGAAAACATCCAATGGAAAAAAGATAGCCTTTTCAACAAATGGTGCTGGTTCAACTGGAGGTCAGCATGCAGAAGAATGCGAATTGATCCATCCTTGTCTCCTTGTACTAAGCTCAAATCCAAATGGATCAAGGACCTCCACATAAAACCAGACACTCTGAAGCTAATAGAAAAGAAACTGGGGAAGACCCTTGAGGACATTGGTACAGGGAGAAAGTTTCTGAACAGAACACCAATAGTGTCTGCTCTAAGATAAAGAATTGACAAATGGGACCTCATAAAATTACAACGTTTCTGTAAGGCAAAGGACACCATCAAAAGGGCAAATCGGCAACCAACAAATTGGGAAAAGATCTTCACCAATCTTACATCAGATAGAGGGCTAATATCCAATGTATATAAAGAACTCAAGAAGTTAGACTCCAGAAAACCAAATAACCCTATTAAAAAATGGAGTACAGAATTAAACAAAGAATTTTCACCTGAAGAACTTTGGATGGAGGAAAAGCATCTTAAAAAATGCTCAACTTCATTAGTCATTAGGGAAATGCAAACCAAAACAACATTGAGATTTCACCTTACACCAGTCAGAATGGCTAAGATTAAAAATTCAGGAGACAGCAGATGTTGGTTGGCGAGGATGTGGAGAAACAGGAACATTCCTCCACTGCTGGTGGGGTTGCAAATTGGTACAACCGCTCTGGAAATCTGTCTGGCAGTTCCTCCAAAAACTGGGCACCTCACTTCCAGAAGATCCTGCTATACCACTCCTGGGCATATACCCAGAAGATTCCTCAGCATGTAATAAGGATACATGTTCCACTATGTTCATAGCAGCCCTATTTATAATTGCCAGATGCTGGAAAGAACCCAGGTATCCCTCAACAGACGAGTAGATGCAAAAAAATGTGGTATACATACGCAATGGTGTACTATTCAGCCATTAGAAACAATGAATTCATGAAATTCTTAGGGAAATGGATGGAGCTGGAGAACATCATACTAAGTGAGGTAACCCAGACTCAAAAGATGAATCATGGTATGGACTCACTAATAAGTGGATATTAACCTGGAAAACTGGAATACCAAAAACATAATCCATACATCAAATGAGGTACAAGAATAATGGAGGAGTGGCCCCTTGTTCTGGAAAGACTCAGTGAAGCAGTATAGGGCAAAACCAGAACAGGGAAGTGGGAAGGGTTGGGTGGGTAAACAGCGGGAGGGAAGGGGGCTGATGGGACTTTCGGGGAGTGGGGGGTCTAGAAAAGAGGAAATCATTTGAAATGTAAATAAAAAATATACCAAATAAAAAATAAAATAAATATAAAAAATGAAATAAATAAATAAAACCTTTCTTTCATGATTATGCTGATACATTTGAGGAAATACTACCATCTTATGTTATATAAAACTGTAGAATACAAATTGTATACAACTCAAAAGTATCTTTAGAATTATAGGGAACATGAGAAATTACTGGTTTGACAGTACATTGATGGACAGATTCATGGAGGTTTTTGTTTTGTTTTTGAGCAAACTATTGGACCTTTATTCTACTCTAAAAATTGTAAGTCAGTTATTCACTTTAAGTTATATTTTTACATTAGGGGAATTTTTGTTTTCTATTTTAAATATTTACAAATCCTGTTTCTCCTTTCACTGAAACAACATTTGGTAGACTATATGATATCTGAAATTGACATTTACAATATTATGTTTAGTTTCTTAGTTTTTGTGGCTTTGACTAGTCCAAGCCATCAACATTTCTGTACTTGATCAAGAAGAGGTTGGATTTGAAAATTTTCCTTTCAACACTAGAACTGTATTTAGGAAAAATGGGAAATCTCTTAAAACTAGGTTGGACAGACCTTATTAGTATGCTTAGAGAAACTCAGCAAATGTGACATAAAACATTCTATAATATCAGATATGTGTGAAAAGTATATATTAGAATAAAAGCTTCATGTGCTGCCTGGTACACTGAAAATGTCCTTTAAGGACACAGGTTCTCTTATGTGTTTGTCTCTGACAGTAAGCACAGTAACATCTGGAAGATGTACCGTGCCCTCCTGAGATCATCACTGCAGTGATAACAATTGCATATTACATTTTATTCTGTTAAACTTTTCACTCCAATTTTTGCCAACTATGAAAACTGTTTAAAATCAAATTATCTTTCATAATAAATGGGACACAAATATATCAGGCACAAATATTTTTCTATTGGAGACACATACTTGTGAATTAATAATTGGTTTATTTCCTTGGATATTTATTTCTTTGGATATTGTCCAATAGCTAGGAAGGAGATATAGACGGGGTATAGGTTTACTGGTCTTGGAGCAGAGGATAATGAGGAGGATGAGGAGAAGTTAGAGGAGGAAGAAGACACTGCCATGGAGTCACTGGCATAGGTGAGCCATAAAATCTGGCCCTGAAACCTGGCCAACTGGGGCGAAGATCAGCCCAGGTAAAACCTAGTGAGTAATAAGTAACAATTCTGGGTTATCAATAGAAAAGTAGATTCTTTTTTATTTTTCTTTCCAGCTTCTGGCTATTATTATTTTTTTGTTATTTATTTTTTATTCGATATAATTTATTTACATTTCAAATGATTTCCCCTTTTCTAGCCCCCCACTCCCCGAAAGTCCCTTAAGTCCCCTTCTCTTTCCCTGTCCTCCCACCCACCCCTTCCCACTTCCCTGTTCTGGTTTTGCCGAATACTGTTTCACTGAGTCTCTCCAGAACCAGGGGCCAGTCCTCCTTTCTCCTTGTACCTCATTTGATGTGTGGATTATGTTTTGGGTATTCCAGTTTTCTAGGTTAATAACCACTTATTAGTGAGTGCATACCATGATTCACCTTTTGAGTCTGGGTTACCTCACTTAGTATGATGTTCTCTAGCTCCATCCATTTGCCTAAGAATTTCATGAATTCATTGTTTCTAATGGCTGAATAGTACTCCATTGTGTAGATATACCACATTTTTTGTATCCACTCTTCTGTTGAGGGATACCTGGGTTCTTTCCAGCATCTGGCAATTATAAATAGGGCTGCTATGAACATAGTAGAACATGTATCCTTATTACATGGTGGGGAATCCTAGAATTGACAAATGGGACCTCATAAAATTACAAAGTTTCTGTAAGGCAAAGGACACCATCAAGAGGACAAATCGGCAACCAACAAATTGGGAAAAGACCTTCACCAATCCTACATCAGATAGAGGGCTAATATCCAATATATATAAAGAACTCAAGAAAACCGAACAACCCTATTAAAAAATGGGGTACAGAGTTAAACAAAGAATTCACACCTGAAGAACTTCGGATGGCGGAGAAGCATCTTAAAAAATGCTCAACTTCATTAGTCATTAGGGAAATGCAAATCAAAACAACCCTGAGATTTCATCTTATACCAGTCAGAATGGCTAAGATTAAAAATTCAGGAGACAGCAGGTGTTGGAGAGGGTGTGGAGAAAGAGGAACACTCCTCCACTGCTGGTGGGGCTGCAAATTGGTACAACCACTCTGGAAATCAGTCTGGCGGTTCCTCTGAAAACTGGGCACCTCACTTCCAGAAGATCCTGCTATACCACTCCTGGGCATATACCCAGAGGATTCTCCACCATGTAATAAGGAAACGTAGTTTCTAATAGAACACAGAGTAGGTATCTTCTCAGCTCTTGTGCTACTTAAAGCTTATTGTAATTATAAGGGTTATGTGTGTCTTTTATCCACAAAGAAAAGATTGGGTAGAAACTCCAGGCCAGGATTAAATAATTTCAACACCAAAGTCATTTGTGACATCCACACTGGCTTTTGAGAAGTGTTTGTTACTGAATACAGTTGTCATACATACCTAATACTATAGAACTTTGTGCAGCACTTGTGTTGAGTTTGTCTAAGCACTGAAAACTTAATATGTATTTCAAAGACTCTGCCTTGTTCCTGTGTCACTCATTGGTTTGTGTATGATCACCACAGTCTTTAGTTAAATCATATAACTCCAGTACCACGGAGAACCAGGCTCACTGCAGACACCGTCAATCTTGAAACTAACAGTTTACTAAGTTATGAACTGGCAGTGAGCAAGGTGTCCTACTAACATTCTGGATTATTTCACCCATGGGTAGGAAATAATATCAATGAAATTCAGTGCCTATCCATTGAGATGAAATGGCAATGCTTCTCTGATTTCCCCAAGCCAAGGCAGTGTAGATACACATGTTGGTGAAGCTAAGGAATCAGGAAGCATCTTTTTCTGAGGACTCAATGAGCATCTTTATGGTGGCCCTTTCCTCAGTTCAAAGATCAAATCCCTTTTGCCAAGAAGATGTTTCTTAAAGTTTAAGTAAGCGGAGCATACACAGATGGAATTAATGTGTTTTAAAGGGGATCTGTGTCCTATATGACTTTAATGTTCTCCAGTCTAGCACACCTGTGCAAAACAGAATATAAGAAAATATAGCTTGGAAGACAGAAGAAATGAGAGTGAGGATGTATGCTTATCTTTGTCTGTGTGTAATCATATATATTCTGTGAGGCCCAAGTAACAATGTCAGAAGTGGGCAAGCTTTCACACATAGCCAAACTGAGTTATGACACTGCATGTCCCAGGAAGAAAAATGGCTTGTTGTAGGTCATGTCTACGTGTGTGAAGATGTAACTAACAGTGTTTGCATATTTGTCGATATTCTTCAGCCCTGGATTTTTTTAGTGTGTTTCTAAGCATAGTGAACATTTTTTCTGTTTGCTATAAATCTATGTCTTTTCAGTGCAACAGTCTGTCCTTGTGGAAATAGGTTCAGCAAGGCTCAAGAAATGACATTAGTTTTCTGAGCCTCCAAATAGCATTTATAATTTATGGCTCGTGTCTATTTATTGCTCAATAGTACACATAATGGAGGCAGTTTGGAAATTAGTTCCAAAAATTCTCCATAATTTTTGTATCTGGTGACAGACATCATAGCAGGGGCAGAACAACAGCTCTTTTCAAGGGCACCCATGAGCTCTAATATGGTTTTGGGATCCCTTTTCCAGCTGTGTGTTCTTCTGATGTCAGGTTTCCCTTTCTAGAAATTTATGAAGTGGACATAGTACTTAACTACCTTCTTGAGGTATTACATGAAGTAATATTAACATTTTCAAATGTCTTGGTGAACTAGTTAGGAGAGAGACAAAAACCAGCTCTTCAGACAATGACCAAACAGAATTGTAGGCAATACTCAGTGGTAGGACGTTTTCTAAATCCTGGCTAACGTTAGATTGATATAATGGCTGTAAAGAGCATAAAACCTACAAACCATGAGAATAGAATACCAAAGGAATTCTTTCCCCAGAGAGCCCCTTACTAGGTACAGTAAAATAAAAATGTTTGTCATAAACCATCAGTTTGAATATAAAAACAAACAAATAATAACTCTTATAGCGCAAAACCTACAGTCAATATAAAAATGCACAGGCATTGCTATCACAATGAACTGGGAGAATTAATAAATGATAAAAAGTTGAGACTGAGAAGTAAGAAGCAGAAATCAAGACGACGAGAAGGCATCTCAGTAGGACAGCTGCAGGGTGCTCAGGAGAGGAGAGCAAATGGCGCCAGAGACAACGGCTGTGTGCTAGACCTGCCTCCTGGGGTTCATACAGGGAGGCCTGGTGGTCAGCTCATATCAAAGGGATTGTAACTGTTATTTTCAGTTCTGATAAAAGTTAAGATTAGTAAGGCCGGAATAAGAAATGAGCAAACTAATACAAGAAGAATGCATGCCAAGTCAATTAGGATGAAAGAGGGGGAAAGAGAAACTAACTTTGAAAATAAGACTTTCATTTGAGCGCTTAGTGATGGGGATGGGGTAGGAAGAGTGAGAATACAGACTGGAGAGATTGCCCCAGTTGTAATGTGTGCACTGCAGAGGACCCAAGTTTAGTTCCCAGAACCCGTGTCAAGTGGCTCATACCTGCTGGTCACCATGCTGCAAGGGTTATGACCTGATTTTCTGGTTTGTGGGCACTCACTCACAAGTATGTACATGCCTCCTTCTAGCAAACTCATAATTATAAACTATTTATAACTTTTATTATACATAAAACTATATATATTAAAATGTATGTATACATGAGAGAGCAAGAGAGAGAGAGAGAGAGAGAGAGAGAGAGAGAGAGAGAGAGAGAGAGAGAGAGAGAGAGAGAGAGAGAGAGAGACTGGAAAGACTGTTCATGTCTACCTCTAATATACACCAATATATTTGATATATATATATACACACACACATATATATTGTTGACTGCTAGAGGGATTTCTTAAAGGGTAAGAGTGCCTACTGCTCTCACAGAGGACTAGAGTTCAGATCTTAACTCCTATGTGGGGTTTTCTAAAAAAATTATTTTTTAAAAATTAATCGTTTAAAGATAAGAGTAATGTGGTACAAGAAAATAAACCCTAATTCATTCCAGCAATGAACTGTCATGAAAATGCTCCTAAAACTAAAGCTTAATGTGCAAACATCTTTCATAAGAGACTTTGATTGCCAGCCAATCACAAGCATCTAAACAGTCAGAAGAACCTCCTACCAGGCTGTATGCAAAGAAAACATTGCTCTCTCTGCAGCTAATCTGGTAAGGACTCTTTTTGCTTATCTAACAAGAGCTAGTTCACCAATAGCGAGAGCCCACCCTGCATCTCATCAATTCTGAGAGCAAACTGGCTGAGAATTAGTATCACCTATTCGGCCATTCCTGCTGAACATTTCCATAACATGTGATCAGTACTCTGTCACATGTTCCTGGGATGATATTCTTTGTCTGGGATCTCACTCACAACTTCAGCTAGCTGTTCCTTTTCATGGATGTTTAGAACTTTACTTTGATTCTACATACTCATGTGTCTCTGTTTGAAAGTTGAAATTGATAACTCATAGGCTTTGGAAATAATTTCTGCTAATAAACACTAGTGAAAGAAGATCAACTTCTGGGATCCATTTGTGTTGAGTGAGCATCTTGTATCTGGATCATGACTGCTTTCCCTTCTTTTGGCTGGAAAATAAGCAAGGTAGCTGTCAGGCAAGTCTATTGATGGATGGATGTGCTGTTAGCAGGGCTAATATCACATTCCATTAGATGTTGCTTCACTAGGCTTCCTTTCTTATCTGGTTTGACATTTCCCTGAGACTGAGAGCTTTTCAAGGACAGTATGAGCCTACCACATGATTGTAACTCATCAGTGCATGACTGAAACCTGGCATACTGAACAGCCTAGTAGTGTTGCTTCATTAGATGTGAAAATAAAACCAACTATTTACAAGTATAACATCATTGTCTAATATTGACAGCTATTTAATGAAGGCACGAATCGCATAACAAATGACTCCCATGAAAAAGTATGGAGAAGGTCCTGATCCTGGAAAGGATTGATCTAGCATTGGAGAGGAATATAAAGACAGAGAAAAAAAGGATGGAGGTCATTGGAGAATGGATGGAGAGAAGAAAGGTTTATGGGACATATGGGGAGGGGGGATCCGGGAAAGGGGAAATCATTTGGAATGTAAACAAAGAATATAGAAAATAAAAATATTTAAAAAAATAAAAAATAAATAAAATTAAATTTGCTGTATAAGGCACACTTATTTCATTTAGAAGCTGGCTTTCTGTTATCCCTAGGACCTACAGAATGAACTTTAGAGAGTTCCTGTTGTCCCTCAGGATCCTCCTCAACATGAGCAACAGACTCCTTAGGTGGGAGACAAAATTTACCTTTCTGGATTTCCTAGCATGTCATTCATTTCTCAGTGGTCACATGTCACATATCAAAGTGTCATGGAAGATAGAGTTCTCTCTGACAGAAGGCCTAAGTGCAGGTTACTGTAGCCTCTGAATTGTGCCTTCACTACCCAAACTCAGGTGCATCATTGCCCACGCCACGTTCAGGAGGCAAGCTCTGTCGGTTTCTGCTATTTCAAGTCGCAGAGCTTGTCTAGAGATGCATGTGATTTTCACAGCAATCCTGTGCTCTTCAAGGTAAACCCTATATTCACCTAGGTAGGATACTCTAACAACCGTAGGAGCACTTTTGCTCTAGATAAGCACCTTGATGACCCAAACTGGTATCCCAGCAACTGTCAACTCTCATTTATGTATGTATGTGTATATGTATGTATGTATGTATATATGAATATATATGTATATATGTGTGTATATATACATATATATATATATATATAATTACATATATATTCACTATTGATCATATCAATGTGACCCTACTTCCACATATTAAGCAAAGCAAAAAATAACAAATGTTAATAACAATCTTATATGGCATGTTTTGCTTGTTTGGAAGATTAAAACACTTGCTCACTCATCATCAATTCTTAGACACATTGCTATGCTATGCTCTTGTAGACTTTCCCAGCACAGAAGCTTTGATTTGAAGTCTACATATATCTTGCCTATGTTAATTTATTTTTCTATAGCATCCATCAGAATGTGCCACTTCAGTCAAGGGCAAAGCCTGCTGAAGAGGGCTCTGCATGCTTCAGATTTCCCAGATCAGTTGTGACACATAAGAGCCACTTAATCCAGGAAAGCTCATTATTCTACAAAGAAGGGGACACATAAGATTTGAAATATATTACAGAAAAAAGAATTTTTGATCAAATTACTAATTTTATCTTAGTCGTTGATGGTATACACTTACTGGTAATTGAGTAATGATGCCCAAGAAGAAGGAAGAACAATGTATGGATACTCTGGTCCTTCTTAGAAGGGGGAACAAAATTCCCACAGATGGAGATACAAAGACAAAATATGAAGCAGGTTCTGAAGGAAGGACCATCCAGAGACTCCCCCCCCCGTAGGGGTCCATCCCATATATAGTTACAAAACCCAGGCACTATTATTGATGCCCACAAAAACTTGGAGATTAGAGCCAGATATAGTTGTCACCTGGGAGGCTCTGCTAGTGCCTGACAAATACAGAGGAGGACACTCTCAGCCAGCCATTGAACTGAGCACAGGGTCCCCAGCTACAGACAGGACCCAAGGAGCTGAAGGAGTTTGAAGCACCATAGGAAGAACAACAATATGAGCCACCCAGTCCTCCCAGAGCTCCCAGGGACAAAGCCATCAACCAGAGAGTATACATGGAGTTACCCATGGCTCCAAATGCATATGCAGTAGAGGATGGCCTTGTTGGACATCAAAGGGAGGGAGGAGAGGCCCTTGGTAGTGGAAAGGCTCAATGGTGCAGTGTGGGGGAATGCTGGGACAGGGAAGCTGGAGAGGGTTGATTGGGGAACAGGGGGAGGGGAGATGGGTCATGAGACTTTCAGGGCAAGGAAACCAGGAAAGGGAACAACATTTGAAATGTAGATGAAGAATATATCTAATAAAAACGTAAATAAAAATGATAAAAGTATAAAAAATAAATACCAGTTAGAAAATGACATAAATATATTCTACAATGCTTATGAATGATGGACTCACTTTCTACAGTATTTTTGAACGTTTTAAAAATTCTGTTCAAGTGACTCTCATAAAGAAGGAATTTGGGATATCAAATAAAGATCACAAGACATGGAAACACAGCTTTTTTTTTTTTGAGTTAGGGTTTCTATTGCTGCAATGAAACACCATGGCTAATAATCAAGTTGGGGGGCTGGAGAGAGATTTTATTTTGCTTACACTTCCAGAGCAAACTGCATCACTGGAGGAAGTCAGCACAAGAACTCAAGCAGGGCTGGAATCCAGAGGCATGAGCTGATGCAGAGCTCATGATGCAGGGTGCTACTTGCTGATTTGCTTCCCATGGGTGTTTAGCCTGCTGTCTTACAGGACCCAGGACCACCAGCTCAGGGTTGGCAATACCCACAATGGGCTGGATCCTCCTGCATTGGTTACTAACTGAGAAAATGCCTTAGAGCTGGATCTCATGGAGATATTTTCTCAATGGAAGCTTCTTCCTCTCTGATAACTCTAGCTTGTGTCAAGTTAACACACATTATCAGCCAGTATGTAACAGAAATATAATATGTGAAACAAATATAATTCAAACACAGAGGAAAAAAAATCTGGTCTCTAAAATCTAGTGTTTCATTCAATAGAAGTCTATAGATTTCCAAGATTGCCATTTTAATATTAACTAATCTTTAATAGTAAACATGAATCTCAGGGTTGCTTTGATTTGCATTTCCCTGATGATTAAGAATGTTGAACATTTCTTTAGGGGTTTCTCAGCCATCTGGTATTCCTCAGTTGGGAATTATTTGTTTAGCTCTGTACTCCATTTTTAATAGGGTTATTTCTTTTTCTGAAGTCTAACTTCTTGATTTCTTTGTATATTTTGGATATTAGCCCTTTATCATATCTAAGATTGGTAAAGATCTTTTCCCAACTGTTGGTTGCTGTTTTGTCCTATTGGCAGTGTCCTTTGCTTTTGCAATTTTATGAGGTCCCATTTGTTAATTATTGATCTTAGAGCATAAGCTATTGGTATTCTGTTCAGGGAATTTTTCCTGTGCCATGTGCTCGAGGCTCTTCTTGACTTCCTCTTCTATTAGAAGTGTATCTGGTTTTATGTGGAGGTCCTTGATCTACTTGAGCTTTGTACATGGAGATAAGAACGTATCAATTTTCATCGTTCTACATTTTGAGTGCCAGTTGAACCAGTACCATTTGTTGTAAATGCTTTCCTTTTTCCACTGGATGGTTTTAGGTCCTTTGTCAAAGATCAGTTGACTCTAAGTTTGTGGGTTCGTTTCTGGGTCTTCAATTCTTTTCCATTGATCTACCTGCCTGTCACTGTACCAATACCATGCAGTTTTTATCACTATTCCTCTGTAGTATATCTTGAGGTAAGGAACGGTGATTCTGCCAGAGGTTCTTTTACTGCTGAGAATAGTTTTCATTATCCTGGGTTTTTGGTTTTCTCAGATAAATTTGGAAATTGTTCTTTCTGACTCTATAAAGAATTGAGTTGGAATTTTGATGGGGACTGCATTGAAACTGTAGATTGCTTTAGGCAATATGGCCATTTAGAATGGCTAAAATAAAAACCTAAGGGGACAGCAGATACTGGAGAGGTTCTGGAGAAAGAGGAACACTCTTCCATTGCGGGTGGAATTGCAAGCTGGTAAAAACACTCTGGAAATCAATTTAGTGGTTCCTCAGAAAACTGGACATAGTACTACCTGAGGACCCAGCTATATCACTCCTGGCATATACCCAGAAGATGCTCCAACATGCAGTATGGACACATACTTCATTGTGTTCATAGCAGCCTTATATATAGTAGCCAGAAGCTGGAAACAAACCAGATGTCCCTCACCAGAGGAATGGATACAGAAAATGTGTTACATTTAAACAATAGAATACTACTCAGCTATTAAAAATAATTAATTCATGAAATTCTTAGGCAAATGGATGGAACTAGAAAATATCATACTGAATGAGATAGCCTTATCACAAAAGAACACACATGGTATACACTTGCTGATAAGTGATATTAGTCCAAAAGCTCGGGATACCCAAGACACAATTCACAGATCACATGAAGCTCAAGAAGAAGGAAGACCAAAGTATGGATACTTTGATCCTTCTTAGAAGGGGAGCAAAATATCCATGGTTCACAGCTAACGAATAGACTGTGCATAGGGTCCCCAATGGAGGAGCTAGAGAAAGGACCCAAGGAGATGAAGTTTGCAGCCCTGTAGGAGGAACAATAATATGTACCAACAATTACCCCCTGAACTCTCAGGGACCCAGGCTCCAGTTACATATGTAGCAGAGGATGACTTTTTCAGACATCAATGAGAGGAGAGGCCATTGGGCCTCTGAAGGCTCAATGCCCCAGAGTAGGGGAATGCCAGGTCAGGAAAGTAGGAGTTGGGGGGGTTGGTAAGCAGGGTGAGGGGGTATGGGATAGGGGATTTTCAGAGGGGTAACGAGGAAAGGGGATATCATTTGAAATGTAAATAAGGCAAATATCTAAAAAAAGGTAAAAATAAAAAAAGTTAACATCAAAAAAAGTAAACATGAAAAGATGAACACTCTCATAATAACATATACTATTCAACTATGCCATAAACTGTATTTCACTTTGCAATATATTCTGATATGGTGACAGATCTTATATGCAAGCTTCTCATTTTAAATCTATAGTCATATAGCCACAACATGCAATGATATTCAAATCATCAAAAATAAAACTATCACGTCTTCTGATATTGGTGTTAGTGTAAGAATTGTGGGTTTGAAAAGTCAAAGAAATTTTTTTAATCCCCACAAAATAGATTTATGATACCCTACTGGATACAGCTAGATGGCAGGTGCAAAGGCTACATGTTGGGAATGAAGCACACATGAAAGTTCATCTGTTAGGTCCAGGTCATGGTTCAGAGCTAAAGATGGAAGAGATTCCTGGTTGCATTTGTCAGCCTGAGACACTGTCTTGGTGTCTAGGCTTGATATGTATGCTTCTGCCTTCTGCATCCTAGAATCTGAGGCCTTCTACAGCCCTACAGGATATCTCAGCTGGATTTTGTAACCCAGTGCATTCTGGGGGCTCCACAGGATACTCTACCTGGACGCTAGAGCCCAAGGCCTTTCTTCCATGGTCCACATAGGATACTTTAGCTTGAATTAAGAGCCTGTGGGCCTCTAAATCTCATATAGATGTATTAGCTTCATGTTTGTTTTACCTGAACAGAACTTCCAGATTTCATGGAAGAAAGTTCTGACGCTTATATCACCTAAGATAAACAAGACTGGCTCCTTACATAGCAATGTTCCTTTCTGAGGTTACTGTTTGAAGCTTCACAATTTTAAATGAATGGTTTTCTGCAAGTGTGTCTGTAAGAGTAGTTGATGTTAGAGACAAGGGGTCTATGAAACATGCAGATATCTAACTTTACGATGGGATGCACAGAACAGCATTAATGAATTTATCATCAGTTGATAAAGTAGATGGCTGTTTAACTGTTAGCAATTTCCTTTCTAGCCATTTCCTACCTGGATTGCCTTGATATATTCTCAGAACTGCCACACTGAATAATATTAATGACAGAAAAATTGACTGGTATTATGAGAATGTACCTGTTATTTTTGTGGGCACTTTTAATTGTACAGGTTTCTTTAAGTTTCTTATTAAAACACGTGATAAAAGGAGGCTCTCATGGGTAGGCCAGCATCTTTTAGACATAACCATATCTCATAATTAGCAATAATTTACAGATATATCTGAGAGATATAATATAATGCTTTAAAGCCGACTGAAAATCGTATCATTTGTCCTATTACTAAACAGACCTTTGTCAACAGCAGGGAGAAGAATGAAGAAATAAACCACTCTAAATGGAATGTGTTCAGCTTCAGTAGCTTTTCATAAATTCCCTGACATTATGGACTAAATGTCAGAGAGATCAGTGTATAAACTATCCCAAATGGGTGAGTTGATCAACCTCGCTGTATTTAATACTGCATTAAGCATGGCACATCTTATGCTCTGTCTGAAGATTTTATTGCAGAATTAAAGCATAAAAGAAATATAGCCATATATTATTATGTACTAGGGTGACAAGTTAACAAATAATGATCTTTAACTATTTTAGACAGTATCATACAGTTTCCAATTAGAATGTGAAGCTCTCATTCTCTCAGGCCAGCTGCACTCTTCACATTTGCAATGGCAAATTGTATGTGACACTTCATTTAAAACCCAAGATACCATAACACAAAACCTTCTAGACCATTAATGACAGCGCATTACAGTCGCCTCTTCCACCTCCTGCTGCCTGAGGCTAATTCTGGCTTCTTTTAAAAGACTGAGTCCTTACTAAAGCATTCTTCCCATGGAAATGTGTGTGTGTGTGTGTGTGTGTGTGTGTGTGTGTGTGTGTTCCTCAATCACACATAGAAGGCAAACAGTGACTAATTTAAAAAGACAAGCAAGGTGCATATATATATTTAAAGATATCCACTTATTTATTTGTATTTATGTTTACCCAAACCAGTTTATGTGCACAGATAAATAGGAATCCTTCCTTACAGGCCAAAAGAGTCTCAAATCTGCTGGAACTGAAGTGGCAGCAATGTGAGCATTCATGTGGAATGCGGGTGCTGAGAAACAAACGATGGTCCTCTAGCAGAACAGCAAGCATTGCTAACTGATTATCTAGCTCTCCAGACATAGCACAGAACATTTTAAAAGTGGTTAGTTGTAAGAATTTCTCTGTCATTTACAATTATCAGTCATCTGCTGGAATATAATCATCTTACAGACCCAGTTTGGGGGGATATATTTGTAGGTGGGATGTGAAGTCACGGCTTTAAAACTCAATAGATGAAGGTTCAATACCCGATTATGACACTTTCAGGAAGTTTTATTTTCTGTTTCTTTGCTTGTTTGTTATTGTTGTTCTTTTCATTTTTTAGACTAAATCTATTATATCACATAATTGCCCCATACTTTCTATGTAGTCAATGATAGTCCTGATCTCTTGATCTTCCTGGCTTCACAACTTGAGTGCTGGGGTTACAGGTACATATATACCTGGTTTATAAAGTGCTTGGAACAGAACCAAAAGTTTAGTACATGCTGGGCAGGCACTCTGCCTACTATGCCTTCCTTCAGATTGTATATTAACCTCAAGATCAGCTCTTTGTACCTGCCATGAAAACACTTCTGTTTTATTGTTTGAAATTCTATTGCAAGAAGAGCCTGTGCTTGCTTACTTAGGCACAGCATATACCATATTATGACGACCATCTCAAGACAGGCTTATGAATTCACGATCACATCTCCCTAAGAACATAGGATTGCATTTATCAGGGTTCAACTATACAGGATGGAATTTCAGCCTTGCCCTTCTGCAGTAACTAAACCTTACACCACCTATTTATGATCTCTGAGCTGGAGCTGAGGTCATCCTTAACCACACTTGACTCCTGAGAATTAGGAATGCATTTAGTCCATACTGTGACTTTCTGGATGAATAAAATATGTATGAAGGGCTAGTATAAAAAAGGAAGATGAAAGTTCCATTAATTTGTTTTGCACTTACTTTATGCTCAAGTGATCACCTCTTGAATCTATCTATCTATCTATCTATCTATCTATCTATCTATCTATCTATCTATCGGCTCTTATGATTTATCATAATCATTTTACTTATTCCTACTTTTATGCTATTAAAAACTTAAAATTGCATGCATAGTTTGCTGCTGTCTCATTTTATTGTCTATTTGTATTACTTAAGTCTTTCCTTCTCAGTATAACATAGTGATATTCTATTACATCGTATCAAGCAACACTTTTTCTAATGTGTAACTCCCCAGAACTCTTATCATTCATTATACAGTTCTTGTCATTCTTTACTATATACCAGGGTGACTGTCCCAAACTTTAGAGCCAAAGGCACTTCTTGATTCATGTTCTGACTTGATCCTCAGAGTAGGAAGCTCAAGTTTTCAATGGTCACCTATGGGTTCTCTTTTCTTATAGCACATGCGAGTTTGATATTACATTCAGTGAGAAATACATTGAGCCTTCTTTCTCCAGAAGAGGGCTCTGGAACTTTAGCAGCTACTGGATCACCAGTGTTTCCATTATAATTTCTTTATAATTTAAAATTAATAACATTTAATAAATTGTCTACTAGTTCCAGCAAAGTAATATCTAATTATTTAAAGGCTAGCATTGTATTCTAGATATTCAGATAATATTGTCAATACGGAAAGTAAATTCATAAGCCATTATGTCGAGAATATATTATGGTTTTAAATACTAACTTTCTGAGCCTGAGATACATTTCTACCCCTTATAGAATTCTCATCAATAAAATGATTTCTCTCGCTCTCCCCCCCTCTCTCTCTCTCCTCTCTCTCCTATTGTCTTGTCTTTAACTTAGTTTAGAGTGATTGTCAGACCATAAGTGGCCAGTATCAAAAACGAACTAATATTAATTTCCCTAACTGAATTTTTCTGCTCATGCTCTAACAAAAAATCCAACATGAACCAAGATTTTAGTGAATGAATGGTAATTTGTAATCCCCTCAGAAGATTGCATTTAATCTCCCTCGGGAATTGGTTTTTAACCAAAGGAGGAGGGAGATAAACAACATATAGCTTTTCATAACAAGTTTTAATATTTCTAACTGTTCATAAAGTTTGTGTTTTGTACCAATTAATTTTTCATGCCACCTCCTAGTTGAACTCAAGTATTCATTTCATTAAATTTGTATGTTAGAATTACCTGGTGCTTTGCAGTCATTCCCCTACCCAGTCCCTAGTCAAGACAATTTAACCAGAGTTTCTGAGGTGCTGCTAGATGTTTTAGTAGGACACAAGTTGCATTGGACAATGTCAAATGACTCAATTTAATTTTCTATTCCACATGGCAGAGACACAGAGGAAATTAATTTGTGTATCAGTGCACATTACAAGGAAAAGTCACCACATTTCATAATGAGCCTGCATCTCCTACTTTGTCCCTTCTATGTTGCTTTTCTTGTCTAACACATCCATACATCCTACTCCGTGCTTATGACTGTCCAGTACTGCTTTGTTAATACATCTGTCTTTGCTTAACCTCTGCTACGTGAACCACAGAATAATTTCAATGTCTAGTCTTCAAGCATTGCTCCTTAACCCTCTGCTTCTTTGCTTACATTCATTACAGCCAATAAATTCCTTCAGTATTCCATATACTCTTATCCTGTACACATTAGATATCTAAATCTGGCTTTAACATTTCTCAATATGATTAGAGAGAAACTTATATAGCATGAAAATTTGTGGATAAATAAAAAAAATATATGAATTAGGTAAACTAATAGGTAAATAAAACATTATATCCTTGTGTCTTAGTCAGTGTTCTATTACTGTGAAGAGATACCATTACCATAGCAACTTTTAGTTGGGGCTTACCTACAGTTTCAGAGATTTCAGTCTATTATCTTCATGGTAGAGTGTACGGTAGCCACAGACAAATATGGTAACTGAAAATTCTACATCCAGATCCAAAGGCAACAGGAAGGTGGAAACACTGGGCCTGTCTTGAGCATTGGAATCCCCAAAGCCCACCCCCAGTAACCCACTTCCTCCACTTTAGCCATTCCTCTTAACTCTTCTCAAGAAAGAACATTCTCTAGCAGATAAGCCTTCAAATATATAAATTTATGGAGGTCATTCCTATTCACCCACCCAACCTTGTAAGTATTATTTATTTTAATTGTTCCATAAACACATCTTATTCTCAAAAAGCAAACACACGCTAGATGTTCATATGCCAGGACATACAAACTAACATTTCAAAACAATTTGCTGAATGAATGATCCAGCAATATTTCATAACTATACACCAATCACCTGACTTTTACATAGCATTTTGGGAGATGTTGGCTTAAGGCAACCATTCTTGGCTAAATTTAATCAATGACTTTCTGCAGTATGGAAAGGCATATAAGATCACTGAAAAGTGTTTAAATAGCAGTTCCTCTGAAATAATCATCATTGATAAACATAGCAAGAACCAGAAAATTCTCTTCACACCAACAGCAGAACACCTTGCACTGGTCATTCCAGCTGGTGCCAACTTAACACAGTTCCACCGAATTTGCATTTATCACGCTAAGATTGTATCAGACTGCTTCTACATTCAATATTATGTCATTGACTGAGTCACAGAAACCATATTGCCACACCTTCTATAGGCAAACCTATGTTTTCAGACCAGCAATATGAACTAGAGTTGCATCCAGGTTGGTTCTCATTTACAAAAACTTCTCATTTTATTCTCTTTCTGGTCAAGAGAAAAGACACTACAGAAAAAATTAGAGGAGTGGTGGTGGGGGAGAAGGGCATTGTCTAAATATCCAGTTTGAATCATTCTTCATTCAGATTCTGGAAATTTTTCTTTTTCTGATGAAGGTGAGTGCTCCCTAGACCCTCAAATGTCCTCATCAAAACCAAAGCTTCAGCTTTCATTTTCCAGTTTCCCTTGTGGCAAATAGTTAAAGTTGGTTTGTGTTCCCACAGTGAGATAGTGGCTATGCTAATGGATAGCCTGGAGTTGAATGTTTGCATAATCTATATAAACCCCAGCTGTTGGCTACTGGGGACAGAGTGCTTGGGGTTCTTCAGGAACTCTAGCAGGGTCCAAGTGGTTTTGGACAGTGGTCACAGAAATCCCACCTCCTCACCGGTTAGTTCCCAGGCCCTTCCTTCCTATTGGATGCACATGTCCGTGGGCTGGTTGTGCGCTGCCCATGCCTCTTTGTTCTTTACCTTCATTTTTTTCTCCTTCTCTTTGAATTCCTTCAGTGATCATTTTGTCTTACCTTTTTTCTGAGTTGTCACCTTTCAAACTTTTTGTCTTTTTCACTGACTGAATTGTTTCCAAAACGTGTCCCGTGTCCTCACTATTCTAGCCAACTACAGCTTGCTAGCTCATCTATAATTGCCACATGGCTCATCAGACAAATGAATGAATTTCCTGGCCCAGACATTTGTAAATACCCCCTTTGACAATTGCACGGTGAGCCCTTTATAAAGCCTTTACCCCTGAGCACTTTGCTCATTCGTCATGGGTCTCTGCCACATCTTTTTGTTGGCTAATTCTGTTTTCTTTCTCTTTCCTTCTGTCTTTTGCTTTTTATTTTATTTTATTTTTATTTTTTAGATCTCTGGGTTTATTTTGGAGGCAAGGAATATTTAGCAATTCTGAATCCTTTTTCTGAATTGACAGTTTGCTCTCCTGAACTATATCTTTATTATCAGTGTGTGTGTGTGTGTGTGTGACTGTTTGGGTACATGTTTACATGTGTTTGGTTATGGGTAGTAGAATGTGTCCACTCTCTTCATTACACTCTACCTTACTCTCAGGACAGGTTTGCTCACTGAATCACAAGCTGTTTTGCCTGTGAGCTCCTAGTATGGGCCTGTCCTAATCACCCAATGCTGCAGATACAGAGACACATAGCCATGTCTGGCTTTCGACAGGAATTCTGAGAAATTTGACTCAGGTCTTTGTTCTTGTGTAGCAAGTGGTTTTGCACAGTGACTCCTCTCCAAGTTCTTCTGTTAGCATGCTTTTGAAAGCTGTGCAATCCCTCTGCCTGTTCTCTCCTGCCATGCTTCTCTGCTTTGGAAGCCAGTGGAGTCTCTGTAAGTCATAGAATCTATCAGTGATACTTTCAAATGTCACTGAAAATGAAAAGAAAAATGTTTACTTAGTTGCTTTTGTATAATATATTAGAATATAGAAGTAGCAGCAACTACTGTTTATCTTCCATCTTCATCCCAGAAACCCTGACAATTCTATTTTCCCCTGTGTCCCTTAGTTACATTAAAGTTGTTCCAATTTGTCAGGAATAAATTTCATGATTTTTCAACTCACTATTTTAATGATGCCAGTGTGCTTAAAGTCAGCAAATGCATAAAGGGATTGAAGCCTAGTTTAATAAAGAGGGATACGATGACTGTCTCTGCTATACCCTGGGAGTGTTATGAAGGAATGCAGAGCCAACCACCAGACAACACTAAGGATATTCTCTGGATTAGGGGCAAGATCTGAGCTGAATAAATGCTAGATTATCATCCTTGAGAGTAGTCTAGTGAGAGGCTCCTATATTAAAGCTCAATCAATAGATAAGCCTGCCAGCAGGAGATGCATTTAGCCTGAGAGCAAACACCTTAGCTCCTCAAACACCACATTCCCCTGGAGACAGGAGGCTTTGCCTGTAGTTAAAAGGGCAGCAGAGCTCAGGGGACATTTGAGATGTTAACAGGCTTACAATGTGCACACAGGTAATTGGGCACTGGCTTTTCCCCTGCACATGCTTAATTACAAATGCACAGGCTGTTTGTTTAATCACGCCCGATTGTGACAGCACTGTAAAGGTTTCTCTGTGACTAAAACATCAAAGTCATTTCTTGATCCTGTAAAGCAAAATTGCCACTGTACAGTGTGGCGTGCTTCCCTATTTGTTGCATGATTTTTTTTTTTTTTTGGTACAGGCTTTGGCTTCATCAAGCATAAGATTCATTTTGGAGTGGGATAAGCTCCCACACAAGGTAAAGGTGGAGGTGTCAGTGCAGAAAAACACCAGCAAACACAAATCTGATTCATATCAAAGCACCAGGCCTTGTATAGATAAGAGTGGCTTCTGAATAAATGTCAATGATATGTAGTAGAAATTATCATCACACTCAAAGATCATAATTTGACTTGCTTGCTGTGCTCATTTATTGATCAACTCTAACTTGTTCTGTATATTAATGCTCATTATTTGAACTCACAAGAAATCCAAAGAACCCACAGGCCTTTGGAGCTATTCTTATGTGCAATATGTCATCTCTGTAAAGCCAGTTCCGGCCCTCTTTGCTTTCAGATTTTAGTAAAAAGCCTGATTTCTGAAATGAAGTCATATAACAAATTGAATGAGGTCTTTGGGGGCAGTTCTGAGCATCAGCGGTGCCCGGATTGCAGCTATCAGGACACGTATGGTCCCCGCAAACGAACTGGAATTAGTGCGGTCGTAAAGAACTTGATTCTGAAATACTGGAAGACCACACTGATTCCATTCCTTTTTTCCACTTTTCTTTTTCATTAATTGTTATTCATGATCACTGACCCACATTATTGGAAAAGCAGATGCAGGCTCTGTTAATAGACTAAGCTTTGAGACAGAATATTTAATTCACAAACTTAGCTAAATTGAGGCTTCATTTCTAAGAAATTAAACATTAAAATAAAATCTTACTGGCTTTTAAAGATAAAATTGTTTTTAAAGGAATTTAAAATGGGTTCATTTTTTGTGTTGTTCTCATGTTGGTATATTTTCTGTGCCTTTGATAACAAATGAAGAACCCCCACTTTCTATTCTTAGAGGAATTTTTTTGGAAGCAACAACAATATCAACAACAAAATATATAAGGTCCAGTGCAAACTTTTTTTTTCTTCTGAAAGATATTTTTCAAAGTTTGCCTTTACAAGTCAAACTCTCACTGAATCTTAACCAAGTTAATGATTTTCTTTGAGATTATAATAACTATGTATTAATTCTCTTTAGATACTGTGTACTCATTTTGTTCAGAATGATCTGACCTCTAAGAAAAACATTGTAATCATTCTTACTGTACTCTGAATTTCCAATGAGTTTAACTTTTACAATCTCAGCTAAATGCACAGCCTCATTGTACCATATTCCCTGTTTTACTTTGTGAACATTTCATAACCCCTTACTCAGAATAGTGTGTCTCTCTGTGTGTGTGTGTGTGTGTGTGTGTGAGAGAGAGAGAGAGAGAGAGAGAGAGAGAGAGAGGTAGACAGAGACAGACAGAGAGACATAGAGAGATACAGAGAGACACAGAGACAGAGGAAGACAGAAAGAGACAGACAGGGGTGTCGGGTGCTGACCATTTCTTAGGCCATTTTATGAAAGCAGTAAGGCAATATGTTCCTTTTAACTCTATTTAAATAAGAGCAATATGTCCCTAGAATACCATCACTTGTTCCAGTAGAATAGTACAATAATATATAATTGATATGTTCCTTCTTCAGTCTTGGTATTTAAATAATCACTTACTTACCTATATTTCAAATTAGAAATGATGGATTGCATCAAGAATAGGAAAATAGTAATTTGGTTAAAAATAATATGTGTAAGTGCTTGCTAACTCAATGTAAACTACCTATGATTTAGAATACATACACATGCTTACAAATATTCTTTTACTTCTCTAGAGAAATATATGTGAGTGCATGTGTGTGTGTGTGTAATTAGAATGTATTATAAAATATATATTTTATACATAAATAAATTCCAATGATGTCAGTAGATTAACCATATTTTCAGGTTGGTGTAGCTTTCTGCTGTTATTGTAATATTTGATATTATAATATTCAATGGTGGGAGAATGCTTATCATTCAGAACATATCTGTCCCTTTTGAGTAGAGTAAAGGTATCTACTCTCCTTAAATTTTATAGAAATAGAAAACAAGAAAGCATACCGTCTGCTCGGTAACTTCCTTAAATATTTTCACGATGGGACCTGATCCACTGTGTTTCATTGCCTCATAATTGACAGTCCCATTAAAGGTTATTAATTTTTATTTTTGTTTGTCTACATGGAACTTTTAAACTCCCACTACTCAGGAAAACATGCACAGAAGAGAAGTCTTGCAAGGCAGAAATGATCAGTGTCTGTATTCTGAGCATGTTGCTTATTCTCATTCCCAGGAACAGCTAACTTATCCAGAAGTATGTTTGAATGAATTTCATTCTACATCACCCACTACATACTAGGTAAAGACGGGATAAGGAGGGATAATTGATTGTTGATACTCTAGTATGCTAGTGGTTTTGTTTTGTTGTGTTTTTCTCTAAGTTAAAAGAGTTTATCAGCATTCATAGCCCATTGTAAAATCATTCAGAAGAACACACATGCTGCAGACATGAGGTTTAAAAAGAAAAGAGAATTATTAGAGTATTGATGAAAAATAACAAGCTAGTTTAAGGGAACTTAGTTTCTGAAAAATAGTTGGTCCATGTCTAGGTAGGTCATAAGCAAGAACCTGCTAATGTTGGTTTTGCAAGTGGTCATATTCTCAAATTGCCTTCTAAGTACAAATTTTTCTACAATAGATTTGTACTGCTCTCAGACTTGGCCATAGAAATTATTTATAGCATGAGCAGTGGATAATACAGACTCACAACCTGTTAAAAAGCTGAGCACAAGTGACTATGTGCCCCACTCTCTTCAAGGTTCAGAGAATCTTGCAGAAGAATAAGAAGAAAGAATGTTAGGGCAGGCAGATGGGAGAGAAACGTATCACCCTCTGGACCTGACCTGGTAGTATATACATAAACTCACAGTTTTTTCTCTACTCAAGTTACTTATTTCTAAAATTAAAAGAATGGGCTGGAGTGATGACTTGGTCATTAAGAGCACTTCCAGAGGACTAGTGTTCTCCTCCCAATCCCATGATAGGGCACACTCACAACCACCTGCTGCAAGAGAATCTGATACATCTGATTTCTTTGGATGCCTGAACTCACCTACACTAACCCACACATAAACATATACATGATGAAATACAATACGTATATAAAGAGACTCAATTTTAAAGTCAAAATTTTATATACAGAATGAAATTATTATTTCAGTATTGTTCTTTTTAAATCATTTTAATTGGTTATTTTATTTACTTTTCAAATGTTATCCCCTTTCCAGTCCCCCCCACAAACTTTTATCCCCCCAACCTTCCCCTGCCTCTATGAGGATGCTCCCCTACCCACTCACCCACTTCTGCCTCACCACCCTAGCATTCCCCTACCCTGGGTCACTGATCCTCTACAGGACCAAGGGACTCCCCTCTCAGTGATACCCAATAAGGCATATCCAACTGAAGCCATGGGATCCCCATATGTACTCTTTGGTTGGTGGTTTAGTCCCTGGGAACTTTGTGGGTTCTGGTAGGTTGATATTGCTGTTTTTCCTATGGGGTTGCAAATCCCTTCAGTACCTACAGTCCTTGCCCTAACTTCTCCATTGAGGTCCCCATGCTCAGTTCGATGTTTGGCTGCATACACCTGCATCTGTGTTGGTCAGGCTCTGGCAGAGCCTCTCAGGGAGCCGCTATACCAGGCTTCTGACAATAAGAGTTTCTTGGCATCTTGGTGTCTGCAGATGGGATGGATAACTAGGTGGGGCAGTTTCTGGATGGCCTTTCCTTCAGTCTCCAGTCATTCTTTATCCCTGCATCTCCTTTTGACAGGAGGAATTCTGGATTAATATTTTTGAGGTAGATACGTGGCTCCATCTCTCAACTGGGGGCTCAAGGCACAGGTTCAAACCAAAAGGAACCTCAGTATTAATTCTTTGGAAATTATAAACAGAACTAAAGCAAGTGTACGTTTTATCTTCTTTTCCTTACAGACAGCAGACTGTTTCAATGTGCTCTTGGCATCTTCAACAATGCTCCTATGGTACAGCTTAGAAAGCCTGTAGAGGCAGATATGTGCAGCAGTTGTAATGGCAGATTCAACTTCCTCCTTCCCTCGGAGTTAAATATTATAACTTAAAGTCACCAAGAGGAGGAAGAGGAACTATGAAGCAAAGAAGGTCTTCAGCATGCACAGTAGAAGGTTTACTCAGTTAAGACTTTGGATGGATTTAAAGCTGTGCCACGTATTGGTTGGCCAGTCCTTTTGTCTCTCCTCCATCTTTGTCACTGTATTTCTTTTAGAGAGGTAAATTTGGGATGGAGAGTTTTGTGAGTAGGTTGGTATTCTTATCCATTCACTGGGGGACGGTTCTTGTAAGGCTACAGGAGGTGGCCTCTTCAGGTTCCATGTTCCCACTCTTAGGTATCTTGAATAAGGCCACCCACATTGACTCCTGGGAGACTCCTCCCTCTCAGGTCTCTGGGACTTTCTGAAGATTCCCTACATTCCCCCCACCCCTGGCAGCTACATATTTCATTCATTCTCCTGGCCCTCTTGGTCTTTCTCCTGTCTTCCTACACACCTGATCCTGCCCTCACCACTATACACCCTTCACCAAAGTCCCTCCTTCCCTCTGCTTCTTATGATGATTTTGTTCCCTCTTCTAAGTGTGATTCAAACATTCTAACTTGTGCTGAGTTTGACCTCCCAATCAGTGAGGGCACAGTCCCTTTGCCACACTTGGATGAGAGACCTGCCTAGCTCCCAGAATTGAATAACCCTTTGAACACAAAGGAGGGTCTTCTCTCTTGGTACCACTGACTTCTGCTTGTCATGGATGGGGTTGCCTAGTGTATATAGCAACTGACTTGGGATTGGTGAAGCCCTCTTTATGATACTGGTAGAAGTCCCTGGGGTCGGATCTCCACTATCCCATCTGATATTCTCAGCCAGACACAGCTTCTAACTAAAGTCTGCTAGATAGGTAGTTGAGGCAGGTCAAGCAACTATATACAGCAGCTCTGAAGTTCACTGAACTTATGGGAATTGTGTATTCATAGCAATTAGAAACTCTTGTTCTGAAAATATAAGAAAGTAGAGAAATGTGTAGTCATTTTTTCCTAATAACTAATTGGTAACATCTATCATTTTGTTTGTTTTTGCTTGATTATTAATTAATTCAAAATATTTATTTACTTATTTATGTGCACTTGCATGAACATATACATTCCCACGTGAAAGCATACCATAAAGCCATAATGCCATAAGGCCATTGTTTGTCCGTATCTTATAACATTGCCTCTGTGTTCAGCTATATGCAGGACTCTGTCTCCTGTTTATCAATACATAGTAAACAGCCTGAGCTTCCAGGGTACTGCACCATTTTCATCTGAGAGCCGATTCTACCCAATCCCAGCTTTTCTTGTGTTGGTGTCTTTGTTGCTCCCTCTCCATCTCCTCACTGCTTTAGTAAGGTCAATCGCTGGAGCTCTACTGGACACAGTATATCGACATGTTCTGATATGTTTACATGTTTTCTACTTGAATGCTCTAAGAAATCAGAGTTCTGTGGGGGAGACTGGTCTGTGAAGAACATGCTTACAGTCATATGAAGGATCTGAGTTTGGACTCCCAGAATGTGCATAGAATCCAAGTGGGTATAAAAGTTGGCCTATAAACCTTGCATGTAGGGCCCAGACAGTGATATTCAAAAACAACTTTGTTAACTAGTTAGCCTAGCCATAATCAATGAGCTCCAGTTTCAATGAGATATCCTACCTTTATATATATTGAGACCAAGGAAGAAGTGTGATGTTAATCTTGGGCCTCTATAAACATATAATTTTCCATATGCATGTGAATACATACATACATACATACATACATACATACATGCATTCACATCACACACACCCATTTATATACCAAAGGGAAAAATCACTTTATATTTCTGGCATGTTAATAACTGCATATAGATCCATACTATAACTGTTCTATAAGAGAATCCAGTAGAAATTGTTTGTTTTTTAATCCATCAAAGACTTTTCTGTTTGAACTGACTTGTCATGTGCTGTAAAAGCCAGAGTGAGCATAACGTAAATGCTATATAGAAACATTTAAATGTTCTAGCTCAGTGAACTGGCACAGAAGGTGACTGTACAAATGGCAGAGAAGTCATTGAAAGCAGCTCAGGGGTCTGGATCTAGGAAGGAAAAGAGAGTAAATTATTTATTGACTACCCACTTACAGTCTAGCATTCTGCAGGTTCTTTGGGTGTAAAAGCATATTAAATGCTTGGTTAGTGGCAGAAGAATTTGCCTCCATCCAGTTAGCTCATGAATCAGGGCATATAAACTCAATTGATGAGACAAAATGCTGTATTTTTAATCTACATTAAACTATGAGATTGTGTTCCCAGACTCATCTGCATATCCATCGAGTGATAAACCAATGTCTTGACATGCCTGACCTATCCTTTTATCTTTCTGTTCTTTGTCTATCTTTCCCTGTCTCCATCTCTCTCTGTCTCCCACTCTCTGGGATTTAACTTATCAGACATCAATTTACTCTAGATGATATCTGCCTTAATCATGGTTCAATAGAGAAACAGAACTGATTGAATGAATATGTTCGAAGGGAATTTACTAGGATCACTTATGGCTGTGGTCCAGCTAGTATAACAACAGTTACCTCTCAACAAAAAGTTGAATAATACAGTAGTCCACAGGGCTGGATGTCTTAATTGGTGTTTAGCAGATCTCAGAATTCTCAAGAAGTAGGCTCTAATGCCATGGAAATGAGAGCCAGGCCAGCAGGCAAAGAGCAAACCTGCTTCTCCTCTTGTCTTTTAGGCAGACATTAGGAGACATTAGTCTTTTAGGAGGTATGTGTCCTAAGAGTAGGGGGTGGATATTTCTAGCTCAAATGATCTGGATTAAAGGTGGGTCTTCTTAACCTCAAAAGATCCTATTAACTAAAAAAATCCTACAGAGACTTACCCAGAAGTTTGAGTCTTAGTTAATTCCAAATGCAGTCGACAATAGGATGAAATAGCCATCAGAATATCCATATAAAACAGAATTTCAATACAAGGTATTTGAATTTACATTAACATATAAGTATTAAAGCTAGAGGCATGGGTCAGCAATTAAGTGTGCTTGTTTCAGAATCATGAAGGCTGTAATTTGGGTTGGCCAGTTCACTTGAAAGCCAGGCATCCTGTACTTGCCTATTGCTGCAGTACTGAGGAAGAAAGAGGAAAGATTGCTGTGTCCTGCTGACTTCCACGCTGAGAAAATGTGAGCTCTGACTTCAGGGAGACCCTCATGGGTGCAAGGAGTAGGAACTGATTAAATTACACAACCCTGACTCACCCTTGGATATCTGAAACTGTCTAAGATGCACATGTACTTAAAAGGAAGCATTTTGGTGAATCATATTATAATTGTTAAACTCTAAAAGGTCATTGACTAAACTTTCTTGGGACACCCAGAATTTATTCTTAGCTCTTTCTGTGCAGAGGTACTGATAGAGCTTATTGTATAGCAGCGTTCCTTTAGTGGATGTGCATATCAAACCTGACTCTAGTCATCAGAAAAAAAATCACAGTTTAAAATAAAATAAGATATTAAAACATGCATGCTAACTGATATCCAAAACTAAGGTGGTGTGTGGTGAACTGTGTGGATTAAACCCTTGAATTTCATGTCTAGAAGTCATCAGATTCTGGGGGAAGTGCCCATTAGTCAGTGTTTCATAAAAAAGTGGCACATGCCTAGCTCACCTTACCATGAAGTCTAAGAGAGGGTGGCAGTTAAAGGCAGCGAGAACTTGAGGCAGAGGAAGGCAGGTGAGAAAATACTTGGACAGAGAGGAGCAGAAAATAGGTCCTGAGCTTTAATTATCTTGGAATTGATGAGAAGTCTGAGGAAAAAATAGAATGGGAGCATTTAAAAATAAGGCTCACATGATGAAAGGGTCCAGACTGCACAGAGGCTGGTGGAGGCTGCCAAGCTATGCAGACTAGGGAGAGGGAGACATGGAGAGTGGCGAGGGAAACAGTCAGTCAAGTCTTCCCTTGGAGTCACAGGAATAGAAAGCCTGTGAGGGAGATCTGCCTTTTCCAGGGAAAACAATTTCCATGTCCAAGCCAAACAGATAAAGGTCAAAGGCAGAAAGAGAGACAAGCCAAAGGGGGGTTGACATTAAAGCGTTCCCTGAGAAGCTTGAGAGATCAGTGACTGATTCTATCTATGTGTAGAGGAAGAGTGTGATGCGCCTCTCATACCTGACACTGGGTGTAACCTCTCTGCATTTCATTAATCTTTAAATGAAGATAAACCCTAGGTGCAAACTAATGCAAGGAATAAGTTTAGGTAGTGTTTGTCTAAACTACAGCAACATATGTGCCAATGCAAGAACAATACGGATAGATTACTTATTCTTTCCCCTTTCTTTGCATACCAGATAATTTAAAATAAGTAGATAAAAAATAGTAATGTCAGTTACAATTAGCATCAACTCAGTTCTCATTCTATGAACTACTAATTATTTCACTTGGGATTAAAACAAATTCCTTACAAAATGCCATCCTTCAAAATAGCTCAAACTAATTTTTATGTGTATCCCAAATAACATGGAAAAACCCAATTCTTACATGTTTTTGTCTCAAAAAAAAATCCACTAAGAAGTAATATGCAGAAAACCCAGAACAAAGATAAAGATGGAATTGGAACATTGTTTTCTTAGAAGGTGTTTCTTCCTTTGAAAATATTCTCTCTCTGTCTCTGTCTGTATCTGTCTCTGCCTCTACGTCTGTCTTTATGTTTATGTGTGTGCATGGGTGGTACACAGGTGCGTGTATGTATGTATGCGTGTGTGTATACTGGTGTGAGTGCTTGTGTGTGTGATGCACAGGTATGTGTGTATACATGTGTAAGTGCCCATGATGCACAGGTGTGAGTATTTGTGCATGTGTGTGCCTGTGTGAATGATGAACAAGTGTGGGTGGTTGTGTGTGTGTGCATGTGTGATGCACAGGTGTGAGTTTGTGTGTGTGTGATGCACAGGTATGTGTGTATACATGTGTGAGTGCCCATGATGCACAGGTGTGAGTAGTTGTGCATGTGTATGTACATGTGTGTGATGAGCGTGTGTGAGTGATTGTGTGTGTGTATTTAATGAACAGTTGTGAGTGTTTGTGGCACAAGTGTGGGTGGTTGTGTATGTGTACATTGTGATAAACAAGTGTGAGTGGTTGTTGTGTTTGTATGTGTGATGAATAGGTGTGAGTGTTTATGTGTGTGTTTGATGAACAGGTGTGAGTGGTTGTGTGTATGTGTGTGTGTATGTGTATGAAATGATCAGGCATGAGTGGTTTTGTGTGTGTGTATGTGTGTGTGATGAACAGATGTGAGTGGTTTTGTGTTTGTATATGTGTGTGTGATGAGCAGGTGTGAGTGGTTTTGTGTGTGTGTGTGAGAGAGAGAGAGATGAACAGGTATGACTGGTTGTGTGTGTATGTATGTGTGATGAACAGGTGTGAGTAATTGTGTGTGTATGCGTGTATTATGAACAGGTGTGAGTGGTTGTATGCAGGTAGTGTATGAGGACCTCCTCTATCTCATCTCACTCTCCATTGTATCCACTCTCCATGCTGTCTCATTAAACACAGAACTAAACTAGCAGGCAGCAAGCCACAGTTATTTTCTTGCCTCAGGACCCCACAGTGCTTGCTAAGTTCGGCTTTTATTTATTTATTTATTTATTTATTTATTTTAAACATGAATGCTGGCATCCAATCTCAGGTCCCAATGCTCACCTAGCAAATGCTCTTATGTACTGAGTCATCTCTGCTATCCCATAGAAACAAATGTCTGCTACTTCAACAATGAGAAAAGAAACCCACATGCGTCTTATGTATCTTTATGCTATCCATTTGTCTGACCTTGGCATGCATGTGAGTTTGTGTGTTGTGTGTGTGTGTAGTGTGTATGTGTGCAGTGTGGAGTTCTACAGATATTTTTATCTTATAATGTGGTTGTTCGAATAGAAAGGTCACCATAAGTACATATATTTCAATGTTTAGGCATCAGGTACTTCTTCAGAAGGATTAGAAGGCATGGTCTTGATGAAGGAACTGAAACACTGGGGGTCAACTTGGAGGTTTCAAAAGTCCAAGCTAAGCCAGTTGTCTGTCTCTCTTTGCTACTTTGGATTCAGATATGGAACCCTTTGCTACTTCTTGAGCACCATGTCTGCCTGCCCCTATACTTCCCACCATCATGACAATAGACCAAATCTCTACAAGTATAAGGAAGCTCCAATGAAATGCTTTTCTCTTATAAGAGTTACCTTGGTCATAGTGTCTTTTCACAGCAATAGAACCACAACGAAGACAGTTTGTCCCCTTAGTTCTCAAAAGAGAAACACAAAGACTAGTATTCTTGGCCCTGATATTTTTATATTAAGGTTATTTGTAAAATGTGAGTATAAATGGGCTCTGTTGGAGAAATTTGTATGGCCTAGAATAGTGTTAGGAAATACATTACTAAGGTAGCCTTTTGCTACACACTAGTAATCGCTTACTCAGAAGACAGAGACAGGAGGATTGCCATAATTCAGGGCCATTTTTGTGTTGCATAGTGACATCAATGTCAGCCTCTATTTAAGTGATAGTTTATCTCAAAACGAAAAATGACAGCCAAAAGAATATAGCTCATTAAAATTATAAAAATGATTTTTAATTGCTAAATAGCATTTAAAGTTAAAAATTCAAGTCCAGAAGACAAACTTGAGTCCTGTGGTGCTTTCTGTGCCAGAGGCTGAGATGGGGAGCTCACAAATTGAAGACCTATTTGAGCTGCATGAAACCCTGATTAAAAATAGAAAATAAAGAGGCCTGAGGTTACACCATGGACTGTACTCTGGCCTCGCCAGGAGATGTGCCGATGTTACACTGTGGCACTCAGTTGCCTCTGGGGTCAGTCTCCTCTTGCAACAAATGGGAGAAAGATGGGAGATGATCTCAGTTTGAATATAAGCATTATTAGCACAATAATTCTGTTAATAAATAGCTTTACTTTCTTAAAAATGATTTGTTTTCATGATGTGTATGAATGAATATCTGAGCATGTGAGTAAGCCTCCGAGGAGATCAGTAGGGTACATCAGATCCCTTGGAGGTGGAATTAGAATCAGCTGTGTCGTGACTTACTCAGGTTATCTGAGAGCACTGTGGGCCCGATGCTGTGCAGCCATATACCCAAGCCAGCACCTTCTTTGCATTCTGTGGGCTGCAGTATTGCCTAAGCAGTTAAACATAGCCACAACTTCTGTATAGAGAAGACTTCTAGGGAGATCAACTTGCTCTAACCTTCTAGTGTGTCAAAGTCCACAGGAATGACTAGGTCTTTTTTTGTTTCACATACACACTGTTTGGATGTACGAGTTATAAGTTTAAGGCTTTCTACAGTATCATTTCAAAATATTCATCCCCAGAGCACAGATAAGTTATTTAATAAGTAGTAACATCCATGTAGATAAGGAGTGTTTACTCTATACAAGTTATTTTTAATATTTTATATTTTGCATACATGGCTTGCAGGCATTTGACTAACACAACATATAAGACTAAAGAAGCAAATACATCTGGTAATTAAGCATGAGAGGTTTAATAATGGATTCCTGTCAGCAAAATCCAGTTCTAATGATCTAGTTACCAAAGGGGAAAATCAAGGTTACTATTTCACATTTCAAGACACATGTCCATTAAAACATTATGAAGCTACTGGATTCTTCAAATGTATAATATTGCTTATTAATTGCTTCCAGTTATAAATAAAGTATGAATGTAAATATGGCCAGAACTCAGTGGTGAGAAGAACAACCACAGTGTGTTTATTGTACTAGCAGAAAGCTTTTCTAACATCAAAAAAATTGTTTTTTTTCCTAAACTAGATAGTGCTTAAGAGAATCAACATTTTATGAAGATTTTTGCTAGATATGATTGTAGGTATATGTTTTATATTTTCATAAGTTACCTAAATTAAAACAATTCTAGTGTCTGTTGAGATGTTTGCTTTTTCCTAGACCACATTTAGTTATTGAATTATTTTATCTTTCTTCACAGCTCTTTTTATGAAAACTATAAGTAATAAAACTTGCTCTACAAGTGTGTGCACATGCAAGAGTTGAATCTGAGTTCTTCCAGGACCAGCGGAGCTTTCGGAGCTCCTTCAGCTCAGTGACTTGCTGTCTCTTCTGTGGTTCTCCTGTTGAAATGTCTGCATGGCTGACACACTGGGTACCTTCCCTAACAGAGTATCTGCCTCAAAAACAATATAAAGTGTCTTGGTGTGAACCTAGCCAAACAAGTGAAAGATCTGTATGACAAGAGCTTCAGGTATCTGAAGAACGAAATTGAAGAAGACCTCAGCAAATTGAAAAATCTTCCATGATCATGGATTGGCAGGATTAATATAGTTAAAATGGCCATCTTGCCAAAAGCAATCTACAGATTCAAAGCGATCTCCATCAAATTCCCAACACAGTTCTTCATAGAGTTAGAAAGAGCAATTCTCAAATTCATCTGGAATAACAAAAAAAAAATGCAGGATGGCTAAAACCATTCTCAATAGTAAAAGATCTTCTGGGAGAATCAGTATCCCGGACCTCAAGCAATACTACAGAGCAATAGTGTTAAAAACTGCATGGTATTGGTACAGTGACAGGCAGGTAGATCAATGGAATAGGTCTGAAGACCCAGAAATGAACCCATACAACTATGGTTATTTGATCTTCAACAAAGGTGCAGAAAACATCCAGTGGAAAAAAGATAGCCTTTCAACAAATGGTGCAGGTTCAATTGCAGGTCAGCATGCAGAAGAATGTGAACTGATCCATTCTTATCTCCTTGTTCGAAGCTCAACTCCAAGTGGATCAAGGACCTCCACATAAAGCCAGACACGCTGAAACTAACAGAAAAGAAACTGGGGAAGACCCTTGAGGACATGGGCACAGGAGGAAAGTTCCTGAACAGAACACCAATAGCTTTTGCTCTAAGATCAAGAATTAACAAATAGGACCTCATAAAATTACAAAGTTTCTGTAACTCAAAGGACACCATCAAAAGGACAAATTGGCAACCAACAAATTGGGAAAAGATCTTCACCAACCCTACATCAGACAGAGGGCTAATATCCAATATATACAAAGAACTCAAGAAGTTAGACACCAGAAAACCAAATAACCCTATTAAAAAATTGGATACACAGCTAAAAATTTTCAGCTGAAGAACTTCGAGTGGCTGAGAAGCACCTTAAGAAATGTTCAACATCATTAGTCATTAGGGAAATGCAAATCAAAACAACCCTGAGATTTCACCTCACACTAGTCAGAATGGCTAAGATTAAAAACTCACTAGACAGCAGGTGTTGGTGAAGATGTGGAGAAAGAGGAACATTCCTCCACTGCTGGTGGGATTGCAAGCTCGTACAACCACTCCGGAAGTCAGTCTGGGGGTTCCTTAGAAAACTGGGCATGACACTTCCAGAGGACCCTGCTATACCACTCCTGGGAAAATACCCAGAGGATTCCCTAGTGTGTAATAAGGATATATGCTTCACTATGTTCATAGCAGCCCTATTTATAATAGCCAGAAACTGGAACGAACCTAGATGTCCCTCAAGGGCAGCAGGGATACAAAAAATATGTGGTATATATACACAATGGAGTACTATTTAGCCATTAGAAACATTGAATTCATGAAATTCGTAGACAAATGGATAGAGCTAGAGAACATCATCCTAAGTGAGGTAACTCAGTCTCAAACGAACACTCATGGTATGAACTCACTGATAAGCGGATATTAGCCTAGAAGCTTGGATTACCCAAGACACAATCCATATATCAAATGATGTCCAAGAAGAATGGAGGAGTGGCCCCTGGTTCTGGAAAAGCTCAGTGCATCAGTGTAGGGGAATACCAGAACAGGGAAGTGGGAAGGGGTGGATGGGGGAACAGGGGGAGGGATCAAGGAAAGGGGAAATCATTTGAAATTTAAATAAAAAATATATAGAATTTAAAAAAGACATCTCATTATAAAGGTGGTTATGCCTACACTTCATAAAGGCATACAGATCCAGCTGGCACCACCATCAGCCGACTTGGTGACTCTAAATAGCCACCACCCAGTGTTTCCTGTTTATATCTGCAATCACTTTCATTCCATGTGTAAACGTGTCTATGCACATATATTTTGCACAAATAAGTAGTGGACCCTCCACAATGCAAGTGTAATTTGCCGAGAACTGCTCTTCTCTCTCTGCAATGTTCTCACTAACAATATTGTCCACGGGTTTACACACCAATGCTTTACACAGAAGTGGATTCTAGATCAACAACTGGAGTGGGGGTAGGGGTGTAACTTTAATTTTTACTGCTGTTTTCCAATTGACCTAAAAACAAAAAATGGTAAGAGTTTAGAGTCTCTCCAACAGCTATACTGTCACTGTGTGCAACAGTATCTCTTTCTCCACACCTCACCCACAGAAAGCTATAAAGCCAAAACTTCCAAACACATGAGTCAGAGTGCGCATAGGCAAGGCAGGCTTTCATTTATATACTTGGTGTAAACTTGTTTTTCTTTCCTTTCTACAAATATCTTCTGCTCAAGTTCTTAAATTGTTTTATTCCAAAATAATTCTGGAAGTTAAACTGTATTCACCATTTATTTTACGACAAGGACTATGATAAATGATAAGGCAGTCTGAGTGAACTTAAGCTGAAATACAGACATACTTTTCCTCATGTCCTTTCAAAGGAAGAAAGCATCAGTGGGGTGAGGACTGTTAGACAGAATTACATGGGGATTGAAGAAAAACTTACAAGTGGTTGCACAACTGACAGCTAAGCCTGGATTACATTTACTTCTTGGGCAGCAGTGCTTCATATTACGAGATGTTTGGAAGTATCCATACTTTCCCAGGTATAATTTTTTCTGAATAAGGAAATAAACTAATACAATTAACATATAAGGCTGATT
This sequence comes from Apodemus sylvaticus, assembly GCF_947179515.1. Taxonomy (NCBI): domain Eukaryota; kingdom Metazoa; phylum Chordata; class Mammalia; order Rodentia; family Muridae; genus Apodemus; species Apodemus sylvaticus. The sequence goes on along the minus strand of NC_067478.1, from coordinate 125,472,193 downwards.
ACATTTTACATTTAAATAATTAATAATTTAGCAGTATGACTAACTGCCTCTTGTTTCATTCACACTCCTTGTATCATTTAAGTGTTTATATATATTTGAAATATTATACTATGCTAATAATTTATGTCATATAAGTATTTTACTCAATACTCATCTAAAGCTTGCTTTGTTCAATATTACTTTGAATATTACTGTAAATTTCAAAGTCACGTGTTTTTCAGTTCCTTTCCAGTTCTGTAACCAATGTCCTGACTTATTCACCATAAGAGTGACTAACTTCCTCTTTGGCTATGAACAGAGATCTATGGAAAATTAATCTCAATCTCTTCTTTTATTAAGTTATCCATCTTCTGTGATTGAGCACATTTTATTTTGACATTTTTCTTGTGCTGTGGTGACCTAGCTTCAGTTCTGGGTACGCTGCGCTACAAATAAGCAAAAACAGTCACAAGCCAGCCTCGCAGATGCAGGTCAGAGAGGATGTGGGGCTGAAATAACACTTCCAACTGCTGCTGGCCAAGCTTCTGAAATATACATGAGCATTTGGGTCTTGGAAGCGCAGTACACAGGCAGATGTACTTTGGACTCACATTTGGCTCCCACTTTTACCCTGTTATAGACTCTTTGCTAGTCTATCCAACATCTTAAAGTGTTCTTTTTAACATTTTTATACTTAATATATTTATCTTAAAAGCTTTCTTTAATATAAAAATATGCAATTGTAAAGCCTTCAAAAAGGCTTTTACATACCCTTGGGCTGGCCTTGTACTCACTCTGTGGCTGTGGGTAGCATTCAGCTGATCCTCCAGCTTCTATGTCTCAGATACTGAGGTAACAAGTCTGAACTACCAAGACCAGGTTTTCACTCAATTGGAAGGCAGAGTAGCTCAGCATAACTTCCAACCAGATAATTAAGATTCCTAGAGTAGGTATAGCTGGAAACACATTATATTCTTTTTAAGGAGTATAAATTTATATTTTAAAACTAAATCTCATTATATTGTTCAAAATCATAAGATACTTAAAAATAGCATCCACTATCCTAGGAAAGAGACTAAGATGTGCTTAATGCACATGGTAAGAAGAACTGAATATTTTATAAACACTAGTTTCATTCTCTATCCATAAGTCTCTGAATACGGTAAGCCAGCTTCTAAGTGGATAAACAGAAGCTGGGGGAGATGACGAAAATCCCCAGGGACGTGAACAGGACCGTGTCTAGGATTCACAGTACAGACTGTTTTGATTTCCACACCCATACTCTATATGCAACACTGTGGCATTTCATGTAATGCTAACTCTAAGACATGCTTGTGTCCTACCACTGAGCACATCTCTTGGACGGGAGTTTGTTTTGAATATGAAAATGTCAAATATTACATTACTACATTAACTCTCATTTTACTAGAACTTCTGCTGCTCTGTAAATAGAGTGAATAAATGCAGAAATACTAAGATATAACTCATGAAAACACTTGGATAGATTCCATGGGAATATATAATTGTGATATATGTGTGCATGTGTATGTAAGGGTGCATATACAAGGGTGCAAAGTCCAGGGTGTGACCTCAGGTAAGGTCCCTTGCTTGTTTCAGTTTCATCAGAACTGAGAGGTGTCAAGCAGGCCAAGCTGTACTCCCCAGCAAGCTCCAGGGATCTGCCTGCCTCTGCAAGCCCAGAGCTAGGATTTCACGTGCACGAGGACCCTAGGTCTTCTTTATGCCAATTCTCAGAGTGAAAGCCAGATCCTCATGTTTGCAAGACAGGCAGTTCACTGAGATACTTCCTGCCTTTGAGTTGTTATGCGAAATGATTCAAATAGATTATGTCATTCAGTCATGTCTTTGAAGTCAAAAATAGAAAACACGTTTATATTTAGTGGAAAATGCAAAAGAAAAATAGATCATGGGTGGAATATTTAAATAAGTTTGCTGTTGATGTTTTTAAACATCTAGAATAGGAATGAGGGAAAGTATTGCAACAAAGCTAAATGTTCAGACACAAAAATATTGTTCTGAGTTTCCTATAATCAGTCTCAAAATACATTATTCATGTTAGATGAGCAGAAGTTACATGCCATAATCCATTTGCTGGTCAAGAAATCATTATAATGTTGGCTAGAGAGGAGCTTCGCTGTTAAGAGCATTGGCTGCTTTTCCAAAGGTTGCATGTTTGATTTCCAGCTCACAATCTTCTCAAACTCCAGTTCCAGAGAATCTGCTGCCCTCTTCTGGATTTTGTAGGCACTGCATACACATGATGCACATATGTGCATAAGGACAAAATGGATAAAAAGAAATATTAAAAATGAAATTCCCCACCATGTAATAAGGATACATGTTCTACTATGTTCATAGCAGCCCTATTTGTAATTGCCAGATGCTGGAAAGAACCCAGGTATCCCTCAACAGAAGAGTGGATGCAAAAAATGTGGTATATCTACACAATGGAGTACTATTCAGCCATTAGAAACAATGAATTCATGAAATTCTTAGGCAAATGGATGGAGCTAGAGAACATCATACTAAGTGAGGTAACCCAGACTCAAAAGGTGAATCATGGTATGCACTCACTAATAAGTGGATATTAACCTAGAAAACTGGTATACCCAAAACATAATCCACACATCAAATGAGGTACAAGAAGAAAGGAGGAGTGGCCCCTGGTTCTGGAAAGACTCAGTGAAACAGTATTCAGCAAAACCAGAACGGGGAAGTGGGAAGGGGTGGGTGGGAGGACAGGGGAAGAGAAGGGGGTTTGCGGGACTTTCGGGGAGTGGGGGGGCTAGAAAAGGGGAAATCATTTGAAATGTAAATAAATTATATTGAATTAAAAAAAATGAAATTACTGTAATGTGCCATCATCCAAATTACCTTATTTTAAAGATTAATTTTAAACAATGTGGAAAACAATGTTAGGATTTATTGTATTTAGTAAGATAATTATAAATTTGCATTATTTTCTATTTGGAAATGAATGTCTCCGATCATGTATTTAAAATATTTCTGATTACTAAAAGGGGAGAGATCAGTAAATTGACCCTGACTGAGATATTGTCAGTCTCTGGTTCCATATTTCAGTTTTATATATACATGGCACTTTGTGATTGTGTTGGTGTGTCTGTGTGTGTGATTGTGTGGCTGTGTGATAATTATGTGTGTGTATGAAATCATTTCTGTGTACTCATGATCAACTTCAAATGTCTTCCTCTGTGGCTATCTCCTGTTCTGTACTGCGGTGCGTTGCATGTGAATAGTGAGTACGTACAAGCAAGGTCACCCATGCAGTGGACAGAGCAGGATGTCAGCTGACTTCCCCTATCGATCTCCACTTACTATCTTGCAATAAGATCTCTCACTGAATTAGAAGCACCCAGTGCTGTCTAGGCTGATGGCCAGCAGGCTATTCCATATCTTTCTCTTTACTCCACAATGGTGTAATTCCAAGCGCATTCATCCATATATGACTTATCTTGTGGGTATGGGGGATGTCAGCTCAGGCCCTTCTCCTTTAGAATGAATGCTTTTGCCATTGAACTATCTTCCTAACCTCTCCAGTCTATTTTTTGGGCCTGAGTCTTTAAGTGAACCCAGACCTCACTATTTGAATAGACTGACTTATTAGCAAGCTCCAAATCTGCCTACTTCTACCAATTACAAATGTGCAGTGCCATGTCCAGCTTCTCCATGGACTTTACTGGTGTGGCCTTCGGTCCTCATGTAGGTGTATCAGGCTGTTTGCCTATTGAACAGTCTCCTCAGACCTGCCTTGGGTATTCTTAATATTGTATTGTGATCATTTCTCCCACTCTTTTTGCTTTTGCAAACATCTAAACAGTAATGACTAAGCCAATGTTCTATTGGTATCACGTATATTTTGTTGAAGTAGATCCCTAGACTTAGCATTTTGAAGCAAACACACAGTAATTTAAAAACATATTAATAATGATTACTTATTTGATTATGTTTATTTACTTAACTTTGTCTACATACTAACTTTTGTGAATATATATACACACCCATATGTATATGTATGTTTATGTGTATCTGCATGTGCATGAACATGTGTATGTGTATGCATGTGTGTGTGTGTGTGTGCCTGTGCGTGTGTGTGTGTGTGTGTGTGTGTGTGTGTGTGTGTATGTATTCCAAAACCTGGTAAAAGAAACCCAATCACTTTTAATCTTTATGTATGAAATTTAACAGAAATTCTTTTGATCCATTTACTTATGCTTTCCAGTAGCAATAAAGAAAGAAACTTTATACTTAGGTCGCAATGCTGGAAGCTCAGAGTAAGTAGGAGGCAATGCTACCTGCAGCAGTGAGTACAAGGAATACAACCTGGCTTCATTTGAGCAGAGTCAGGATGCTACATCCATACGTATTGCACAAGGGAAGAAAACCATCCTTTGTTTATGTATACAGAGCTACTTTCCCCTTCAATTGTTGAAATACCTATTTTGGGAGAAATTTCCTCTAGTTCTGCCCTGCACAAGGTCCCCAAAGCACTTATTGACTGTGGAATAATTAATGTCAGGATAGGCCACACCAGTTGGATTCCAGGATCAGAACGTCCAACGTCAACCTCCAATACCAAATGCGAACACTGTCAGCAGTATTTGGAGTGATGGCAAGAATCCATTATGTAGTAGCCAGAGGTAAGGGCTTACTTCCTGATGCTCAGAGAGACATGAACAGAAGCCACTCTGCCTGATCTGACAGGACACTGAGAAGGGAAAAGAAGGCCCCAGTTAGAAAGCACACAGAGTCTGGACTCTGCAACTGCTAGCCTGGAGAGTGCCGTCCATTTATGGACCAATGACCGTCTGTCTGGAAGAATGCTCCTGTTGACGAGGCTCACCAGATTACACCTGGGCAGAAGATACAGACCTTTCACTGATCGCTGTGTTCTCAGAGACCTGATCATACAGCAAGTTTTATATCACTGTAAAAACTCAAAGAAACTCAGTTTGAAAAGCCCTGTGTTAATTAGGGACTGGAGGGAGAACTTAAGTTCATCATCTCCCAGCCTGCAGCTGTCAGTATTTAAAGAAACAGAGGGATGTATTTAAGAATATCAAAAAAATCCCTCCAAGGCTGCTAGAATCATCTTCACTTCGGAGGCCAGCCCTCCAATATTGCTAGTTGGGCATACTCTCAAAAAGACAAGAGTTTGATTATTCAAAAGATATCTTAGCAAAATTCCTTAACATGTCAAGAAGATCTATTCTCTGCACATCATATTATTTTCAAAAACATGAGATTGTGACAGCCCTTTCTCTCCTCTGTAAGTGACATGCAAGCAGCAGCCCATCAGAGCAGAGCCACTGAGGATCAACTGTGGTCTCCCAAGGCCACAGGCCCCTTTTCTGCCTTCTTTGAGTCGGTGCTGTGTGTCATGTGTCTATCTTTCAGGGAGAATCTTCAGCAATACACGGTCTAAAAGCAGGAAATAGGCCAGCGGTAGCATGTTCTGATGCTTAAGAGAACTTTCTGCTCTCCTGGAGGACTGGGGTTCAGATCCAAGTCCCACATCAGTTGCCTCACAGTCACGTGGAGCCTCAGCAGAGATTTAGTGATCAGTTCTGGCATCTGTAAACAGCCTCCCCCAGCTGACACTTAGCAAATGAACACATAAAACACATCTCTCAAAACAGTCAGGCTTACTCAATATAAAGTGAAATAATATTTTTCCCAGCAACTTGTCACAACAGCACTCCTGGGCGTGGGATCACGCGAGTGGGAAGCAAAGTCTGTTGGAAGGCAGATAAGTGTGTATGAGGATCAGAGGGAAGGCTTTGGGGTGGTGGGGTGCAGAATGCACTTTGCTTTCTACATACTTTCCCCATAATTTTCACACACTTCCTCATACTTTCCACATACTTCCTCATACTTTTCACACACTTTCCTCATACATTCTATACATGTTCCTCATACTTTGTACATATTTTCTCATACTTTCTACATACTTTCCTTATACTTCCTACATACTTTCCACATTCTACCTATATTCTTTATTCATCCATATAAAATGATGAGAGCAGTGTACTATGTTCCCTGTACCAAAGAGGTCTGTGCTTTACATAAAGGAGCATCACAGACTTGTAGGGCCAATCTCTAAATCGAGGGGACATGGGGAACAAGGGAAGAAGTCTACAAAATCATCAAGACCAGACTCTACAAAATGCCTGTGAATCAATTCTTATACGTTTTCATACCAAATTCTTAAAATACTCTGAGTAACCTTTCTGGTTTCCCCTCCAAAAATACCCTATCCCATCCTCCCCTTACCCCTGCTCACCAACCCACAACTCTGCTTCCCTGTCCTGATATTCCCCTATACTGGGGCATCGAGCCTTCCCAGGGTCAAGGGCCTCTTCTGCCTTTGATGTACAACAAGGCCGTCCTCTGCTACATATGCATATGGAGCCATTGGTCCCTCCATGTGTACTCTTTGGTTGGGAGTTTAGTCCCTGGGAGCTGAGGGTACTGGTTGGTTAATAATGTTGTTCCTCCTATGGGGCTGAAAGCTCCTTCAGTTCCTTGGGTCCTTTCTCTAGCTCCTCCATTAGGGACCCCTTCAATCCAATAGTTGGCTGGGAGCACCCACCTCTGTAATTGTCGGGTACTGGCAGAGCCTCTCAGGAGACAGCCATATCAGGCTCTTGTCAACAAGCACTTGTTGACATCCACATTGGTGTCTGGGTTTGGTGACAGTATATGGAATGGATCCCCAGGTGGGGCTGTCTCTGGATGGCCTTTCCTTCAGTCTCTGCTCCACACATTGTCTCTGTGTCTCCTTCCATGACTGTTTTGTTCCTCCTTCTAAGAAGGACCAATGTATCCATACTTTGGTCTTCCTTCTTCTTGAGCTTCAATTGGTCTGTGAATTGTGTCTTGGGTATTCCAAGCTTCTGGGCTAATATCCACTTATCAGAGATTGCAGACCATATGTGTTCTTTTGTGATTGGGTTACCTCACTCAGAATGATATTTTCTAGTACCATCCATTTGCCTAAGAATTTCATGAATTCATTATTTTTAATAGGTGAGTAGTATTCCATTGTGTAAATGTACCACAGTTTCTATACCCATTCCTCTGTTGAGAAACATTTGGATTATTCCAGCTTCTGACTGTTATAAATAAGGCTGCTATGAACATAGTAGAGCATGTGTCCTTATTACATGTTGGAGAATCTTCTGGGTATATGCCCAAAAGTGGTATATCTGTGTCCTTTGGTAGTACTACGTCCATTTTACTGAGAAACCACCAAACTGATGTCCAGAGTGGTTGTACCAGCTTACAATCCCACCAGCAATGGAGGAATGCTTCTCTTTCTCCTCTTCCTTGCCAGCAACAGCTGTTACCTGAGTTTTGATCCTAGCCATTCTAACTGGTATGAGGTGGACTGTCAGGACTGTTTTGATTTGCATTTCCCTGATGACTAATGATGTTGAACATTTCTTTAGGTGCTTCTCAGCCATTTGATATTCCTCAGGTGAAAATTCTTTGTTTATCTCTGTACCCCATTTTTTAATAGTGTTTTTGGCTCTCTGGGATCTAACTTCTTGAGTTCTTTGTATATATTGGATATAACCCTCTGTCAGATGTAGTGTTGGTAAAGATCAATTCCCAATTTGTTGGTTGCCATTTTGTCCTATTGACAGTGTCTTTTGCCTTATAGAAACTTTGTAATTTTATAAGATCCCATTTGTCAATTTTTGATCTTAGAGAATACGCTATTAGTGTTAGGTTCAGGAACATTTCTTTAGGTGCTTCTCAGCCATTTGATATTCCTCAGGTGAAAATTCTTTGTTTATCTCTGTACCCCAGGTTCAGGAAATTTCCCCTGTGCCCTTGTGCTCAAAGCTCTTCCAGAGTTTCTTTTCTATTAGTTTCAGTGGTTTTATGTGAAGGTCCTTGGTCCACTTGGACTTGGGATTTGAACAAGGAAATATGAATGAATCAATTTGCATGCTTCTGCCTGCTAACTACCAGTTGAACCAGCACTATTAGTTGAAAAGGCTATCCTTCTTCCACTGGATGGTTTTAGTTCCCTTGTCAAAGATTAAGTGACCATAGGTGTGTAGTTTCATTTCTGGGTCTTCAATTCTATTTTATTATTCTACTTGCCTGTCACTGTACCAATACCATGCAGTTTTTATCAGTATTGCTCTGTATTAGTGTTTGAGATCCAGGATACTGATTCTACCAGATTTTTATTGTTGAGAATAGTTTTAGCTATCCTGGGTTTTCGTTATTCCACATGAATTTAAGAATTGCCTTTTCTAACTCTTTGAAGAATTGAGTTGGAATTTTAATGGGGATTGCACTGAATCTGTAGATTGCTTTTGGCAAGATGACCATTTTGCTATATTAATCCTGCCAATGCACAAGCATGATAGATCTTTCCATCTTCTGAGATTGCCTTCAGTTTCTTTCTTCAGAGACTTGAAATTCTTGCCATACAGATCTTTCCCTTGTTTGGTTAGAGTCACACCAGGATATTTTATATTGCTTGTGAGAATTGTGAAGAGTGTTCTTTCCATAATTTCTTTCTCAGTCTGTTTATCCATTGAATATAGGAAAGGTTACTGAGTTGTTTGAGTTGATTTTATATCCTGCCACTTTACTGAAATTGTTTATCAGGTGTAAGAGTTCTCTAGAGGAGTTTTAGGAGTTGATTAAGTATACTATCATGTCATTTGAAACTAGTGATAATTTGACTTCTTCCTTTCCAATTTGTATTCCTTTGACCTCCTTTTATTGTCTAATTGCTCTAGCTAGAACTTCAAGTACTATATTGAATAGATGTGGAAAGAGAGAATACAACTTGTCTAGTCCCTGATTTTAGTGGAATTGCTACAAGTTTCTCTCCATTTAGTTCGATGTTGGCTACTGGATTGCTGTATATTGCTTTTAATATGTTTAGGTATAGGCCTTGAATTCCTGATCTTTCCAGGACTTTGAACACGAAGTGGTCCTAAATTTTTCAGCATGTAATGAAATGACTATGTATTTTTTGTTTTTTGTTTTTTTTTTTAGTTTGTTTATGTAGTGGATTATATGGATGGATATCTGTATATTGAACCATCCCTGCATTCCCTGAGAGGAAGCCTACTTGATCATTGTGGATGATTGTTTTTATGTGTTCTTGGATTCAGTTGGCAAGAATTTTGTTGAGTATTTTTCCATTGATATTCATAAGGGAGATTGGTCTGAAGTTCTCTTCTTTTTTGGATCTTTGATTCAGTGTAATTATGGCTTCATAGAACAAATTTGGTAGTGTTCTTTCTGTTTCTATTTTGTGAAATAGTTTGAAGAGTATTGGTTTTAGGTCTTCTTTGAAAGTCTGAGAGAATTCTGCATTAAAACCATGTGGTCCTGGGATTATTATTATTTTTTTGTTTGGGAGAATTTCAATGACTGCTTATATATCTTTAGGGGTTATGGGACTGTTTAGATGGTTTATCTGATCCTGATTTAACTTTGGTATTTGTTATCTGTCTAGGAAATTGTCCATTTCACCCAGAATTTCCAGTTGTGTTGAGTATAGGCTTTTGTAGTAAGATCTGATGATATTTTTAATTTTCTCAGTTTCTGTTTTTATATCTACATTTTCATTTCTGATTTTGTTAATTTGGATACTGTCTTTGTGCCCGTTGGTTAGTCTGGCTAAAGATTTATCTATCTTGATTTCTCAAAGAACTATATCCAGTTTTTGTTTTGTTTTGTTTTGTTTTTGTTTTTGTTTTTTGTTTTTTGTTTTTTTTTTGCTTCTTTGTATATTTATTTTTGTTTCTACTTGGTTGATTTCAGCCCTGAGTTTGATTATTTCCTACATTCTACTCCTCTTGGGTGCATTAGCTTCTTTTTGTTCTAGAGCTTTCAGGCATGCTATTAAGCTGCTAGTGTATGCTCTCTCCAGTTTCTTTTGGGAGACACTCAGAGCTATGAGCTTTCCTCTGCGCACTACTTTCAATGTGTCCCATAAGTTTGGATATGTTGTGCCTTCATTTTCATTAAATTCTAAAAATGTCTTTTATTTCTTTCCTTATTTCTTCCTTGATCAAGGTATCATTGAGTCGATCATTGTTCAGCTTCTATGTGTATGTGGGTTTTCTGTTATTTTTGTTGCTATTAACAGCCAGCCTTAATCCATAGTGACTGATTATATGGTCAGTTTTGGAAAAGGTACCATGAGGTGCTGAGAAGAAGGCATACTCTTTTGATTTAAGATGAAATGTGGTATATATACACAATGGAGTACTATTCAGCCATTAGAAACAATGAATTCTTTAAATTCTTAAGACAAATGGATGGAGCTGGAGAACATCATACGAAGTGATGTAACCCAGTCTCAAAAGATGAATCATGGTATATGCACTCACTAATAAGTGAATATTAGCCTGGAAAACTAGAATACCCAAAACATAATCCACACATCAAATGAGGTACAAGAAGAACGGAGGAGTGGACCCTGGTTCTGGAAAGACTCAGTATAGCAGTATAAGACAAAACCAGAACAGGGAAATGGGAAGGGGTGGGTGGGAGAACAGGGGGAGGGAAGGGGGCTTATGTGACTTTCGGGGAGTGGGGGGCCAGAAAAGGGGAAATCATTTGAAATGTAAATAAAAAATATATCGAATAAAAAAAAGATGAAATGTTCTATAGATATCGGTTAAAGCCATTTGGTCCATAACTTCTGTAAGGTTCACTGTGTCTCTGTTTAGTTTGTGTTTCCCTGATCTGTCCATTGATGAGAGTGGGGTATTGAAGTCACCCACAATTATTGTGTGAGGTATAATGTGTGCTCTGAGCTTTAGTAAAGTTTCTTTTGTGAATGTGTGTGCCCTTCTATTTAGAGCATAGATGTTCAGAATTGAGATTTCTTCTTGGTAGATTTTTCCTTTGATGAGTATGAAGTGTCTTTCCTTATCTTTTTTGATGACTTTTGTTTTAAAGTGGATTTTATCCAATATTAGAATGTCTACTCCAGTTTTTTTCCTGGTACTATTTGCTTGGGAAATTGTTTTTCAGACCTTTAGTTTGAGGTAGTGTTTGACTTGGACACTGAGGTGTGTTTCCTGTATGTAGCAAAATGCTGGGTCCTGTTTAAGTATCCAGTCTGTTAGTTTATGTCTTTTTACTGGGGAACTGAGTCCATTGATGTTCACAGATATTAAACAATAGTGATTGTTGCTTCCTGTTATTTTTGATGTTATTTTTTATGTTTCTGTAGCTATATTCTTTCGGGTTTGTTGAAAGAAGATTACTTTCTTGCTTTTTCCAGGGTGTACTTTCCCTCCTTGTGTTTAAGTTTTCCATCTTTTATCCTTTGTAGGCTGGATTTGTGGAAAGATATTGTATAAATTCAGTTTTATCATGGAATATCTTGGTTTCTTCATCTATGGTAATTGAGAGTTTTGCTGGATATAGTAGTCTTGGCTGGTTTTTGTGTTCTCTTAGGGTCTGTATGAGATCTGCCCAGGGTATTCTAGCTTTCATGGTCTCTGTGAGAAGCCTGATGTAATTCTGATAGGTCTGCCTTTATATGTTACTTGGCCTTTTGCCCTTACTGCTTTTAATATTCGTCCTTTGCTTAATGCATTTGATGTTTCCATTATTAGGTCATAGGAGGAATTTCTGTTCTGGTCCAATCTGTTTGGAGTTCTGCAGGCTTCTTGTATGTTCACAGTCATCTCTTTCTTCAGGTTAGGGAAGTTTTATTCTATAATTTTCTTGAAGATATTTACTGGCCCTTTAAGTTGTCAACCTTTACTCACTTCTATACCTATAATACTTAGGTTCAATCTTCTCATTGTGTCCTGGATTTCTTGGGTGTTTTGGGTTACAAGATTTTTGCATTTTGCATTTTCTTTGACTGTTGAGTCAATGTTTTCTATGGTATCTTCAGCACCCGAGATTCTTTCTTCTGTCTCTTGTATTCTGTTGTTGATGCTTGCTTTATGACTCCTTATTTCTTTCCATGGTTTTCTATCTCCAGAGTTGTCTCCCTTTGTGATTTCTTTATCGTTTCTACTTCCATTTTTAGTTCCTGGGTGATTTTTTCAGTTTTTTCACTTGATTGTGTTTTCCTATAATATGTTAAGGGATTTTTGTGTTTCCTCTTTAAGGGCTTCTACCTGTTAACCCATGTTCTTCTGTATTTCCTTAAGGGAATTATTTATGTCCTTCTTGAAGTCCTCTATCAGCATCATGAGATGTGATTTTAAATCCAAAGCTTACTTTTCTTGTGTATTGGGGTAGCCATGGCTCACTGTTGTAGAAGAACTGGGTTCAGATGATGCTATGTCTCTTTGGTTTCTGTTGGTAATGTACTTGCATTTGCCTTTTGCCATCTGGTTAACTCTGATGTTGGCTGGTCTTGCTGTCTCTGCCTTTGGCTTATCTGTCTTGCACACCTGCATATCAGTACCCCCTGGGAGATCAGTTCTCTCTAGGAGTAGTTTAGGTATAGAGAGTTGTGGTACAGGGTCAGCCCAGGTGTACAGACACAAACCAGAAGGATTCTGTCCTCATCTGATCCTTGGTTTCTGTGTCCTGATGGCTCTGGACAGGTCCCTCTTGGGTCAGGAATTTGAAGAGAAGTGGTGGTCTTACCTGTGTATGCAGGTATGTAGGCACTCTTGAGAGATCTCTTGTGGTGGTATTTGTATATATAACTCTTTGGCCCAGGATCAGCTCTGGGTGCAGACAGAAATTGGAAGGCTCTTGTCCCAGTCTTTCCCTGGGTTCTTGTGTCCTCAGGGTTTTGGGCAGGTTCCTCTGAGCAGCAGGGATCTACCTACCTGCACTCTCAGGCCTCTTAGAACTCCTAGGACACTAGCTATCTCCCTGTGCCAATTGGATATGGAGCTCTGCGGTGAGGGATAGAACCCAGCCTGAGGCAGAAACTGGAAGGCTCTCATGAGGGAAGTCTCCTGGGCATCAGGAGTAGTCCTACCTGCCCCCTCAGGCATCTCTGCCCTCCTGGGACTTTAGCTATATCCCCGAGTCACCTTCATATGGAGCTCTGTCCCAAATAAATTTTTAATATAGTTTCCAAATCAAGTTTCCCTAATTTCATACATGAAATGAGAACATTTTTTAAAAAGTATAAAACACTATATTTACTTACTGAGGGACTAATTCAATGACTGAATTGATGATCTTTTAGACAATAAGGTTAAATATAGATATAGGGTTTTTTTATTTCATCTTTTATATATGAGTATTCTGCCTATATCTACACTTCATGGATTCCTGGTGCCTATGGAGTTCAGTAGAAGAATCCACATCACCTAAAACTGGAGTTGAAAATGGTTGTGAGCAACGATATGATTGCTGGGAAGCAAACCCAGGGGGTCTGCAACAACAGCAAGTGTTCTTTATGGTGACTGCCTCTTCAATACCACTAATCTGAATATATTTACTGTGTTCTATTGTTCTATGGCCACCCCCTTGCTACTGAAGAAACAGTAAGTTATACTGTGGCCATAGCATCCCAGTGTCAGAAAAAGAGTCCTTCAGGATCAGTGAACATGAAGGCTTCATCTGTAGTTCAGGTTTATGCAGCAGGGAAAGAAACCACTGAAGAGAGAATTCAAGTATCCACTAGACTAAATCTACCATATTGCATAGCTGAAAGAATAATGATCACTTTGTCTAATAGACAAGTTGATGGACTAGATGTCATTTATACCTAGCACTGTGTAATTTACTTAATTGTTATTTTTTCAACTTATATCTAGAAGAAGAGGTTTTTACTTTTTTTATTGGACAGAAAAAGTGAGATGTAGGAAGAGGTGTAGGTTCCCTAATTAGTTCTTGCTTGTTTTGGTCAATAAAAAGGACAGAAATCAATTTCTGTGCAAAAGGAGAAAGGTTGGACTTCTGGGTCCTAGAAGGTGGAAGAGCAGATACAGGGAGAGAGGAGGGAGATTTTCAAATGAAGGTTTGGAAGGAGAAGGATGAAACATGTGAGGTCTTAGTGCAACCAGTACAGGTGGCCTCTGCTACCAGTGGATATAGGTAAACTGATAAGTTTAGGGCTAGAGGTTTCTGTACCCAGAAATTGTATTATCTGGCAAGCTTTGAAATAATAAAGCAGTCTAGTATTTTTCTTCCACAGAGCTAAGAGAAAGAGAATAGAAGGGGCAGCTAAGGGTGATTTGACAAAGCTAGTCAAGAGGAAGAGGTGGAGCAGGGCTGTCAGGAGCATGTTCTCAGAGCTAAATCTGCAGCCTCGCACAGGCAAATTAGGAAGCACGTTTTTTTAAAATTACATGCAACAGTGTTCCACAATACCTTTCTTTTTTTTAAATATGATTATTTTCTATATTCTTTGTTTACATTCCAAATGATTTACCCTTTCCCGGATCCCCCCTCCCCATATGTCCCATAAATCTTCTCTCCATCCATTCTCCAATCACCTCCCTCCTTTTTCTCTGTCCTTATATTCCCTTCCCATGATAGATCAATCCTTTCCAGGATCAGGACCCTCTCCATACTTCTTCATGGGAGTCATTTGTTATGCAATTTGTGCCTTGGGTATTCAGGGCTTCTGGGCGAAATAATATCCACTTATCAGAGATTGCATTCCATGTGTCTTCTTTTGTGATTGAGTTACCTCACTTAGGATGATATTTTCCAGATCAAACCATTTGCCTAAAAAATTTGTGAATTCATTGTTTCTAATTGCTGAGTAGTATTCCATTGTGTAAATATACCACATTTTCTGTATCCATTCCTCCTTTGAGGGGCATCTGGGTTCTTTCCAGCTTCTGGCTATTATAAATAAGGCTGCTATGAACATAATGGAGCATGTGTCTTTATTGCATGCTGGGGAATCCTTTGGGTATATGCCCAGGAGAGGTATAGTAGGGTCCTCTGGAAGTGTCATGCCCAGTTTTCTGAGGAACCTCTAGACTGATTTCCACAGTGGTTGTACCATCTTATAGCACCACCAGCAGTGGAGGAGTGTTCCTCTTTCTCCACATCCTTGCCAACATCTGCTGTCTCCTGAGTTTCTGACCTTAGCCATTCTGACTGGTGTAAGGTGAAATCTCAGGGTTATTTTGATCTGCATTTCCCTAATGACTAATGATGTTGAGCACTTCTTAAGGTGCCTCTCGGCCATCCGAATTTCTTCAGGTGAAAATTCTTTGTTAATATCTGTACCCCATTTTTAATAGGGTTATTTGGTTCCCTGGGGTCTAACTTCGTGAGTTCTTTGTATATATTGGATATTAGCTCTCTATCAGATGTGGGGTTGGTGAATAGCCTTTCCCAATTTGATGGTTGCCGTTTTGTCTTTTTAACAGTGTCCTTTGCCTTCTAACTCTCCTTGAGAATAGGGTTTCTCTTTATTAAAGTTGTTATCTGAATTCATAAGCTGTAACTGGAGTTATTCAATGCTGGTGTGAAATCCTACTAAGTAATAGTGCTTCAGGTGGTTGATGGTTAAGATCACCAAATGAATCTTAACTGGATTCATAAAACAATGCTTCAGACGTTAACTCTTGTGATCTTTGCTCTGGTCTTATATTTTGAGCTATCAATAAAAAAAAATTGAACTTCTCTATATCCTGGAAGCTATCTAACCAATCAAAAGGAAGAGCCAAACAAATTCCACCTAGTCATGTAGCCTGGTAAATGTGATCCAAAAGAGCTACTTATCAAGTCCTATTTGTTCTCACTTCTTCCTTGAAGTGTGTCTTTGTTTTCAGAGATAAGAATATTGGTTTCTTCTGGATATAGAATCTTCCTTTCTGTAGTGAGGGTCATAATCTTTTCTCATGAGATTTTTACATCTAGCCATGAGTGTTTATTATCAAATGAAGCTTCTTGCAGTACTCATTCACATGATATATTGTGAATACATATAATATTTTACTTTTTATGGAAATGATCAGTAAGAGTCACCAGTGACTTCACTGATCAATAGGCTCCATCTCAGAAAAATCAGACAGTTCTCAGCCACTTTCAGTCATAGCATCACTCAGAAACATCATTATTTTCTTAAGACAAAAGCTTAATTTTCTTTTTTTTTAATTTTTTTTAAATTTTTTTATTCGATATAATTTATTTACATTTCAAATGATTTCCCCTTTTCTAGCCCCCCACTCCCCGAAAGTCCCGTAAGCCCCTTCTCTTCCCCTGTCCTTCCACCCACTCCTTCCCACTTCCCCATTCTGGTTTTGTCGAATACTGCTTCACTGAGTCTTTCCAGAACCAGGGGCCACTCCTCCTTTCTTCTTGTATCTCATTTGATGTGTGGATTATGTTTTGGGTATTCCAGTTTTCTAGGTTAATATCCACTTATTAGTGAGTGCATACCATGATTCACCTTTTGAGTCAGGGTTACCTCACTTAGTATGATGTTCTCTAGCTCCATCCATTTGCCTAAGAATTTCATGAATTCATTGTTTCTAATGGCTGAATAGTACTCCATTGTGTAGATATACCACATTTTTTGCATCCACTCTTCTGTTGAGGGATACCTGGGTTCTTTCCAGCATCTGGCAATTATAAATAGGGCTGCTATGAACATAGTAGAGCATGTATCCTTATTACATGGTGGGGAATCCTCTGGGTATATGCCCAGGAGTGGTATAGCAGGATCTTCTGGAAGTGAGGTGCCCAGTTTTCTGAGGAACCGCCAGACTGATTTCCAGAGTGGTTGTACCAATTTGCAACCCCACCAGCAGTGGAGGAGTGTTCCTCTTTCTCCACATCCTCTCCAACACCTGCTGTCTCCTGAATTTTTAATCTTAGCCATTCTGACTGGTGTAAGGTGAAATCTCAGTGTTGTTTTGATTTGCATTTCCCTAATGACTAATGAAGTTGAGCATTTTTTAAGATGCTTCTCCGCCATCCGAAGTTCTTCAGGTGAGAATTCTTTGTTTAACTCTGTACCCCATTTTTAATAGGGTTGTTTGGTTTTCTGGAGTCTAACTTCTTGAGTTCTTTATATATATTGGATATTAGCCCTCTATCTGATGTAGGATTGTGCATTTATTATTTTGAATTCATTTTAGTCACTGTGATTAATCCAGGAGATTTCATGTATTTTTAAAAGTTATGGTATCAAAATGTATTTAGTGTGTGTGTGTGTGTTTGTGTGTGTGTGAGTGAGTGTGTGTGTGTATTTAATGCACATGCATATGTGTGTGCGCACATGTGTTTTAATAAGTCAGAGAATAACACTAATCAATTCTCTCCTTCTATCATGTCAGTTCAAATTCCACATGATTAGGTGGAATTTGTTTGGCTCTTCCTTTTGATAGATTGGAGGTTTTGATTAAATTCAGGATACTGGTCTGGTAGCTATTGCTTTCATTCATGAAGAAATCTTGCCAACCAATCTTTTTATGTTGAACCTACATTTACACTCATTGTCACTCAAGCACCACATTTTACAATGGAGTACATTATTGTCATTGTACATGTGTAGGTTTATAAGAGGATATAAATGACATTCATTCATCACTAGAGTGTCACACAGACTAGTTACCCTGCCTTAATAACCCTACTTCCACCTATTTACCTATTTCTTCCAGGGTTCCAGGAAGCATTAATATATTTACTATTGATAAGCTATGGCTTTCAGAAATGTTGCTGGAAACAGACAGCATGTAACCTTTCTTTCATCTACTCTCATGTGTTGAAATTTCATTAATGTTTTTTGTTCTCTCAGCATCCTCTAGCTTATCTTCATACATTATACTACTGAAAACACTGTTTCCAAGTTTGAGCAGGTACTGATAAAACATAGATTGACCCCTGTACATACGTACACACACACACACACACACACACACACACACACACACACACACACACACAAATAAAATATTTAAAAATCACCTGTCTCTTAATTGTAGTCATTAGTATATTTGGAGGCCATTTTTATTTAAATACTTTACTGCTTGGCATATACGAATTGTGCACAGGTGCCTAATCTACTAGATTTGGAATTTTTGAAATAAGTATTATCTAAAGGATGCCACATATTACCAATATACTGATAGTAATTAATTCCTGACACTTTCCTGTAAAATGTAATACACACTGATTAATTTATTCTTACTTAATATTTGAGAAAAACATCATCTTATTTCTGTGCAATAGGCACTCTAGAAATACAGACATATAATTCTGTAGTTGTAATATAGAGAATAATCATGTGAATAAATTTCCCAGAAATACTCTCTCTCTCTCTCTCTCTCTCTCTCTCTCTCTCTCACACACACACACACACACACACACACACACACACACACACCTACTTTTCTGAATAGTTCACAAGGCTGATAAATGAGAATTGCAATTGTAAGGAGTGGGAATGAAGACCTATAATCAAGCAATCCTGAACCCTCTTTATTTCACTTAGAATATTTTCCTAGACCACATTTGTCTGACCTGACCTTTTTTGACCTTTGTCTGACCTGACCTTCTCTGACCTTTGTTTGACACCACATCCTCTGACCTATGTCTGACCTCACATCCTCTGGGGGAGGGGGGATCATTCTGTTTAGCTTTTGGAGTGTCTTCTTCGCAGATCACTGGCTATGTGCAGCTTAGCAGCTAAGAACACCCTCAAAGAGCATCTGGCACTAGTTTCCTCTTCTGAAACCTGCCTTCCTGGTGTTCTCCTGATGATTTTGTTCTGGGACTGAGACTTTCATGTAATGTTTCTTGGGTGGGACCTGTTATTTGAATGCAGATTGAATCCATGTTCCTAAGCCAGGGTCACTAATACATGACTCACAGTATGGTAGCTCTTATTCCATTTTCACTAAGTGATGTTATTTTGCCTTGGTCAGATTACTACAAAACATATTCATAGTCCAGGGGAGATAATGACCAACTTCTAGAACAGTTAGGAAGTAAAGCATCAGAAATGAGTTTTGCAAACCTAAAGTAAAATTCAGGTGAAGAACAGATGGGCTGCCAGCCCCTAGAACCAGATATCGTGCGGAGGCAACAACAGTCACAGGAGCCTGCCCAGGAATGGTCTTTATTTACGAAGAGTGATTTTGTAAGTGGTATTTTGGGGGAAATTCAAAAATGTACTGCTAGATCTGCTTCCAATGGGCCATCTCTCCAGTGGTGCTGCTGGCCTGCCAACTATGCAGCCCCTACTGGGCCATCTTCCCAGGTGGGGGTCCCGAATACCTCTCACTTCCATGCAACACCCAACACATGCCATGATCTGCCACCGCAACACCTAATTATCTAGTAGAATCAAGACTCTTACAGCTTAATTAACTGATCGGATTTATGTATAAATAATATCACAATTTACAAGATGTCAATACAATAATTTTAGAATCAATTGGTAATGATAAAGCTTTATCCCAATCTTTCTTTCCTTTTTTCTTTCCTTCTTTCCTTCCTTCTGTCTTTCCTTCTTTCTTTCTTTCTTTCTTTCTTTCTTTCTTTCTTTCTTTCTTTCTTTCTTTCTTTCTTTCTTTCTTTCTTTCTTTCTTTCTAGATTTCCAGATTTCTAGATTCCTTTATTGTTATATCTAAATACACTGTAGCTATCTTCAGATGTACCAGAATAGGGTGTGAGATTACATTAAGGAAGGTTGTGAGCTACCACGTGGTTGCTGGGATTTGAACTCAGGACCTTCAGAAGAGCAGTCAGTTCACTTAACTGCTGAGCCATCTCTCCAGTCACTCCCCTTTTATCTTTTTTCTTTTATTTTTTTTTTCAGACAGAGTTTCTCTGTATAGCCCTGGCTGTCCTGGAACTCACTCTGTAGACTTGTGAAAATATAGCTCCTTGTGGCTGATAAATGTCACACAGGTACATGTCAGAAGCTATCTTGGTTCTCCTCCTTACCCTCTGGCATGCTCCTTCTCTCTGCCTCTCTTAGCTATCCCCCCTTTCCCTATCTAATCACAGACCTCCTCTGCACTAATGTAATTGGACAGGGAAAATACTGCAACAGTGGTACGGACTGATAAGTTTTCATATTTATCCTTTGGAACTGCATTAAAAGAAATGCTTATATAATGCAAACATATCCATTTAAATTTTATTTATCATTAATCCTGAGTCCTAGGGCTAGAATAGCTAAAAATGGCATGGTCTGACTGAGCATCCTTTATTTCACAATGCGTATACTAAAAAGCTTTCAGGCCCCGGTCACTGAGACTCCACTGATTAGGACTCTCCTTTCCTTTGAACCTCCTCACTTCCAGCTACTCAATCTCTAATCCCCACCCTGTCCCACCTCACACGGCCTGCCTTCCTCTGCAGCTGCATTCAGCAAGCTATATCCACTAAGGAGAGGGAATCACATTGTATGCCTGTTACCCAGAACCTCCAATTTTTTTACCACTTTGCTGATGCAAATGAGGGTGATAACCTACTCTCGGTTGGCACAGAGGATTATATCCATATAAGAACTCAACAAAAAATGGCAGGAAGACCCTTACTACTTCCAATGGGATCTCTGATGATTATGATGAAAAGAAACTACTGAAGGAATTTAAGGAAACTTTCCTTCATTGTTACTGTAACTGAGCGTCCAGAATATGAAGAAGTAATCCATCTACAAGATAACTAGTGCGAGAACGTATGTCAGCTCCTGATAGAGACTGGAGTGGCTAAGGACGGTCAGCTGAAGGTTCATGTGTTTCAAGTGCTTGTGACTCTCTGAAGCTTAAGTGAGGATTTCCTTGAAACGCATAGATTTTCCCTTGTCTCCTGTCACAAATTAAAAATCCTCACAGGTTTTATAATGCAACCATGTGTGGGTCTTCCTTGTTTCTTTCCTACCTCCTTCCTTTCCTCTCTTTCTCCTTCCTTCCTTTTCCTTTCTCCTTTCCCTTCTTCCTTCCCTGTCCATCTCCTCATTTCCTTTCTTTCCTCTCACCCTTTCTATCTTTCACTTTTGCCAAATTTAGCTTCTGCCTCACAAACTTCTAAGGCACATTATTCCAGGAGAAAAAGAAACAACTAGTATTTCAAGAGGTAGTTAATTTATCCTAGAAAACACAATTCTAATATTACAGCTGAGGTTGAAAACGCTACAAATCTGATTAAACTGGAATGGTGACAGCCTTAAATGTCATCTCTTACTGACAATCTGTACCATAGGTTATAACATCCTTTCAGGTAGAAGAAGGTTTTATATTCTATAATAAAGTAGTTAGGCTTTTGCTATTTTGTTTTTGCCTTTCAGAATGAATTTGGCTGAATATTTGAATAGTCATTATCTACGTTGATAAAATGAGAAAATCTAAATACAGTCTAGGTTGTATATGAATTTTTTATCAAAGCGTGTATTCCTACTTCTGTAAATCAAAATTAATATAGTTTTAGTAAATTTAATTACAGTATTATTGAATTTGTTTATACAAATATATTTGCATTAATCATTTAGAACTTTTAATAGAAGTCTTTAAATACAACTGTTAAATAGATTACAAGTTCACTCTTGTAATCTCAGCTACTCAAGAGAGAGAGAGAGTTAGGAGGATTCCCATGTTCAAGAACTGCCCAGATAATTTATTTAAAATTTAAAAAGTAATGCATAAATATAATGCTTAAAAGTGTTTGCCACATTAATCGTGGCACCAAAACATTATTTTATGGGCTCAAAGCATTACATTTCTGTTTAAGATTAGAAAGTTTCTGATATAATTATATAATGATTATTTATATATTATTTAGATTAGGTTTACTTACCTTCAAAAGTGGACTACTCTGATACAAATTAATCGAATCATTCACTTTACATATTTAACTATAAATATTTAAAAATTCTGATATATCCTACCTGTAATTAAATGAAATTAAATGAAATATAGAAACAAATGTGTCTTTCCTCAATAGCCATTACATGAAGCTCTTGTACTGTTTAGAAGCTATAAGTGAACAAAGATAACTTTATAACTAACTTAAATTATTTATTTATTTTTCATGATACTGATATTTCCTTACAACTTGGGGAAAGGGCGCTCCATGCAATCCGAACCTCAAATCTTCAAAGCCGTTCTCTTCATTTCTCAAAGACACTCAGAACACAGGAAGGATTAGCCAAGCCAAGGAAAGGGTTAATGCCATTTGTTTTTTCTATATTCTATTCCCATCAAACCAGAAAATGGTATGAATTTTAATTTATCGATTTACATTTTAATATACAGCATTGACCTTGCACTCACTTAGATGAATGGATTTTACTCTATTTCTAGATTAATTCGAGCACTTTAGTGTTGAGAGGCTAAAAGAAATCCCAAACACAATTTTAAACCAAACAAAAGAATTATGAAACACTCAAAGGGAAAGCTCTCAATGCAGCGTGGCACATGGAGTCACAGGGGCTCTGAAGTGTGAAACCTACCACTTGACACATGGAGATGCATATTTATTTTTATAGCGTAGAATGCTTGTCTGTGGCTGAAATGAGCCACATTGCTTCATTTCCCCACATGGTTGATTTTCAAGCAAGGTAGTGATTGTTTTCATTCGTAGTATGTATTGACTATATTGATATGAATGTATTTGATGTCATTGGATTGCTAACTACTTTAGGAAAAATTCCATTTACACCATTAAAATACCTCTTCTGTCCAGACATGGTGACACACATCTTTAATCTCAGTACATAGGAGGAAGAGGCAGGTGGGTCCCTATGAATTTCAGGCCGACCTGGTCTACCTAACAAGATTTTGACACTGTCAGGAAAGAGGAAAGAGGAGAAAAATAAACAAGGAAATCTGAGACTCAGTTTTATCAGGAGATCTCAGCTGTTCACATTCTGCTTTGAGTTTGTCTACACTGGCTTGAGTTTTTAAACAGAATGTTTAAATCACAAATTACATCCCTGTGTTACATAGTTTTCAGCCACATGTTCAGGCTACATCTCTTCTCTATCAAAGGTGATGCGTATCATAACTTAAGAAATAAAGTTTCAAGAGATTAGTACTAATTTATATTTAAGGAGCTCAATATTTTTAATTTACATATGGATGAATAAATTAGTTAATCTGCATACACACTGTACACATTAAACACATATAGAGACACTGGTTCCTCTTGGTCTATGGAGACACAATTTATGATCTCTCCTGAATGCTGAAAATCAAGGCCACCACCAACTCCTGTATAAACTATGGCTTTCCTATATACAGGAAATTGATCTTGATAGCTTTGGTATTGAACTTCCTGGAGCAAAGGCGACACACATATGTAACCAAAATGGTGGAGTCAGATGGGGCTTATTCTCTGCTGAGATACACCAGCTGCTCAGAAACTCTACACGTTTATTATATATGTTAAACAAAAAGGCAGAAAACCTGTAAAGAGGTAAATAGGATGGGGGATAGTGAATCTCAGTGGGGTGCCTCTGAATGAGGGCAGTTTGAGGCCATAATCATTCTGGATGGGGAATATATTGTTGGTGCCTTTTGCATTCAGACCAGGGAAGACCTTGCTATTTCTGTGGTTCCAAGGCATTGATGTCCTGGGTCACAACCATACCCCTGTCCGTGATATACATTCACTCAAGACCTCATCCACCTTCCCAAGATGTACTAATTTATAAATTAAGCGCAATATGTGACTAACAGTACGCAGGCTGGTAGGATGTTTCAGTTGGAGAAAAGTGCTTGACACCAAACTTATCAGCCTGAGTTTAATTTCCAAAGCTCATATTCAAGGAAAGAACAGACTCCCTCAAGTAGTACTGTGATCTCATGTGTGATTCAGAGTATACGTATGTCTGCAGTTATGCATAATCCACCCCCACAAAAACAATAATTTGCAGGTATTCATTTTATTTTTCTATAAATATATGTGATTATAAGGGAGGGCATAATAAAATGGTATCAAAATCATATTAGCTTTAAACAAAGTTGAAAAAGGCTATAGCAGGGATAGCAAAGTTCTCTAAAACTTAGAACTTCTTCTAATACAACTTCCAAAGATAGAATGTCTTAGATAGACATTGTCCTACTTAGCTTTTTATGGAAGTGATAAAACACCTTGGGAAAAAGCAACTCAGAAAGTAAAGAGCATCTTTCCATTTGCAGCTATAACTGATCATGAAAGAATATCACTGTGGGAACACAAGGCAGGAGTCAGGAGTCAGGAACAAAAGCAGAGGTCATGCAGGAATGCTGCTTACTGGCTTGCTCCCTCTGCATTCTTATACAGCTGAGGACCACCTGCCCAGAATTGGCCCCACCTCTCTTTGGGATGGATCCTCCACATCAATCATTATTCAAGATAGTAATCCTCAAGCATACCCACAGGCCAGGAAGGTGGAGCCACTTTCTTAGTAGAAGTTCTGTCTTCCCAAATGACTCTAGGTTGTGTCAGGTTGAAAAAAAGAAAAAAAAGACAGATTTCTTAGAATAAGGTATGCTATAATAAAGCACTCATTCTTGAGTTGATTTTATAACCTGCCACTTTGCTGAAGTTGTTTATCAGCTGTAGGAGTTCTCTTGTGGAGTTTTTGGGTCACTTAAGTAGACTATCATATCATCTGCAAATAATGATAGCTTGACTTCTTCCTTTCCAAATTGTATCCCTTTGACCTCCTTATGTTGTCTAATTGCCCAAGCTAGTACCTCAAGTACAGTATTGAAAAGATAAGGAGAAAGTGGGCAGCCCTGTCTAGTCCCTGATTTTAGTGGGATTGCTTCAAGTTTCTCTCCATTTAGTTTGATGCTGGCTACTGGTTTGCTGTATATTGCTTTTACTATGTTTAGTTATGGGCCTTGAATTCCTGTACTTTCCAAGACTTTAAGCATGAAAGGATGCTGAATTTTGTCAAATGCTTTTTCAGCATCCAATGAAATGACCATGTGGGTTTTTTCTTTGAGTTTGTTTATGTAGTGGATTACATTGATTTATTTCCGTATATTGAACCAACCCTGCATCCATGGAATAAAGCCTGCTTGATCATGGTAGATGACCGTTTTTATGTGCTCTTGGATTCGGTTGGCAAGAATTTTATTGAGTATTTTTGCATCGATGTTCATAAGGGAAAACTCAAGCAAATCAGTAGCCTTCCTATACTCAAAGGATAAGTAGGCTGAGAAAGAAATTAGGGAAATAGCACCCCTCACAATAGCCACAAACTGTATAAAGTACCTTGGGTTGACTCTTACCAAACGTGAAATATCTGTATGACAAGAACTTCAAGACTCTGAAGAAGGAAATAGAAGGAGACCTCAAAAAATGGAAAAACCTCCCATGCTCAAGGATTGGCAGGATTAATATAGTTAAAATGGCCATTTTGCCAAAAGCAATATATACATTCAACACAATACCCATCAAAATCCCAACTCAATTCTTCATAGAGTTAGAAAGAGCAATTCTCAAATTCATCTGGAGTAACAAAAAACCCAGGATAGCTAAAACTATTCTCAACCACAAAAGAAATTCTGGGGAAATCAGTATCCCTGACCTCAAGCAATATTACCGAGCAATAGTGTTAAAAACACTCAGCCCTCCGAAGTTCTTCATGTGAAAATTCTTTGTTTAGTTCTGTACCCCCAATTTTAATGGGGTTATTGGTTCTCTGGGTTCTACCTTCTTGAGTTCTTTGTATATATTAGATATTAGGCCTCTGTCAGATTTAGGGTTGGTGAAGATCCTTTCCCAATCTGTTGGTTGACATTTTGTCCTTTTGACAGTGTCCTTTGCCTTACAGAAACTTTGTAGTTTTATGCGGTCCCATTTGTCAATTCTTGCTCTTAGAGTGTAAGCTATTGTTGTTCTATTCAGGAACTTTTCCCCTGTGCACATGTCCTCAAGGGTCTTCCCCAGTTTCTTTCCTATTAGTTTCAGTGTGTCAGGTTTTATGTGGAGGTCCTTGATCCATTTGGAGTTGAGCTTAGTATAAGGAGATAAGAATGGATCGATTTGCATTCTTTAGCATGCTGACCTCCAATTGAACCAGCACCATTTGTTGAAAAGACTATCTTTTTTCCACTGGATGCTTTCAGCTCCTTTGTCCAAGATCAAGTGACCATAGGTGTGTTGGTTCATTTCTGGGTCTTCAATCCTATTCCATTGATCTGCTTGCCTGATACTGTACCAACACCATGCAGTTTTTATCACTATTGCTCTGTAGTAAAGTTTAAAGTCTGGGATACTGAATCCCCCTGAAGTTCTTTTACTGTTGAGAATAGTTTTAGCTATCCCGGGTTTTTTGTTATTCCAGATGAATTTGAGAATTGCTCTTTCTAGCTCTATGAATAACTGGGTTGGGATTTTTATGGGGATAGCATTGAATCTGTAGATTGCCTTTGGCAAGATGGCCATTTTAACTATATTAATCCTGCCAATCCACGAGCATGGAAGATTTTTCCATTTTCTGAGATCTTCTTTGATTTTCTTCTGCAGAGATCTGAAGTTCTTGTCATATAGGTCTTTCACTTGTTTGGTTAGAGTCACCCCAAGATACTTTATGCTGTTTGTAGCTATTGTGAAGGGAGTCATTTCCCTAATTTCTTTCTCAGTCTGCTTATCGTTTGAATATATAAAAGCTACTGATTTACTTGTGCTGATTTTTTTAGCCAGCCACTTTGCTGAAGTTATCAGCTGTCGGACTTCTCTAGAAGAGGTTTTAGGGTCACTTAAGTATACTATCATATCATCTGCAAATAGTGATAGTTTGACTTCTTCCTTTCCAATTTGTATCCCTTTAACTTCCTTATGTTGTCTAATTGCTCTAGCTAGGACATCAAGAACTATATTGAAAAGATATGGAGAGAGGGGGCAGCGTTGTCTAATCCCTGATTTTAGTGGGATTGCTTCAAGTTTCTCTCCATTTAGTTTGGTGTTGGCTACTGGTTTGCTGTATATTGCTTTTACTATGTTTAGATATGGGCCTTGAATTCCTTTCGTTTCCAAGACTTTTAGCATGAAATGAAGCTGAATTTTGTCAAAAGCTTTTTCAGCATCTAATGAAATGATCATGTGGTTTTTTTCTTTGAGTTTATGTAGTGGATTGCATTTATGGATTTCCTTATATTGAACCATCCCTGCATCCCTAGGATGAAGCCTACTTGATCATGGTGGATGATCGTTTTGATGTGTTCTTGGATACTGTGGGCAAGAATTTTATTTAGTATTTTTGCATCGATATTCATAAAGGAAATTGGCCTGAAATTTTCTTTCTTAGTTGGATCTTTGTGTGGTTTTGGTATCAGCGTAATAGTGGCTTTGAAGAAGGAGTTGGGTAGTGTTCCTTCTGTTTCTATTTGGTGGAAAAGTTTGAAGAGTATTGGTATTAATTATTCTTTGAACGTCTGATAGAATTCTGTACTGAAATCATCTGGTCCTGTGCTTTTTTTTTGGTCAGAAGCCTATCTATGACCACTTCTATTTCTTTAGGGGTTATGGGTCTGTTTAGATGGTCTATTTGATCCTGGTTTAATTTTGGTAATTGGTATCTATCTAAGAAAATGTCCATTTCCTCCAGATTCTCCAGTTGTGTTGAGTACAGGTTTTTGTAATGGGATCTGATGATTTTTTTGAATTTCCTCGATTTATGTTGTAATATCTCTGTTTTCATTTCTAATTTTGATAATTAGGATACTTTCTCTGTGCCCTTTGGTTAGTCTGGCTAAGGGTTTATCTAACTTGTTAATTTTTTCAAAGAACCAGCTTTTGGTTTTGTTGATTCTTTGTATGGTTCTCTTGGTTTCTACTTGATTAATTTCAGCCCTGAGTTTGATGATTTCCTGTCTTCTTCTCCTCCTGGGTGAATTGGCTTTTTTTTGTTCCAGGGATTTCAGTTGTTCCGTTAATCTTCTAGTGTATGCTCTCTTGAATTTCTTTTTGGAGGCACTCAAAGCTATGAGTTTTCCTCTTAGCACTGCTTTCATTGTGTCCCATAGATTTGTGTATGTTGTGCCTTTATTTTCATTAAATTCTAAGAAATCTTTGATTTCTTTCTTTATTTCTTCCTTGACCAAGGTATCATTGAGCAGAGTATTGTTCAGTTTCCATGTGTATGTGGACTTTCTGTTGTTTTTATTGTTATTAAAGGCCACTTTTACTCCATAGTGATCTGATATGGGAGGCATGGGATTATTTCAATCTTCTTATATTTGTTGAGGTCTGTCTTGTGACCAACTATATGATCGATTTTAGAGAGGGTACCATGAGGTGCTGAGAAAAAAGGTATATTCTTTTGCTTATGTCAAAAGTTGCTCATTTCACTCATTGGTACATTAACAAATTAATAATGAGTATCATCTATATAAACTTCAATCTTAAGCATGGAGTTTGCTAATCTTCCCTTGAGAAAAATTATAATTGACCTATAAGTTATTTGAAGGTTTAATATATATAGAATTTAAACATTTGTTATAGTCATGTAGAATTTTTCTGTTGCAATAGTCAGAGAATGATTATTCAGCACATCAAGAATTTGGGAATTCTTTTCATAGTATGAGACAAAGAAAAGTGTATTCTTTAAATGACATTTTATCTCTACTTGTGTCATTGAATGTTTAGTGCATGTTCACAATAACTGGCAACCAGTATTTGTAGCTACAAATACCAAGAGAGAAAGATTATCTGTAACATTCATTTTTGATATGCCAAGGCTTTTTTACTAAACAGCAAACTGAGTGTAAATAAGAGAGAAACAACTGCTCCATGGGGAAAAGAATGCATTTTCTTATAAAAATGATATCTTTGCTTAAAAAATATTTTTAGAAAGAGACAAAATAAGTGTATATTTTTTTAAACTGAAAAATATGTCAGGATTACCTATTCTGGGAATATTAATGAATTTAAATATTTATGTTATGTACCAGCTCTTTATGTGTGATTTACTTGAGGATTATGCTTTCTGATCAGATTAGTTTAACAGGGATATCAGTGCTTAATACAGTCATTTATATAAAGGGACCTTGTAAACACACAGAAACAGAACCACATGCCATTTCCCTAACTTGTTTTATAATTTGGAGTTATAAAGATGAGGAGATGGTTAAAATTACTGGAAATAAAAAAAATGCAGTTTCAGAGGGGGATAAGGAGAGAAAACAACATAGAGGGAATAAACAGAAAAACGGAGAATGATCCTGTCTGTGAGAACACTCGGAGGAACTCACGGGAACTTGTTTTCACGAAACTCAGCAAAACTTACAGCAACCAGAACTTGAATAAACTCTAGGTATTTATTTATTTTTTGTTAGAAACCCTTTAAAGCAAAATTCTGCCATTTACAGGTATGTACAATCAGGTTTCTAAAGGATGGCCCATTAACTTTTGAGTTACAGGTACATGCTAGCTAGCTGGTGTCTATGGAAAGGAGCTTAAATTGGGAGCGCAAGCAGGCAACATACCCAAACCTGGAAGGCTGGAGCTCACTGCATTTATAGAAACACTCAATTTTCAAACTATTTATCTGTCTGGGTTTATGCTCCACATAACACTCTCTCCAACATTCTTTTCTAAGAGTTTTCAAAGTCACAGCCAAATTGAGTTAATTTGATAGTGAACACTAATCCACCAGACACTTAGGTTTTATTATTTGTGTCCAGTTTGAATAAGAATGGCCCCGTAGGAATGGTTCATAGGGAGTGACAGTATCTGAGAAAGTGTGTCACTGAGTGTGGGCTTTGGCATTCACAAGGCCAGGCCCAGTGTTCTCTCTTCCTGCTGTTTCTGGATCTGGATGTAGGACTCTCAGCTCCTCCAGGACTATGTCTGCCTGCATGCAAGTGTTTCCTGCCACGATGATAATGGAATAACCTCCCCCCCCCTTTTTTTAGTTGAATATAATCTTCATTTAAATTTCCAATGGTAAAACCTTTTCCGATATGCCCCCTCCTCAAAAACCCCCAACCTCTCCTCCCACCCCCTGCCTCCACCCCTCCACCTGACTCACTCCCACCTCCCCCCCTCGATTTCCCTATGCTAGGGCATCTATTGAGCCTTCACCCGACCAAGGACCACTCCTCCCACTGATGCCCAACAAGGCATTCCTCTGCCATAATTTTGTGTTCCCCTTGTGTTCCCCTTGGTTGATGGTTTGGTCCCTGGGAGTCCTGGGGTATCTAGGTGGCTGATATCGTTGTTCTTCCCATGGGGCTGTAAACCACTTTAGCCTCTCTGGACCACTCTCCAACTCCTCCATTGGGGACCCCACACCCAGACCAGTGGTTGGCTGCTAGCATCTGCCTATTTATTTGTGAGGCTCTGACAAGGAGACAACCGTAGCAGGGAGACTACCTTTTGGTATACACTTGTCCATAGTAGTGTCGGGGTCTGGTGACTATTTATAGGATGAATCCCCGGGTAGGGCAGTCTCTATGTGGCCTTTACTTCAGTCTCTGCCCCAGACTTTGTCTTCTTTAAAGCCAGCTGCAATTCGATGTTTTTCTTTTTAAGGGTTGCCATGATCATGTTGTCTATTCGCAGCAACTAGAACAATAACTAAGATAGCTCGTATTGACCATATTTGCCTGTGGTGTATTTGAAATCCATTTCTCTTATCCTTTCCTTCTATTATGTTGCATCTCAAAGCAAATGGCCGACCCCTGAGCCATCTTTTTCTTCATTCAGAAAAACACATTGTATTTTTCCTTCAGAGTAAAACAGACCTCACAAGAACAATGTAAGTCTCAACTGCATATATACAGAAAGTATATTTTTATTTGCTTATATATTTTTCTTTGGCTTTTCTATAGTTTATCTCCTGGTAGAAAATATTCTGGTAAGCCTAATAATGGTATCTCTTCTCCTCAGCAATAAACCATATTTTTCTTTATACGACATTTGCTAATTATTCAGCATTCCAGACTCACAACAGTTCTGCCACTCTCCAGCTCTAAAACAATGAAGGCAGGGTCAGTCTTTTAAGCAAGGTCAAAAGTAAATTAAAGATAACTGAGCAACAACCGATCTTTTCCATATACAAGCTCCTCATTGATATAGTCCATATTTCCTGAGTATCTAATTCATCTGGAAAAAGCATAGGAGAAAGATCAAAAGAAGGAAGAGAGTTTTAATATGGTATTGATGCAAAACAGAATTCTGCTGTCAAGTATAATATGTAAGAAAAACTGTAGGTGTGACTGACCAAAGGCATTATGTATCACAGAGCTGTTAATATCCTCTGGAGTTTGCATTATCTCTTTCAGGATATAGACCCATTAGTGAGAGTAATATAAATAGATACTTTTGCTTAAGTTTGCAAGTTAGGGTGGCATTGTTTAGAGTGGAACAGAAACTAAAGGATCAGGGCCTAGAAATAACTAACCTAGGGATTATTTAAAAAGCCTGTGATGATCCAGAATTAAAAACAGAAGTGATAGGCTAAAGGAATTGACTAACGATATATAAACAATTAGATTTGAGTGGTATCATTCATGTGGAATAAATGAGCAAAAGTACCACATGCATCAATACAGGGAGAAATTTCAGGGTGTTTGAGGAAGTTTTCAACTCATAGAATAAAGAGAGACAAGTCACTCATGATCAGAAATGTAACCAATTGGAGTGGGAGAAAAGGGAAATAGCTTTTGATATCATATTTTCTTCATTTAGTCACAGCTGACTAAAAGGAAGTTGAAAATGAAAATTTGAAACTAAATTTGGCTTAGAAAACATATTAGAATTTGTTAAAATGTAGCTTAGGGCTTCTAAATGCTGGTTTTAGAATCATTTGGATGAAAAAGTCAAATTTAAAAAAAAATAGAATATGAGAGAATACCCCTGGCTTGAACCCTATGATATACACTTTATACACTTTTTCTAAGTGAAAAACTTATTGGGAACCTCTTATAAGAGTAGTTAGGGGATTACCAGGACAAGGAAGTGGGAGGGGGTTGGTTGGGAATGGGTGGAGGGAAGCGGGCTTATGGGACTTACGGGGAGGGGGGAATGGGGAAAGGGGAAATCATTTGAAATATAAACAAAGAATATAGAAAATTAAAAAAAAGAGTAGTTAGTAACTCCAATAATACTTCTTGACATTAAGGATTGACAAGTCAGTGTGGTTTGGCAAACACAGCCATGAATTTAAAATTAGGAGAATTCTCCTGAAGGTTTATTATATAGCAACAGGGATCCCAAAGAGAAAATTATGAAGTTCAGGTGTATATACAGATAGATAATCCATTTGCTTCACAAACTGCCTGTAAATATCAACTACCTTAAAAACTTGAAGTTAAATACTGTATCAAAAATAAATATGCTTTTTAAATTATATTTTTGAGGAGAATAACAAATGCCTTAGTATATGTGTGTGAGCACTCACATTGTTGTGCATGACTTATACAAATACATATATGCATACATAAATATGACATATAGACAGATGAGACAAGCCTTTGAGTGCATGTACAGTGCTATCCATGTCTGAAGCCAGGCCGTTGTACACTGTAGACTAATTTTCTACCACTGAGCTACATCCCTAGCCTAAGATATATAGCTGACAATGGAAATTTATAAATACAAGTTATAACCTCAAACATTAGTATATGATAAAGGTCTATGGTTTTGAATATATTAGTCCACTTCCCTATAAAATTTCAATATATAATGGACAGAACTTCAGATAAAGAATTGTGTAGGGAAAAATAATGGTGTAGAAAGTCAAAGGCAGGGGAATGACAAAATACTGAGTTAACTGAAATGTCATGTCAGGAATTAGAACCTCAGATGACACAGGGGCAAGGTCACAGGGTCTAAACAGGATTTCCACAAAACTCAGTAACCGCAAGGGACTGGACACAAGGTGCTATAATGATGAGCTGCTGAGATGCAAGGAGGATTATTTCAACATTTCTAAAGCAATATAGATTTTTTTTTTGTAAATTGCTAAGCCAAAACTTTTAGAATGTTTGTAACTTCATTATATAGATTTAATTCATAAACTGTCTTGAGTATTTGATTTATCTGGAAGTTTCAGTATTTATATTCTGGTTTGTGAACAAGTATGTGTTAAGCAACTTAAGGGGACAAATATTTATTCTGGCACATGGTAGAGCATACAGACCACCTTCAGGGAAAGCATGGGAGCAGGCAAAGGAGGGCAGACAAGAACTTGACCTGAATTACCACGCCCAGACCCACCTCCACACCCAGTTTTCACCAGTGAATTCCTACTTTCTAGATAATCTACAA
Source organism: Apodemus sylvaticus (assembly GCF_947179515.1). NCBI lineage: Eukaryota > Metazoa > Chordata > Mammalia > Rodentia > Muridae > Apodemus > Apodemus sylvaticus. Next base: position 125,439,069 of record NC_067478.1, on the reverse strand, counting down.
GGCCCCCAGAACAGCGCCAGCACTTACTGGCCAAGTACTCAGTCACATGAATATGTGGAGTCATTTCCCCTTCACACCAGAACAGCTCTCTGCCTTTGTGTTTCAACAAAACTTGCAGGGCGAAGAAGTCATCATAAAATGAAGTTTGGCTACTTTTGAGCTTCTCACGGCAGCGAATACCATGGCAGTGAGGCTGGATTATTTATTTGTGGCATGCAGCATTTTCTCAGTGCTGGGTAATTTATACAGCAAAATTCTACCCTAGTCCCTGTAAGTGGGAACTAGTTCATCTAAAAACTTCCTACTACATATAATGATTTTGGCCTATTTATTTATACTGGTTTATGTGTGTTACAGGAATCAAGAATGCGAAGACAAACAAAGGAAAGAAACAAATCCCTGTCTGAATAGAAATCATCTTTCCAGGAAGAAGAAAAAACCAAGTTTGTTTTAATTCTAATGGGGCTGTGATAATTACAGGACACCAGGGACATTAACCTGTTATGTATTTAGCATATGCTTGGAGCTGTTGAAGATTGTACATATCAGATGCTATCTATACATAAAGGAATGGGGTATAGTGATATTAAACAGGTCATGGTAACTTGGACTTCACATCACCAAGTATATAAGACTAGTGTATGCTCCTCATCCCTGCCTAATCTACATTCTTACTGGTGACAACAAATTATTGATCAAGCAAAGAGTCTGTTGATGTTGCACCTGAAAGGTAGGTAGTATCAATCCAAGTCAAAGAAATGAGGTAGGAATGTGATTCAGACAGTGGGAACTCGAAAGTAATAAGCAACTTCATTTCTAACAAGATTCTGAAGCAACATTGATTCCAAATTTAGGCTCTGAGCAAAGACTCCATCTACTCTTTGATTGGCTTTGGGAGATATTTTATCTGTGGGAAGCAGATGGGTGTTTTATGGAATTATAAAATATCATTGTGAGTTATTATTGTGTTACTTTTTATTGCAGTTTGAGAATGGTATTTGTTACAAAGTCTATATTTCTTTTAGTTTTTGTTAGTGGCATTACTATAAATATAAAACGTACTTATTGTGGTTACAAAAGATATATGTGCATCTTGTGGAATGGGACAGCAGAAGCAGAACTGCAAGGCATAGTAATGGTCATGTCGTCAGTGATGGCCATCCTGGGCTCCTGGAGACTAAAAGCAATAAGTCGTAACTGTCAGTGTTTAGTCTTTAAGAATTCAAGTCGATAGCGTGGTGAAAATTGTGTATCTATTTACTTACTATTACTTTTTGTGGTGTTGAAGATTGAACTAAGGCCTTTTGAATGTTAGCCACATGCTTTAGCAATAAGCTACTTCCCTCACCGAGGTGAGAAACAAAGCCTTTTGAAAGCTCTATCTGTACATTTAATTTGTATATGACTTTAAAACTAGAAGTTCTTTAATCCTTGAGTTTCCTGTAACATTTCTATTTTAAATTTAAAATTTGGACATTTCTGTTACTTATATCACTAAATATGCTTTCAATTAAACTTACACAATATTTAAACATCTTGGAACAATGCTTTTGTTTAGTAAAAAAAAAATCCCAACTTTTCCCCTTTTTCTATAATTTTAATAAATTTATTTATATCTTTATTGTGTATGTGTGTGTATGAATGATGTATGTATGCATGTGTGTGTGTGTGTATGTATGTATGTATGTATGTATGTATATAACACAGGTATATGGTTGCTTAAGAAATCCATGAGAGGGTTCTAGATCACTTGCAGATGGAGTTACAGGAGGCTGTGAACTTTGTGACAGGGATGTCAGACCCCTAGGAAGAGTGAAATGTCCTCTTAACCACTGAACCATTTCTCTATCCCAGACTTATTTTGTTCATGTATATAGATTGCTCATTTTTTGTAAAAGATATACCTCTGTATATTTCTGATTTCTCAAGGTATGAAAATATTTTGTGAAAAAAAATTAGTAAATATCTGGATATTTTAAGCATGTCTTTCTATATAATGACTAAAGACAATATGAATTTAAGCAGGCCAAAAGTCTATAGATGTTAATTTATCTCTAAAAAAGAAAGGACAAAAGCCAGACCGCAGTCAGGCTTGCCACCACAGTAGCTGTCATTTGGGCCTTGAGATTTTTGAAACTAGCTGAGACAGCAACCACTCCCTGCTAGTGATGGCTGAAGTCACTGTTCAAAGCTTCCCCTGTAAATCATGACATTCCCGCAGGTGAGGGTGCAGTTTGTTCACATGGAAGAAGCATTCCATACTTACAATCTTGAGATAACACAGATAGATTAGTTTCCATTTCCTGAAAAGTTCTGAAGTTGGTAATAGTCAGTAAATAACTTTGGCCAAGACTTTCCAACACCAAGAATATGTGGGTGGTTTCTTTAAGGGTAACTGACACCCTAAAAAAACAGTCGATTTTCTCATATTTCAGGACACCAAGAAGTCTTAGCTTCAGTACATCAAGGGCATATGGGCTTATTTTGACCTATAATGCATATTTAAATATATTTGCTATTTTATTATGCATGCTTATGCTGAATAACTTCAACATAGATCATAAATAAAACTATGTGATGCTATATTGGTGATATGAAATGAAGATCTACATCTCTTTAAAAATAATAGAGTATCTAGGATTATATCAGCTCATTTCAGTGCGAACATGTGCTCATTTATCCCCAATTCCCCTACAGGAACAGCTGCTTAATCTTAGAAAATGAGCACACTTTTAAATCTGTGATTATGCTCAAAGGCAGAACAGAACGCTTCCCAAATGGGTATGCTGAGGAGGGCAATCACTAATGGAGTCCAAGAGATTCTTAGCACATGTCTTCTGGCTATGATACACTTTTCTTACCACACCTCTTGATAGATGTATATACCTATTGGATGATGGGAGAAAACTGCAGACCTAGTTATAGTTAAAGCTTTTAATAAATAGAACACCAAAACTGCACTGTCTTCTTTATGATGTCACCATTCTCTTTTATATTATATTTGATTAAGGTTTAAGGACAAAATATTTTTATTTAAAAAAACAGCTAGTTTTATTTTAAAACAGTATTTCCTAAAGTATGCAGCCATGTAATGAGGTAGAGTTCTAGGTCCAAGAAGGTGAGATATTTTGTCTTCTGGTATTCAGATTTAAAGTATCAGAGTTAATTTGTAACAAATAAAAAGTGCAGAGTTTTCACTGCAGATGCCCAAAGAACTTTTAGTTCAATGAATATTGAAATATTGTGCAGAATGGTAATCCAAATATTAAGAAGTTTGTTTTTTTCTCTGTATAGCTGTGAAGGATTGATCCAGTCTCAAATACTCCATGGCTATTAAAAAGTAAATGTACTGGTTTGCACTATCAGTCATGTTACATTTAATGAGTCCAATTCTTCATCAAAAGACAGTTTCTCTAGTATCTTTGCCTATTTGCAAATCAAAGATTTTCCTGTGAACTGCTAGACAGTCAAAGGCAATCACGGGATTGGTGTAATAGTAAACCAAGAGGATGTATTCACAAGTCTGAGCATCCTGAAGGGCTTCAACTCTAGCTTTCTCCTTTTCTGAGTGACAGCAGCCTTATTACAGCGAATTCCTTACAAAAGAATGGTACACTTCAAATATTTATGCTCTGCTCATCACCATACTAATTGGAACTAATTAAGAATCTATTTGAATTAATGAAAGCCAGAAAGTCAGGATTTATTTTAGGGTATATCAGTCTTATTTTCAGGAGATAGTTGAAATGGTGTTTCCAATGACATTTTTGCTAAAGTGTAACATGTAGAAAAAGAGAAATGAAAACACTTGATTCTCTCTCTGCCCTCTGCTATTGTTTCTACTGAGCTTTCTCAATGAATATGCTCAAGGTTCTGTCAGTTCTGCTGACAAAGTTGGGGGAGGAACTTGAAGAATCCATAGAGGGATTTTAGTCTTAATGCTTTCTAAAGTCAACAAAGCAGTGCTGGCTCACAAGAACTGCAGTGCTGGGCAGGGTGATCACGAACCACAGTGAGGAATCAGATTATATAAATTATACTCAGTTGTTCATTCAATTACAACAGCCACAATCCCAGTGTCACTGGATACCATCATTACTAAATAATGCCTTTAGCAGCACCAGTAAAAGTTTTTGAGGTGGTAGACATCAGTTCAATACACTTAGAAACCTATACTAATTATGAAATGAAATAAAATTCACCTATCATTGATTACACTAACATAGATGGATATTATAACATAGTTATACTTTAAGCTCAATATCTTAAAGAAGGTGTTATGCTCAGCCAAATCTAAGCATTATTATATAATATGCTAATATATAAAACTATGTATTCTGAAAGATATCATAGAATCAGAAAAATTATATGTAGCAAAGAAAAATGCACATTGTAAGAGAAAAAAAGACCTTGGAGCAGGCTCTTTTACACTCAGGAATCCCTGCTGCTCTGAAGCCCCCAAGAATCTAGTAAATACATAATGCTTCCTTATGGAACCTTTGATCATAGTTACTGACTGAATGTTTACATAGAAAGATAATTTGAATTTATTCAAGGAGCTAAGCAGGCATATTCTACAGGCATATTTATCTGTGTTACACTCTATAATCTTCACATATTCTTGTGTGAATAAAAGAGACCTACCAAGGACATTTAATAATAAAGAAAAAAATTATTATTATTGAAGGGTGGTTAAGGAGGAATATTACTCTATGGTTCAGGTTGCCTGGAAATTAACTATAGACTCCACACTGACTTCCTACTTTTAGCAATCTTCCAGTCTCTGCCTCCAGATTGCTAGAAGCATAAGCACTTGCCATCAATTTCAACTTGAAATACAAAGAAACTAAGTGTAATTGGCCCAATGCACTAAGATTAATTAGAAAGCTACTGTACCTACTATATGGATAAAGAGTTATTCCACAAAAAACGGTAGTAGAACACCATCTTCAGGGGATTGTTGTGCATTTGGTTTAATACTTGCATTATGTGTTCCTAAACTGCATGTGAGATGCTGAGGGTCCCTGCCCCCAGTTAGCTCTAATTGGTAAATAAAGTTGCCGGCAGTCAGTGGCTAGACAGGGAGACAGAGGTTGGACTTTAGGATCTGTGGGCAAGGGGATCAAAGAAGGATGGAGGATTGCCATTGCTAGAAGAGAACTAAGATACAGGATTGAGAGCTCTTGAAGAGAACACTTACAATCATGTAAGAGCTAGGGAAGAGTCCAGCCCCATCGTCCCGTATGAGCCTGGGGTAGCAAAGATGGGATATATATTTTAGTAAGTAATAACTTAGGAGTATAGGAGGGAGGCATTAGCAATGTGGGAGCTTGGAAGTGACCCAGCCATTGTACTGGTTAAGGCATATTAAAACAGAAGGCTGCATGCCTGTGTCTTTCATTCAAGAACACAGAGCATTTGGAGGGGCAGCAAGGGAACTTGCACTGCCACAGCTGGAGAGATGGGAGAGGATTAACCAACTACATCTACAGGGGACTGTGAAGATTATCACTGCGTCTGTGAAGTCCCAAGGGGGATAAGACCAAAAATAATAATAAAAAAAAGTGAGTGATAAAATGCTGTGTCAGCATGGCTATGCTAATAGAGGAGTTTTTTGCATTTTTACTAGGAGAAGTCACTGCTGTAGCATAAGTAACACTTATATACCTCATCACAAACATTCTTTGCTAATCCCAACTAGTACTTACTCCTATGTCCAACTGCTCACCTCATCGCCAAGTCTTGGATATCAGGGATTCATTTTGGGTATCTATATATGTAGAGGTCTTTGATTTGAAATAATTCTGTAAAAATGAAACTAGGTATTATGATAATATATATTATTCCTTGAATTGATTTTACTCAGATAATTATTGTGGAATTAATCTCATTCTTTATGAACCAACATTTTAAGCATTTTATGCTTTATTGAGCAGCACCCTATCAAGTAGACAGTCTGTTTACCTTGGCACCTGTTGATGGGCACTCAGGTTGTCTATAGTGTTCAGATATAACTACCTGCAATCAACCATGAGGATAATTGCTTATGTCTTCCTGGAATTAATGCCTGTGTTGGAAATGAATGATCTGAGAGGGCTATACTTTACAACTTAACCAAAATAGTCTCCAAAGCATAGAGACAATTCCAAGTCCTGGGAGCAAAGACTGTGAAATTCCAAGTTGACCTATTCCATATTTATCATCCTAGGTTGGCCAATTTTTGATAGTTGCAAGCCATTGGTTGAAACATTTGACAAATTTTAAAATCACTTTTTAAAGGCCAAAAAGGTAAAAACTATTAGTGATTGTAACCTAGTCAGGAGCAAGTGTCTTTACTTAAAATTATAACTTTTCTTCATGGATGTTTCAAAATTCATACTTGCTATCTAATACCCTCATGAAAACTGTATTTTTTATAAAAAAAAAATAGCATAAGACGTGCAGTGCCCACACCTGTCGATATGCCAAGATGAACTGAGTAAAATTTCATAAGGTTGCACACTTAGATGTGGAGCTATATAGGTAGCCTCTGACTACCAAGGGAGAGAGAAGTTTTTTGGGGAATGATATTCCAATCCTAAGTAGTTGTACCTATGCACATGTTAATAAGACTCGGAATCATATATATATATATATATATATATATATATATATATATACACACACACACACACACACACACACACACACATCACACATCACACAGGGCAATATCATATATTCTTCTCTACATGCTACAGTTTTTGCTTCTGTATTCCCTCTGAAATGCTTAAGCCCCTTCACTTATCAGTAGTCATAAAAGTGCTGTTATTGCTTCTTTCAAAAGTGGAAACATGCCACAAAGGCTTCATTGTTTTTTTATTCTATCCCTTTTCTGTAATAACAGTCAGATATCTAGTAGATTTTTACAGGCAATCGCAAGCTCACCAGTGAAACAGAAACAAAGGAAAAAAAGAAGTGATAGAGGACTGGGTTCTACACACCACGTCACATTTTACCTCAAACACGTTAATGAGTCAAACACATCAAACATTCATATGTTTTGTATTCAGGTCATCTAAAAGTACAATTATTTCTCCTATATTTCCATGTTAATTCTTATGTAATTCCATTTTTCCTATGGTATACAGCCTGCTTATTAGATTTCAAACATGATCAGCAGAATGGGATAGCCAACAGAGACCCTTGACCCAAGGCCTGAAAACCTGAATTAGATCCTGTAGTCTCACAGAGAAGGAAAAAGTCAACTCTTAAAAGTTTTCCTCTGATCTCTACACATATTAGATGGCAAATGTACTCAAAAGCACATGATCTTAGGAGATAAATGTAATTTTAAAATATTAAAAAGAGAAGGAAAGGGAGGCTACTGCCGGGAAGGGAGGAGGTAGACTAATGGCATATCTGGATCCCTCCCCACCACTGCTCGTCCAATTCTAACCTCCCCACAGTCTTACTCTTCTTCTGAGGCTGACTAGTTGCTGAGTCCTCCTCTCTGCCACACCCCACCTCCAGTGGACCAAACAGATAGTCACCTCCTAACTTTTAGCCCCTGACTCAGTCATTTATCTCAAACATCCAATGCCAGCCAATACTCTCTGGAAACCACAGGCCACTTGTGCCAGGGAAGCACTGACTGCAGATCTCCTCCACCTCTCCCTCTAGTCTCTAATCCTCTAGTCCCATCCCCAGCTCTGGAGTAGAATATCTGTTAACACAGCCCCTTCTTTATCCCCCATCTCCAGGGGATTATATCAGTCTTCCCTCCTGAAGCCCCCATCCCCAACTCACTGCAGTACCCAAGCTCCTAACCCCAGCAGCCACTCCCTGGGAAACTCCAGGCCACTCTGGTAGTGGAAGAGAGTGAATAAGTAAACCTTAGATCTTTACCTCTCACTCCACTCCACAAGTCAGTTTTCCCAATCTCATCCCCAGCTCTAAGGCAGACTTGTTGCAGCTACTCTTCACCCTGTGTTCCCATTCCTGGGAACAGAGGAGATCCTGGTGGAAGATCCTCTTTCCTCCCTTCTGTGAACACCCCATCTTCCACCCCATAAATATTCCTTTGTGTCAGTTCCTAATATCCAGAAACATATTTTACCTGACACACCAGTGGCTATACCTTTGGACCCCAGAAGGCTTTCTTTCCAGAAACTCAAAGCCACTACTCTTTCCTAAGAATGAGAGATAGCAAGAGAAACCAAGGAACAAAACACCTACACATATATGAACACCCCTTCTCCCCCACACCACCACCACTATAACCACCATCACCACCATTAAAAACAACAAAAAAATGACAAGAATCAGCAAACACTCCTCATTAAGATTTTTCAACATCAACGGTCTCAGGGCCACAATAAAAAGACATAACTAACAGAACTGATGTGAAAACAGGATCCACCTTTCTGTTGCATCCAAGAAATATATCTGAACATCAAATATAGATATCACTTTCTGAAATAAAGAAAGGTAAGATGTGCTAAGCCAAGGAACCTAAGAAACAAGCTGAAGTATCAATCTTACTTTCTGCCAAAATAGATGTCAAACCAAGACTAATAATAAATAGGGAAGGACACTCCACATTGAAAGAATAAGAGAAGAGACAGGGAAGGAGCCTAAGTACTTAAAAGAAAACTTCACCAAGAGTACAATGGAATTCTTAACATCTACATGCCATATACAAGGGCACTCAAGCTTGTAAAAAGAAATACTACGAGAGCTCAAATGACATATAGAGCCCCTCATACTGATAGGGGAAGAGTTTAATAGGCATATCAGAAAAACTAAACAAAGAAATGCTGGAGCTAACAGATGTTACAAACCAATGAACTGAAAAGATAATTACAGAACATCTTGTCCAAACAAAAATGAGAATAACTTCTCAGCAGCTCATGAACTTTCTCAAAAACTGACTACATACTAGGACATGAAGCAAGTCTCAACAGACACAAGAAAATTGAAATAAGGTTTTATATCACCACAGAATATCCAATTTAGGGAGTCGGGCAGTGTTGGCACATGCCTGTAATCCCATCACTCTGGGAGACAGGGGCAGGCAGATTTCTGAGTTCGCGGCCAGCCTGATCTACAGAGTGAGTTCCAGGACAGCCAGGGCTATACAGAGAAACCCTGTCTCGAAAAAGCCAAATCCAAAAAAACAAAACAAAACAAAACAAAAAGAATATCCAATTTAAACAAAATTAGAAATGAACATAGAAATAAAACATCATATAAAAAATTCAGAGAATCATCAGGACTTTAAAAAACTGCACACCTTCAAATTTAAAAATCTGAAAGAATGAAATAATTTTCTCAATATATATCATTTTCAAAGTTAAATGAAAATGAAGTAAGTAATTTATATATGTCTTTTATAAACCCAAATGAAAGAGAAGCAGTAATCAAAAGTATCCCAACCAAAAGAATGCAGGGTCAGATGCCTTTAGTGTAGAATTCTACAAGACTTTCAAAAAGGTAATGCCAATACTCCTCAAATTATTCTGCAAAACAGAAGCAGAGGGAATATAGCCCTATTCATTTTACAAGGCCATAGTAGGCCTAATACCAAAACCACATAAAGATCCAACAAAGAAAGGCAATTATAAACCAATTTGCTCTGTGAACATAACTGTATAACATTTTAATAAAATACTTACAGATAAAATTAATGCATCAAAACAATCATCCACCAAGATTAAATAGGCTTCATCCCTGAGAGGCAGGAAAGATTAAACAGTTGTAAATCAATCTTTGGCAAAATCTAAAACTCCTTCATTGATAAAAGGCCTAGGGATACAAGGGACATACCTCAACACAATAAATGCAGTTCTCAGAAAGCCTATATCCAACATCAAGTGAAATGGGGAGAAACTCAAAAAAATCTCACTAAACAGAACAAGACAAGGTTGCCCACTCTTTCCATATCTATTCAATATACTTGACATCTTAATTAGATCAATAAAACAACTGAAATAAATAAAGGCAATACAAATTGGAAGGAAGAAGTCAAAAAGTATTTTTATTTATGTAATATCATACTATATATAAGTGACCCTAAAATTCTATCTGGCAACTCCTACTGCTGATAAACTTTCATCTACATAGCTCAATACAAAATTAACTCTCAAAAATCAGGAGTCCTCCTATATAAAATGGAAAGAATGAAATCAGTAAAATGAAATCTTTCACAATGACCTCAATAAACTATCTTGGAGTAACTCTAATCAAGAAAGTGATGGACTGGAATGATAAAAATTCAAGTCACTGAAGAAACAAATTAAAGCAGAAATCAGAAGGAAAAGACCTCCCATCACCATGGATCTGTAGTCTTAATATAGTGAAAATAGCGATCTCCCAATAGCAAACTACAGAGTCAATGCAATCCCTATCAAAATTGCAACAGAATTCTTCACAGATCTCACAAGGGCTATTTTCAGCTTCGTATGGGAACACAAACTGGGATACCTAAAATAATTTTGAGGAAGAATAGAATTGTAAAAGACATAACTATCCCCAGTTTCAAATTGTACCACAAAGCTATGATGATGATATAACAATAACAATAATAAGAAAAACAACAATAATAATAAATAATAATAGCCCGCATAGTATTGGCATAAAAACAGACACATTGATCAAGGGTAAAGAATTAAAGTGCAAGACATAATCTACACACCTGTGGATACCTGATATTTGATAATCAAACCAGAAATACACACTGGAAGAAGGCGGCATCTTCAATATATGTTGCTGATTGTATTGGATATCCACATATAGAAGAATCTAAATAGATCTACACTCATCATCCTGCATAAAATTCAACTCTAAGCAAATCAAAGGCTAAACATAAAACCAGATCCAGTGACCCTGGTAAAAGAGAAAGTGTGTAATAGCCTTAAACTTCTTGGCACAGGCAAATTCTTTTTGAACAAAACACTGTCAGCCCAGGCACTCAGATCAACAGTTAATGAACTGAGCTCATGAAACTGAGAATTTTCTGCACTGCAAAGGAACCTGTCATTCAGCAAAATGGCAGGCCACAGAATGGAGAAAAAGTCTGTACCAATTATACATTCAATAAAGGGTTAATATAAAAAACCCTCAAAAAATTAGACATAAAGACAAATCTAAACAGGAAATTGCAGCGGCTTGTGCTATTAGTACTAATCATGCTTCCCCAAAACTGTAAGAGATGCCCACACATAGATTCTAGGCCCTGCCCTTAGCTGGTTCTGACTGTTAAATAAAGATGCTTGCAGCCAATGGTTGGGCAAGGCAGACAGAGGTGAGACTTTTAGGATTCCTAGGCTGAGGATAGAGAGGAAGGAGGAAGAAGAAGGTCCACCATGCCTGGAGAAGGAGAAGGAGAGGAGAGACTCCATGTCTGAGAAGAGCGAAGGCAGAGGCATGGCTGCCATAGTTGGGCATCCCTCTAGGTCCAGAGCACACAGCTTTTAGTAAGTAATAACTTGGGATTATTGGTAGCAGGTGGATTAACTGCACGGAAGTTAGGAAGTAGCCCACTGCTACTGATTATGGTATTTTAAAATATAAAGGCTGTGTGTGTGTGTGTGTGTGTGTGTGTGTGTGTGTGTGTTTCATTCAGGAACATAATCCATTGGCATGGTTAGCAGGAAGCCACCACTGAAATTGATAAATTAAAAAATACTGCTACAGAAAAATTCTCAAAAGAGGAAGCTCAAATGGCTGAGACACACTTAAAGAAATGTCCAACACCCTTGGTCATCATGAAAATGCAAATCAAAATTACTTTGTGATTTCATCTTTCACCTGTCAGAAAGGCTAAGTCAATAAAAGAAGTGACAGCTCGTGCTGGTGATGATGTGCAAGGAGAGTAGACTCATCTATTGGTTGTAGGAGTGCGACCTTGGTTACTCACTACATAAATCAGTGTGGAAGTTCCTCAGGAAGATGGGACTCAGCCTACTTTAAGTTTCATCTATTCCACTCTTTGGCATATAACCAAAGAACATGTCGCCTAACACCAAGATACTTCCTCAACCGTAATTACTGCTGCTCTATTCATAATAGCCAGAAACTGCAAATAACCTAGACATTCCTCAAGAGAAGAAAGGATAAAGAACATCTGGTACTTACATAATAGAATACTAGTCAGCTGTTTCAAGAAATGGTGTCAAAATTAACAGCAAAATTGTTGGAATTAGGAAAAAAAATCATCCTGAGATATCCCAGGCCCAGAGAGACAAATATAGTATGCATTTACTTATATGTTGATACTAGCTGTTAAGTCAATGATAACCAAGCAATAATCTGGAGTACTGCAAAGATTAGGTATATAGAGATTAAGGGGACACACATAAATCTCAGCTGGAAAGCAAAATAGAGTAAATAGTTATGGATGTGAGCAAGAGAGGCTGGAATAGGAGGGTGAGGTGGGGGCGGAGATGGGAGAGCAGATCAAGGAGTGGAAATTAAGAGATCTAAAGTTATTTATAGGCCATGTGAAGTGCAGTATGAAAACCAAATACTGTAGAAGCTTCCTAAAAGATATGCCTATATGAGGACAGTTTTCTTAGGTTTACTATTGCTGTGATGAAGTACCATGACTAGAGAAACTTGGGAAAAAAGGGTTTATTTGGCTTTCACTTCTCCATTGTAGTCCATCAGTGAATGAAGTCGGGGACAGAAACTCAAACAGGGTCAGAACCTGAAGGCTGGACTCATGCAGAAGCCATGGAGGATACTTTCTCATTGGCTTCATCCTCATGGCTTACTTGGCCTGCTCTTGTAGAACCTAGGATGGCTAGAACATGGATGGGACCTACAGTGGGCTGAGAAAATGCCCTACAAGCTTACTCCCAGGTTTATGGAGGCAGTCTATTAATGGAGGTTACTCTTTCCTTTCAGATAACTTTATCTTGTGTCAAGTAGAAATAAAGCTAACCAGCACAGAGTTCAAAATGAAATTGCCAAAGTAATTGGAGAAAGAATCTCAGCTAATCATTTCTTGTCAATAAAAGAAGATTACAGTTAGGGTTAGGGTTAAGGTTAAGGTTAGGGTTAGGGTTAAGGTTAAGGTTAGGGTTAGGGTTAGGGTTAGGGTTAGGGTTAGGGTTAGGGTTAGGGTTAAGGTTAGGGTTAGGGTTAGGGTTAAGGTTAAGGTTAGCATTATGGGTTATGGTTATTGTTATGGTTATGGTTAATGTTATGGTTAGGGATAGGTTTAGGGTTAGGATTAAGTTACATCTAATTGAGTTGTTGGCCAAAGGTTCTCCATTGGAATCCTCAAACAACCCAATTTCCATGATTGCAGATTGCTCCCCACTAGCTGATAGTAGGACCTGATTACTGAAGGCAATACCTATGAAACTCACTTAACATAGAAAAACAGAGCTAGTGCCTCAAATAGAACCTTTGCCAGTATGTGCTATAGCATTTGGTGTAATAAAGATTGCTGAACACTACAAAAAGAGAAATGTAAACACATCTATAAACCTTTGATTTACAGTAGTATCTTGCCTACAAGATATGCTAGATCAATTGTGGCCCAAATACTATGAGAGTAGTTAGCCACAACCTTACATGACTTAAGGCCCTTTCCATGACATGGAGTCTGTATATAACTCTTCTTAGCTAACCATGAACCAGAGATTAGACAGACCTGGGATCTTGGGGAGAAAACAAATATTACTGTGCTTTTTAAGTCACAATAATGTGAATCCTATTAATATTTCTCTATAATCATATATGCATATGTGCCTTGATTAGCCATAGCAAGTGTCTCTGACCTCTTTCTAATGTTTAGTTGTAACCACATCTTCATCGGTTTCAGTCTGCAATTTGGTAGAGTCTCTGCTAGGACGGTTATACTAGGCTCCTGTCTGCAAGCATAGCAGAGTACCAGTAATAATGTCCAGGATTGGTACTTATCTATGGGATGTTTTTGAGTTGGGCTGGTTAATGGTTGGCCCTTTGGTCCCTGTATTTCTTTTAGACAGGACAGATTTGGGGTAGAAAGTTTTGTAGGTGGGTTGGTGTCCCTATCTCTCCATTGAGGGTCCTGACTGGCTACAGGAGGTGGCCTCTTCAGGTTCCATACCACCATTGTTAGGCATCTATGCTAAGGTCACTAGCATTGACTTCTGGGCTCCTCCCCCATTCCAGGTCTCTGATAACGCCTAGAAATTCTCCCCTCCCTGCTACCCCTGGCAGCTGTAGATTTCCATTCATTCTCCTAGCCCTCTGGGCCTTTGTCCTGTTCCTCCCCATCTGATCCTGCCTCCCCATTCTTTTCCCCCCTCCCTTCTCCCCACCCAAGTTCCCTCCCTCCCTGTGCCCCATATGACCATTTTGTTTCCCCTTCTATGTGATTTAGGCATCCTTTTTTGGGCTTTCCTTTTTGTTTAATTTATATGAGCCTTGGGGGTTTATCATAGATATTCTATAAATCATGGCTAATATCTACTTATCAGTGAATACATACCAGCCTGTCCTTTTAGTCTGGGTTACCTTACTTAGGATGATATTTTCTAATTCCAACCATTTGTCTGCAAAATTCATGATGTCCTCGTTTTTAAAAGCTGAATAGTAATTCATCATGTAAATGAATTCTGTCATGTAAATGAACCACATTTTCTGTATCCATTCTTCATTTGAGGGACATCTAGGTTGTTTCCATTTTTTGGGTATTATGAATAAAGCTGCTATGAACATAGTGGAGCATGTGTCCTTGGGGTATGCCTTGGAATTTTGATGGGGATTGCAGAGAACTTGAGTCCTGAGAACTTGAGTCAGAATCTTGCTAAAATACTCTGCAATAGATGTTGACAATATCTAGAATTGAACACAGATTTAGACCAACTCTGAATCCAAATGGACTGTTTTCAACCCTAAAGGACAAGGCTTCCTTCCATGTGAGCTTTTCGTTTCTCATGTGCTACCATGACTGAACAACTGAAAAGCCTCTGGAAAAGACAGAAATCCTCTTTTCATGCGGAAGAGGGGCTTACATGGCTTCCTTCATCTTTACTGCAATAGACCTGTCATGTTGCCAGACATACAAGAGCCATACAAATACTGTGGAGATGACTCAACTTGGCTCATGGGTTCTCGGATTAGAATACTCAGTTTAAGAGTCTGAAGCTAATAGAAAAGAAACTGGGGAAGACCCTTGAGGACATCGGTACAGGGGAAAGTTCCTGAACAGAACACCAATAGCGTATGCTCTAAGATCAAGAATTGACAAATGGGACCTCATAAAATTACAAAGTTTCTGTAAAACAAAGGACACCGTCAAAAGGACAAATCAGCAACCAACAAATTGGGAAAAGATCTTCACCAACCCTACATCAGATAGAGGGCTAATATCCAATATATACAAAGAACTCAAGAAGTTAGACCCCAAAAAACCAAATAACCTATTAAAAATGGGGTACAGAGTTAAACAAAGAATTCTCACCTGAAGAACTTTGGTTTCCTGAGAGATGTTTGGGAGCTGCGAAAAGAAATGACTCGAAGTCAAATTGTGTGGCCAAGCTGTCAGCCTAGGTTCTCTCTCTCTTTCTCTTTCTATCTCTCTCTCTTTGTGTGTGTGTGTGTGTGTGTGTGTGTTCTGCTCTGCAAACTATTTGTCACATTATTACTGAGCCCATTTGATATAAGCCCAGAGTGACCTTGGTGGGGATGGAGTGACATGATTCCAACCACTGGGACAGAGCCCAGGGTATGAGCCTCTGTGAGTGTTGATGGCTGTTGTGGGCATAAGGCTTGCTTGTGTAACAATATACATATTTTCTGGAACCAGTACTAGCAGTGGAGGAGTCTTTTGTTTTTTTGGAATGCCCTCCAGGTTAATGTTAATCACTTCATGACAATCAGAAGCAGCATGAGTCCAGGAGGAGATGAGGGTATGGCTATGTCTCCGCAAAATGGTAAATGCTAGGGCCTTAAGGACAGCTTGTAAGGCTGTGGAAAAGAACGCTAAATACATGAGTTTGAAAGTATATAATTTCTCAAATATGAGAAAATATAAGGCTGCAATATGAAATTATGATGGGTCAGAAGCATATAAAGGAGCAGAAGCAGCTATACTATGAGCCAGCTTGACAGAAAGATACAAAGGGAGGGAGATACAAAGACAAGTAGAATTCTGAGTTCAACGGCAGCCTGGGACAGAGTCCAGAACCAGGAATGGTAGAAATGGTAATTTTAGGACAGGGTCACATCTACTACTTTATCTTCTGCTTAATAAAGGTAGACAGATATCTGAATTATTTTTGCAATGTTAAAATAAATGTATGCTTGTGTCTCCTAAGAATCAAAGGTCTGGGGTCAGGATCATAAGATAATCAAAACGAAACCTGCAAATGACCATATTGATATGGAAATAAAAATCTGGGTTTTCGGTCTGCATGAAATAAGCTAGCAGAACAGGCTAGCAGTTCTTTGCTGATCTGTACGGAGAACAAAAACACCTCTTCAACAGTTTCAACAGGATTTTGGACTTGATTGGAAGATGCAGTATTTTTTAGCAACTTTTCTGACTTTGGTCAGAAAACCCATGAACTATACAAATAGCTTTTACAATTTTTACTAGCAGAGAGAGCTGTCTTAACTAGAGAGCTTTTAGAATAGCAAGAAAAAGCTGTCTAGAGCAGAGCAGAACACACACACACACACAGAGAGAGAAAGAGAGAGAGAGAGAGAGAGAGAGAGAGAGAGAGAGAGAGAGAGAGAGAGAGAGAGAGAGAGAGAGAGAGAGAACCTAGGCTGACAGCTTGGCCACACAATTTGACTTCGAGTCAGTTCTTTTCGCAGCTCCCAAACATCTCTCAGGAAACCCTCTCCAAGCCGAGGCTGGTCCTTGGCACATTATCAAGTTAAATATGCAATTAATAGGATCCTGAATTCCTTGCTTTCAAACCTGAGAATAAATCTTAATTTGTATTGATGATGAAGAAGAATAGTCTTTGTTCTTTTTTTCTACCATATGCCTTCTGGAATTGAACTCTGGTCCTCGGGATTGGCTGCACAGGCCTTTGTCCAATAAGCAGTATTACAAGGCCCCATTTTGTCTATATTTTGAATACCATTCTATGTCCACTCAACTGGGGACCTTCAAAATTTAATCACTAATAAAGTAATTACTATCACAGATTCAATTATTTTAGCCATTTAAATATGAAAAAAATCTATCATTTTAGATTTCAAATATCTTTAAAGCAATTCTCCATTTTAATAATTAATATAACATGGTTCACTCTCTTCAGTAATTGCTTTTGCCCTAAGAGTAGGGAATAACCCTATAAGAGTATTTTATTTTTAAAGAAAATTTTGGCATGTTTTAAAATTTGATTTAAATGAATTAGCATAAGGTTATATATTCCTCTTAAAATTTATAGAGTCCTGCCAATAAGTGAAAAGGCATAAGAGAAAAATTGATGGTTAAGCATCCCTGTCACTGACCTTAGACATCTACCTCTATGTGTAACTTGACTATTAAACATGGGTGATAGCCTTCTTTGCATTTTAAATAATAAAATGCTAACAGTTCTTAACAAGTTTTCTAGATTTCTTATTTTAATGCTAGTTTGTTTGGAAGATTCACAGGGCACACCATATTTTAAAATAAGAATCTGCAAGGCTTGTTAAGAGCTATTAGCATTCAAACAACCCAGGTAGTTGCCAAGGTTATGGGTTCCTCTCTGCAAACTGATGACAAAGCCCCACTGCTAAAGACAATACTCCTCAACTCACTGTCAAGATGGTGCTTACCTAAAGCCTTCATTTCTAAAGACTATGGTACTGGAAGAGAATCTGCATACTACCAAAGAAATGTAAACACCAGCCCAGCTACAAACAGTTTGATGTACAATGGTGACCTGCTTCTGCAGGGTACACTAATATAATGGTGACACAAAGCTTGTGGAAGGAACCAGTTAATACCTGACTTGAGTTAAGGCTCACTGCATGACCTTGAAACCATATCCAGTGCTGATTGGGTGGACGGGAAACTAAGATTAGCTAGCCCAGGTGTTGGGTAAAACCTAATACTACTGTTCTGCTAAAGGAATGTAGGAATAAGATAATTCCTATGAAAATTTTGCTATATTTAAACATTAGTTGCTAGATCATCCACCATCAGAGAAGCATCTTTCTGCAACTGAGACCCACAACCAGAAAATATGCAGAATGAAACCCCTTGGAACATTCAACCCTAAATGGTATGTCTCTGTAAAATCCCTTCTCTCTGAGCTCAGAGAATCCCTATGGTAAAGAAGGATGAAACTAGTCTGCACCAGTTGGGGCTCCAAGAGCTAAAAGTGAACACATGCACCCCTATCAGTGCTATCTCTAATCAATAACCACTTGCAAATAAACACATAGTTTTCTCCAAGAAAAGAACACAAACAACTCATGCCCAGCAGATTGCCAACACAAAAAATTTTTGCAGATTCTTTTGTCTGATAATGTTGACTCAGGGAAGTTTTCTCTCCTCCCCTCCCCTCCTCTTTCCTTCCCTCTGCTCACATCCCTGCCCCCCTCTCCTCCCCTCCCCTCCCCTCTCTTCCCCTCTCTTCCCCTCCCCTCCCCTCTCCTCTCCTTTCTTCCCCTCCCCTCCTGTCCCCTCTCCTCTCCTCCCCTCTCTTTCCCTCCCCTCTCCTCCCCTCTCCTCCTGTCCCCTCTCCTCCCCTCTCCTCCTGTCCCCTCTCCTCTCCTCCCCTCTCCTCCCCTCTCCTTCCCTCCTCTCTCCTAGCTTCCACTCCCCTCCCCTTTCCTATCTTCCACTCCCCTCCCCTTTGGTATTTTCCACTCCCCTTCCCCTTTCCTCTCCTCCCCCTCCCCTCCTCTCCTTCCTCTTCTCTCCTCTGTTCCTCTCCTTCTTCTTCTCTCCTCTCCTCCTTCCCCATTTATCTCTCTTTTTTCTTTCTTTCTTTGCTTCTTTCTTTCTTTCTTTCTTTCTTTCTTTCTTTCTTTCTTTCTTTCTTTCTTCCTTCCTTCCTTCCTTTCTTTCTTTCTTTCTTTAACTTATAGGTACTTTTCATAAACATTGTAGCTTCTTGTTTATGTTATTTTTATGGGGCTCCCATATATACATACATGTGTCCTGGCACTTTTTGTTTGGCTCGCTTGTTTTGTTCTATTACAGTTTGATGATTCTTGTTTATCTTACTTTAACATTGTCCCTTAGCAGTCTGCTTCCTGGTGAGAGACCATAGGAATTTTTAATCCCAATCCAGGGTTTAATCCCAATCCCTACCTTGATCATTCAGTTCCCAGATAAAAAACATACAATTTTTCATATTTACAGCCTTAAATAGCATAAGAACTGGGCAGATATCTACCCCCTATGCTATCAGAGTTTACTTTTCTACTATCTATAAGCCCAAGTAGTTACTTACTGTGTTTTTTGTGGGCTGTTCTTAACTCCAATTGCCCAACCCTCAGGACCACATTTTCATGACTTACCTAACTCATGGCAGAATCTCCCCCATTCCCTCTTCTGTGGTTTTCCTCGGACCCTAAACAGCACCCTAAACCCCACCTGTTTTTCTGCCTAGGTATTGGCTGTTAGCATCTTTATTTATCAATCAGAAATAACTTGGGGACAAAGTCACATAACATCAAGTGGGTCTACATGGAGACTTTCTGGTCTCTGAGGTAACCAGGTTTTGAGGAATTAGTATTACTATTAGAATACAAGGAGAATCAGGCCAGTGCACTACAGGATGTGGATCCAGATTGGGGGTGGGGTGAGGTAAGGTGGTGAGAAAATGGGAGGAGGGGGAGGGGATATCATAATCAGAATATACATGTAATATATATCAAAATGTAAAGTGTGGTATATTAGCTAACAACAGTGTCAGGCTTGCAAAATAATCACCCTTCTTATATTGAATCAAGGCTTGATCAACCAGATGTCAGCAGAGACTGATAGAGGCTTGATAAATGCCTCATGGATTGCCCTCAGGGATAGGACTTATCTGATGGAGCCACTTAGGAGAAGAAGAGAGGTCTAGGTGTCCCAGCTAACCCTGCTCTCTGTTGATATGACAGGTAAAGTCCACTAGAGAATTGCCAAATGGGAAATGAAGACAGTGCCCACTAACCCACAGAACCAGTAGAAATCATAAATCGATGTTTGAATTTTCCTAAATTTAGAGGCGTTTGTTTTTCAGGCTAATTGAAATAAGTAATTAAGCAGAAATTTAGGAGATCCTGAAGTATTATTCATTCATAATAGAAAGGGTATTTTAATATTGTTATCAATTTTCAAATTATACTAATACAAATTTTTAAAAAAGAAATTAAAGTTTTGTAACATTTTTATTACCCCACCCCAGGGAAATAGATTGCCATGGAAGATTAACATTCAGCAATATCTCTTTAGCTAATGGCCTTTATTTAAGTAAGCATTAAAATGAACATTCATGATCATTAACCATAAGCCTCATTGCAGTGAGGAACATTCACACATAGCTCTGTAAACTGTGAAAATTCATTAAAAAGTCTGTTAATCAAGTGGAATCTCCTTGAGGAATAATCAAACCTCTAGATTATCTCTGGGTTGAGTAATATCATAAAGGACACATGGTAGAAATAATAGTTGTGTGATTTTAGACAGCTCATATGATGGTTTGAGTCTCAATCTCAATGTCTAAAAACTAAACAAAAGTAAATCTAAACCGTAAGAATACTGATGTGTAATTCCACCAAACTAGTAACTAGAAGTTTGTAGACAGAGTAAGAGGTTACTGGTTTTAGTGTGACTGATTTTATCCAGATAATTTAAAACCTATTATAGAATGGAAACGTTTGTTGGTCTTATTTTAATACATATTCTTCTGCCTGTTCCTTGAAATATCTGTGATTAATAATGCACATGTATGTTGTGATTATAAGCAATAAGAATACAATTAGTCACAAGCCATTCTTGCTATAAAATAATTGTACTTATTAATGTGGCCAAATACCATTGTACATTACAAAGAATATTTTGTAATTTTATAGATTGCCCATAGTAACTAATACCATTGTAGGTCCTTCCACAAAGCCACCAAGTGTTTTTTGTTTTTTTTTTTAACAAACCTATGTGTCAATAGGCCTTTTTTTTTTCATGTTTACTACTGCCTTGAAATAGTTTAGCAAAAATCTAACACACTTCAATATATTTTTAATATTAATTTGACTAAAAACCAAAATAAATGTACAGCATTATTGTAAAATATTTGTTCAATCAGCTCACACAAGGGTTATGGAATCTCTTTGTGGCAACGAGTCCCTGGTTATACTGGAATTTTCATATAACCAGAGAGTTTGTAAGTGCTTTAATGATATTAATTTACTCTTCACAAAAATTCTAGAGTTAAGATTAAGAAGGAATGAATTAGCTCAGTGTGTCAGGGTGCTGGTGATATTGCTTTATGAATATTGATAAGCCAATAGGGAGGATAGACTTGAAGCAAGAAAATGACCTTAAGCTATTATATTAGACATTTTGAAGATAAACTCAAATGTGCACACAGGTGTTTCTTTGGAACGGATAAAATTCAACTTTCTATAATATTGTTGCAAGGAAATGGCAATTCCGAAAAAAAAATCTCCAAAATTTTCCACAGTGAGATCAGTGGTTAAATGCAAGTTCCTCTCTTGCAAAGAAGATGGCATCAAATTTTCTGTAGTTGAAATTACAGGTGGTTGTAAGTTGACAAATATGAGTACTGGGAATTGATAGAAGAGCATTTTTAAGAGTTATATATATGTGTGTATATACACGTATATACGTGTATATATGTATGTATATATAAATGTATATATATATATATATATAAGTGTGTGTATGTGTGTATACAATTATCAAACTAAAAGGGATATATAGACTGAAATAATAAACAAAATGTACACCCATCAAAATAACTCTACTGCAGGCTGTTGTTTGAAGTACTGTTTTAGAAGACTAGTGTACAGGTGATACAATACTCGGTTTTGAATTCTGTATCACTCTCACACAGTGTTGAAGTACAAGAGGCTCAGTCCCACTGCACTTACAGTGAGATGTAGAAGGCGTGCTTGCTGAAGTACTGGTTCTGTCTCTTCTTCCACACTAGTCTGCAGAGATGGAGGCTGCAGTGCTCTAGATGAGGTATTTCTGAATCTCTTCTTTTTTCACATGCAAGTGCCACTCTTCTAGAACTGTGACAGCTACTTGTCACACCAACTTCATAATGTCAACAAAGCCAGTGGGTTTTTTTTTTTTAAGTTTCTCATTTTGAAGACTATCCCCTGATAAACATGTTTGGAGGTAATACATCAGTGCCTCCTCTTCTTAGTGAATGAATAATGTGACGTCATGACATGAGTTCTGGTCTGAATAGCCACATGTCTCCATGTTCACAGTGTGAAAATTTCCACACTACTGGCACTCCAACTTCAGACTGAAAGTCATGATTCATGAACAGGTTTCTTAAGTGCAGCATGTAGGTCAGCAGCATGCTACTTAATCACCTTGTATTAAACTGTTTCTTAGGTTTGAATCAACATAGCCCTGCAATGGCAAAGTAAGCATCACTGTGACCCACTGCTATTACACATTTATACATTTTTAGTTTTCAGCGATCTTACATGTGAGAAGTGACATCAATTTACATTTCTCTCGGAGCTCTGGTTTTGCTGCTAGTAAACACTAACTCTTGCCACTTACTGTAAAGATTTTGTCAAAATACCATCAAAATATACAGGAGGTTACTTTTAAAAAGTCAATGTTTAAATATTTACACAAAAAAGCATCATAATAACAATGCATTTGAGACTCAGCAACATCTTCTTGAATAATTCACAATATTTATTCACTGAGATAAAAGGGAAAGGGCGCATTTGGCTCATGAAATGACTCAGAGTCCAGCCCCACCTGTACTAGAATCAAAGACAGATTTTACATATTTTCTTATGTCTGAGTGTTCTGATGACTTTATGCAAACATTCTTTTTATTCAACAATCTACTAGTGACTTTAATCTTTGCCTTTCTTTCTGTAATGTGACCTTTGTCTGTTTGTTTTATTTCAAAGCACTTTCATACTCCAAGAAAATTGCTTTTGTGAATTATGTTACTATTCAGTGGCCATTAGACACTTGATATATAGTACATATGGTGCTAGGCATCTGAAATTTCTATATTCTGAAAGGACTGAGATGTGCTTGACTTGCCAATCAATGTCATTTATGTAAATCAGTAACTACAAGGGAATGAATCCCCCATCACAATTTTCTGTTATCAAGTGGTTGAAATGTTAAAATAGACCATGCCTAATGACCTCCTGTGTTTAAATCCTTCTTCCCCTAGCTGGTGGAACTAATTAGGAGGTTTGGAACCTTTAAGGCTAAGCCCTAAATTCATCCTGGGTGTGGGCTTGAGACACATAGCCTGGCCCTAGTTCCTGTAATCTCTCTAATTCCTGACCAACAGGGTGTCTTTGCTCTCTTATTGTCAAGTGTTCCACATCATGACTGACTGTTTCTCTTCTCCAACTGTAAGCCAAAATAAACCCTTTCTCCCTACAGTCACAGCATGTTGAAAGATTCTATCACTTTAAGAGAAAAATAATAAACTTTTGGTTCTCGCTTTTGTAGCATTCAATTTATAAACCTCAGTTAAATTTTATAAACTCTAGTTTGTACACACACACAGATTTCTTAACATGTTTAGTTGTATTAATGTCCTTCTGCTTCCATGTATTGTTTCATAGAGCTTTAAAATGGGGAATTATTTTTTTATGATGTGAAGAATGAGCAAAGTTTGCCAGTTTTAAATACTAATTAGGTATTAATTCTTCTAGTCTTTATTTTGTTTGTTTGTTTTTTTTTTTAGTTTTTTATTTCTTAGATTAATGCTGAAACATCTAAATAATAACTGTCTTAGCTAAAGCAGCCCATATGGGTCAAGTAGTTTTCTTGGAACATAAATATTCCAACCACACCAGTAACAAAGAGGTAAAAAGAAGGAAAGAGAGTAACTCCATGTAAGACAAGGCAAACATGACTCTGGAATAGCAGTGGACTCAGGATTTGATGGAGAAATGACCTATTCCCCCACCCAAAAAATCCTTTGTTCTTTCTAATGAATGGATATGCAGAAAGAAAAGAATTCTGAGGCTCAGTTTAGCAGTTATTTTGAGCTAAGCATGACAGAAATGTATATGGACTCACACAAAAGAGATGCTAGGTACCTTTTGAAAGATGCTCATTGTTTTTGCTTGAAAATATAAAATAAGGTAGAAAAAATCAGAGACCATACAGTTTTAAAACAGTTAAACGTAGCTGGAGAGATGGATGGCTCAGTGCATGAAGTAGAACTAGAGAATGACCAAGTCCAAATCCTCAGACACTCAAAGAAAGCTGGATGAAGTAACTTGTCTGTAACTCTGGCAAACCTGTTTGAAGATGGAACATTTGTGTGATGTGTAATGTGTGTGTGTGTGTGTGTGTGTGTGTGTGTGTGTGTGTGTATGTTTGGAGTGTGCAAGCAGGTGCGTGAATGTAGAGGTTATAGAGTAATGAAAGATGTCTTCCTCAAACTAAGCACATCAGTTTTATAAGGCTAGGTTACCAGCGATGCCTAGGGCACCTCATCTCTACCATTACATAGTTTCCATTGCAGGTGAGGGCAACATGGTCTAAATTTTCCACATAGGTACTGGGAATTTAAAGCTAGGTTCTTGTGCTATTCTGGTGGGGCACCCCCATATTTTTGTAAATTTTAATAATCTTGCTTATGCTATTAATTATCAATCTGTGTAGCTATTCACTGAATAATTCTGAACCTCAAGCATAAAACACACATCATGGTGCCCACTTTCATCAGTACTCATAGCACAGAAATGCCTCACCAATAGCAGTATGTACATAATTTCCCAACCGCAGAGGTTCTGAATCAAGAAAAGGAAAAACTGTGCTTTATTCTCATAGGAAGCCATCTGGATTATATGACCAATACTTCCAGTTATTATATTAGTGTACATGAAGTCATTTATCCCTTCTAACTCAGCAGTATCCCAATAAGACTAATTCACTAAAAATTAGTTGCTGCAATTTATAAGAACATTTATCAAAACAAATCACTTCTAGATGTAATTATCATTGTTTGTTGAAAGTTATAAGGAAAACTTGAAGGAAAAAATTTTAAGATAAAGGCAATGTGGAAGAGTGAGTTACTTCCTCAGTAGCTGTACACACTCATTGCTGATTTCAATCACTTTAATACCTTCTCATTTGCTATTTTTAAAATTTGAGTTATATATACTACTTTGCACATTATATTTTTCATATATTTCATGTCTTTGTTTATTAATGTGTATTATATTTATTTTAAATTTTATTCTCACTTCAGCATCAAAGGTTATTGCCTTTCCTTAAATGAATTGATTTAAAATCTTAATTGTTAGATAGGGGCAGTATTGATTTAAAATCTTAATTGTTAGATAGGGGCAGTAAATATTTAACTATATTTAAATATATATGCACATATCTAGTTTCCAATTAAGATGCACAATATTTGTGAATCCATATTTGTCAATATATTTGAATTAAGATACATTTAAAAATGAATGCATTTAACTTTATCTTAAGTTTACAAACTCAAGTCACATTCCTGGTCTTTATTCTGGACTTGATGTCCACATAGCTTAGTTTATCACCTCACCTCTGAATTTATCCTCCATTCTTTAAGTTGTCTGTGCCAGGCCCATATTACCCTCTTAGTTCATGAATAAATAAAGTGTGCTTGGACCTTTGGATGTTTTAATGGGAGCTTATTCCCTTCCCTTCAATATAATTTACAAACATGTACATATTCTAATCACCATTTCATCATTTTATCTAAGATAAAAGCTTCACATATATGACTTTGAATTCCATTACCTGGTTTTACTTTTATTCATATTACTATAACACACAGATGTTACTTATGAGATATGTTCGTTTATTATTATGTTCACTACCCATCAGTCACCAGTTCTGTAGAATCATTGCATCATATGGTACTTGACAACTGCTTTGACACTGTTAGAATTCAGATGCTTTGAAACAAATGAGTAGTTAATGATAATGTGAGTGCAGGACATCAATAAATAAGGAGCCAGGATGGTGAGGCATGTTAATATATGCTAGTTATTTGTATCCATTTATAAAGACAAGATAATATATAATGTTCACACTAACATAATAAATATATTGAAATAATGGGGCCTACGGGGTTTCCATTATTCTCTGACAATTGTAGACTGTGAGATACAGAGTCTGCAAAAATCTCTCCTCTGTGTGTATGTCTACTTGTGTCTGTCATGTAAGTATGACTGCCTGTGGAGGCCAGAAGAGGATGTAGCATCCCCAGGAGCTGAAGCTTCAGGTGCCTGTGAGGTATGGTGTGCTAGAAGAACACCATGAGTTCTTAATTGCTGTGCCATCTCTTTAGCCCCAGGCAGTTTCTTTTTTACATTAACATCTCACTGGGAAAATGGAAACACTATTAATACATTTTCAGAGCAGACTCAAACTTAGGCGAAACATCAATGAATGCTCTCATTTATTATTCAAAAATATCTGCACTTCACAAAAGGATTACTGAAATGTTTTTAAATAAATTATGACACGGTATTTTCATTATATCCCATTAATTTTTGAATCAACTTACATTTTTGAAGATGATGGATATAGATGAATCATTTTTATTTGCTTATTGAAGTTTCCCATCCGAAGAAAACTGTGTTTGTTAGTTAAATATGGAACGAAAATGATGGTTTGTAACCATTTGGTGGGTTGCAGATATTTTCATGCTGTGAAAAAAGAGGATATCCAACTGCATAGTGGATAAGAATGCATTTGTGAAAAACAATAAAAAATAAATTAAAACATATTGGCACCATTTTGATGGCCTTACAGTGATGAATATTTATTTGGATATATGGTTTTGTGTATGAGAGCCCATGGAAACCACAGCATGTGTTTGTAGTTCAAAGAACAACTTGATAGAGTCTTGTGTTAGGCTACACTTGGGGAAAATATATGTGAATTGGAACTTTATTTTTTTTTGAGAAAATAAGCAAATGTTGCTATTTTAATATCTAATCAGAAGAGATAAAAAACACTTCTGATCAAGAAAATGCCTACCAAGAGCACATTATATCATCCATTATGACAAAGTTGGTTTCTTTACAGAGATATGAGATGGTTCAACATTAACAAACAATTAAAATAGGTATATGAATGAATGAATTAATTAATTAATGTAATTCATTATGTAAGTGGCCACAATGGCAGAAATTATACAATCATCTCAGTAGACAAAAAGAAGGTCCATTGACAAATCCCAACATCCATCCCCAACAACAACTCTTGACATACTAAAGATGTAGGGATTTATCTCACAATAATAAAGGGTGTATACTACAAACCCATGGCTAGTACTATCATAAAGGTAGAAAAAATCCTTAAAGTATATTGTTGAAGCTAGAATAGTGTCCAACACAGAGTAAAAACATTCAAGGAGGTATACAATGTGGTGCGTAAATATGAAAATCTAAGCAATACAGAAGGTCAGTTAGAGGAATTGCAAACAGTAAGAAACTACAAACTGGGCAAAAATGCTTTTTTAAGAAATCTATATGATATTGTCCATATATAATTTTATTTTTTAAAAAATCAATGTTAGGTGCAGTCAGAATTTAAATATTGAACGTAGATGCCATCTACTTCAACTGAATTGGAACTTTTTTAGGTTTCAAATTTATCGCTGTGAATGTGTGCTATGGTCAGCTAAATATGATCAAAAGAAATTGTAATTTGTAATGTGTCAGGGTGAAATGGGACATACATTCATAGTTCTGAGTCAATTTCTTTTAAGTATGTTGTATACATTGACCAACATTGTATATTTTTATATTAGCACAAATCACATATGACTTACTTGGACTACATTAGATAAAGGCGAATATTACAGAACTAATAGGAGTAGTGAAAACAGGGTCAAGATTGGCAGCCTTCAATCCAAGCTTAGCCACCATAAAAGTCAAAGTACCCCCCATGAATGTTTGAATATTTTATAAATGTGATTGAATGTGAATTATAATTGGTAGAGCCAGAACAAAGCAGATGTGTAGATAAAAGTTTTGAGGAATAAATCAGATGAAATAAATCTAATTTATTTGTTTTAGTTGTCAGTGAACCCTGGAACTCTGAGAACACCTGCCCATATGTACAATTATAAAACCTGAAGCCACCTTGGTTGCACATCACAGGGAGAAAAACTGCAAGAGTACTAAAATAGTGGTGGCAAGATGGTTTGTAGAATAAATAAGCAGAAACATCTATCTTCAAGTCCATGTCCCCAAGTTTGATCCACAGGGTGAAACAAACCATGACCTGTACGATTTGACAGGAGGAACAAGTTTGTACTTGCAGGAACAACTTGTCCTCTGACCTCTTCATAAGCACCATGTCACATGCACATCCCTATACCTCTTCTACACAAGTATGCAACTAAAACAAGAATAAATTTTAATCAAAATAATAACAATCACTTCATCCAGATGCCCACTCTACTTCATTCTCAATGTACTTCATTCTGAATGTAATTCATTCTTGAGTCCTCACTCAAGGGAAACAGACACCTGATAGGGTTCTCTATGTAAATAATTAAGGTAATATTTATGATAGATTTATCATAATTTTCCCTTGAGCCCTCAGTCATATCACTGCCATGACAGTCAGTGGGGACTCAAATCAGGTGCCAGTCTCTCCAGTCCCTTCCTGTTCCTCTTAACAGGGGACATGGGCATCACTGACATGGAAGGGCAAGTCCTGCCTTCCTAACCCACAGGACCTCAGAGTGCATACTCAGCTCAGAAATATTTGTGGAGATTTGATGACATCATGAATGTACCACTTTAACATGAATTCCACTCTACCTCATAAGTAAAGGAATTGTACTGTAAGTTCAAATATCTCCATGGCACAGATGTGATCTCATGCTTTGTCTTTCCTATATATTTCTTCAAAGATAATTTCGTAAACCATATACATACATTATAAACATGAGAATAAATGACCTGTCTTATTCAAGATTCTTCCTGTGTTCTAGATCTTGTTATCTACTAACAGAAGTCTTCTGTTTATCTGAGTGCCTAGTGTTTACCAAATATTGCTCATTCTTTTACAAACCTCATCATTACAAATCCCTGCCACAGAAAAGGAGGAAGTGAGATTCAAAACAAAGATGCTGTCTCTTGTTAGCAGTGAGCAGAAGCACAAAGTCAGAGAACACTTAATTTATGAATCCACCTGGGTGATTAAAGACAGCCCACCCAGGGAGCTAAGGGAAAATTTTGATCCAGAAGTACAATGTGATTGAAAAGGTATTTGTAGGTTCTAAGAAGATGGTGGAGTGTTAAGGCCACAGGTTTGTCTTGCAGAGGACCTAGGTTTTATTCCCTGCACCTACATGTTGGCTTATAAACACCCATAATTCAAATGCCCTCTTCTGATCCCAGTGGACTATTACAGGCATGTGGTACACATGAACTCACTCGAGAGCACACACATACATATGAAAATAAACAAATACTTTTTAAAAAGAAATGCATTTTAAAAGATCATTAAGCTGAGATACATACAGAGTCTTTCATCTGCCTAGCCATAACATCTTGAAAAATAGCCTTCTTCCCTACAAAAGGTAACATTAATAGAGGACTATTACAAATATCAAGGCAATGGACACAAATCATTTTTCGGACAGTGTTGCTAAAACTGGCAATTATGTCACTGTGATGAAAATAAAAGAAAAACTTGATCTCAGCAGGCACACTGTCCAACTGCCTTTTCTGCACCATAGAAAGGACATTTGCTCTTCTCATCCTAAGTGAGGTAGCCCAGATCTGGAAAGACAAACATGGATTGTATTCACTTGTTAGTTAACATTAGCTGTTTAATGTAGGTTTACCATCCTATCGTTCACAGACCTAGAGAGGCAAGTAACAAGGAGAGCTCAAGTTGGAGAACAGCGATCTCCCTTGGGAGAAGAAATCGAATAGACTTTGTGGGTGGGATAGATGGGGATGAGAATGGCAGAGATCAGGATGTGGGTGAGATGGGGGGACAGAGTACTGGGAGGGACTACTGGAATCAAAGGGCACTTCAGGAGCAAAGTAGAAACTTAGTATAATGGAAACTCAATGGACTCTACAACAGTGACCCTAGTGAAGACTTCTAGTAATTGAGATATGGAGTCTGAACAGACCATTTTCCATAATGAGGCAAGGTTTCCAGTGGAGGGACTTGTGACACCAATTAAGTCACAAAATCTTTGCCCAACAATTTGTTCTGACTACATGATGATATGGGGGTAAGTCAGGCTGGTGAGGAATTTGTGGAAGTAGCCAACCAAGGCCTGTTCAGTTTGAGACTCATTCCACAAGAGGGAGCCTATACCTGCCTGACACTGCCAGGACGGCCCAAATCCAGAGGCTGGATAGCCCAAAGACCTAGGCTAAAATAAAAAATGCCTGGCATAAAATAAAAGTCAATAAAATGATTCCTAATTATATTGTTACACTTGTAGACTGCATGGAGCCTAGTATAATTCTCACCAGAGAGGATTCACCGAGAGACTGATAGGAGCAGACACACAGAACAGCTGCCAAACATTAGGTAGAGGTTGAGGAATCCAGCTGATAAGGGGAGGAAGGCTTGTAGGAGGCAGAGGAGTTAAGGATACCACAAGAAGATTGCCCACAGAATCAACTAGCCAGGGCTCATAGGGGATTACACAGCCTGAAGCAACTATTTGGGAGCCTGTATGTGTCACATCTTGGCCCTTTGCATATATATCATGATTGCGTAGCTTGGTCTTCTTATGGGACTCTTAACATGGGAAGCATAAGCTCTCTCTGACTCTTTTGTCTGCTTCTGGGAAACTTCTACTGCTATTAGATGATTACATGCTCCAGCATCCAGTAAGGGGATGTGCTTACTTTTTTTTTTTTTTTTTTTTTTTTTGAGACAGGGTTTCTCTGTGTAGCCCTGCCTGTCCTGGAACTCACTCTGTAGACCAGGCTGGCCTCGAACTCAGAAATCCGCATACCTCTGCCTCCCAGAGTGCTGGGATTACAGGCATGCCTCCCCACCGCCGGGCTGTACATACTCTTATTGTAACATGTTATACCATGTTTGCTTGATGCCCCTGGGAAGTCTCCCCTTTTTATGAAGGGAAAGTGAGAAGGTAGATTGGATGAGGGGAAGTCAAAGAGGGTCTGGAAGGAACAGAAGTGGGGAGAACTGTGGTTGGGATGGAATAAATGAGACATTAGCAAATAAACAAGCTTTAAAGGAAAGAAATTCTCTATTTAAAGAGCACTGTGTCAAACCTCACCAGGTGGCATCGATCCTACAAGAAACTCTAGAATTGCATTTCAGTAAATTTATGTGGACTTCAGCCACATCAGTTCAAGTGTTTCTGAGTGAAGCATTTTTTCAACCATTTCTTTTTCTTTTATTTTTTTTTTGCTATGAGTTACATTAAGTACTGCCCTCAAACTGAATGAGATTAGATCTTAAATAGTATTCTCAGTTACTGATTCAACTAAGAAATTAAGGAGAATGATATTCATTTTAATGAAGAAAGTTTTCTTAAATTGTCAAAACAACAATGTCTTCTAGAAACAGGAGCTTTCTAAATATGTGCACCATTTCCACAGAAATTCTGGGCACCTGTTTTATATGAGCACGTTGTGAAATGAATAATCAAACAAGCACAGCTGTTGAAGCCAACTAGCTTTATCATCCAAGTTACTATCGTTCATAGGTTTCTACTAGAAAATGTTATTAGGCAAGTTATGACTTTCTGCAGAAACTCATTTCCTTATGTTTCTGCCAAACAGTCTCCCACTGTTTGAGAGACAGCTAGGATTACAGTAAATACTTCTGGACACAGCCAAGAAAATGAAGAGCTATGCATCCTCGGGACTGTTTCATAGAGCCAGAGAGAAGGTATAAACCCTGACATCTTACCTGTAGTTGACAATGTAGGCAGATAGACATACTGCTTCCTACAGCTAACCCCTCCAAATGTCAGCTCCCTAAAGGAGTGACTTTTCTTATGAACAGAATGCTGTCAGCTTCCTGGATGGTTTTCGAAACAGTGAAATACTTCAAAATAAATAAATGCTGTTACCTCTGTTATAAAACAAAGCAAAACAAAACAAAACAAGACACAGAATGTTAGTAAAATGCTAGCCCTGCATCAAAACCTGTCTGTTAATTATTTTCCTAACATCAAACAGGAAATTAGGACTGTGGTGTCAAATGCATCGTGTAGGACTATCCCTGCTTTGTTCTGTTACTCACCGAATGTGGGAATTCGATTAAACTGGATGGCATGTCTCCTGGGCTATGATGATATGTGTCTGGGCCCTATGCCCTTGTTTATGAGCTGAGAACTGAAGACCTCCCTGAGCATACAGTAATGATTACATCTTTCTACAGCTCTTCTAAGTTCTGCCCATTGCTTTCTGAAGCAAACAAATTTGTTTTTCACTTAGCTCTATAAAATGCAGTACATCACCACCTGCATCCTTCTGACAGTAAATGTGGGTCTTTTAATCATTGTTCAAGTTTCTATTCACTCCTTTAGACGTTATTTCACAAAGAAACATCTGTTCCATACATCACATCTGCTAGCATCAGACACTTCCTTACATTGAATTAAGTGAATTCGTAAGTATTTCTAATCTTCCAAATACATGGGCGTGCTGGCCAGATTGCTCAGTCTTTAAAGGTGTTTGTGGTATGAATTCTCTGATCTTAGTTCAGTCCTTGTAACCCACAAAAAGGATCGAGAGAAGCTACTCCATGAAGTTGTCCTCTTACCTTCTCATGCACGCTATGGCATATATACCTACCCCATCATATATAATATACACTTACAATAAATGAAAAGTGTAAATAGTAACAAGAATTAGACAAGTATGCTCCTGCTGTTGTATCATGTACTTGATAATGGTTCTAACTGGAGATAAGTGCTAATTTCAGTCACAGTGGGACTAAACAGTGATTAGTAAAGGTCAAAGGCAAACATTCAAATACCTCTCAGACATTGAATCCTAAAAATGTCTTCTTTCAGTCATACATGTACTGTCATAGCTGGGAATACAGACATTATCTGATGTGATTATTATAAATGTGGACCTCAAAACCCCAAATACAAAGCAAATAATATACCCTCTCAACTGCATGTTCTTTGTGAAGAAGCAAACTAAAAGAAAGATAACAGTTACAGTCTTTCTTTGTTTCCGTGACATGAGTAAATCCATAGGAAAACTAGTGGCATATTTCTTTGTCCATCTTGTTCTGCATTAGATGGGGGTGCCCCTGAGAGTCCTTGGCTGTTCCGCTGAATTCATGAGGGATTATGCTTCTTTCTAGCCTCCTGAAGACTGAATTGAGGGGAGTCGAAGGTTCTTTCACTCACTCTTGCCTTCAGAACTTCTGCTCTCCAAGCTTCCTGAAATGCCTCAGCCTTGAAGTTTTAGCTCTTAGCCTCCCCTGCCTACAAAATCACATCCTGGTAGTCACTGACACCCAGAGTTACTCACTCTCCTTTTAGAATACAGAGCATCCCCCTACTGTCCCCTCCCTCCAAGGGAATCCCAACTTATTGGACGATTAGCATTCCATCCGGGAACATAACTATCTACATTTCTCTATTCTATTAACCTTGACTCTTGAGAATCTAGACTCTCTTCACCCTTGAGTCAACATTTCCACATTCTATCATGTTAATCCAGAATCCCACTCAATTACAGCAGCAACAACAACACACACACACACACACACATGCACACACACACTGTTCCCTTCACCTTCTCCTGTCATTGTCTAGCTCTCTGGTGTCTTCATAGGTTTTTTTTTTTTTTTTTTTTTTTTTTTTTTTTTTTTTTTTTTTTTGGACCTTTGCAGGGACACTTTCTTGCATATATTCTTGAAGTATTTCTCTAGTTCTTCTTCTGAAAATGCCCTGCTCTGGTTCAGTCCTCCACCCTATTACTATATTCTGCCTCCAGGAAGATAAAAAGAGAGATACCTTAAATCCTCTATATATTTACTTTCCTAATTTATATCTCTTAATTTCCATCTCCATGCTTGCTTAATATCTCATTTCCATGGTGTTTCCATGAATGAAATTAAAATCATAGATTTTTTTTCTTCATTTTCCCCCTCCTTTTAGCTCCCACAATGTATATCTGAGCTCACAGGGCTTTTCTTTCTCCTCATCACAGTGAGATTTGCTCAGCAGTCCCTCTGGTATCAGTGCTGGCTCCTCCTCATCTGTCTGCTCTGCTTGCCAGCCCTCTATACTCTAGTTCCCATTATGTCACAGTGGGGATCCTGTGTGAATCTACATCAGAGAAAATGAACCCTTTTGGTTGTTAAATTCTCAAAGACTTTAATCTTATTCATACCCTCATGTCATTCAAATAATCTACAAGAAACTAAATGGCTTGCTACTTCCTCCCTGACCCATCCATTCCCTCAGACAAGGAGTGCCTCTAATGCTTCCCCTCTCTGTTATTTATCCAACAGTACCACTAAATCAAAGAAAGGTCCTTGGCTAATGACACTGGCCTCACTGAGGTTATGGTTTTGATTGCAAACATCTGGGCCCTGGAATGCATTTACTAAAATAATACAGATTTTTAAAAGTATCACCAGACATTTCACATGTTCATTGAATTCTAAAATGCAATGATATGTGTGTATTACCAGAATGAGAAAAAAATCAAAATAAAACTTAAAGATTCATTCTTTCCCTGTTAAAACTCCAAACTCCTTTTGTGAGAAATTTTATGGTAGAAAATTTCCTCAAAATATGTATGACTTTTTGGGATATTAAATAAGCCTTTTGGCACTTTCATAACCTAGAGTATGTAACTCAAGCACGTGGGGCCATCTCCTTGAAATGCAAGCATGAAGGAAGTTCACACTCCCATCTCAAGTTTTACTAGGAGAGTAACAGCCTGAGTTTCTTGGATATCTTGCTCCAAGTTGGAAAATTATATCCTGTCATAAAGAGAAGCTTGTTTTTGCTGTGGATAACAGCAATTAACTAGTACAGATAGTCAACTCAATTACCAAGTCTGTTAGCATGCACTGTGCGTGACAAATGGCACTGTCAGATCCTCATACTTGAGGACCTGTTATTGTTTATTTCGACAGGTGATGGAATGCAGTTTCTGCTTGCATGCTAGAAAAAGCAAATATTTCTTGCTCCTGTTTTTGCCAATCTTCTAACAGCAATTTCTTCACATTCCACTTCACCGATTATTCAGTAATAAAAGTGTTTTCTTTTCCTAGTACCTTGGCAGAGAGGATTTCTGGATTGGGAGGAGATTTTTATTTTTAAGCCTAGTTCCCTAACATTTGAATTTTTTTTTACCTTAGATGCAAGTTGATTTTGGTGGAAAAAGTCTCAAGTGTGTCTTGTTTGCACATCTCTTTGAACTGGGTTAGGAATGAGCAAACATGCCTTCACCTTTCCCTTCACCCCTCAACCTCATCCAAATCCATACCCGCAATCTCTGCTCTCATGACCACCAAGAACAAGCATACACAGAGACACTGGTAGAGCACGCAAGCAGTTGAGGCATATTTCAGCACCTTTGTATTTCAACAACAGTGAAGTACACCCCCCTCCGTGGAGGCAAGATGGAGCGGAGCAGCAACAGGAGAGGGCTTCCTCAAGCATTTGATGTCCAAGTCACAGTTACTATTTCTCTTCTCCTTGGCCACCTGGGAAAGATTTGGGATGGTCCCTTTCCTGGAAAATGTTGA
Organism: Apodemus sylvaticus; assembly: GCF_947179515.1. Taxonomy (NCBI): domain Eukaryota; kingdom Metazoa; phylum Chordata; class Mammalia; order Rodentia; family Muridae; genus Apodemus; species Apodemus sylvaticus. The sequence goes on along the minus strand of NC_067478.1, from coordinate 125,403,215 downwards.
GGCTTTCATAGAAGCCATGTTGACTCACAATGTAAGATGCCTTAAAGACAAAAATACAAGCATTACTGTGTTCCTTGCGTTACTGTGTTTCTTGCATTACTATGTTTCTTGTGTTACTGTGTTACTATTCCTTGAGATGTTGCCTAGGGGAAAAGACAACACTGATTTTGAGCTTCCATAGGCGTTTGCAAGAACCAACCAGAGCCTGCCAAGACTGGCTCTTGGTGGCCTCAGAGGCTTGTGCTTTTTAATCTGATCACTTGGATAGCTTATACCCTAATACAAGCACTCTTGTGTACATCGTTGAGAGACCACAACTTTGCTGTTTTAACCCTGATTTGCGTGTGCAACATAATAGCTACAGCTTTGCCCTTTAATTTTCTAATTATCTGAGCATTTCAAACACATTACATGGAGGACACCTTCACTTATCACCTTATCCATGATTTCTTCTTCACTACTTCACTATTTTAAATACTTCTCCGGCCTTCTGGAAATCTGAAATAATGCAGATGTGCTTTGTTTTCTAATTATTGGAAGAAATACCTTTCTGTATTTTGTCCTAGTACCTGGAACTGCTCTTCCTATTGCTATGTATGCATGACTGGCTGTAGGCTAAATTAGACTGAGCTGTCATTCATGCAACTGTGTTAATGATCCTAATCAGATGCTTAAAATATTTAGTTTTTCCTACCAAAAAAATAAAACTATCAAACCAATTAACCTAGGTGGCATATTACAGTGATTTTAATGACTGCCACTATTTAAATTATTACAGCACAGTAAAATATTAGGAATAAATTAAGCTGCTTTCTTGTTCTCCTTTCAAATTTCTGTTCATAACTCTTTCTTTGTCTCCTGTACCACTCTACATTTCTACCTCAAGCTGACTTGATTGCTCTGATGACCTCAATCAAAAGGCAATTACCTCGTGAGGGGTAGAAGGTAATTATTCCTATCGCAAGGAGATTGAGCACTCCTGAATAGACAGCTGCCGTTCTTTTCAGGATGACATTATTACCACAAAATTGGACGCCGAAAATTTCTGATGCATGTAAAAATCTACGATAAGCTGTTGATTTATTTGCACAATTTCCATGGCAGCCATTCTTCGCTCTGCTAAAAGCCTCGCTTCTAACAGGCAGTGTGAATAAGGCTGCGCATCACCTTTGAAGAAACTGGAAGGTTGACTTAGATTCTGAGTGAGTCTCACAAAGTACGCGGTACTATGAGATGATTTTTACTGGACTAAAATTACTATACAGAAACAAAATATGCATTTATAAAACATAAAATATTCAGAAATATGAAATGTGCTAAAGAGTATGAAAATTCCAGAAATGGATAAGAGTAAATCATAGAATAGTAAATTATTTTCATATTCAAGTGTGCTATTCGTAAATCAGAATAATTAGAATTCTGTGTGTGCAAACCTGGTCCTGCTCTGATGTCACAGATGTACACAATCATACTTGGGCTTATGTGGGTGCTAAGAAGCCAAACTGTGCTCTTCATGTTTTATTACTGTGGTGATTTGGGTAAGAAGTGCCATCTGTAGTCTCAGATATCTGAAACATTTGATTTACTGTTGATCCTGCTGTCTGGGGAGGTTTCTGAAGTGTGGCCTTCCTATGGGTAGTTTGTGGCTCGGGACGAGTATGTATAGAGCTTGTGGTTGAAGATCTTAGCATCTAGTCTAGTCCCCGCACCATTCTTTTAGCTGGCTGTCAGTCTCCCCACCCCAAGAGTACATGGACTCTTATACATCTGGAACCATATAAACTCCTTCTTAAGTTGCCTTGGACCTGGTGTTTTACCACAGTTTCAAGGAAAACAAAGAGGAGGAGGAAAGGAAATGCCCTAAGCTCTTATTATAGCAGCAGGAATGAAAGTCTCTCTCTCTCTCTCTCTCTCTCTCTCTCTCTCTCTCTCTCTCTCTCTCTCTCTCTCTCTCTCTCTCTCCCTCCCTCCCTCCCTCCCTCTCTTTCTCTCTCTCTGTCCCATTCCTTGTGAAGCCTGAGGTAAAGTTAGAGCCTGGAACATTGAAGTGATTCCAAAATCATTCACCACTAAAAATGATTTGTTATTTATTTACCTCAACAGCAAATAAGTTCTACAATGAAAATCACAATACTTGCTTATCTCTATGTCTAAGACACATAATACTTTTTCTGCAACAGACATTCTACAAACATTTACTTGTAGAAAATAGCAACTACTAACACAGAACTTGATTACCTGAGTTCTTTCTATATGAATTTGAGTACTTGTTCTGATGGGAAAATTGTCCTCACTTTCAGGCCACAGAGGATGGAGGAGGTCAGTGTAAAACAGCATGGGAGCAATCATTAATACTGAACTGCCTTTTAGTTTTTTTCTTCAAGTTAAAATTTACAAAAGTTGCCGGGCTCACATTAATGCTGAACAAATGATTTTCTACACTGCACTGTTGACTGTTGACTCACCTGCTTGAGACAATCATTTCTTCATATTTTCTGACTTGTTTTTCTAGAATTGGTATCCATTTTTGAGCTTTCCTTCTTATCAGGAGAGCCCAGATGGTTAGTGTCCAAGACTCATCAAAAAGCGAATTTCAATGAAACTGAAGCAGTCTGTGGAGCCTCAGAGCAGAGACTTTTAATTAGGGGAGGGCTGAGCTACTTGGCCTAATAGTCTTCTAACTTGGCACTTGTCTGTTTCTCCAAGCCTTAGATTTATACTGAGTCATGTGCCTCTTCCTTTGCTTTATCTTAATCATCTGTCTCATGCCAGCCTGCCTAAATAAGCCTCTCCTCTTCTCATCATCATACCTTTGGGAAAGATCGCTTGTTCGCTGTGCTGTGCATGGTCCATATTGACTGAATTAATAAAGACAATAGCCTCTATGAGGCTATTGGTTATTTATGTAAGCCATTTATTTGTCTATTAAATAAGAAGAATGTACACAGCTACTAAATTGTCAAAAAACTGTCACAATGCAATATTTGAGGAACAGAAAATTTTGCCTAGATGCCAATTTATATTTTCCCCAAAACTGATTCCACTTCCAGCAGATTCCCCTGATCCCATGATTGAATCCATTCTACTGTAAGTAAAAGATGCTGTTTTACAATGGAGCATGATGTATACCGTTCATTAGCTACAATCCATATAGCCTTAGCTTAGTATTGTCACTAATTCCCTTGCTGTAGGGCTTTGTATTTAGCACTTCCTAGCCCTAATAAGCTAAAACAACCAATTAGCCTTTCTTGGCACAGCGTGGTTCCAGCATGGGAGCTGTGGGAGGATCAAAGAAGAAACCATCATTTAATTCAGACATACAGAATCCGCTCTATTTGTAAAACACAATTTTAAATGCTGTGAAATAAACCTTTCAACTTCTGAAGGGATTCAGTTTATTTCATTATCCTTTCAACCAATGAATAAATATCCTTCAGTCTCTACTAAATTAAGGACATTCCCTGACAAAGGAGCAGGATTTGTTTGTACCTCTAGAACCTGCAGCCCATGGCCACAGCACTTTAAAGCACATCCGTGGGTTGCTACCCAGCTAAAATATTAACTTGCTACCTAGGATGTCATCACTTGAGGGTAGATAGTAAAATAAGAATGGGCATGATTTTCTGTTGATGTGGACCATGTACACTGCCAGGCAGTGTGCTGTTTGGAGGCTTGATATTCTTTATCATGCAAATCTCCACATTTTGTAGCTGAGGTCACATTGTATTAAAACATTTAAGGAAATTGTCACAGCCAGCAGGTGACAAAGGCTTTGTGATTTCTCTGTGGATGAAGTTTACAGCTTTAACTTCTGTACAACACTCATAGGTTAAATTGCACTCATTGACAGGCTTGTGGGTTTTGACTTTTGTCAGGGGCTTTGTTTGTAGGGAATATAGAGACATTTGCTCAATCTACTTCAACAGACATTTCAGAAGACATTGCTGCCCAGGAGGAAAGGAATTTTGAGTAAGATTTACTGACAGGACTTTGTCTATTGTAGCAATGTATGGGAATGAGGAATCCTGAGTATTTTCATTCTCCTGGCAATGAAACTGGCTTCTGAAATAATGCCACAAGGATAAGTCTAGTAATCAGAAGGCCCTGTCTGTATCACACTAAGCCAATATGCAATTTGATTTTGGCTTTAGGTAAGTAGTCTAATTACATAACATCTACATGAAAAACTGAGGAGTGAGAAGCAAAGACATCTGAACATAAACACTATTGGGGTCTGGGAATCACTGCACAAAGCACTCAGGCACCAATCTCAGTCAAACAGGGCTTGTTTATTGACTGTGTACCCCAAGACTGAACAATCAAGGACACGGTCCAGACTTGGAAGCTGAACTGTGACTCTAGCCAGAATTCTGGAGAGCTTTTAAGCCTGAAACCCACAAACATCTGTACCAAGTTATTCCACCAATTAGGATTTAGGGATAGGGGACTTCCTTAGGAACATGTTTTTGTTGTACATTTATCCTGTTTCCATTTGTTGAGGTATTCAACTGTTGCGGGGCAGTTGCCTTGCCTATCACTCATTTCATAACTTGACAACTAAGATGTCAGTTACCCATATACATGTCTTTTTCTGCCAAAAGGATGTAAATTCCTAGGGAAGTTTTGGGAACTTAAAACTTTACTTGTCCCATACTCAAAATGGAAATCTTATTCCAATGACATCTTATATTGGTCCAGGCTCCTCTTTTATGTTCAAGGGCAGCTTATTACACACAGGTACAGGAAATGTCAGGAAGTTGGTCTTGGTCCAAGCTTATTGTGACTAACTATACAAAGCAGATTGTTATTGCTTTCCAAGATCACCAAAGCACAGAACATGGCAGAGTATGTAATCAACTGGGGCATAAGAACATTTCCTAGTAACAGTACATGAGAAAGTTTCCTTGTAACATTAATAAAAGCTTACCTAATAGCATTAATAATGGCTGGCTTGAGAAGCAGCAGTGTAAGAAGAAACTCCACTTTGTGCAAAGGATCTGAACTCCAATTCCAGGAAAAAAACCACAAAGTCCACTTGAACAACCCTCCTACTGCAACCTCTCTCTTAGCAACAACCAATCAAGCTATGATAGCCTGGTCAAACTACATATAGATAACCTACGTCATCCTTCAGAAAATAGATAACCTAGCTAACCTGTTTATCAGGTGGTTTTGTCCCTTGTTTGGTTCCAAATATTATGCCAGAAATGCAGTTTTTAAACTATTAACTTGCTGACCCATATGGAAATTTGACAAGATTGCTATAACCACAATAAATACCCTGGTCTCAAGGCTCTCACTTCTGACCTGCTTCCGCCATGATGGAGAGCATCCATGCTCACAACCTTGTAACTAGACCCTTATGTGCTTACATTGGACTTAGCTCCTTGGTGATCTTTGGGGGCCCTGAAACTTGGGCATAACAGGAGTTTTTCAGGCCTTAACAAACACCTTGGGAAAATATGGCCACTGGAGAAAATTATTTGAATGCCAAGAGAGGTCATGCAATTGTCTGGAAGACCTCAGCCCTTTGTCCTACATCTTTGCTTGGAGACATGAAGAATCTTTCTGACGGATGTTGTAAGGTTTACACAGCAAAGGATAATGTTGAGGGGACAATATCTAGAAAAGTCTTTTGGAAACTGTTATCCTATAAGGAGTCAAATGTGTAAATGATATGTGCCACTTTAATCTGATAACTATTTGAAATATCAGTTTCCACATTTTGCTCCACAGCAGAAATCAGGAAGCTTTAACAGAACTCCTGGGTGTAGACTTTATTTACTTTTATTTTTATTTTACCTTCAGACATAGCCACAAAACACTCTACAGTGCAAGACATATGTGGTTTCTACAAATTATTTTTCATTTAGAATAAAAGTAACTCATAGATTGTTTTAACAAAGTTGTTTACTTTACAGATGTGTGTGAAAAAATCATACCATACCGAAACCACAAATTTATTTCTTGTAATATGGTCCTTCCAGGAGGACTCTGTCAACTCATTCTGATATTCTTCCTGAAGTTATATAGAAATCACAAATGCAATCTTGGATTAACCTTTGCAAGATTGAGTTTGTAAGCAGCATTGCAAGCATTGAGAATACAGAAGCAGAATGTGAGCTTCCTAGAAAACTTGTATGGTTTAATCTTTAAATTACTTCTATAACCAGGGTTATATTTTCATAAAAGTAAAGAAAAATTGTTGGAGTCAGTGTAATGTGGCAGTTTACAGATGTCACAGTTGAAACTTACACGTTTTCTAACCTCAAGCTTCTCCACTTGTTTTACTAGCACCTGCCTATGATTTCATCACTCAGGTGGTAGAAGCAGGGATGGTCATAAGTTTAAGGTCAGCTTGAGGGACAGGAAGAACCTATCTCAAAAACCACCAAAAAGAGAAGCGGAGTCCATTGGTAGAATGCTAACACAGCATATGGTGACAGAACCATGGATTTGAACTCCAGCAAAAATAAAGCATTCCATTGCACACAACTGAGTTCTCCAATATAGCAAAATAATAACATTGATACATACTAAATCTGATAATCTCTGGTTACAATCACACTATCCAAAACCATGGACCAGATGTGATTGTTGAAGATTAAAAATACTAGGGATAGTGCAAAAACACCTATGTGGTGAATTTGCAAAATAAGAGAAATGAATCATGGCTGTCTCAAAATATTTCCTACTTAATAATTGTATGTATTCTACTATAAAATAATATACTATATTCTAAATTTGGGGGGAAACTGAGTATATCAACACAACACAGTAAAATTGAAAATGACCAATATAACAATTTCATAAATGAAGCCAAGTTGGTGTTCAATGCATTTGTATTTGTAGTGAGAGCAAAACAAAAACGAGAAAATATCATTTTCAGGAAAATGTATGCAACCTATAAGCAATAGAACCTGCAGCTTCAAGTATCCCTGTCAATTACGCTGTCACAGAAGGCAAAAACTGAATACACAAAATTCTAATTTGTGTTTTTGTAAATCTCCATCATTTAACTGTCCCTGTTGTGGCTGTCTCAAAGATTCCATAGATACTAGGATCTTGGATGAGATATACCCATGGAGCAAAATCAATCAATCAATCAATCAATCAATCACTATACTGTTGTAGAGCTCAATATCTCTTGATATTGTTTTTAATGAATTAAGTTTTTGGAAGAAAAATAATGACCACATTGCGAGCAGAAATAAATGTATTTTGTAGGAAAGTCCTTCAAGGGCTTAGGTACATCCTTCAGCATGCACTTTGCCTGTCCTCTTACCATTCCAGATTTTTGCAAAACAGTGTTGTTTTTCAGAAATTGAACTGCCCAGGTTCTCATAGTTCATCACTCTACATTTTGCTGTTCACAGATATCAAAGCTAAAATTTACCTATGCTTTGCTATCCTAATTCACAGCTTTTGGTTTGTCCTTTCATCTGAGCTTTATTAATTGAGAATACTTATTTTTAACATGGACTCAAACTTATTGACAGTCCCATAGTTGCTTGCCTTCATCCTGAGTCAAATGTTCTTATCATCTCTTTGCTTCCTGTCCTTCCTTCTGTCACTTATTCTAGACAGGAACTATTCCTTCTCAGACCTCAAAGAAAGCAAGAGTATTGCATGCTTGGGTCTTAGGACTCAATTTTCTCTGCTTTTAACACATGCCCCAGACATTTTTGCTCAATGATGCCTTGGTAAAGGAAGCCTCCCAGGCATGCCTCCCCACGGCTCCTCTGCTCATCCTAGTTTTCTCTGTACGCATTGACCTCATCAACTTTATACCATGTTCCTTGTTCTGTTTCTTGGACTGCTCATCATCTGTTTCTGCTCTCTTTGGGTTGTGCTTTTTAGACTTGTTTCTTGTACCTGGTGCCTATACAATCAACATAATTGATTGTGTGATTTCACACAATCAAAATCTTTCTAATATACAGAATTGGATATGTAGTATTCAGAATCAAAGTATTCACACTGAAGTACCAATAATGCAAAATAAATATCTCTCATTCTCCCAGCTCTCATTTATTTAGACTAATACATTATAAGCCAGAGCTAGACAGAAAGATAATACATGACAGCTTTGTTATCCATTGTGGTTAGTGGGGAGGAGGCTTTCTTCTCAAACATCATCTAATTAACATTGGCATAGTCAGGATCACTAAAGCTTTTCTACCCTATCTGTTTGCTGAGTAAATGGAACACTCAGTCATTTGTATTAAATCTGTCTCCTAGTCTCAGAGTCTGGTTTTGCCATAAGTAGATTTGTGAGAGATGTGTTGACATTAAATTTATGCATAAGCAAAAATCAATTTTTCTAAACAGACATCATTGGTTTTGGCAGAATGATTGAGATTATAAATACAAGGCTTTTTTTCAGAAAGAAAAAGAAGTCTTTTGCTGTATTACTTTTTACCAACATAAAAATATTTTGTAAAGAAAGGCATGGATTACATAGTCTTGTTAGTACAATTAATATTTATGAAGAAACACTGGATTTCAGGAACACTAATACTTTGTCCCAATGCAATGCATTTTTTTTTTTGGTTTTGTTTTTTTGAGTCAGGATTTCTCTGTGTATCCCTGGCTGTCCTGGAACTCACTTTGTAGACCAGGCTGACCTCGAACTCAGAAATCTGCTTGCCTCTGTCTCCCAGAGTGCTGGGATTACAGGCATGCACCACAATTACCAGGATAATGCAATGCCTTCATACTAACTTTTCATACAATGAAATGTCTTCTTGTTCATGCTACTTGCTTTCAGGTTGTTTTGTGACTGTCAACCATGGGCTTCTTTGTTTAGTTCTCAGTTGTGTCTTCCTATAAATACAGGACTCTTGAGTATCTGCTACATGGCACTCTGATACAGCTCAATTTACTTGCAGAAGATCAGGAGAAAAATATGTAATTCTGAGTTTTCACTTCAAAGAACAGTAAACTAAAAAGTCAAGAACTTACAAAGAGATAAATAGCATCATGAGTCTCAGAATTGATCTGCTGCTGTAACACGCATGTGTGTGTCTGTGTGTGTATATGTGTGTGTTTGTGTGTGTGTGTGTGTGTGTGTGTGTGTGTGTCTGTGTGCCAAATAAGATCAAGTGTGTTGTTGGCTGGGATCAAAAGATACTCAAAGCCTAATCTATGAGTTAAAACACCCAATATTGATTATTCTCTATGGTGGAAGCTAATTTAAGAGTTCAGGTCGGCAGTGTGCAGAAGAACTAAGGCTAAGATCACAGGAATTGTGGGAGAAGAACCTGGGGACTTGTAAAAGATTCATAATGGCTATGTTTATTCCCATGAAAAATTTAGCCAAAGGCACTCACTCTTTGGATCCTTATCAAGATTGGATACTTTCAATGTGAAGAACTCTGAGGTGCTGACATCCATGAGGATGCTGATAGTGGTAAGGATAATGGATATGGAGATATGGGTTGAGATAGTCAAATAACTAAACATTAGGAAATGTTGATCGCTGTTCAGTCAGCTTTCACTGAGTTGGGATGCATGGGAGAGCACATGACTGGAAAGGCAAGATGTCAGTCTCAGGCACCATTCCTTAACAACCAGCTTGGGTTTAGAGGCAGGTCTTGCACTGCGACATGAAGCTCACCTACATATTGAGTTTAAGGTGGCTGTCTCAAGAGCCTCTGGGACCTTCCTAACTCTGCTGCCCCATTGCTGGGATTATAAACACATGCTACCATGACATCTAGCTTTTTAAGTGGGTCAGATCAAATGAAAGTCTTTATACTTATGCGACTGAGGTATCTCCCCAACCTAATTAACTAGTAAAGTCTTAGAAACAATAATATTTGAGTATCCTGAAATTTAGATTCATGTATGTTATAGTAGCAGCTAAAAACATATTTAATAAATATTAAAGAGAACCATAAGGCTAGAAGTATGTACCCATTCTGGTTTACTACAGCCTCCTTTAACATTTATATTAAAATTACACAAAACCTAAATGATCTTAACTCTTTTTTCCCAAGAATGTACAACTATCTTCTCTTTATAAAATCCCCTAAAATATTGTATATCTGAGACATTTTAATGAGTACAATTTGAGATAATTTCAAATAATGATACTTAAAAGCTTCATTTCTGAAATAATTTGTTTTTTTTTTCCTGAGGCATGCTTCCTCATGTAATAAAATAATTCCCAGTAATGGATTCACCCTGGCTCAGAGGTCATACATAGTTAAGAGTGTGCAGGTGGAAGACACATGTCTATTTCAAACCCCCAATCAGGGACAGAGTCTCTCTTTTGTTCCCATAGCGCTAGTGAGGTCAAAAGATTATTTTACTTATGAGACATATGTAAGACATGAAACCCATATTCAATGGGTTTCCAAAAGGAGTGCTTTCCTCATTTAATAATTCTTAAGTTTTCTCCTTAAAATTCTTATCTAATGATCCAAAATTTCCCAAACCAAACCAATGTTCCTGTTTCTTGAACTCTAAGCTGGAGGAGTCATTGCAATTTGAAATAGGCTTCAAATGAAGGAGGCTCCTGAGATGTTGGCTCATTTGCCATGGACAAACATGGGAACCTCAGTGAAGCAATGCAGGTCTTCTCCCACTTTCCTCTACCTTTAATTTTTTCTTTGCCTTTTCCAACCCAAAGCTATACTTATTTTGTTGTGGATATCTCAGTTCTTAGACAGAAATACCTATAGAAAATGTACAAGTAGATTTATGTCATTCAGATATATTTTAGATATATATTTATGTCATCCAGATATACTTTAGACAGATTTTAAGTTTAGCATTTGTTATTTCAAAAACTAAGCTTATTGTTTTGTGTGTATAGTTGAAACACTTATCAAGGGAACCTAATGGCACCATTTTAATTCATAAACAGTAAGAGCATCTTAGTAGACATTTATCTCAGAATCTAGACCTAGCCGGGCAATCTGTTTGCTTTCTATTATTCTCTGCTGTGGTTCTGAAATGTCTAAGATTATATTGTTGAAGGCAAGGGCGTAAAACTGCTGATTCATTACTTTTCTAATAATAAACTCTGATGCAGAACTACAAATGATTATCAGAGAACAGAGCGTGCAGTAGCTTAATGAACACAGAGGGGTATATTTCCAAAATAGTGTGTGCCATATGTATACACAAAACAATTATGCAAGGAAAGCATGCATCACTCATGCAGTATTTTGCAAATCAGCAGACATCTTAAAGTTCTTTCCAATGGGGAATTTGCTGATTGGGACTCACGGAAAATCATGCAGGATTTGGGTAATGCTTTCTGGTAAAGCTCACAGCTGTTTGATTTCATTCTGGCTTTGTCTTTGTCTCTTTCTCTCAAGCCCTGGTTCTGGAACTCTTTCCTCCTGTCATCAAGAAAAAATGCTTGTATAGGAAAAAAACACTACCATTGACCAGGAGTCTCTCTGAAGAATCCAGCTAAGTGGCCAGACTTTCATGAAGACTTTCATCCATTTTTTCTCCTTTGACTTAATTCTCAGGCCTGTTCAAAGGTGTTGCTTTAACCAGCACAGATTCAGAACTAATGGAAGCACTCTCGACTTTATCCGTTGAGAGAAATGTAACGGGGCTGCATGTTTTGTGACTGAACACATATCTTGTTTCCTTCCATCTCCACCTTTAAAACACTGAAATACAACTAGGACTGGATTTATTTCATTCGGTAATGAATCAGACTGTACACTTCTATAAAGACATCTGCCACCTTGTTTGTAATTATCTGCCTACAAATGTTTTTTCCTACTCTGCCTCGAATGAGGATAACATTATTAATCATCACATCCCTGGCACAGTACTTTATACTTCCTAAGTATCAAATGTTCGGTGAAAGAATAAGATCGTCTGTCACGAAAATTGCCATAAAAGTTTATTGTGAGAGGAACATAATCTGACAGACAAAACCACAAAACATAAATCCTGGAGAATAGTAACTTTCCAAGAGGCAATAGTTGAGCGTGCTTCTTCATGATGGCTTATTATTAGACTTCTTTATATCACATCTTTTTATTCTGCTAAGTAGACACCCCTTTCTCATAGATCAACTTCTATCCCTGAATCAGTCATTTTGCCACCATATGAAGCACCACAACGGGTTTTTTCCCTTCCGTCCTATCAGAACATTACTGTCACTGTTCTCAATTTTGCACCATTTGTAAGAAACCTTTCGTCACATGCTAGCCTCTACATAAAGTCATTCACTAATGCCTGTTAACTCTTGATGTACTTTTGTCTCTGCGTAAACTCCAGCAAGACCAAAGATGCTCTTCTTTGAGGAAGGACATTTCACAAAGCACCTCACATTCCCTGGAGACACATACATTTCTTCTGAATTCACAGATAAGTAGAAACACAAATTAAATTATTTCAATAAACAATCATTCTACTAATAAAACAGTATTTTATTGCTACTACATTCAAGAAATAATCATTCTACTAATAAAACAGTATTTCATTTCTATTACAATGAAAATTCATTTAAAGAAAATCACAGAGACTTTATATTAAATTCCACAAAGAACATTACCAAAAAGAAAGCTGACTAGAGTTTCATTGTAAACATTGATATCAGAATACGTGATTTAAAATGGCTCAAATAATACATGCTCATGCTCAAAAAATTCAAATGAGGTCTGTTTACTTTATTCAGTCAACCAATTATTTTACATATAACTATGCAGTATATCTTTCTGTGTGCTCTAAAGTGAACTAGCTCTGTTTCAAATTTCATTTTACAGCCTATGCAAAAAGTAGAATAAAGAGAGAAACTTCTATTTTTTAGAAGGTTAAATTTGAAGAAGTACAGATTTGAGTTTAAGACACAAAATAATGTTTTCAACATGCTTACACTTTGAACGCAATGTGTGTATAATCTAATAAGGCTACTGAATGTCAAAGGTACAAAATCCTACTCTGACTTTATAACTGGCAATTACAAAACATTATCTGTATTATTTATACAACAAACATTTACTTATGGCCTATATGCTTCACATATTTGTACATAGAAAATATCTATGTGTTCTATGTGTTGTATGTGTAAAAACATACATGTAACATGCTCTCATGCTGACATCGTTTGCTGATTATGGTGTATGGATATGAAAGTAAGCCATGCATATAACCTAGGCATGCACCACCACACCAGTTTTTTTTTTTGTTTGATCCAGAACCATTCCTTTTTATACCATATATATAATTTTAGGACAATGTATAAATTAAATACTGATTTTTTTCCTCTAGGAAATCATCTATTCTGTTGCAGTTTTCAATGACAAAAATTTAAGTATCTGAAGAATTTGAAGAAGACAATCAGTGGAAGAGAAGGAAAGGAAAAATTTTTATTTATTGTTTATTAATTTGCCAGGGAAAGGAAGTGAAAACATACTGTATCCACCGTCTTCACCATCTTGGCAAAGCTGGTACTAACATTATCGTCGACTGTCGGCAAGTGGAAGCATCCATGATGATCTTCAAAGAAAATATTGTTAAATATGATGTGAGATATGATTTACAATGGGAATGAATGAATTACTAAGCAGAGAGCAGATGGCTATTCACAGAATGTGGATACGGAAGGAACGCCATTGTGAAGAGCTACATTCCATGGTTCTGGTTCAGCGGTGGTAAGTTGGATGTTATATGAGCTTGAGGGTGGATCTACAGTGTGAAGCCCAGAGGTGGTCTTAAGGTGGAGCACTTAGATGTATGCATCGATTTTTAACAGGATACCCTTACCAGAGAATGCTTTCTTACAATTAAAATATTTTCTTTTTCTAAATGTGTAGTCTATAGTATTTTTATAAGTATAACTAAATCTTTTTCTTAGCAAAATATTATTATACAAATACTTCATTCCAAAAGAATTATCACAGTATTAATATTTGTAAAATTTGAGTATTGACTAGGCAGTATCTGTGAAGAGAGGCTGTAACCAAAGATTCTTCATCACAATTGGACTCTGGCATGCATGTGAAATGACAATCATGGAGAACTTAGTATTATAGATAACTAGGTTCTTGTGTACTTTATATATATATATATATATATATATATATATATATATATATATATATATATATACATATATATGTATATATATATGTATATATATATGTATATATATATATAAAGAATCAAAAGAGCCATATTCATTGTATATAATTTTACTTTTCCATGTATTTTGTTTTTGAGAATATGACCTGTTCTACTGAGTCTTCATTTAGAAACCATTCCCAGATCTTCAGCAAGCTAATGCTATCTCATATTGGTATGTCATAATCATGGATTTGTATGGATTCTGAAATGTAAAACAAATCCTGATTTTGGTCTACACATCTGTGCTACAATTCATTTAAAATTTTGAAAGTGAAAATTTAAATATGAATCATAATTCCTCTGTTTAAATTTACATACTTTCACTGAGCATATCCTTTTTCATACGTTCCCCTTCATAGTATTTGGCTAAGGAATTATGGAAACAAAGAGAGTAAAATATTTCTAACCAATTTTCCCCTTGCTTACTGTTGACTTTAATTTTCTTCAGCCAAAATATACACAAGTTGATATTCAATAATACTAAATTAAATATAATTTACTTTTCTCTTGGGGAGAAAGTTTCATTATCCACTTACACCCAGAGTTTGTGAATAAAAGGGTGTTTCACATATTGGAAAAGACATAGAAGGCATGAAACGCCCCTAATGTAATTTCAGCTAATTAAAGACTCATTAAGAAAGAAATAGAAATGAGAATTTGCCTCAGAACTTGCTTAAGTAATTTTAATTTTTAATCATTTTCATCTCTCACTAATTAAACAGTTTGATGGGTACCTATCGGCTATTTACCTAATTTTCTGTATTTTAGTCTACAATTTAACGTGTGCCCACTAATCAAATCATACTGCTCTCTGCAGGTATTTGGCTTATTTCCCATACTGTATGTGCTTTCTAACTATAATACATATTTTGTGTGTATATATGTATATATACATATTTTATGTGTATATATGTATATACATAAATACACACATATATGTACACACATGTATATATGTGTAGATATGTACATATCAACACAATTTAGTTTCCTCACAAAAGTTCATATATTTCCTTTATATTTTAAAAACCTAAAATTTGATCCTGAATCTGATATGTAAGTAACAGAAACAATGGGGGAAGAAAAATGGACAATATCAAAATAACAAATGGTAAAACGCAGACAGAGAGAGTCTCTAGGTGCGGGGAAACAAGAACACTAAAATGTGCATACGGGAACTGTAGCTCATTTGGCCTGGAATCCCCGCTGTCAAATTTATCAGTTGTATGAACACACTGCTTAATAGAGCTCTCTCCGCCTTTCTCCCTTCACCCATGGAGAGATTGCAACAAAGCTTGGCTTGTATGGCAGATCAACCATAACACATACAACACAGTACTGATTGCCAATGACTTTTGTTCAAATTAACACCCTCGTTCAAGATCAACCTCCTGGTTTTAATATGAACCAGGCTTGTCTTTGTGCATTCCCTTTGATGGCCACTCCTCAGAGCCATGTGTATACCATGTTTCTTGCCTTTCTATGTTTCTGACATTCTCTTTGCTATTTGTACAAATAGATAATGGCCTTTTCTCCAATTGTCAGTTTCTCTAATGAGAAACACTTGTCCTTCTTTCCATGTTCTTAGTGAGATTTTCCTCATCTTGATACTTAAATTCAATATAATTTAAAACTGACATATAAATAAATAACATTGTATGTGTAAATGAAGTACCCTGTGGTGTTTTGATACATTGCATGCATTCTTACACATCATTCTTCACAAACAATTGTCATTTTTAGAATAGAGCTTTATTACATATGGTGAAGGATGGTTTATTGGATATTGCTATCTATGGATGCATAGCCATGCCACCATAGTGTATATCCAGAGAAAATGAGGTTGTTCTTTCTTTTGGGTTGACTGTAGCTTTAATAATAACAGGAAAGACCAGAAGCCACAAGGTGACAGTCAGTTAAAAACCAGTAAAGAAAGAGAACATACTCCAGTACTATTCAGCCATAAAATTGAACAGCCCCTGTAATTCTTTATATCATAGAAGGAACCAGAGATCAACACAAAAAGTGAAATAAGCCATACTCAGAAAGACAAGGAGCTTCAATGTGGAATCCATAAAACTTAATGTCACAGAAACTAAAAGTAAGTCTAAGGACAGTAGGGAGGGACAAGGACCAGAAAAGCATAGATTGATCAAAGGAGATTAAGCTATAGTTAATACATATGCATAGGCATACCATATACACACAAATACAAATACATCATACCGATACACCATATCCATATACATCATATACATCTATGTGTTCATCATCTATATATCTCTGGGTGCTATTGTATAGCAAGATAATTACAGAAAATAATAGTTTACAATTCACTTCAGAATGCTAGCTTTATTTTGCTTGTTGATTCTATTTTTAGGCACTGTGGGCAGAAATGATTACTCATTATGATTTCAATTTTTTTCAATCTTCTTAAGCCATGTTCTACACGTTTCTACACTATCTCTCCTAGAGAATGCTCCACATGGTGCTGAAAAAATCTGTGTTTCTCTGACACTCTATGGCATGGTCAAGCAAATTCACTTTACTGGAGTTTTGTTGTTGTTGTTGTTGTTGTTGTTGTTGTTGTTATTATTTTCTGTCTGAATGAGCTCTTCATTGATGAAAATGGGCTGTTCTTGTTCCCTAAAACTACTGTATGAAGATTTATCTATACTATTTTGATTATTAATATATGCTTTGAATACTTGAATGGCCCAGGGTTTGGTGCAGGTATTATATTTACTATATTTTCATTCTGAAATGTTATCCTTAACATTATTGAGTGAACCTTATTTCTTTCTAATACTTCTGAATTAAAGATTAAGTTACTCCATAATTATAGCTTCTCCTGTTATCATTTGAGTTCTGTTTTCATAAACATTCTATCCTTCACTTTGGTTGGATCTGTATTTTACGGACGTTAGAGGAATGTGGTTACCTGTGTATAGTCATTCTTAACAGCAAAATGTATCCCTATCATTTTCCATCCTACTCATTCACGTCTCATTCAGTTCGTAGAACCTCTAACTCTCTAGGATTTCCTGTCAGTAGTTCCAGTGGATCTGTGTTCTCACACATTAATTATTTTAAGAATGCTAAGGAGCCCTGGTTTCTAAACAGTAGCTTTACATGATACAGTATTCTTAAATGTTTTGTTTACCATTACTACTGTGAAAACCTCATGCCACTCTCTCTGGTACTGCAGGATTTTTGTGGAAAATTATAACAATCAAAAAACTTAATATGCTGTTTCCTTTTTCCTCTAGCCATCTGAAGAATCTCTCTCTCTCTCTCTCTCTCTCTCTCTCTCTCTCTCTCTCTCTCTCTCTCTCTCTCATTCTCTCTCTCTCTCTCTCTCTCTCTGTGTGTGTGTGTGTGTGTATGTGTGTGTGTGTGTTTGAATGTATGAATATTCATGGCCAGAGTTCAACCTTACATCTTTTCTCTTACCATTTGCTTTTTCTGCGGTTGCGTGGAACGGGACCTGGTCCTCCCTCATGCATATACTTCTTTTATCTGATCTATCCTTCTTTCCACTACATCTGTCCATGTCTTGAGCTACCAAAAAGCATTCCGTAGTTGTGTTGTCAGTGTTGCAGAACTAGAGGGGAAGTCACAGCCAAATTTCTTTCAAACCTTCAGTTGTTGTACTATTCAAAGTGAACTAGTGAAGTGTCTAAGGAAACTAATTCATCTCTACCAGAGTGGGTTTGGGGCTAGAGTAGGCCAAGACTCTCAATTCACCATCATTGACATGACTTTTGGCATTACAGTATTCTGCTTGGATATAGGCACAGCCATCATGGATGATTATCAGCAGACTCCTATCCCATGCCTATTGTTACCATAACACACACCAGTGGCACTTCCTAGGAGTTTGGCCATCTAGGACCAAATACACTAAAGAGGGACCAAAATACATGTCTTTATTTTTTACTGAAGCTCTCTCTATAGTAAGACTTAGGGATAAGACCATTAAAATCTGCCTAGCATTACATTTCAAAAGCTCATGAAAACTGTGTCTTACTATCTGTATGTCTTTGTAAAGTCCTGTCTTTACTGTGCTTCCTGAGGATGGGGTAATGTTAGTGAAGTTAATCTCCAGTATAGGGGTCTGTCAGTAACGACCATCACAATGATCTCATCTGAATCTCACAGTCATAAGATATATACTGAGGTCCATCTTGGGTGATGTGTGAACCAGACAGGATTCTATCCTACTGAACTCATGCTTTTTCCATGTGTGAGTACTAGCTGTCTATGTACCTGAGTTTGAGGCCTGGTTGATACACACAAACCCTTGGCCATCTTTATTAGCACTTATCTAAATAATACCTAGTCTCACATTCATGGGTAATTACACAGTATTGGAGGGAATAACCAGAGATTGTAAGCCATAGCTCAAACCTCTCTCATGCACAGGTCTACACTCACTGCCAGAAAAGAGACTTCTAGTGTGGCTCTGGCTTGAGTGAGGGACCTTTCCTTTCTAAATGGTGCTTGTTCTCACTGGTGCAATGCTACCAGGAAATGCATTATTTACCTTTTGACTCTGGCATAACATAACACCACCCAAAACAACTTACAGAAGGAAGGGTTTATTTGGGGCTTACTGTTCTAGAGGGTGGGTCCACAGTAGTGGAGGAGGTATAGTGCTATGTGGTCAAAGCAGGTAGCTGAGAAATCAGACCACAGATGTGACACAGAGAAAGTGAACTGGAAGTGGAATGAGGCTATAAACTCTCAAAGTCTGACCCCAGTACTTCCTCCAGCAAGGTTGCACCTCCCCATAACCTCCCCACATGGCAGCACCCAATGGGAACCCAGTGTTCAGTTACGTAAACCTATGGTTGATATTTTTCATTTAAAAGACTTCAGTGACCTGACTGGTAGGAAGAAGAATGTCTTAGGAATGCTTCATGGAGACAGTGTTCCATGAGATGAACCTTGAAAGATTAAGGGTTTACTTGAATATAAAAGCAAAACAAAACAAAAAACAGCAAAGAGAAAAATGTTGCACTATTTTCCATTGCATACTGCCCACTTAGTGGCATTCCCATATCCTCTGGTTTTGTGCAGAGGTAATTTTCTGATAATTAACAGGGTATCAGAACCCTGTCTGAAGGTATTGGTTTATTCTTAGTGAGTGTGGACTTATGTTGACTTCATATTTCCATTGGGAAGCCTCTGGATACATATCTGGTCTTCTCTGAGGAATTTTCTTTTTTAAGGGACAAGTAAGAATGGATTTTATTTTGGAATGACTATATGAAAATGTAAACCAAAATTAAAGACTGTATTTTATTTGTGTGTGGATGTGTTTTCGATAGTCTTATTTATCACTGTATTCTTATTTCCAAAGTTCTAGAATATTTTGTTGCATATTGAATTAACAATAAGCATGTAATATCATCTTTGTAATAACTAGGTATGTTCTGATGTTTTGTTTCCATTATTGGGTAGTAAATTGGGTTAAAATATTAGCCTATGTTCTTTGAATACTATTTATAGTTTAGAACCTTGAGATGTGATAGATGGGGGAAATTGAATGCAGCTGCTATTCATAGTAGGGTCATTTGTTTTTGGCAAAGATTAGTTTCAGGTGGCCTTTGAAATGATATATTTTTATAAGAAAGCATACTGTCATTATTTGAAAAAGTCCTTAGTAGATGCTTTATTAGGCATCTTCAAGACAATAGCATCTAAAGTCATTCACTTAAGTTAGAATAATCATCTGAAAATGCAGATAGTAGTGAAATTCAGTGCCAATTGACAGGATGGGTGAAGAAGATTAGCTTTGCCTGTCAAAATGGGAACTATTTGATCACAAATACTAGAGTCGTTATGAAGCAATGTTCCAGGCTTCCAGTTTCATCAATGTCACCTGGCTATCAATGTAGAAAGGAAGAGGCAGAGGAAGCTGTTCTTCATGTCTGCTTTCATATCTTCATCTTACACTGGTAATATCAATATAATAAGAAAAGTAATTTCTGGAAAATATTGCTTGTTTAAGTACACAACTGCAGAAATTTTTACTTACTGGATAGGTTTATGGCCTGGGATCATCACTTTATTTGTTGCTTCTCATATCTCTGTGGATGTCATATGAGATTTTCCATGAAATATTTGCATAATTCAGGTCCACACAACTAATAGCCAATGAACTAAGGACTGGAACTGTGTTATTTTATTATGAAGCGCATCATAATCATTCTTTAACATTTGTTTATTTCACTTTTAGAACACTTTCAAGGCAATGCGCCACTTACTTTCATAATATTTTCCTTTCTTTCTTTTTAGATTTTTAAATTATGTGTATGTGTCCCTGTCTGGGGGAAACACTGGGGGGTGGATATGAGCACAGTCGTGCCATATCTTCCATGACCAGAAGAGTCGTCAAATGCCTTAGAGCTGAAGAGCATGGTTATTTGGCTATGGAAATGTGAACTTTTGTTACCTGAAGGAACAATATGCACTTTACACTATTGATTCCCTCAGATATAATTCTTGAGCTACTGTTTCATGTAGAGCGAAGTGCAGCAGTGAGTCACCATGTTCATGATCTTCTGCATAAACCTTCTGATTCTACCCTACTATGAGCAGGAGATCCCAGGACAACGCCAGGGATCTGTTTCCCAAAAACAATGTTTTTAGGAGATCAGAATAAATCCATTTTTGAGCAGATAGCCCAATATTACTACTATTTACCAGAGTATTGCAAATTCTACACAAGGAAACTAGGAATTATTATCTCAATACAATCTTTCTGTATTATAAATTTTATTGAATTTTTTTCTGTTCTTTTAATTCTACATTGTCTTATGAATTACTAGTAAAACTACAAGGGAAAACAGAGCAGACAACTACAGGTCTTAGAAGATGTATGTGGGCACAGTGTGTTAACCCTAGTGTTAACCCTAGTGATTAGAAACTGTTAACTCACTCAGACAAAATCAGTGTTTAAACTCTCATTAAATTCATCACCTTAAGACTGTTAACTGGTTCCCTAAAACTCTTTGCAAATCCTGCCAACGTTAGAAACATGCATTAGGGAATGACTAGTACTTCGAAATATGCTTAATGGTAGAAGATACAGATTTTAAAAGCTTAGAGTTTTAAAAACAACATTCTTCCTGTTTTCAATGTTATTTTTTATAAGAAACGTACATCATCTCTACATTATAGAAGGAATTGAATACTTTTATAGATTTACAATTTTTAAGACCTTAATTTTACCTAAGGAGTTAATAATATAGAAAGTATTTACTTTGAATGGATTAAATTATTAGAGAATTATTTTAAATTAAGGTGATTTATTTAAATGGCTCAGTTTTTCAGAATGAAGTATAGTTTTTTAATTAGTATAAATAAATTATAATCCACTGAGATAAAGAAAAATATATTTTTCTTTTAGCATCTTTTTACAAAACATGACACTATATGACAATTTAATAGCAATCTCAATTTTAGATGAAGAATGATAG
Source organism: Apodemus sylvaticus (assembly GCF_947179515.1). NCBI lineage: Eukaryota > Metazoa > Chordata > Mammalia > Rodentia > Muridae > Apodemus > Apodemus sylvaticus. The sequence goes on along the minus strand of NC_067478.1, from coordinate 125,381,625 downwards.
CATAGAGCAAATAGCAAAGATTTGTGTCCATTTCCCATTTTCAAATCAACCATTAACATGGCTTATAATTTTAAAATAATTTTATTACCAGCTTAAGAATGATCAAAGTGGGCGGCGGCGGCGGCGGCGGCGGCGGCGGCAGCAGCGGCAGCAGTGGCTGCTCCAGCTGAAGGGCCATCAGCAGTGGAACCAAGGCGTCACAGGGTCCAGTTAGGCCCTGCGCCCACGACCACTGACCTTCGCTGACCAGCCGGACAGCAAGCAGCTGCAGTTGTGCGGCGCCTTTCCTGCACGGAGGCCACTTCAGAACTCGGCCTCCCACCAGTCAGGAGAGGAGGATCCATCTTGGTTCCGTACTCCAGGAATCGGACAGACTGAGGTACACAAACATAATCCGAGGCCAACACCGCGGTGGTCTGAGCCCGACGGGCGTTGGCCTGCACCCAGGCCCTGGGCGGGTCGGGGGGCCATCGGGGTGCCAACCCAACCAGGAGGTTTTTTGCCCAGGCCTGCGAGCGCGCCGCCGCCATTTTGCCTGCAGGACGACAGGGAGCTCAGGCGGGCAGACCTGTAACAGGCATAGCCTAAGGCTAACAAAGCGGGGGTCCAGGCCCCAAAAGGCACAGGACTGACCCCAAGAACTGGGCGGCTTGGTGGGCCATCTGTGAGTCAACCCGCCCAGGTGATTGTTAGCAAAGCAGACTCTCCCGGCGCTTTCAGGGAGCGCGGGCGCACACGCCCGCCATCCTAGTCACCTGGCAAACCCAATTAACAGTCAAAGCCTTAGGGGAACTTTGCTCGGACCTTGGCCTCCCAGGCTTTTGCCTGGACTCAGGGACTGGGCGGCCAGGCTAACCTTGTGTGCGATAGCCCGGTTGGCAGATCGGCTGCCCAGCGGAGTGAGCGGAACTCAGGGGAGGTCACAGTAGCATACACCGTCGGCACTCCCTGGGAGTGCACACGGGCTCCATCTGCTCCACAGACACAATCTGGGGCAAGGCCTCAGACAGAAGGCCTTAGCTCTACTCTCTCCTCTTCCGGATCCAGATCAGTCTGGGCGGCAGCATTACATCTCCAAGTCCTGCAAGTGGCTAGCTGGGCTTCCGGGCGGCCAGCTGGGAGAAGTCAGTGTGCTCCAGTGAATCCAGCGGGCCCCAGCGGGAGCCTTCGGGTGCCTGCTTTGGGATCTGAACAGCCTGGGCAGCAGCACACTGTCTACAAGCAGTGCAGGAGGTAAGCTGTGCACCAGAGGCCAACTGGGAAGGGGCAGCTTGCACTGGTGAGTCCAGCACTGACAAGATAAGCTAACACCAGTGAGATCTAGATGGCAAAAGGCAAACGCAGGAACGTCACTAACAGAAATCAAGGCAATATGGCAACATCTGAACCCAATTCTCCTCTACCAACATGTCCTGGATACCCCATCACACCAGTAAAACAAGATCTGGATTTAAAATCACTGGTCATGATGCTGGTACAGGAACACATGAAGGTCATACGTAAAGAAATTCAGGAGACAATGGATCAAAAGGTAGAAGCCCTTGCAAGGGAAACACAAAAATCATTGAAAGAAATCCAGGAGAATACAAAAGCCAACAAGGAGGAAATGCAAAAAACACTTAAAGAAATACAGGAGAACTTTGCTCAACAGGCTGAGGTCATGAAAGACGAAACACAAAAATCTCTTAAAGAAATACAGGAGAACTTTGGTCAACAGGCTGAGCTCATGAATGAGAAAACACAAAAATCTCTTAAAGAATTACAGGAAAACACAAACATGCAAGTGAAGGAGCTAAGCAAAACCATCCAGGATCTAAAATCAGAAGTAGAAACAACTAAGAAAACTCAAAGGGAGACAACTTTGGAGATAGAAAGCCTTGGGAAGAAATCAGGGGACAGAGATACAAATATCAACAACAGAATACAAGAGATAGAAGAAAGAATCTCAGATGCTGAAGATTCCATAGAAACCATGGACTCAACAGTTAAAGAAAATGCAAAATGCAAAAAGCTTGTAACCCAAAATATCCAGGAAATCCAGGACACAATGAGAAGACCAAACCTAAGGATTATAGGCATAGAGGAGAGTGAAGATTTACAACTTAAAGGGCCAGCAAATATCTTCAATAAAATTATGGAAGAAAACTTCCCTAACCTAAAGAGAGAGATGCCCATGAATATACAAGAAGCCTACAGAACTCCAAACAGACTGGACCAGAACAGAAATACTTCCCGTCACATAATAATCAAAACACCAAATGTTCTAAACAAAGAAAGAATACTAAAGGCAGTAAGAGAAAAAGGCCAAGTAACATATAAAGGAAGACCTATCAGAATCACAGCAGACTTTTCACCTGAGACTATGAAGGCTAGAAGGTCCTGGGCAGATCTCATGCAGACTCTAAGAGAACACAAATGCCAACCAAAACTACTATATCCAGCAAAACTCTCAATCACCATAGATGGAGAAACTAAGATATTTCATGACAAAACCAAGTTTACCCAATATCTATCCACAAACCCGGCCCTAAAAAGGATAATAGGAGGACAACACCAATACAAGGAGGGAAACTTCACCCTGGAAAAAGCAAGATAGTAACCTTTCATCAAACCCAAAAGAAGTTAAGCATTCAAATTTAAAAAATAACGTCAAAAATGATAGGAAGTAGCAATCACTATTCCTTAATATCTCTTAACATCAATGGACTTAATGCCCCAATAAAAAGACACAGACTAACTGAATGGATACGTAAACAGGACCCTACATTTTGCTGCTTACAGGAAACACACCTCAGGGTCAAAGACAAACACTACCTTAGAGTAAAAGGCTGGAAGACAATTTTACAAGCAAATGGTCTCAGGAAACAAGCTGGAGTAGCCATTTTAATATCAGATAAAATTGACTTTCAACCCAAAGTCATCAAAAGAGACCCTGAGGGACACTTCTTGCTGGTCAAAGGAAAAATACAAAAAGAAGAACTGACAATCCTGAACATCTATGCCCCAAATGTAAGGGCACCCTCTTTTGTAAAAGAAACTTTATTAAAACTAAAAGCACACATTGCACCTAACACAATAATTGTGGGTGACTTCAACACTGCACTTTCCTCAATGGACCGATCAGGAAAACAGAAACTAAACAGGGACACAATGAAACTAATTGAAGCTTTGGACCAATTAGATTTAACAGATATATATAGAACATTCTATCCTAAAACAAAAGAATATACCTTTTTCTCAGCACCTCATGGTACCTTCTCCAAAATCGACCATATAATTGGCCACAAGACAGACCTCAACAAATATAAGAAGATCGAACTAATCCCATGCCTCCTATCCGATCACTATGGAGTAAAAGTGGTCTTCAATAGCAACAGAAACAACAGAAAGCCCACATACACGTGGAAACTGAACAATACTCTACTCAATGATACCTTGGTCAAGGAAGAAATAAAGAAAGAAATTAAAGACTTTTTAGAACACAATGAAAATGAAAACACAACATACCCAAATCTATGGGACACAATGAAAGCAGTGCTAAGAGGAAAACTCATAGCCCTGAGTGCCTCCAAAAAGAAAATGGAGAGAGCATACATTACCAGCTTAATGACACACCTGAAAGCCCTGGAACAAAAAGAAGCTATTTCGCCCAGGAGGAGTAGAAGGCAGGAAATCATCAAACTCAGGGCCGAAATCAATCAAGTAGAAACAAAGAGAACCATACAAAAAATCAACAATACCAGGAGCTGGTTCTTTGAGAAAATCAACAAGATAGATAAACCCTTAGCCAGAATGACCAAAGGGCACAGAGAAAGTATCCAAATTAACAAACTTAGAAATGAAAAGGGAGATATAACAACGGAAACTGAGGAAATCCAAAAAATCATCAGATCCTACTACAAGAGCCTATACTCAACACAACTGGAGAATCTGGAGGAAATGGACAATTTCCTTGACAGATACCAAATACCAAAATTAAATCAGGACCAACTAGACCATCTAAACAGTCCCATAATGCCTAAAGAAATAGAAGGAGTCATAGAAAGTCTTCCAACCAAAAAAAGCACAGGACCAGATGGCTTCAGTGCAGAATTCTATCAGACCTTCAAAGAAGAGTTAACACCAATACTCTTCAAACTATTCCACAAAATAGAAACAGAAGGAACACTACCCAATTCCTTCTACGAAGCCACAATTACGCTGATACCAAAGCCACACAAAGATCCAACAAAGAAAGAGAACTTCAGACCAATTTCCCTTATGAACATCGATGCAAAAATACTCAATAAAATTCTTGCCAACCGAATCCAAGAACACATCAAAACGATCATCCACCATGATCAAGTAGGCTTTATCCCAGGAATGCAGGGTTGGTTCAATATACGGAAATCCATCAATACAATCCACTACATAAACAAACTCAAAGAACAAAACCACATGGTCATTTCATTGGATGCTGAAAAAGCATTTGACAAAATTCAGCATCCCTTCATGCTTAAAGTCTTGGAGAGAACAGGAATTCAAGGCCCATACCTAAACATAGTAAAAGCAATATACAGCAAACCGGTAGCCAGCATCAAACTAAATGGAGAGAAACTTGAAGCAATCCCACTGAAATCAGGGACCAGACAAGGCTGCCCCCTTTCTCCTTATCTTTTCAATATTGTACTTGAGGTACTAGCTCGGGCAATTCGACAACATAAGGAGGTCAAAGGGATACAAATTGGAAAGGAAGAAGTCAAACTATCATTATTTGCAGACGACATGATCGTCTACCTAAGTGACCCAAAGAACTCCACTAGAGAGCTCCTACAGCTGATAAACAACTTCAGCAAAGTGGCAGGTTATAAAGTCAACTCAAGCAAATCAGTGGCCTTCCTATACTCAAAGGATAAGCAGGCTGAGAAAGAAATTAGGGAAATGACCCCCTTCACAATAGCCACAAACAGTATAAAGTATCTTGGGGTGACTCTTACCAAACATGTGAAAGATCTGTATGACAAAAACTTCAAGACTCTGAAGAAGGAAATGGAAGAAGACCTCAAAAAATGGGAAAACCTCCCATGCTCATGGATCGGCAGAATCAATATAGTTAAAATGGCCATTTTGCCTAAAGCACTATACAGATTCAATGCAATACCCATCAAAATCCCAACTCAATTCTTCACAGAGCTAGAAAGAGCAATTATCAAATTCATCTGGAACAACAAAAAACCCAGGATAGCTAAAACTATTCTCAGCAACAAAAGGAAATCTGGGGGAATCAGTATCCCTGACCTCAAGCAATACTACAGAGCAATAGTGTTAAAAACTGCATGGTATTGGTACAGTGACAGACAGGAGGATCAATGGAACAGGATTGAAGATCCAGAAATGAACCCACACACCTATGGCCACTTGATCCTCGACAAAGAGGCTGAAAACATCCAATGGAAAAAAGATAGCCTTTTCAACAAATGGTGCTGGTTCAACTGGAGGTCAGCATGCAGAAGAATGCGAATTGATCCATCCTTGTCTCCTTGTACTAAGCTCAAATCCAAATGGATCAAGGACCTCCACATAAAGCCAGACACTCTGAAGCTAATAGAAAAAAAACTGGGGAAGACCCTTGAGGACATCGGTACAGGGAGAAAGTTTCTGAACAGAACACCAATAGCGTATGCTCTAAGAGCAAGAATTGACAAATGGGACCTCATAAAATTACAAAGTTTCTGTAAGGCAAAGGACACCATCAAGAGGACAAATCGGCAACCAACAAATTGGGAAAAGATCTTCACCAATCCTACATCAGATAGAGGGCTAATATCCAATATATATAAAGAACTCAAGAAGCTAGACTCCAGAAAACCAAACAACCCTATTAAAAAATGGGGTACAGAGTTAAACAAAGAATTCTCACCTGAAGAACTTCGGATGGCGGAGAAGCATCTTAAAAAATGCTCAACTTCATTAGTCATTAGGGAAATGCAAATCAAAACAACCCTAAGATTTCATCTTACACCAGTCAGAATGGCTAAGATTAAAAATTCAGGAGACAGCAGGTGTTGGAGAGGGTGTGGAGAAAGAGGAACACTCCTCCACTGCTGGTGGGGTTGCAAATTGGTACAACCACTCTGGAAATCAGTCTGGCGGTTCCTCCGAAAACTGGGCACCTTACTTCCAGAAGATCCTGCTATACCACTCCTGGGCATATACCCAGAAGACTCCCCACCATGTAATAAGGATACATGTTCTACTATGTTCATAGCAGCCCTATTTGTAATTGCCAGATGCTGGAAAGAACCCAGGTATCCCTCAACAGAAGAGTGGATGCAAAAAATGTGGTATATCTACACAATGGAGTACTATTCAGCCATTAGAAACAATGAATTCATGAAATTCTTAGGCAAATGGATGGAGCTAGAGAATATCATACTAAGTGAGGTAACCCAGACTCAAAAGGTGAATCATGGTATGCACTCACTAATAAGTGGATATTAACCTAGAAAACTGGAATACCCAAAACATAATCCACACATCAAATGAGGTAGAAGAAGAAAGGAGGAGTGGCCCCTGGTTCTGGAAAGACTCAGTGAAACAGTATTCAGCAAAACCAGAACGGGGAAGTGGGAAGGGGTGGGTGGGAGGACAGGGGAAGAGAAGGGGGCTTGCGGGACTTTCGGGGAGTGGGGGGGCTAGAAAAGGGGAAATCATTTGAAATGTAAATAAATTATATCGAATAATAAAAAAAAAAAAAAAAAAAAAAAAAAAAAAAAAAAAAAAAAAAAAGAATGATCAAAGTGTGATTATATAAATGTTTAAAATAGCATCAAAATACTCATTCAGTGTATCATGAATCCATCATTACAATATAATTATTTGGTATTAATTTATTTCAGGAATATCTCAGGATTTTGAAAATATAATTAGCAACAATTGTAGACTGTAGAATTTTTAAGAAAACCATTCAGGGGGGAAATTTTATCACACTGAATAAAGTAATGTAAACCTAATTTTTCAGTTACTCATATTTCTTCTGTTTGTAGGGAAATGGCTAAAACTTTTGTTTTTGACAATTATAATAAGGTAACCATCTGAAGTGAGGATTCAATCTTATGAACCAAAAACCAATCTTTTAAAATATATTCATATGTTAACAACACATCTTAATGAAAAATATTTATAATTTTTCAAATGAATGCTTCTTATAAATGAGTATTTTCTTTGAAAAACCAATTTTATATTCACCTTTTCTCATTTCATAATATTTTATTTTGTCCGTATATTAAATCATTCAGAAATATTTTCTACCATATATGTCAGGTACTGTAAAGTACATTTGTGAAACTCAAAAGCTCATCTTAGAATCTGACATCCAAGCCTGGATGGCTTTACACTGAAGTATTAGAATAATAACTGGCTAACAATTAAATTTTAACCTGAATTCAAAAGTAATCAAACCTTCAAATTCACTTAAAGAAAGGGGGCCCATTCTGGTTAATATGGTTTTATTAATTAACAGATCATTGAGACACAGCACCCTAGCCTTCCAAAGTCATTTACATCTCCAATCACAGTCAGTTCCCACCACTGGAGGCAAATTTCAGGTTCTGATTGGCAAAAATCTGTGTGTATTCTGACATACCACACCCACATTAATTTCTTCTTATATTGCTTTACATACTATATTCCACAGCTTCTGTGTGTATAGAGAACTAAATGAAAGCAAGATCCTTACTAGATGCCCTCAGCCATTTGCTTAATTAACCAGAAAACATTATACATATTGGACTGAGTAATTTAGAGGAGGATACCAGCCAGGTTAAAAACAAAAGTGTTGATTCCTACTATTGCTCTCATTGAGCAGGGATCTAACCTGTGACAGAGAGAAGAGCTGGGACTTAAGACTAAACTGAATGAGGATAAAATGTATTTTTTTTTTAATCTGAGCATTTGGCATGGAATTCCTATTGAATTACACCCAGAGCACTTCCCTAAAGGTTGTAGCTCTTATGCAAATGAAGATGCAAATCTGTAGGTATTACAGGAAGGTATTAAGACTTGCCAAGTCTGCAAGCTCATCCACCATTCTAACAAGAGATTTACCTCAAGGTGTGGTGAATAATGCTATTTTTTTTTACAGTAGTGCTTCAAAATGTTTTGTTTTGTTCCTTTTAGAAATTCAGAAATTTAATCACTTGCTTCCATATTGTTTGGCATTTTGGAGCAAGGACTCTAGTACTTCCTGTATTTCAGAGTGGTATTTTACTACTTAGCTTTGCCCCCAGCACTCATCTTGTGCTCATTATGGGCAGAAGCCTGACTTCAATGGTACTGTCCAGGAGATCAGGAAAAATCAAGAGATGTGTTGACAGGTAAAACTAAGTGCTCTCATAGAAAATTGTTTCATTATTGCCAAAATTGAGAAAGTGGAAATACAGGTAATTATAACCAGTGAGTGTTAGATTTCTCTAGAAAATTGTTGCTCATGGAATGTCATTTAAAGTTTAGTTCAGTTTATACAAGAAGTATCTAGTTATGAAATAGAATTTACAAAACTATAGTTTATTCATAGCAAGGTAATTTGGTAATGTAATACTGCTTTTAAAAATAAATTTATGGTTCAGTATTATAGCTCATTAGCTAAAACCATTTGTCACACAATCTCTGGAACAAACAGAGGAAGGAGAGAACCAACTCCTGAAAGTTGTCCTCTGACCCCCACACACAAACATGAACCTGCGCGCGCGCACACACACACACGCACACACACACAAACACACACAAAGAGAGAGAGAGAGAGAGAGAGAGAGAGAGAGAGAGAGAGAGAGACAGAGAGACAGAGAGACAGAGAGACAGAGAGACAGAGAGAGACAGAGAGACAGAGAGAGGGACAGAGAAAGAAAGAGAATAAAATATCAAAAATAAAAGTAGATGAAATTGTGCAGCTATTGGATGTCAACTGTGCCTTCACTTAGAGAATGCAGTAAATCAGTGGATTAATTGGTAAAAAGAAATCTGGAGGTGTATGGTGTATGTGTCAACCACAGTCTCAATTGTCATAGTTTCTCATACATTAATTATTTCCTAGGGTAAGCATATTCCATTATTCACCATTCCTGAAGCTCTACAAATTTCAGCAAAGAGAGAACATGGTACTCGCAGGAGCAGGTATAGACCATGAAGAATATGTCACTTGCTAAATAAACAATTCTGGGACATAGCTTTAAAGCAATAACCAATAAGGAGTATATCGATGAGTTATACTCCTGCCCTCTGTAAGACCATGGACCCAAAGAAACACATGACCATTTCAAGTGATTTCTGATGAATTTGTGTAAATGGTCAATTATACTTAGAATGGGGAAGAAACACTGATTTCTCCACCGTCATGTTCATCAGGTCAGGCTAAGATTTTGTTGTGTTATCTTCCCTCTCCCAATCCTACCTAAATGCTTAAGATAAAGCAAATATCCCTCAAGTTTTAAAGATAAACCTCGATTATCTAAATTCTAACAAAGGTGATATTGACAACGAGCATGTGATCTAAAACTGTGCCCCCCAAAAAGGGGCCCAGGCCATCAACATACACTACTCTTAGTTGCCTTTAGAGTTTGGTTCAAAGACAGCCAAATGATATCCCTAAGTCTTCTTAACATAGCATGTCAAAAGATTTTCTTGCCAACATATAAGTATGGAGCTTTGGATTTCTGTAGCAATACAGACATCATGAGAATAGCTTTGAATAAATGAAGCTAGTCTTAGAGAGCATACTTCAGAGGTGGCAAATGGCCACTCTGATGTAAATTAAACATTTTTAGCTTTGGACTTTCCAGTTATAAAAGCCAATACATTCTCCCCCTTGTCTAATGTGTTTTAGGTGGGTTTGTTTGACGCTTGGTTCAAGAAAATAAAAAGATTCTGATGATATCTATGCCATCTGAAAACATAAAAGAAATTATATTATGATGTATTTGTTCTAAAATTACCTCCTCACTATTATTCCAAAATTACCTCTCTCTCTACTAGTGTTATACCCCATGTACACAAGAATACACATTTGTAATCAGGTAATAAAAAAATTTAACTACATTAAATAGATTTTCCTTTACTCACATTCTACTGTAATTATTGGTTTGGGAATATAATGTAATGTCTGTCTATGATGTCAGAGTATCTCTTGGTATTTAATAATCCATTGGAGTATTCTCTTGAGAAAAACATTTCTCTTGCTCTCAGAATTCACCACTTTCTCAAAGTTCTTTGTCTGGGATTGAGGCCCATTGAGCATTGTTAAACATGGCCGCTCTCTCCATTCCCACTTCCTCCCTGACCACCGTATCTGGACAGGTGGTTGAGCCCTCACTGTTCGGACACTCAGACAACAGCTTTTCCAGTAAAACACAGGTAACTTTATTTCTTCTCATTTCAAAGTTATTATGCCATTCATAATGAGGTGTTTTTATATGAGCTAATCTTAGGAGTGTGTTGATAAGTGAGACGGTGGAGGGAGAGATTGGGAAACGGAGACCAAACTTACAGCTCGCTAAGAGTGGTATTATCTTAAAAGATTATTTAATACTATGGTGACAGACCTGGTTGGGTTTTATAATTTTGATTTTACTTTTCTCTTCTCGTCTTTTCTCTTCTCTTCTCTTCTTTTTTTCTTCTCTTTTTTCTTTGTTTTTTTTTTTTTTCTTTTTCTTGTTGTCAACTTGACCCAGGCTAGGATTATCTGACAGGAGGAAATGTCAGTTTTGAAAATGCCTTCACCAATTGGCCTATAGACAAGTCTGTAGAGGATTTTCTTAACTGAAGACTGAAAATTGACATGAGAAGCTCAGTAGTGCAAGCTCATAAACAGCACTCTGCTGTTGTCTCTGCTTCAGTACCTGCCACCATGCTCTTCCTGTGAGCTCTTGCCCTGATTTTTCTTACTGACGGAGTATGGCCTCAGAGCTTTAGGCCAAAATAATTCCTTTTCTTCTCAAATTGCTTTAGGTTGTGATGTTTTATCACAGAAAAGGCAGCAGGGATGAAGAGAGAGACCATAGTTAACACTGCTTTATATTCTTCAAATTACCATAGAGAATATCCATAAAATATTCTACCTACAAAATGTAGCCATGTGAAAAGAAAAGGCATTTCAAGATTATTATTTTATAGCATAAACATAGTCTTTTTATGTTCAGAAATAAAAGGGTGATATTTATTATTGTTTTCTTCTTCAAATAGGAAGGAAACATTTTCAATGTAAATTGATATGTTTACTCTTAACTAATAAACTGACATTTTATATTAACTTAAAAAACACATGTGGCTAGAAAGATAGCTCAGAGCTTAAGTGTACTTCCACAGGTTTGAAGTTCAGTTCCCAGAACCTACACAGGCATATCAAAACCTCATAGAATTCCATGTTATGGACCCAAGCCTCTCTTCTGACCTCTACACACATTTTACTAATTGGTTATACATTTACTTATAAGTATTAAAAATAATAAAAATGAATCTTTAAAAATAAAATGTAAATATAAACAGTAATATATTGTATATTTCAAAATTTTCTATACTAATCGACTGAGTAAATGTTGGTGCACACATTGTAGTGGGTTACAATTTTTGATTCTGACATCTTACAATGTGTTTGGATGTCAAAATATCACATTAAATACTCTGAATATTACCAAATTAGAGTTACATCAGGCCATTGTTCTGGAGTAAACTTTTGTATTGCATTGTAATAGAGCATATATTAAAAACTGAAATAGTCACTCAGGCTACACCACTAGGTAAATGGAAGTTATTACCTTATTTTCTGGAAAATCAGGACCTTTGTCTGTAAAAACATCTTCTACTTACCCCATTACAGCAGTTGATTTCAATCATATGATTGAGTGACATTGAATGCTAGAACTGGAAACAAAGGCAGCAGCTATCTGCACAGCAGATTATTTTATTAAGATCTTCAGGACAGCTGCCATGTTTGACAGTGAGCACATTTATCTCTTGAGTAAGGCTTGAGCAGGCAGATGTGGGCAGTTGGTGCCATGCTTAATGAACAGAGTGCAGTCCCCAGAACCCGCATGGTGAAAGACAAGAACAAGACATGACAAGATAAGAATTGCTCTATACCCCAACAAGAACATCATAGCATGAATGCAGGGCTACAATAATTATGTAAATACATATTGTGATATAATTAAAGTAAAACTTAATAAACGACAAATATATAGTAAAAGGAAGAAATTGTCAATATATGATTATATTTAAACAGTATTCCTCTGTTTAAAAAAAATAGAGCACTAGGGTAAAAATGTGTTGACCTCAAGATATAAAATCTCACTACATCCTGGGGCTCTTGTCTAGAAGTAGAATTAACTTAAGTACATATTTCCACTGTGAAAATCAAATATCTATGAGACATAAAAGATCCAAAATATTTAGAATGATATTATTACTTCAAAGGAAGTATATTTCCATATTTAAAACTTGAGGGACTTTTCCAAGATTGTTCAATGTGAAAGCTTCCTCCCAGGAATGAATTATTTGCAGGAATAAGAAAACATTATACAAGCAGCCTGGAAGTCCTGTGTTCACATTAAAACCCAGTTTATCACCGCACACATTGTGTCTCTCTTGATATAAAATTGTTGCAAGATCAAGCACTTTATAGCTTTGCCCTGTGAAAAGCTTTTGGAGGACTAAGAATCATTTTCCCAGGATGGGAAATGTCATCATCCACATACAGCCTCTGGAAGATTGACCAAGGAATTGCAGTTCTCCAGTGAAGGTCCAGAGTGATGGATTTCATCGCCGAGGGAAGTGCAATGAAACCCTCATGGTCTTTTTAGTACTCTTTCGTGGAGACTGAACATCATTTTTTTATTTTATGTGAAAAAATGTAAAGAAATTTCCAATCTTGGGTCACAGACCATGGTGTTGCAATTCCCAGCAGTTTAGACATCTGGGTTGTCTTTTTACCTCTCTGAGCACTTTCCTGACACCACAGGGGATTTTCTGCTATCATCCGATCATCCTCCATTCCACCATGTGTACAGACCCAGTTAAAACAACTTTTCTAGAAGACATGAGATATCACAATTATGGGAAACATGCCACACACATTCTGCTACCCAACAAAGTAGAAACACTTTCTTTGATTATGTAGGCTTAATCCTCACCATAATCTGTAATTACATTCTAAGCATTTGTACTTATACCCACATGACCTCATCCATCATGAAAGCCTCTTTATGACACATGGAGAAACCATGTAGAAATCGACAAAAGATCTTAACAGAGACTTGTGGAGGCAAGTCCCGACAGATGCATCAATAGAACACTCCCACAGGGAACATTTGGAAAAGAGGGTGGCAAGATTGTAAGACCTAGAGGATCATGCAATTGCCTGTGACATTGTCTCTCCTAGGAATGTCAGAGAAGCTACATGTATAACCTCTTACCAACATGACTGCCTAAGCATGAATGAACAAGGATGACATCAACAGACATGCAAGCATGATAGGGCAAAGGCCATGAGACCTCAACTCCACACAGGCACCCAAGGAATGCTGAGAGCAAGAGGAATAGTTTGCTTCAGGAAAGAACACACCACTCGGTTATCTAATAAAAAAACGGTCAGCTTTGAAACACACAAACAAGTAGAACTATACAGACACCATGAATTTGAAAGAGATCAAAAGGAAGGGCGGTACATTGGATGCTATGGAGTAAGGACAGAGAAGAAAGCAATGACGTAATCATAAAGTAATCTGAAAAATATGTTACAAACAAAACATACAATTTTTTCAAAGAGCTCCAAATGTGGGCCAGGAATAACTGTTCATGCTAGCAAAGCACCACTTTCCTATATCAAGTCACAAGTGTCACCAAGTAGAAAACCAATAGCAATGAACAAATCTAGGTAGTATTTATAGTATCACTAACAAACTAATTTATAAAATACTTTATCCTTCCTCTATACCATATAGCCACAGTGATCTGATCAGATATTAAGTAAATGTACAACAAAACTGCCTAATAAAGCACCAACACTAGCATTGTTGGCTTATTTTTTTGGTTTCTATTGCTTTCACAGCTTTATATAACAAATGAACATAAAATTTCTAACATAAAAGAAATTAAAGAGGGCGCAGTGGAGTCTAAATGACTCTAATTTCAAGGCCAAGAAGCAGAGAAAGGGAACTCTGGAGCTGAGCAGCTACTCTAGTAATGTCAGTTATCTCGAGTCAATGAAATATCAAGTCTCAGAACTTAACATGAGGCACATGTCTATCTTCCAGACTGGGCTGGTTTACCTTGGGCACAAACTCCATAGTCAGTCCAACAATACCCAGATGAAGCTCAAATCCAGGGTGTTCTAACATGTCCAGGCTCATAGGATTGGAGGTGACGAGGAAATAACATCTGTTCCAACACCACAGGGAGTAACTGGAACCAGTGGGATCCAGGCACACAGGAACCACACCCCACCAGTGGCTTGAATTCCTTCCAGTCTAGGCCAGTACTCTGAGTGGACATCGGACACAAACTCCACAGCCAGTCTCACAACACACAGAGGAAGCTCCACTCCAAGGCACTCTAACACTCCCAGGATAAGAGGATCACAGGATCCTAGGATCCCAGGAGCTTGGTTACACCAGAATCTCAGGGTCCCAGAGGCAGCTTGATTCCCAGGAGCTCTGACACACCCAGGGTCTCAGGATCATGCAGAGAGCTGGACTCTGAGGAGTTCTGACACAACCAGGAATACAGGAAGGACAGGCTCCAGTCAGATATAGTGAGGGCAGGTAGCACTAGAGATAATTAGATGGTGGGATGCAAATGTAAGAACATAAACAAGAGAAACTAAGGTTATTTGGCATCCTCAGAACCCAATTTTCCCAACATAGCAGGTCCTGGATACACCATCACACCAAAAAAGCAAGATTTGAATCTAAAAATCACTTCTCATGATGATGAAAGAGGACTTATAAAAGGACAAAAAAATAAATAAATAAAAAAATAAACACTCGCTTAAAGAAATACAGGAGAACATGGGTAAACAAGTAGAAACCCTTAAAGAGGAAACATAGAAACATAGAAATCCCTTAAAGAATTACAGGAAAACAAAATCAAACAGGTGAAAGAAATGAAAAAAAAAAAAACTAGCCATGATCTAAAAATGCAAATAGAAACAATAAAGTAATCACAAAGGGGGACAACCCCATCCCTAAAGTTAAAAAACCTAGGAAAGAGACCAGTAGTCATACATGCAAGTATCATCAACAGAATACGAGAGATAGAAGAGAGAATCTCAGGTGCAGAAGATACCATAGAAAACATTTACACAACAGTTAAAGAAAATGTAAAATACAAAAAGCTCTTAACCCAAAATATCCTGGAAATTCAGGACACAATGAAAAATCCAAACCTAATGATAATAGATATCTAGAAAGAGCAAAGATTCCTAACTTAAAAGACCAGTAAATATCTTCAATAAAATTAAGGAAGAAAACTTCCCTAACCTAGAGAAAGAGATGCCCATGAGCATGCAAGAAGCCTGTAGAACTCCAAATAGACTCTGGACCAAAACAGAAATTCCTCCCATCACATAAAATTAAAAACATTAAACAATTAAAGAATACTAAAAGGAGTAAGGGGAAAAATCAAGTAACATATAAAAGCAGACCTACCAGAATCACACTAGACTTCTCACCAGAGACTGTGAAAGCTAGAAGATCCTGTCAGATTTCATACAGACCCCAAGAGAACACAAATGCCAGTACTATCAATGTCAGTAAAACTATCAATTACCATAGGAAAAAGCAAGATATTCCATGACAAAAACAAATTTACAAAATATCTTTCCACAAATCCAGCCCTCAAAAGGATGATAGATGGAAAAGACCAACACAAGGAAAGGAGGGAAACTACACCCTAGAAAAAGAAAGTAATCTTTCAACAAACTCAAAAGAAGATAGCCACACAAACATGATTCCACCTCTAACAGCAAAAATAACTGGAAGTAACAATCACATTTCCTTAATATTTCTTAATATCAATGGACTCAATTCCCCAATAAAAAGACATAGACTACCAGACTGGATACATAAACAGGACCCAGCATTTTGCTGAATATAATAAACACACCTCAGTGATAAAGACAGACAGATTCTACCCCAGAGTTAAAGGTTGGAAAACAATTTTCCAAGCAAATGATCCCAAGAAGTAAGCTGGAGTAGCTATTCCAATATCGAATAAAATCAACTTTCAACCAAAAGTTATCAAAAAAGAAAAGATAAGGAAGAACATTTTATACTCGTCAAAGGAAAAATCTACCAAGATGAACTCTCAATTCTGAACAACTATGCTCAAAATGCAATGGCACCCACATTCATAAAAGAAACATTACTACATCATTAATCATTAGGGAAATGCAAATCAAAACAACCCTGAGATTTTACCTTACACCAGTCAGAATGGCTAAGGTCAAAAACTCAGGAGACAGCAGGTGTTGGCGAGGATGTGGAGAAAGAAAAACACTCCTCCACTGCTGGTGGGTCTGTAAGATGGTACAACCACTTTGGAAATCAGTCTGGAGGTTCCTCAGAAAACTGAACATGACACTTCCGGAGGACCCCGCTATACCTCTCCTGGGCATATACCCAAAGGATTCCCCGGCATGCAATAAAGACACGTGCTCCATTATGTTCATAGCAGCCTTATTTATAATAGCCAGAAGCTGGAAAGAACCCAGATGCCCCTCAAAGGAGGAAAGGATACAGAAAATGTGGTATATTTACACAATGGAATACTACTCAGCAATTAGAAACAATGAATTCACAAATTTTTTAGGCAAATGGTTTGATCTGGAAAATATCATCCTAAGTGATGTAACCCAGTCACAAAAGAATACACATGGAATGCAATCTCTGTTAAGTGGATATTAATTAGCCCAGAAGCCCTGAATACCCAAGGCACAAATCGCATAACAAACGACTCCCATGAAGAAGTATGGAGAAGGTCCTGATCCTGGAAAGGATTGATCTAGCATTGGAGGGGAATATAAGGACAGAGAAAAAAGGAGGGAGGTGATTGGAGAAAGGATGAAGAGAAGATTTATGGGGCATATGGGGAGGGGGGATCCGGGAAAGGAGAAATCATTTGGAATGTAAACAAAGAATATAGAATATATATAAAGAAACATTATTAAAGCTCAAAGCACATTTCTCACTCCCCACAATGACAGTGGTAGACTTCAACACTTCACTCTCAGCAATGGACAAATCATGGAAACAACAATTAAACTGAGACACAGTGAAACTAACAGAAGTTATGCACCAAATGGATCTAACAGATATTTATAGAACATTTCATCATAAAGCAAAAGAATATACCTTTTTCTCAGCACCTTTTCCAAAACTGACCATAATAATTGTCACAAAACAAGCCTCATCAGATAGAAGGAGATTGAAATAATCCCATGCACCCTATAAAATCACCAGGTACTGATACTATTCTTAAATTCCAAGAAAAGAAATGGAAAAACACATATGTACATGGAAGCTGAACAACACTATACTCAATGATAACTTGGTCAGAAATAATGAAATTAAAGGCTTTTTAGAATTTAATAAAAATGAAGACACATCGTAACAAAACTTATGGGACACAATAAAAGCAGTGCTAAGAGGAAAACTTATAGCTCTGAGTGCCTCAAAAAATAAACTGAAGAGAGTTCACACTAGCAGCTTGACAACACACCCGACACTCCAACATGTAATAACATTTGCTTCACTATGTTCATAGCAGACTTATTTATAATAGCCAGAACCTTGAAAGAAGTCAGATGTTCCTCAACAGAGGAATGGATACAGAAAATGTGGTACACTTTATACTATTCATCTATTAAAAACAATGAATTCATGAAATACTTAGGCAAATGGATGGAACTAGAAAATATCATCCTGAGTGAGGTAACCCACACTCAGAAGAATCACAAAAGAACACACATGATATGTGCTCAATGTTAAGTGGATATTAGCCCCAAAGCTCGGTATACTCAAGATACAATTCACAGACCACATGAAGCTCAAGAAGAAGGAAGACCAAAATGTGGGTGCTTTGGTTCTTCTGAGAAGGGGAATAAAATATCACTTGTGCAAATATGGGGATAAAGTGTAGATCAGAAATAGAAGGAAAGGCCATCCAGAGACTGTCCCACATGGAAATTCATCCCATCCCATATATAGTCCCCCAAACCAGAGACTGTTGTGGATGCCAAGAAATGCTTGCAGAAAGGAGCCTGATATGGCTGTCTCCTGAGAGGCCTTGCCAGAGCCTTACAAATACAGAGGCAGATGCTTGTAGCAAACCATTGGATTGAGCGTGGGGTCCCTAATGTAGGAGTTAGAGAAAGGACGAAGGAACTGACAGCGTTTGTAACCCCATAGGAAGAAGCAAAATATCAAACAACCAGACAGCCCCCTCCCCCAGAGCTCCCAGGATTAAGCCATCAACCAAGGAGTATACAAGGCTCCAGGTGCATATGTAGCAGAGGATTGCCTTGTCAGGCATAAATGGGAGGAGTGGTCCTTGGTCCATAAAGGCTCAATAGAAAAAAAAGGCTCAATAGATGCCCCAGGGTAGGAAAATTGAGGGCAGAAAGGTGGGATTGTTTGGTGGATTGTCTGGTAGTATACTCTCATAGAAGCAGGGGGCGGAAGAATAGAATAGGGAGGTTCCGGGATTGGTGGAAACTAAGAAGGGGATAACATAACATTTGAAATGTAAATAAAGAAAATATCCAATAAAAAATAAAAATAGATAATAAAAAACAAAAACAAAAAAGAAAGGAAAAGAAAACACAAAACAAACAAACAACAAAAGCATATAAATTAGCATCTGGCATCTTTCTGAAGGTTGGTATACCAGTAGGCAGAAGTGCAGACTTCAGTTCATAAATATCTACTGGACAGGTAATCAAAGCCAATGGCCTCCAAAGCAGACTGTAGGCGTAATGTTTTTGTGCACTGTGTAAAGATTATCATTGTGTTAACTGAATGCTGATTTCTCTGCCTTCATATGTTGTTTTGATCCCAACACAACATTTTTATGTCACGAATCTCAGGATGCAAATACATTCTTTCCATTTTATTCTCTGCCTTCTCAATAAAAGCTGATCACCTAATGGCTGGCAGAGGTGAGAATAGGGCAGGACTTCTGCCTGCCAGGGCATGGGAGAGAGAAGACAAAGACAGACTGATCCAGGAGTTAGGAGGAAAGGAGACAACATGAGAGTTCAGCTGGAGCATAGAACGCCCTAGATACAAGTAGTATGGGGATTTTAGCTGGGATGGAGGCAGATTAGTTTAGGAGATTAGAATGGATAATTGACTGCTCAGATATTTAGTCCTGGCAGACTGAGATTGATCTCCAGTATGCACATGGCTAAAGAAGAGAACCGACAACTGAAAGTTGTTCTCTGACCCCCACAAAGCAGGCTTCAGTGTGTACACACTCACACAAAATAAATAAAAAACTTCATAAAGTGCAAAGCTATTTGCAGAAGCCATCCAAGGTTGACCTCTGGCCTCCATACATGTGTGCAGTCTCTTCCTCTCTTTTTCTCCCCCTCCACATACAGACGTGAACACCACACACCTACATGCAACACGTTCATTTTTATGTTCATAAAATATGCCTTATAGAATAAAGCTATTTTCAACCATCCTATATTTTGCCTCATTTCTCTGATTTGTATGGGAAGTGAACATGTATTCTTGATTTTTGTTGGAAGTTCTAACTCCCCTCAAAACTAGAAAAAATTAAAGTATACGGAAACAGCTAGTGTGCTATTTTTAGATTACCCAAGTCAGTAAATTAACATCATACCACTGTCTATTCATAATATCTTGCAATAAAGGCATGCGAGTTCAGAGAAATAAAGCAAATGAACTCCAAAAGTACATGCAAGTACTTATCTTCAGTCATAAAATAGAGACGGGAGGATAATGAGCTATTGTGACTGCCAATCACTTTGTTAATTGGAACCCATCTAACTTGTGAGACAGGGAGGTTGCTATCCATCTCTAGCAACTAGAGGCCCCTCCATTGTATTTTCTCTTTTCTTTCTTTTTCTCATCTCTCTGTGCCACTCTAGGAACTTGATTTCACTGTATTTTGTCTAGCAAATTTTATTTTTTAAGTCATAAATATGCTCTGTTGAACTTCAGTTGAAGACTGGAACCTGACTACCATTCAATATAGTCTCTTTGTGGCTATAGCTATGTTTCTTTTGGGATAAATTTAGTGAATGTCCCAGAAAAGCAAACACACATACAAACAAAATGTAAAAGCCACAAAAGATATTTTAAAGATCATAAAACCAATTGACTGGTTAAAATGTTCTAATTGCAAAGTTTAAAAGATCCAGAACCAAAGTTACCTCAGGCTTTCCTTGGTTGTCTTACCTGCTATCTTATGGCAGTTATGTGCCGGACCTAACATCATCTAGATTATCAAGTGAATCTTTAGCCTGCCTTAACAGAGCTATTATTTTCTATCAGCTCAGAAGCTACGGATGCCATTCTTGGAATGATATTTAAAACCTATTTCAGAGACTGCCTCTATATGTTAAAACCAGTCTACCTGCCTGCCCTCACCAGGGAATGTGGTGCCTTTATAAGTGACTTTTTTTGGTTTGTGACTATAAAAACATCATGCAACTTCTTCTACATCTGCCCAAGTCATTTACAATACACTGAATCCATGTTCTAGGACTGTGATTATTCATTCTAGGTCAGAATAAACACCTGCTTTCTTTCTGGTATGAGAACTGTTGTTTGCACCCTAAGACACACCTTCCTTTTCAGCCCTTGCATGGTAATTTAAGGTAAGGTGTCGATTTTAATGTACTAGTTATTGCCTCCATATGGATAGATCATCACTAGGGTCATGCTTGGCTGCAACTGTTTGGCTGAAAAATTTGAAGACAGGTTTTAGAGCCATGATCATTTCAAAGACCATAATATTTCCTTTTTATTTCAAAGACTATGCATGAGTGCTGTGTCCCTTTCCCAAGCCTTCGAGCAATGTCAAATGAGGGAGGGTGGGTCACTTTCTTCAGTTGAGTTGTTTGGCCCCAGATCCACCAGCTTCTCTTAGAAATAATTGCTATAATTAGTCATTATTTATAATAATGGGAATAACTGCCCTAAGCTAAAGAAACTAGCCCAAAGAAAACCATTAAAACCATGAGGTTCATAAATAAAGGAATAAATAAAGTCTACAGCATTACTACTTGAAAAACTCTACACCTTGTGCCAGAGAAAATGGAACTATTTGCAGGGAAATTAAGTTCAAAAAACTTCCACATTTTATATGTATAGAAACTATGTGGAAATGAGGAAATACAAATTCTAAGTGGTTTTGAAAATTAAATATCTTATTTCTTTCTTAAAAACTATGAGGTTTTCTTTAGGGAAAGTCCACACTTTTTACTGATAATGACAAAGTTGTCTGTGTGCAGCCATTTATACACTTTCTTCCAACTTTATGTCTATTTTTCTTGAAAACTTTGACTTTCTACAATAATCCACTATATGCTACAGCTAGTAGACTTTATGCTACTTTAAAAATAACTTTTATAGACTTTCAAATTGTTTATTTTATTCTTCATAACTCAACTTTCTACTCTGTCTTTAAGACATTTAAAGCAGCTGGCTATTGTTTCTTCCCAAGGTCATGGTCTTGTTGTCCTTGTTTGTTTGTTCTCCTTTTGAAGATGTGTCAACTCACTATGTCACCCAAACCAACATTTGCAACTTTTGGCTCCAGAAAATCCTCCTGCTTCTGACTCTGGAGAGATTGCAGGAGTATTCCACTATCTTCAGGTCTTTCATTGAATATTATTGTACCACCCACTATATTGGTTTGAAATTTGATTTGCTGCATAGTTCAGCAGTTGGAAAAGCAGATATGAGTATTTGCATTATCTTAGTATCATCTCAAGATACATAAAGTGTACTCAAATGCTCAAGAGGTTTCCATTCATGTGTCCTGTAATGAAACCGAGGCAATATTTCTTAAACCCTCTGCATATCCTAATATATGAATGGACTTGAAAATCACTAGAATCCATAATAAATTCTAGGAAACAACAAATGACCTGGGTAGCTAAACAATATTTAACAATATTAGTTGAGTGAACAGGTTTGGGAATGCTGTCTTTAAATGTTGTCTTAGATAATCTTTATTATATATTTACAGACACTTTCATACATTAGAAAAATGCTTACAATATAATTTGCTCTTTTCTTCTAAAATTATATGACAGGAAGAGCAATTGAACTAACTTAGACAGTTGATAAATAGCAGCAAGCAATATATGCAGACATATATAATTTGATCTAAAAAGTAAACAATAAAATCATCATTGCTCCTTTGTACCAAACAGAAATAAAATAGCTCTTTAAGCTATCATGTCCATAAGAAACACTGCCTTCATTTGGTTTTAGAAGAATTTAATTTTAAACTATGTATGTACACCATTGTTTTATATATGGTCATAAACTATCAAATGCACACAGAAATATTTAAAATGTGTACATCATACAGGTAATTATATATACATGTTTCTAAGATCTGTTTCATTATCTATGCATATGTGTGTATGAATGAACATGTAAATGCAGAGTCCCAAAAAGGCAAGAAGTGAGTATCACAATCTATGTGGCTATGAGCTGTGTGAAGTAAGTGCTAAGATATGAAATCAGATCCTCTTGGTTCTTGGAAGGTCAGAAAGTGCTCTTATCTAGTGAGCAATCTCTTC
Source organism: Apodemus sylvaticus (assembly GCF_947179515.1). NCBI lineage: Eukaryota > Metazoa > Chordata > Mammalia > Rodentia > Muridae > Apodemus > Apodemus sylvaticus. The sequence goes on along the minus strand of NC_067478.1, from coordinate 125,358,812 downwards.
AGCTCTTGCTTTCATAGGTTTAGAGGCAAAATGATCTTGATCAGTTTTAACAAACATACAGAATGTCTCATGTTGGGAGTTAGTGAATGGGCACAGTGCTGTCTCTGGGTCAGGATATAATATTCAATAATTAATATCTTCTTTTGTGACATATTGATTTTATTTAGCTCAGTCCCAACTGGCACTTGAATGAAAACACTAATTTGATTTGACATATCAATTGAGAAAGTTATTGAACCAGAAATCAATCTCCCTTGATATCTCTGTCCTTGTATTGCATTCTTTGTAACCACAGGTGTATGGCAAACACAGATTGTTTTAAATTTTCAGTCATTGATAACACATAAAATGATACTTTCAAATATAAAAAATCATTTTAGTTTTACTCATTTAGTGTATTGGTTCAAACAATGAATATTTTAGGAGTTAGTAAATATCAAACATTGTTTTTGAGATGGAGTTTGTGAGAGTAGAAGAAAAATATAAAATCATTTGTCCTTATAATGTATGATCCAGACTTGAGAATGGTTAGCAAAGGCAGTGAGTCCAAGTACAGAAGAATTCTTGAACTATTTTCTAAGGAACCATAGCAATAAAGGACATAAAATTTTATAATCGACTGAGTACAGGTAGCCTTATTACATAACATTCACAAAGGGCTATATTAGGTAAAAGCTTGAAATATAATAATAAATTATAATCACTCATACAACTTTGAATTAGTCCTGTCTTGTAAACTATTAACTTTTCTTGTCTATTGTCATAGCCCTTTAGAAAAGCAACCACCCTAATATATGTTGTATATTTCACACTCTTCATACATGTTCTCATAATCTAAATGTGATACTATAAATCATTTTCAGTGATGTTACAGATGATTTTATGCATATATCCAAGCAATTGCTTATAAATCCTGTTTATTATAAATCACTACTAGAATGAATATTTTTATTTATTCTAGGATATACCTGAGGAAGCCAGATAAAAGTTCCCATACATGGAGGTGTGCTATATACTGAAAGCCAGGGTCTTAGAATTGTGAATGTCTTTAATCTCAACATTCCTGAAGCTCAAGTAGAATGGTTGCTTGAAGGTCAAGTCCAGGCTAGTCTTACAGCAAGCTCTAGACTAACAAAAGCTACATATTATAAGCTGTTTTTTTATTGAAAATTTGTGTAAAATGGTGGATTTTTCAATGGCTTTCTTTGAAATTGTAGATATTCCTGACTGAGACATAAAATTCTAACACTCTCTAATATCCATCAATCTTTGGGACTTCTATTCTATACCTGAGTGCCTGGTCAAAGTAAAGTAACTGAATGGAGTTCTTACATATATTAGAGCTGGAATCGACAGTTGTGGCCCTTAATGGATCAGCAGCAGCAGCAGGAGTACATGAAAAAGTGCTGCAAGTTAGCAACGGCGGTGCGACTATAACGTAGTACTAGAATGTAGAAATTAAGAGACCACAAGATGTGTGAAAAGGTAAAGTGACTGTCACCCATTGGCTTGAGTTTAGAGGAGAAAGGAGAGAATCAAATCTACAAAGTTGTCCTCTGGTCCCCACACATATATTATAGTTCACATATGCATACAAAGAGGTATCATACATTCATTTGTAAATACATAATAGTAGACAGATAGACAGGTGATATAAATACATAAATAAATAAAGATTAAATAAATGTGACATTAGGAAGGTCAGCTGAAAACATTACCCAGAATGGAAAATGAAATATATTTTTAAGTCAGTGATGCCAATTATTTGAAAAAAAAAAAAACTCCCACAAATTCTGAATGAAATTCAAGGGTGGTAACTTAGACGTTTTGAGAGCTCAAGGCAAATGAGCACTGATACCTTGTCTTCTTAATCTTGTAGTAAGAGCACACATTGCAGTTCAGTCTCCATGTAGGTCCCCCAAAAACTGGAACAGGGTTGTGGGGGCTTCTGTAGCTAAGGCTGTTGCCTGTCTCTGGGATCTGTTCTCCAACTAGGCACTTGTTTTGCCTCATTGGGAAAGGATGCCTCTAATCCTGGAGAGACTTGATGTGCCATGATGAGTGATTGTGATAGTGTCCTCATACTTGTAGAGGAGAAGGGGAGGGGAAATGAGGGGAAGAACTCTGTGGTTGAGGGAGTGGTGATGTAAAATGAATAAATAAATGAATGAATAAATAAATGGAGAAAATAAATTCTGTGATAGCAAGACTAATTCAAAATATTTTATTATATGTAGTTAAGTAGAAATTTAAAAGTAATCCTCACTAGAGTGGAGACTCATATAAAGCTTATATCATAGGGTTTGTATTGATTTCTTTATTTGTTTCTTTGTTTCTTTTGTAGGCATTTTCTACAGCAGGAAAATTGGCCTCATGTGACAGCTTAGCCGTTCAGAGTGTGTATTTGTCTCACAGCATATCAGAGTTCAGTAGCCAGTACCTGTCAGCTGGCTCACAATTGCTTGTAATCAGCACTAAAGACAGCACCAGGCAGTGCCTCAGCACTAGGGACAGCACCAGGCAGTGACTCAGCACTAGAGACAGCACCAGACAATGCTTCAGCACTAGGGACAGCACCAGAGAATGCTTCAGCACTAGGGAAGACAGCACCAGGCAGTGCCTCAGCACTACACTCTGTCCCGAGCCTTGGAGTCTAAAAATACTTAAACTGAATTTTTAAAACATTTTAATACTGCCTACAAGAGAAAAGAGGTATAAGATTATAAATAGCTGTGCTCAAAATAGTACACATTTTCCAACTCGAAAACTAGATCTCTGACTATTGATCACTAATGGGACAAAATTAGAGAGTGTCAAATTCCAATGAGTTATTTTGAATGAATATAAAGGACTTTCTGGTCTCATTTCTAGAGAACATTTTCTCCTTTGATTTTAATTTTAGTATTTCTTTGTTGGTGGTTCAGTTTAAATCCAAGGTCTTTGAGCATTCTATCATTAAGCTGTATCTTTAAACTGGTTTTCAGAGACTTACTTTGAAAACAGTAAACCTTTATGATAACTTCCTTGCTTCTTGGTTTTATACATGGTATTTTAAACAAAATGTAGAAAATAGCAGAGATGCTATTTCATCTACAGATTTTTTTTCAGAGGAATGCAGTAGGCTTCTGGAGAGTTGTTTTTAAAAAAGAATGACTTTGTTTTCTTCAAAAGCATATGCTATTCAGTATGTAAACTGATACTTTACTGTTAGTAACATGGAGAGGTACTGATAAAACAAGATTTATATAATTGGCTTGCATTCTTACTCTAAATTTCTGTAATTAAGATTGATAGTGAATGTTAGCCAATGTCACATGAATTGCAGAAAGGAAAGGACAGAAGATGAGGTAAGAGATGAGGCTGCCGACCGCCACAGTGCGCCACAGGGACCCTGACCTCATTCTCAGGGGTCTTCCCTCAGTTTCCCTTTACCTGTTCTCACAGCCCGTCCAGTGTTGTAGCCACACCTTTATATTTTCTGGTCTATAGCCTCTGATGATTATCTAGACTCTGAGTTTAATTTCTGCCGGCTTCCTTTGCTACTATTTGTCTTCAAAATTTTTGTCCAGTTTTATAAGATTCCAGATTGATTTTTTTCTAGATAGAAAAAAAAATCTAATACAGAGCCTAAAAATGAGAAATCTAATAGAGAAGTTAATAAAAAAGAATGTGGGATAGTCAGTGTTTTGTCTTGTCCAGGGGAAATTTACCTCTGAAAGACTGGAAGTATCTACTTTAAGAAAAATACTTCCCTAGAAATGTTATATTCAATTCCTCATATATTTCACTCCCACCAGGTTCTTAAACTTCATCCCTAGTTTAAGGAGGTAAACATCTACAGGTAAGGCTTTCCATTGAAATTTTATTCCCAGGGAGAGATCTATCTCCTATTAAATAGTCTTTCCATTGAACAAATATGTAGAGTTGGGGAGATGCTTTCAACAGTTGAGCTGTTTCTGTACAAGCAGGAAGTTTTGAGTTCAGATCCCCAGAACCTTCTTAAATATCAGATATACTTGTAATTCCAAAACTGAGGGGTTAGAAACTGGGGGAATCTTGGTTCTCACTGGTCAGTCAGCCTAGTCAAGCAGCTCCAGGTTCAATGATAGACACTGAGGTTCCTTTCCAAAGCATACAGAAAAATCCTTATTCACAGTGTGCCAAGTACACAAGTGATCCCTGAATTCATGGAGGACACGTCTAAATCATATGCCTGACATGTGGTTCCCAACATGGAGAGGAGGGCAGGTTCTATTAGTCAGTGTTCAGTCTTAGTAGGTTATGAGGTTAGGTGCAAGTCATTTGCAGTTAAGTAGTCTCTGCCCCAGCAATCAAAGTTTATATACAAATTAGGACCATTGTTGTAGTTTTAGGGAAACATCCTGGCCTCCTCAGGAGGAAGGATTTCAGCTCTGCTCTCTCAAGTTGCAGCACCACACAGCAGGAAGCTAAGTGTCTCTTTCTGAGGATTTCTTGACCCAGCTTCTGGAAATTCCCTGAAGGGAATACATCTTTCTTGGTCATTTTCTGTCTCTCTATGACAATGCATGCCACCACCTGTTTCCATGGCCATCTTTCTTTAAATGTAAAACTCATGTCAGCACCTTAAAGAGAAGCATGAATGCTTAATTTCCATTTTCTCAAAATAACATTTCTAAAAATATTTTCTGACTTTTTATGACTACTTTTGTTTCTTTTCTTTTGGGAAAGTAGCTGGAACTGACATGTTGCCACACCCAGAATCACATCCCTGGCCTTGGATTTCTGTTATAAGTTCACTAAGGTATTTAAAAATCTATGAGGAAGTCAAATTTTAACAGATGTATTAAAAATAATAAGCTACATTTATGAGATATGCTATGAAAGAAGAAATACAAAGTGCATGGAGGACAGATAACACCAGGGAGGGCATAGCTTCCCTGAGGATGCAGCTGGGATCTGACTCTGAGGGCATTTACCAAGACCTTGGTATACTTGCTTAATCAAGTACAGCTTTTGGGTTGATGAGATAAACAAAGATTTATAATTTCTATTATTTAGATACTAGCCCTGCAGTACACTACTTTGAGAAGGATGAGTCAAATTTATATACCCAATATATTATCTTTAGATTTGTTTCCTCCTGTCCTTCATCAAACAGTTTCAGTATTCTTTTTTTCAAACTGATGTGGAAACATTAAAGGATTAGTTTACACACACACACACACACCATTCATGTTTCAACTTTGACCCAGTAGTTTGTGTAAATGAGTTTTATACTGTTGTATTAAATATCTCAGTTTTTCGTGTTGTAAAGTGAAAGGGTTGTTGGAAGTTATGGCTTGGAAGATGATAGGATGTGGTGGATTGTCTCTGTTGTTGCTCTGCTTATAGACATGTAGCAGTCAGTGCAGAGAGCTTGCTGTGTACCACATAGCAACCAGACCGTGCTCAAAGGAAAAGGAAGGAACTAGGGCCCCACTCTCTTCCTCTTCTCAGAGGAATCTTGATTCTTTTAATCACTAGGACCACTCTAAAGCCTAAAACGGTGCCTGGTAGATCGAGATAATCAATAAAAGTACTGTGAATAACTGAAACATAAGTTTTGTAAAATGGGAAAATAATTGTGGGCTATGAGATTCTGCAAAATCTGAGTTTTTCCTTCATGTGTACAATTCTCTGGGTAGCTTTCATAGACAAACTCATTTCTTCAATCATGTTTCAAGATAACTTATTGAAGTGTTTATTAAGATGTTCATAGGACACTTATACCCATACTTACATGACAAAAATATTAACTGAGTGGAACTTATAATTACTGTGTAATTTGAGAGAACATGTAATCATGAAATGCTCCACCGTTCTGTGGATAAGCAGGATATTCCCAGTGATAATCCGGAAACCTGTGCAATTTCATTAGTACAAAGCAGATCTCAGAATGTGTGCAGTGCTATAAGGCAGGCCAAATTAGTTACCTTACCTCAAGTGGAGTGCACATGGCACAGGCTCACTCATGCATTAGTGCTTGACCTAAGCTTTTCTTAAAGCAAACAAGAATACTTTTACTATAAATCATTCTTCTGAAGTATTTCTAAACCTCTTCCTAGCCGTTTGTTAGTTTTAGGACTGATTGTTTGTCTTTATCACAGATATACACTTTCTAAATTGCCGCTCTCAAGAAAGTGGTATCTGTTTGGAGACTCTGTGGGAAGGCAGGAGTCTGACATCAACAGGATCAGAAAGAGCTGGTAAGATCTCAGATTAAAGTGTTCCATGCTAGTTGAAAACTCTACTCTGAGAAGCACTTCTTCCCCAACACAGGCCACCATTTTCATAGTAGCCCATACCAATGCTGAGCCCCCTTTCAGCCTCAGTTGTCCTGTGAGTCTAATTTCTGATCTTGCTGAAATTGCCTTAATAATTGAAGGGTTTTTGCCTCTTTAATTTTGTCTGATACAAATTTTATTTTGAAAGTTCATATCGCATAGAAGGAATTTAAGAACTGGAGTAGTAGAAGGAAGATAATTTTCTGTCACAAGTACTCATTTATCTAGGAATAACAAAAAAATCAGCACTTTTTAGAATTATACATGTACAACCTTCCATAGAGATTATGTCTGGCATAGTATAAGTGCAGATTAATTATTAGCTCAATTAATAAAATAAACCAAACAGGAGTATGTGAACATTTATTACATTTGAATATTTGGGGGAACTGAAGATAAAGCTCATGCTCTCAAAAACATTTGAATGTTAAAATAACTGTGAGCAGTTAAGACTAACACAGAGAGATGCAGTTTTTTTCTTCTTTAGTCTGAGAGTTCCCTAGCAGCACACTCAGGGGATGCTAGAATGACCCAATAAAAATGAAGTTGTTATAGTCACTCTGAATTGATTGATACAAGGGAGTTTGGGAATAATAAAATGGGATGACAACAAAATTAATTAGTTTTCTGCTCATCTGATTTGCACAGTATCATTGTCATCTCAGTTTTTGTCAAATATTTTGGTCTCATCACAATCCCTGGGAGAAGTGTTATGAAAGACACCCTCCAAAGGCTACTTCAGTCTCCCATCAGCAATGAACAGAGGCATGCAGGAAAGGGAACTTTGAGAAACAAGACAGTTCCTTGTCGAATTCACTGTGTTTGATGATAGCATAATCTTGATAGACACTTTGAAAGTTTCATAATTTATTTTTAAATTATAACATTTTATTAATTATTTGTGAAATGTATATATGCTTACAATGTATTCTTTGTTTTTATTTATTCTTTGAGAATTTTGTACAATACAATTTGATCATCCTATTTCCTCTCTTGGAACTTTTAGAGAACTCTCCAATCTATATTCATCGAACATAGTGTTTTGTCTTAAATACAAAATCAAAAACATAAACATCAGAGTGTGTGCATACATGTACATGCACATACACCTTGACAAGACCCACCCAAACTCAAGCCAGGCATGACAATATCCCAGCTTAGAGAAGGGAAAGTGTGGACACTTGAACAATGTCCTAGACCTGCCCAAGAAGTTAGGTGCACATAATGTTTCTTGATCATGTCCATCCATGATTCTTTCCCATAACTCCTCCCAGTCACAGACCTTAATTTTCAACTTCATGTCAGCACACTTTTCTTGATCTCTTAAATAACCTACAAAGTCCAGTCTGTGCTGCCCAGATACACATGGGCGTGAGGCCATCCACTGCCAACGATATAAGAGCAACTGCTTTATAGAAAACTGGTATCTTAGAGCATCCATCAACTATCAGTGTTTTCTCTCTTCCTTGAAATGCACAGCTTCTGTGATGCACAGTGGGGAATTAGTGTGAAGTAATTCAAATTTACCTTTAAATTCCTCTACTCTTTAAGCTTTCTTTCTATGTTGACAGAGAATAAGCTGGCTCTGTAGAACCATGGACAATGTTACTCATTGATTTCTAAGAAACCCTGATGCTATGCTTCTCATATTAATTCCACAGTTCTCTTACACAAACAAAATTCTGACTCAGAACTCCAGGTAATAACTCTTCCTTTTCACTTGCAATTACAGATGATAGCTGTATGCTAATTTATACCCTCTACAATATTCTCCCAAGACTAGAGAGAAACAATATAAAAAAGAAAACGCCTCTCAGCAATTTTAACTCCAATTTCAGGGCTAAACTTACAGTTATAGAGTCTCTTGCTAGGCAAGGCTGCAATTATTTTTGCTTTTTTGCATGGTTCATTTCCAAAAGGTTTCAAACCATTTTGAAAGTTCCTGAATAGTTGTTTTTAAATGTCCCAGTTGATGTACTTACCTAGCATAATTACAAAATGTGAAAGTGGACTGAGCGGACACCAGCCCAAGGTCTGAGTGGTGAGGCAAGCTCTATCTCTCAGCAATTGCATGGCACTGGCGATTTCTCTGCTTACTCTGCTTAACATTTCAGGTGATTAAATCCTTAAAAAGCATTTCAGCATCAGGTGATTCAATCTTGTCAGGTAATTTTAAAGCTTTAGAAGCGTTATCCCATAAAGCATTTGAATATCTTTGATTTTATTGTATCACAAACAAATTATTTCTCCAGCATATAAATATGCCACCTCTAGGATGGGCCTCATCTATCCATATTACAATATGACAGTAACCAGACGCCTCTTATCGGCCAAGCCAAGGAATCTGCTATTTGTCACTAAGCAACACTCAGAAGCAAGTTCTCCTTTCTATTATTATGCAAAATGCATTCAGGACCAGAAAGGCACACAGAGAAAATTACTCCTCTAGTGAGATATTTTGACACAGGAAGTCTTTCTTCTTCAAAGATGAAAAGCACCCTGTCACTCACTTCTAATTACTGCATGCTTTCTGAGAGTGTAGAGAAGCCAATGCTCTGTGGTAAAGTCACAGAGCCTTGAAAACACATATGGTTGTGGGCAGTATCTCAGACTTCAGCCGTGTCTGCGGCCCTGAACACAGAGGTGATTTTTAATTGTAACTATTAATCTTCCTTAAAGAGAAGAAAGGACATTTTCTCTTCTGCATCTCTGCTATTTCATCTTGGTGTCAATGGAGACCTTTCTTGTCTTCTGAGATGCCTGTGGCATTAAAGTATAATGATTGCCCACATTTGCACAGCAGAAATCAATCTATAGAATTGTAAACTTATTAAACATTAAAATAAAGCTTTCCTTTCTCAGTGCCCATGATTAACTCCCCTAACTAAATGTGAAGGCTGAACAGAGACAGGCAAAAGTAATCATCAGGTATGGAAACTACTTCTAAATGCTAAAATCCTAACGAGGAGCTTAAGAGAGAATGTTCCCACAATGGGGATCAGGAAACAGAGAACACAGCATCACTCATGTGCAAACTCTTAGCATCACCAAGGTTACCAGTCATTCCAAGTTGCCTTGAGTGAAGGCCACAGAGCCTCTGTTGAGGGGCTTATTAATGGTAATGTTGATTAGGATGGAGCCCAAAGTGTTTCCCCCCTTGGAAACTTCCCTTTGATGACGGCATTACTGAAACTTTCTGTACTATTTTCCCTTATTTTTCCTCTGAAGGAAACGACTAAGGAATATATGCCTGATAAATTCCCAAAGAATACAAGGAGGACTTTCCATGATCCTGTTGTCATTTGTTTATGTTTTTTCCAGTTCAAATACATTTGGTTACATTTTTATTTAGCTGTGTCTTAAACATGCATAATGTATTTACCCAATAAGGATGTGTATGTGTGCATGTGCATGTACTTATGTGTGTGTGTTTATGTGTGTGTGTGCATGTGTGCTAGACAGAGACAGAGATGGGAAGATAGAGATAGAGAGAGAGACATAGACAGAGAGAGACAGAGAGAGAGAGAGAGACAGAGAGAGAGAGAGAGAGAGAGAGAGAGAGAGAAACTGCCTACTGGAAACATCAAGAGATGGAAGTAATGGAAATAGCTACCACTCTTAAGAGGCAGATATTATTTCACAATGGATCTCATTAATCTAGAGAGCACATCATAGCTGAGCTTAGGGAAATGATCAGGGTCAGATACACAGAAGGACATTTATTAGGATACTTGAAGAGGAAAGATGAATAGGTAGGATCACTTTTGCATCTGTAGTTGTAATTCTGAGTGATGTCTAACTCAAGCATCCTCTTTCTTCTCTCAACAGGTTCTATGATGCAGTGCACCCAACAATCTTGCCCAAGTTTAGGGACAGGTTTGTTCTATGCCATTTTCCAAAAGCACGACTCTGAAGACTCTAATTTACCTGTTTCTAAATATTAGCTCTCATTTAGTTAATGAATATTCTACCGTGATAATGAGGATAGGTGGTTCACTCTTTCTTAAATCCACAGAACTACATTATGAAAAACATACCATTTCACATTTTAAAGAAAAGGTGTGCCCAGTACTATTACATAACTGCAAAACCCTAAGTTATCAGGCTGGGGGGCTGAGTGTAGGTGGGATGATTGACACTCAAACCATGACCACTCTCTCTCAATTGAAAAGATTTTGGACTCTTACTCCAGGTCTAATATACATCCTAATTTAAACTTCCAGTTTTATTCACTTCAGCAAATGAAGTATCTCCCAAGTACTAAGTTTGATTCAAGTTTTGCCCTTAAACATAATCAGCTCCCTATGTAATTTGTTGAATATGCATAATTAACCATATTAGAAATCCACTCTGAACTTTTCAATAACACCTTCGTGTCTTTCTATAAAAATTGCATGTATGTACGTGTACTATGTGCAGAAATGTATAAAGGTTCCCATGTGCACATGTGGTTTTACACATGGAGATCAGATGTTCTCACATCAATTCTCCTTGATTTATTTTTTTCTTTATACATATATGTATAAAGAAATATATAATAAATATATATATATTCCTTGTTTACAATCCAAAAGCTTTCCCCTTTCCCAGTTCCCTCCTCCCCATATGTCCCATAAGTCCTCTTCTCTCCATCCATTTTCCTATCTTTCCCCCTCCCTTTTCTCTGTCCTGGTACTCCCCTACAATGCTGGATCAAGCTCACAGATTTGCTAGACTACCTGGCAAGTAAACACTTGTCCTGTCCCTCCAGCTACAGATGCGCATGACTGACCATTGTTCTCTTTTTAATGGGATCTAAAGTTAAGTTTTTATGCTCCTTGGCAGGGCAGGCACTTACTGACTGAGCGCTTTGCCCAGATCTTACATCAAATCTTACAGGGAGAATCTTTGAGGGGTAGAAATGTCCTCTTCTCCAACTTCTCAACCCCTTCCACAGAGCTGTCAAGCTCAGCGTGTCTTCCACTTTCTTTTGTGAAAGATTCCACTACTATGACCATGCATTTAATCATGAGACAAATGAAAATAGCTTGTTCTTTCAAACTCTTTGGAGAGTTATGTTTAAAATGGAGTGAGTCCTTACACGAAATCTTTTTTTTTTTTTGACATGGGAGATGCTAGTGAAGGTGTCATATTATGTCAAACAGTCCTTGTCCACTTGGTAAAAGAGATTGAGAAAAGAAGGTCTTACCCACATCTGCATGGTCAGGCATTTATTCTATACCCTTTGTGTGATTTCCAGATGAGGGTCTGTCTTTCCCTTAGCAAGGAGGGAAGGCCTGTGTGATAACATTAAACAACACTCTGTGTACTTCAGTGAGGAAAATATGCCTAATGTACTTTAGATGAGCTTGGAAATTAACATTTGATGCTAATCCTATAGCCAGTTTTCTTGAATATAGGCTTTTGTAATAGAATCTGGTTTTTTAAAATTTCCTCAGTTTCTATTGCTATCTCTCCCATTTTATTTCTGATTTTGTTACATATGCTGTCTCTGTGCCATCTGAGTAGTCTTGCTAAAGGTTTATACATCTTGTTGATTTTCTCAAAGAACCAGCTCCTGGTTTTGTTGAATTTTTGTATAGTTCTCTTTGCTTCTGTTTGGTTGATTTCAACCCCAAGTTTGTTTATTTCCTTCTGTCTTGGGTATATTTGCTTCTTTGTTCTAGAGCTTTCAGATATGCTGTCTAGTTATTAATGTATCCTCTTTCCAGTTTCTTTTTGGAGGCACCCAGAGCTGAGTTTTCCTCTTAGCACTGCTTTTATTGTGTCCCATAAAGTTGGGCATGTTGTGCCTTCATTTTCATTAAAATCTAAAAAGTCTTAAATTTCTTTATTTCTTCTTTGACCAAGTTATCACTGAGTAGAGCATTGTTCAGCTTTCATGTGTATGTGGGCTTTCTGTTGTTTTTGTTGCTATGAAGACCAGCCTTAATCTGTGGTGATCTGATAGGATTCATGGGATTATTTCAATCTTTTTGTATCTTTTGAGGCCTTGGATTAAGGTTCTCAAGAGTCACAGAACTTATGGGTAGTCTCTATTTAGTAGGGGAATTTGTTGGTGACTTAGATTCTATAGCTCACCTCCTAACAATGGTCAACAGTAGTTATGAAAGAAAGTCCAAGGATCTAACAGTTTCTCAGTCCCAAAAGGCAAACAGGCAGAGAGAGAGACAGACAGACAGAGAGAGAGAGAGAGAGAGAGAGAGAGAGAGAGAGACAGAGACAGAGAGAACGAGAGAGAGACAGAGACAGAGAGAGAGAGAGACAGAGAGAGAGAGAAAGAGAGAGAGACAGAGAGAACGAGAGAGAGACAGAGACAGAGAGAGACAGAGACAGAGAGAGAGAGAGAGAGAGAGAGAGAGAGAGAGAGAGAGAGAGAGAGAGAGAGAGAGAGAATCTTCCTTCTTCTTCCTTTGGTAGGTCTCTAGCAGAAGGTGTGGTCCAGAGTAAAGATGTGTGACACCACTCCTGGATCTGGAAATTGCTTTTTTCAAGATGACCTTGAACTCCGAATTCTCCCTGTCTTAATCTTCTGGGATTCATAGCCACTATGCCTCAAGATCTCCAAGCCAAGATCCAGGTCAGAAAATTGTGTCTATGAACCTCCAGATTAGGATAACAGATGAGCCTTCCAATTCTAGATTGTAGTTCATTCCAGATATAGTCACATTAACAACCAGGAATAGTCACTGCAAGTCTGTTTTGTGACTGATTATATGGTCAGTTTTGGAAAAGGTACCATAAGATGCTGTGAAGAAGATATATTCTTTTGTTTTAGAATGAAATGTTCTATAGATATCTGTTAGATTCATTTGGTCCATAACTTCTGTTAGTTTCAATGTGTTTAGTTTGTGTTTCCATGATCTGTCCATTGCTGAGAGTGGGGTCTTGAAGTCTCCATCTCTCATTTTGTGAGGAGAAATGTGTGCTTTGAACTTAGTAGAGTTTCTTTTTTTATTACTATTACTTTTATTAAGATATCTTCTTTATTTACATTTCAAATGTTATCACCTTTCCTGGTTTCCCTTCCAAAAACCCCCTATCACATCCGTCTTCCCCCTGTTCATCAACCCACCCACTCCTGGCATTCCCTGTACTGGGATATCAACCCTTCCCAGGACAAAGCTCTTCTTCCTTTGATGTCCTACAAGGCCATCCTATCCTATATATGCATCTGAAGCCATGGGTCCCTCACTGTGTACTCTTTGGTTGGTGGTTTAGAACCTGGGAGTTCTGGGGGTACTTGTTGTTTCATATTGTTATTCCTCCTTTGGTGCTACAAGCTCCTTCAGCTTTTTAGGTCCTTTCTCAAGCTCCACCATTGGAGAGTTTCTTTTATGATTGTGGATACACTTGTATTTACAGCATAGGTGTTCAGAATTGAGAGTTCTGGGTAGTTTTTCCCTTTGACGAGTATGAAGTGTCCTTCCTTATACTTTTTGATAAATTTTGGTTGAAAGTTGCTTTTATTTGATATTAGAAAGACTACTCCAGCTTGTTTCATGGGACCATTTACTTAGAAAATTGTTTTCCAACCCCTTACTATGAGATAGTGGCTTTATTTGACATGAAGGTGCATTTCCTGTCTGTAGCAATGTTGGGTCCTGTTTACTTATCCAGCCTGTTAGTCTATGTCTTTTTATTGGGGAATTGAGTCCATTGATGTTAAGAGATACTAAGCAATAGTGATTGTTGCTACCTGTCATTTTTGATGTTATTTTTATGTTTCTGTGGCTATTTTCTTTTGTGTTTGTTGAAAGAAGATTACTTTCTAGCTTTTACTAGGGTGTAGTTTGCCTCCTTGTGTTGAAGTGTTCCACATATTATCCTTTGTAGGTCTGGATTTATGGAAAGATATTATGTAAATTCAGTTTTATCATGGAATATCTTGGTTTCTCCATCTATGGTAATTGAGATTTTTGCTGGGTATAGCAGCCTGAACTGGCATTTGTGTTCTCTTAGGATCTGTATGACATCTGATCAGGACCTTCTAGCTTTCATAGTCTCTGTTGAGAATTCTGGTGTAATTCTGATATGTCTCCCTTTATATGTTATTTAGCTTTTTTCCCTTACTGCTTTAAATATTCTTTTTTGTTTTGTTTTGTGCATTTGGTGTTTTGATTAATATGTGATGGGAGGAATTTCTTTTCAGGTCCTATCTATTTATAGTTCTGTATGTTTATGGGTATCTTTTTTCCTTATGGTATGTAAGTTTTTTTCTATAAATTTGTTAAAGATATTTACTGGCCCTTTAAGTTGGGAATCTTTATTCTCTTTTATATCTATTATCCTTTGGTTTGGTCTTTTCATTTTGTCCTGGATTTCCTGGATGTTTGGAGTTAGAAGCTTTCTGGCATTTTGCATTTTCTTTGACTGTTGTGTCAATATTTTCTATGGTATATTCTGCACCTGAGATTCTCTCTTCTATCTCTTGTATTATGTTGGTGATGCTTGTATCAATGACTCCTCATGTCTTTTCTAGATTTTCTATCTCCAGGGTTGTCTCCCTTTGTGATTTATTTGTTCCTATTTCCAATTTTAGATTCTGGATTTTTTCAATTCCTTCACCTGTTTGGTTGTATTTTCCTGCAATTCTTCAAAGGATTTTTTTGTGTGTTTCCTCTTTAAGGACTATTTATAGTTTACCTGTGTTCTTTATTGGAGTTATTTCTTAAAGTCCTCTAGCATTATCATGAGATGTGATTTTAAATCAGAGTCTTTGTTTTCTTATGTGTTAGGTTATCCAGCTTTGACTCTGGTGAGAGAACTGGGTTCTGATGATGCCAAGTAGCCTTGGTTTCTGTTGCTTATGTTCTTGTCCTTGCCTCTCCCCATCTGGTTATTTCTGGTGTTAACTGGTCTTGCTGTCTCTGACTGTGGCTTGCCCCTCCCACAAACCTCTGTGTCAGAACTCCTGGGAGACCAGTTCTTTCTGGGAGGACTTTGGGTATGGATAGTTGTGGCACAGGGTCAGCTTCAGGGTGGAGATGGAAACAAAAAGAATCCTGTCCCCAGCTGTTCCTTGGTTCCTGTGTCCTCGTGGCTTAGGGCAGGTTCCTCTTGATCCAGGAATTTGAGCAGAAGTTTACTTTAATAAAAGTAAAATTTTTGTACCTCATGTGATACAAATTTGAAGCAACTATGATGATATAAGTAATTATCTGAGAATTTGGTACATGGTTCTATGTAGTTCTACTGTAAAACCTACAGACTATAGGCACATTCACAGGGCATAACTCAGATGAGAAATTAGCTGGTGAGAAGAGGATCCAGGGCAGTTCAGTTTCTGTTTCTAATAATAGAATTCTGAAATAGCATTGATAGATACCTAACACCAGGGGTATATTTAAGGCCATGACTTTTACTTGTGATCTGATCAAACTGTTATATTTTAGTTGTGCATTAATTCACTGCATATGTAAAATAAGAAGAGAATGAATCCATGAGCTGTTCAA
This sequence comes from Apodemus sylvaticus, assembly GCF_947179515.1. Taxonomy (NCBI): domain Eukaryota; kingdom Metazoa; phylum Chordata; class Mammalia; order Rodentia; family Muridae; genus Apodemus; species Apodemus sylvaticus. The sequence continues at coordinate 125,343,052 of NC_067478.1, read as the reverse complement.
AGCATTACTCTGGCTATCCATTGTAGCATGTCTCACATACCATAGTATACACAAAGTGGTCATATTTAATAACCACTTTGGTATCAGAGAGGGGGTAGCAGAGTTCTGAAGGGAATTATAAAATAATAATATAATAATAAAATAATATAATATAATAATATAATAATATAATAATAATGACCTGAGCTTTCCCACTGAATCAGTGGATGTTTAAATGAAAAGTAAAACAAATATAAAGCTAAATGTTTAGAATTTTCTCTGAGTGATTGTGAATGTGCTGCAGACAGTTCTCAGAAGTAAGTGAAAACACTCACTTAAACTGTTTCTTGTAAACTTACTTTTTTTATTAGGGGTCACATTCTAGAGATGAAATTCAGTTCTATAAACATGTAATACAAGCATTCTACCTCTAACCTATACCTCTAGGCCAGCATTAGAAAATTTAATTTGAGGCAGGATCTCCATAAGTTGCTCAGGCCAGCTTTGTACTCATTCTAGACCAGAAGGGCCTTGAACCTACACTTTCACTTTAGCTTCCCAAAGTATTGGGGCCACAAGTCACCACCACAAGTCTGGACAATACTGAGTTGTTGTACTGAGTTTTGTTGTGTCATAATATTTACTGGGATGCAGGACTTCTATGTGATTAGATGGTATAATTTGGGAGGAAAATACCTAAACTCTTGTGGTTTTATCACAATTTCTTTTGTCCATAAATAGTGAAATAAAAGGAGAGAGAGAGAATGAAGAAATGGATTTCAAAACTGAAAGGAAATGGGACTTAAAATATGCAAAATTCTATTCCCAATCGAATTGAAAACAATGTTTAAGTTATAACATTAAAGCTATGATCAAACTCACTTTAAATAATGATATTGGGATTGTTATACAAGACCTGTTATCAGCCATCAAGGAATCTTCTTCAAGTTCATGGTCAGCATGGCCAACTCTACTACCTTAACATGAAGCAATCACCTGGGCACCTACAGACAGGCAGGTGTAATCCATGAGAGATGCAACAGGGGCTAACAGTCACTGAGCTATGCAGTGGTGCTACTTGGAAATCACAGGCACGTGCACATGCCAGCATGCCTGCAAGGAGGGTCATGGTGTGGAGAAGTGAATATTGTGGTCCTATTAGAAAGTAGACATATTTGCGTCAATAACTCCCCACCCTTTTGTCTTCCCTTTCTGTTTAGAATAGGAATATCTTATCCATGCTAAGTTTCCAAGAACACAGAAGAAAGCACCACACAGGGTGAGAGAAATATTTCTTTTTTATTAGATACATTCTTTATTTACTTTTCAATTTTTGTCTCTTTTCCTGCTTGCCCCCCCCCCTGAAAATCACATAGCTCATCTCCCCTACCCCTGTTCTCCAATCAACCCTCTCCCACTTCCTTGTCCTTTTATTACCCTACATTGCTGACACATTGAGCCTTCCCAGGACAAAGGGCCTCTCCTCTATGATGTCCAACAAGGCCATCCTCTGCTGCCTATGCATCTGCAGCCATGGGTATCTCCATATGTATTCTTTGGGTGATGTTTTTGTCTCTGGGTGCTCTGAGGGTACTGTGTGGCTCATATCATTGTTCCTCCTATGGGGCTGCAAACCCCTTCAGCTCCTTGGATCTTTCTCTAGTTCCTTCATTGGGGACCCTGTGCTCAGTTCAATGGCTGGTTGAGAGTATCCCCTTTGTATTTGTCAGAGAACCAAGTAACCCTACTAAAAATGGGGTACAGAGCTAAACAAATAAATTTCAACTGAGAAATATCAAATGGCTGAAGCACATATATGTTCAACATCTTTAGTCATCAGGGAAATGCAAATTAAAACAACCCTGAGATTTCAACTCATATCAGTCAGAATTGTCAAGATAAAAAACTCAGGAGACAGCAAGTGCTGGCAAGGATGTGGAGAAAGAGGAACATTCATCCACTGCTGGAGAAATTGCAAGCTGGTACAACCACATTGCAAATCAGTTTGGCAGGTCTCAGAAAATTGGGCATAATACTAACAGAGGACCCTGCTATACCACTCCTGGGAATTCACCCAGAGGATTCTCCAGCATGTAATAAGGATACATGCTCCACTATGTTCATAGCAGTCTTACTTATAATAGCCAGAAGCTGGAAAGAGCCCAGATGTCTCTCAGTGGAGAAATAGATAAAGAAAATGGGCATATTTACACAATGGAATACTGCTCAGCTGCTAAAAACAATGAATTCATGAAATTCTTAGGCAAATGGGTGTAATTAGAAAATATCATCCTGAGTGAGGTAACCAAATCACAAAAGAACACACATGGTATGCACTCACTGATAAGTGGATATTAGCCCAAAATCTTGGAATATCCAAGACACAATTCACAGATCAAATGAAGCTCAAGAAAAAGAAAAAAACAAAGTATGGATACACTGGTCCTTCTTAGAAGGGGGAACAAAATACTCACAGAAGGAGATACAAAGTGTGGAGCAGAGTCTGAGGGAAAGACCATCCAGAGACTACCTCACCTAGGGATCCATCCCATATACAGTTACAAAACCCAGACACTATTGTGGATGCTCACAAGGGGCTTGTGGAGTATTGTAATAATAATATAGAGGGCTTCTATTTTGCATTTTGATTATTCAGTTCCCAGACAAAAGAACATAGCCTTTAATTTTATAATAAGCCTTTACAGCACTACAGCTGGGTAGATATCTATTCTCAAAACTATTAGAAGTTACTCCCCCATCAATTACCCCGAGTTATAACTGACCATGTTCCATCTGGGCAGATCTTAACCATTGGCCATCCCTCATGGTCATGTTTACATGACTCCTATATCATGTCATCTTGTCCTCTTTCTATCTTCTCTCTGTATTCATGGTGAGTCCTCAGACAGCAACTCCAGGAATGCAAACTTTGCTTATCTCTTTTCTGCCCTGCCTCTTTTCTGTGATTAAACTTGAGATCAAGGTTCCACAGTCTCACTTGGGTTACATAGTATCACTTGTGTCTATGTGAGGATTCTATTGTCTCTGGGGAGTGGGGAGTCGAACCAGTCCTGGGGAGTGCAGTATTTTATTATTTTAATACACAGCAAAAGACAAAACTCTAACAGTGGAGAATAGGCTTTAGTAGGTCCAGAAATTGCCCTTTTGGATAAACTGCAAGGTATGAGATGAGCCAGGTTGCTTGCTTTTAAGACTTTGGACATAGACTGTGAGCAGGTTGGCTGCTTTCCATAATTCCATGGCTAATGGGAATTTTGAAGACTTGGGCCTGTGTTATGAGCCTGGTTTCAGGGTAAGAATTTTCTTTATATCTTAACAGGTTTTCAGACATGTGATGAGGGAAGCTTAACACTTCTCAGTATCTGTGAGGACAATGTAGGAACTCCACTGAAGTCACAAGAGCAACTGCCTTCGAAGGCTGTGTTCTACTGTTCTCTCCATGTTGGACATGCTGTGGTCCCATGCTATATCTCAATGCCCTCAAACTTAATTCCAGCATGTGTGTGTCTATGCTTTCAAGCTTGGATTAACTGCAGTTAGGAGGATAATAACCCATTATTGAGCAATGTAAATTGCTAATACCTTTTGGGCTGCAGGTATTCACAGGAGATGGCACTGAGTAGAAAAGAAATATTAGAGGAAACCAGCTTCTAATAAAAGAATAATTGCATGAACAGGGGCTAAGTGTTAACAGCAATGTGTTAACTGAAAAGAAGCTACAGCTCTGAGTTCAAATTATAATTATGTCTGTGGCCAGGTATGCAACTTAGAAAAAAATTCCTTAATGTTCTGAGTTGTCTTTTGATATTTACAATTAAGATGAAAAAATATTGTTGTTCTTCTTATAGGGTTACAATACTCTTCAACTCCTAGGGTTAGGTTTAGTTTTATGGTTATAGTTATGGTTATGGTTATGGTTATGGTTATGGTTATGGTTATGGTTATGGTTATGGTTAGGGCTAGGGTTAGGGTTAGGGTCCCTGGGCTCAGTCTGATGATTGGCTTTGAGTATCTGCATCTGTATTTGTCAGGTGCTGGCAGAACCTCTCTGAGGATAGCTAGACCTGACTGCAAGTACTTCTTGGCATAAGCAATTTTGTCAGGGTTTGGTGTTTCCAGATGGTACGGATCCCAAGGTGGGGATGTATCTGAATGGCCTTTATGTCACTCTATGCTCCATTTTTGTCCTAGCTTTTCCTATAGACAAAAACAATTAGCTCCCAGGGACTAAACCACCAACCAAAGTGTATGCATGGATGGGTCCATGGCTCCAGCTGTGTATGCAGCAATGGACTGCCTTATCAAGAATCAACTAGAATGTGATGTCCCTGGTCCTGTGAAGGCTAGATGAACCAGTGTAGGGGCATGTAGAGGGATGAGGTGTGAGGGAGTAGGTAAGTGGGTGACAGAGCACACCCTCTTAGAGGCAAAGGGGAACAGGGATGGGATGGGGAGTTTGAGGAGGGAAAAAGCAGAAAGGGAGACAACATTTGAAATTTAAATAAATATAATAACCAATAAAAATGGAAAAAATTCTTACTTGGATATTATATTGCATGATTTCACACTAAGCGAAATCAAGACCAGCACAATGGCAGACTGGGCAAAGACACTTTTGGGCAGGTCCTGGCAGCTTACATTTGATCTTTGGGTCCTGTATGTTTGTATGGATAGACTGACTGTACTAAATTGTCTTCTGTATCTACATGACAATACTGGTGAGTATATGAGCAAGAGTGCACACATACACAAAGACACATATAACAAGGCAATCAATGTAATAAACAAAATTTAAAATATGACACAAAACAGAAGGTCTGAAACTCAAGTGATAGAGTGCTGCTGGACGTGACAGGTCTCTGGCTTGGTGGCCAGCTCAGAGACTCAGAGCTTCTTGGCAAGTTAGACAAACTGTTATTTCCTTCTATTGTACTTGTAAACCTTAAAGTTTCCTGCTTCTCACTGATGTAATAATAATCCTTTCATTTTTTTAAAATGTTGAGGTAAGTTAGTCTTTAAAAATAGAAGCTTAATTTAATAGCAAATAAAGAATCTAATTATGTCCTGAATCAAATCCCACCAAATAAGAGGACTCATTTATTTCAGTAATAATTCCATTAATATGGCTGACTAAACTGAATTCTATTGTGTGGTCTCATGAAGATTCATCTAACGTGATTCCATTTTATATATTAAAAAACATTATTATATTTGTCAAATACTAATTACCCTAAAATTATTATTGAAGACAAAGTACCTAAGAAGGATTTTTAAAGCAGGATTAGAGTGCTTCCTGTAAAGTGTTTGAAAATAAAACCATTTGTTTGATCTCTGTAAATGATCAGTTTTGATACTGAGAAAGTTTCCATGGGAGGAAGGACTGTCAGTGGCCTCACAAGCAGCTGGAAGTCTAGGTTTGGCTGCATGACTACGCTGATTTTAAAGAAATCACTCTATCTCATTTTTCTCACCTATGAATTGCAGATCACCATTCATATTAGTTTCTAGTTAATGACTAGTAGATACTCAGAAACCACTAACTCTTATGATCAACTTGTCATATGCTATCACATGACTTTTGAGTTTTAGAAATGTGTTTGCTTAAAAATGTTTCTAGAAAAAACAAACAAACAGAACAAACAAACAAAAATAACAATCTGTTAGCCACATTCTGAATTCTTTGGTGGAATCATTTCATCTACTATGCAAAATATATGTCTCTATTGGGATTTTTAAAATATGTATTCATATTATTTTAGATTAAAATAATCACAATTTTTCCATTTCCTTGTATTCGTTTGAACTTCTCCAATGTCTCCAGCCTGCTCCCTCTCAAACCCATGGCCTCTTTTTCTTTAATTAATATTGTTATTTATAGCTACACAAATAAACAAATACATATAGAAGTACAACCTACCTGCTCAGTCCTGTTAGTGTTGCCTGTATGTATATGACTTTAGCACTGAGCAATTTTTACCGATTAATCAATATGTGGGGTCATCCCTGGAGAAAACCTGTTCTTTCTTAAGAGTCATTAATTACTGACACTTCTTCATCTAGGGTAGGGCCCTGTGAAATGTTCCTCTTCATCTTGATATGTTAGACCAACTCTTTTCTAAATACTTATCCTTATATCCATAGATATGGATAGATATTACTTCATTAAGGAAGCTGCTTCTAGCAGCATATAGAGATCATTACAAAAATCATAATTGATCAAAATACAGAGAAGAGCTGTTACATTTACATACATCTACAACAAAACCCCACTACATCTCAGGGAGCTCAAAGTCTACCCTGTAACTTGCCTTTGAATGTAGATCTGTCGTTTTGCAAGGTCAGGACAGGTCTGAGTTACTGAGGCTGAGCAGCGAGATGCAAGGTGAGCCCACATTATCCTTTATTAGGTTGTTTTTTGTTTTACCTTTTGCTCTTATGTGAAACAGCTCTCAAGAGTTCACAGACCACACAATATTTCTGTTTTTCATCAGGAAATAATGTATTTTGACAGTGTATTACATGCTTGGTGCCTACCAATAGTCTGCTATAAATTTGAGAGTATTATGTTGAAGCAAAACCCAAGTGCTGGCCATGAGAAGCATTTGTCCTATGAGCAAGCATGACAGTAGGCAAACAAATGTGTGCGTCATGGTAAATACTAGGAAAAAATGTTAACATAGATAATTGGCTGTTTATCAACTAAAACCTACCTGCATTCTAGAACTAGATACCTCCCTTTCTCCAATAACTCAGCACCAATGCTTCCTCACCCCTCATTTCTAATATTTCCCTATGTGCACACTTCATACACACTATGAAGCCCATCATCATAGGACGGCCTGTCACAGTCGTCAATCCTGATCAGAAACAGTCATTGTGTGTCACTCCCTCTTGTATAAAATCTGTTGACTGGTATGATACTTTTGTGACTTTTCTTGTTCCCAATCACCAAGATACTCTGATCACAAAACCTTTTCAATACAAATCCTCAGGGTTGCATTAGTTGACATTTGAAAGAACAATATCTAAGGATATCAACCTTAATCACTTAATGCAGAATATCTATTTACTAAAGCAGAGGCTAAGGAGGCTTGCTTGGTCCTCAAAGGATGCAACAACAAACCCTATGTCAAGCCTAGAAAAGACACTATCAGGTTTATTACATGTTCAAATTTGGCAACTAAGGATGAGAAGGGTGCTTACAGGTAGGACAGGGGAGCTCAACATCAAATGAATAAATAAATTAGAGACTTTCCTTTCAGCACATATATGCTGTACCTGCTTTCAGCCAGTCTCCAAGTTAACACTTGGAGACAATGGGATTAATCTCCTTATCAGGACTAAAGGAAACTCCTCTTGCCCAAATTCTGGCATCTTCCCATTTCCCTCTATGAAAGCATCCATTTCCATATTTGTCAGAAGGGACAATGACTATCATGCTGGTCTCCAGGCTTCCGTAGAACCATAATATCTGTCACAGGGTCCAAACTGGCACCCAGGGCCTTCTCACTCCTTTCCTTCCACTAGACTTCTTCAGCTCATGTCTTTCCTTTCCCTAATTTCTCCTTCCTATATAGCCCTGTGGTTTCAGCCATGCACTATCTTTGGCCTTTTCTTTTGTTTATCTCTGTTGTTCCTCCCCCTCACTCTCTACTTCTGTACCCTCTCATGGTCATAGTCCAATCAGCTGGTTATATGCTGTTTTCTCTCCCAGCTCTGGACACTTTCAGATACCTCTCCCTCATATCTAAAACTGTCTCCCCCCCCCCCCAAAAAAAAACCTTTCCTGCAACCATATCTTGTAGCAGTCATGCCTTCACTTTATAGACTCAGGATGTTATATGAATGCAATGCAAACTCTAGAACACAAGTAAGAAAAAGTTGTACTATCTTTATTTAATTTTTATTATTTCCTTTATTCTGATTTTATGAAGAAGTTTGCAAAGCAACATGAGGTCAGAGTTGCTTTGCAGTCACTGTTTAGTGGATCTGAATTAAATCTCTCTCTTCTCACACACATTATGTTTACTGTTATGTAAAAGGAAAATATAAGTCAGAAAATATATATTGTGGTGAAGAGAAGAAACAGTTAAAGCTATCTAAGCTGCATCAATATGTCAGTACACATCAAAAGCTACCTGTGCACAAGACAGATAACTTCTGGAATGGCATACAGTCTCTAGCAACCATACTAGGCAGATAGCATTTATTTCTTGATTGTCTTATTAGCAAATGTAGAGGCAAAATATTTTTTAGAAAACTGGTCCTCTGGAAGCATAAGAGACTCCACTGTAGATTCCTTGGCATATTAGTCTTCTTCGATATTCACAGAGCTTACTTCTACCAACCTGTCCCAAAATCCAGAATTTATATTTCTTTGAGTGTCAGGACATAATATTTTAATCTATGAAGAACATTGGCATATGTCCTTCCCTATTGATGACATTTGTCCCATCATTGTAATCTCCTTTAGATTTCAACTTCTTAGGCAGGAGCAAAGTCTATTTGTTTGGAGAGCTTTGGGGGCCACTTTTATTTCTTTAGGGGTTATGGGACTCTTTAGATGATGTATTTGATCCTAATTTAATTTTGGTGTTTGGTATCTGTCTAGGAAACTGTCCATTTCCTCCAGATTCTCCAGTTGTGTTGAGTATAGGCTTTTGTAGTAGGATCTGATGATTTTGAATCTTACATTGGCTAAGGACAAGGAAATGGGCTTCAGACAGGAATTTGACATTAAGTCATGACAAGGAATCTGATTTTAGGCTAGAAGAGGGAAGTAAGTTCAGGCAGGGATTTTAATTTTAGGGTGGAATAAAAGTAGGCTTCAGGCAAGAACCTGATATTGGGCTTGGACAAGGAAACTCAGATATTTTGGTCATCCTGATAAGCCCTTAGAAACAGTGATCGCGGGACTTTGCTTAATGCCTTCCTTGTTCCTTGACTGTGTTTATTGTACTGTTGTCCATTAGTGCTCGCATACAATTAAAATGGTATGAAAGCAGATTGGGAAGAAAATAAACCTGCCTCAACCCCAGAACTGGCTGGGGTCTTGCTATAATGTTGTCTATTTTTTTTTTTCTTTTTAGTTCTCCTGTGCTGGAGAAACTGTTGACTGACTGTGCTGGTTTGGTCATATTTGACAAGAAAGTAAGCAAACATGTATAAGCCTTTATTACATTATAATCTGGCAGAAAAGTTTAATCTTTTGGGAAATGTTTAAAAATACACCATCCTGCGCTAAACCCAGTGCCTCCCTCAGCCATCTACCCCATGCAGCTAGTTGTCACAAATCCCCTTAACCTAGTAAATCAAAACTCTAAAAGCTTACAATTAATCAGTCAGATTTATATATTAATAAATTTTCACCCCACAAAGCATCCACACAATATACTCAGAGTCAATTGATATTGATATAAACTGTCCACCTAGATAAGACAAATTGTTCTGTAATTAACCTTCCTGTATACGATATTCATAGCTACCTGTGGCTATTTAAAGCCACTTGGAATCTGGATCATCTTTCTCTTCCTCCATCTTCTTTCCTTCTCCTCTCTGTACTCTCTCTCTTACTCTCTTCCTTCTCCCCCAAACTTTTCAGCTCCACCTTCCCTTCCACTACCCAATCCCTGTCTCTAGCTTTTATTTTACAAAAATAAAAGTTAAAGTGGGAAGAAGGTTCATAAGAAGTCACCTGTGTACTGATTCATTCCTCATGGGCAGTCAGTCCCTCCTGGGAAATCAGAATTAGCATAAAAATACAAGCAACATCAGGGCTCTCCACAACTGAAACTCAGGGAGATATTTAACTCTACAATTTATAACTCAACACTCAAGTTTATTAGAGAGCAGGGATCCTTGGCAGATATATCATCTGCTTGTCCAGAGAAGAAAAAGAGTGAATGTCATCTTTTGGTACTTTTCACTCAAATGTGACCTTGGTAACACTGAACATTGAATGATAACCTTGGTAACATTCAACACCATATTTTCAAACATGATTCATAAATTGCTTTATAGGAGAAGTAGCAATATTGCTTTCAGTCTGGGGAGTCTGGGGAGGCACAACAGGCATGTTGTTGAACCCAGGCCCTAAGAAGCCAGATCATGTTTGTACACTTACTTTTTTATATGGTTAGTTATTTTATAAAATGCTGATGCTCATATATTCTGTTTCTTAGTTATTTAAAACACTATCAATTAAATACAGGAGTTAACATTTTAATGTGAAAGTAGGGCATGTAAAGTATAGAAACATGGATGGATTGATTTCTATCTAGGTGAAAATCCTAGTTTCAGTAGATCACTATTATTTCAGTGGCTCTGTCCTTTGCCCACTCAATTACTTCTAGAATCTAGAGATCAGAGACCCTTTCTGATTCAGTGTTAAGGAAGCAATGTAGCAGAAGTAAATGAGATGACAAAGATCATAATTAGAAGTGTTTTTGGCCTATACCAGAATCATACTTTCCAAAGACAGGCTTATGTAGGTACCCTATGAGAGTAGGCTGCTTGATTCTTGTAAAACCCACCAGAGATACACCAGGAGTATGAGAGACATCAAGTGGGCAACCAGAGATGCAGCACTATAGTCTATGGGCTGAGCAAGAATTGGTAAGCAATCCTGTGCAATAACTATATGTATCTTAGTGATCAGAGTGTTGGATAGAGATATGAAATAATCATGCGCTGGGTGATGGGGGAATCCAGAGGATATTCAAAATTACTATGAAATAAAGATTTATCACTAAGTATGTTACCGTAAGAAAGTATATGAACTCACGAGCTCTTCACTGTGTGATCTCGCTGCTGTCTTTGCCCTTACCTCCTAGTTCCCATTTCACACACTTGGGTAATACTCATAATCTAAAGAGTGGATTGTTAATTCCAAAGATGCAAAGAGAAAGACCCAAATAATCATTACCAAATTAAAGCAAGCAATTGATTAAAAGAAGCTTTTCTGGTTTTTTGATTTGTGTTCTTTATTAAAAATCAATTTTGAAGAGCTGCTTCCCTATAAAGCCAATCTTGGATGTAAGGAGGCCAAGGCTTTTATAGCTCAAGGGTAGAGGGCTAGAAATGGGGAATTTGGTGGGAAAATTAGAAGGGTTTATAGGAGCATATCATGTTAGACCAAGTGACCTTTGAAACACTGACATGGTTGTAAGTGGGCATAATAAAGTAGTAATAACATGATGATCTTAATAAAGTAGTGGTGGGTGGTTATATAACCTTTCCAAACAAAGGTAGGTTTGAGATAAAGGTATAAACAACCTTTTGAAACAAAGACATGATTACTCTTCCTGCAACAGCCAGGAAGAAACTTTAGTTAAAGTTACAGATGACACAAAACTTAATTCCTGAAAAGTAGCGGTTTAATTATAAATAGGAATGGTCCTAATTTGTCTTTACTATAAAACATCTTTTAAGCCTAGGATGGAGGAAGGTTATTTCTTCAGAATGAGTTGAAAATGTACAAAATGCAAAACAGGGAGATATTATGAATGTTCTTTCCTATTATTTACTATTGGAGATAGACTCTTCCTAAGAAGAAAATAATTTTATTTATATTTATGTCTCATACAAACCATTTTTATTCATGTTGTCTACTTTTTTGTCAGTTCAGTTGGCTACATATAAACCTTGGAGTCTAAGATTCTCATTATTTGAACCACATATGTCATTTTCTTGTTCAAGAAGTTGGGAGACACAAAATGAAACAGTTCATACTGCTTGGACAAAGGTTCTATCACGCAGCATTCTGCTTCTGGGCTTTGAAGTTGTTTAAGCATTCATCTTTAATGGGTATCATGTCCCTCCTTCTTTCTGTCCAATACTAACAGTCGTCTTTCATGTATTCTTGCCCATATCTCATGCACATCATTTATCTTGAGGAAATTCCCATGAATGGAATAGAATATTTACAGCTTCTTATTTGCTTAGATTTACAGAAAACTTTGGGTATTTTTTCTGAACTCAGTGGGCTAGTGCATACTCTTATGACTAATGAATGAGAAATATATAGCATCTTTTATCTTGCCATTCTTTGAGATTGACAGATATTTTTTTCTTAAATATAAATCATTTACTATTAAGAGATATATGTGTGTATGCATTATTATAGATCTGTGTGTACACATGAATATATATATATATATATATATATATATATATGTGTGTGTGTGTGTGTGTGTGTGTGTGTGTGAAGATGTGTTTGTACATGTGTACTTTTGTTTTCTTTTACATAACTAACACTGAAACATAAATTCCAATGTTGGGAAAGGGAGAACACACTGACCACACCATGGATTGCACCTAGGTGGGTTTAATTATTAAAAGCAACAATGGTCCATATTTACTGCTAGAAGACTGCAAGTCATCAAAATACAGAGTCTAAATCTGAAAGGACAGAAATTAACAATGCAGTTTTAAAACAACCAATTATTGCACAATGCTCTCTTGGAATTTCAATCATCATGAGCATAGAGAAGGGCTCTACTGACAAGTTGATTCTGTCCAAAACCATATACTGCTGCAGTGATTTCTCCAACTGTGAGTCCAAAGAAATCATTTCTTTCAGCTTTTGCTGGCATTTATTAATATCACAATAGAAGGGGTAAGTAATACATCCTGCTTTTAATTAATGTAACCCCAAGTTTTCACACTGATTTTAACCCTCTTTCATATTGTCTTTTTGGAGGAAAGAAATGTCCCTTTTCTTCCATCTCTAAATGGCTAACTAAGACCTGCTGCCATTCTAAATGTTCGGTTCCACAAAATGTTTCATTACACGGTGGTGCATCTACAGTAAATAAAGGTTAAAGGATCAGAGAACCAGGACCATATGTCCCAAATATGTTGTTTGTAGCTTGGCAACAATAATGTAAGGACAGAGTCAGATTATATCTTTCTTGCCAAAAGATATTTTCCTTGGGCCATGAATGTAATCAGTAGTTCCCTTCAGGACAGTAGAAAGAAGATGGACCCATAAACTACCCATCTAAACAGATTTTTTCTGACCAAGAGAAAAATAAACACAAAGAATGATTAGGGAGTATGCCTTGAAACATTTGGGTTTTACACTGTCATTAATACCCAGGGATTCATCCTGAAACACTCTCAGATATACTGTTTATGCAAAATCGCACAATGGTTGCATATATATATCCTCCCTTACACTCATTACTAAGTTGCTAACAACATCTGAAAGAATCCAGTGTCTACGTGAATTATTGCTATACTATTTTACTTAGGTAATGAGGATGAGAATAACAGACAAAATTATTTTTCCTTTTCTTTTGAAATTTTATCTGTGCTAGGTACTGAATGCAAGGTCTCACACATGTTAAACAAACCCTTGCCAAGTATCGGTGATTATTTGAATTCAAAGATGTGAGGCTCCTGATGACAAAGAGCTGGCCATGTGCTAAAACACTGTGAGAAAAGTCTCCCTTTGTTCAGTTCACATTCAAAACTTCTTTTCAGATGGAGTCTATAGTGCAAACTCCATGTTAGACCTTTCTGTTTCTTTTCTCTACAGTGCTTCCTGCCTTTGAATGACCACAGAGTTTATTCATTCTGTGCATTAGTTACTCAGCCCAGAAAAGTGTAAACTTTTTATACAAAAATATTTTCTTTCAAGTTCTGTTAATTTGTTTCTCCTGCTGAGACTAGCTGTGTGTGGAAAGCAGTTTGAATGAAGGAAAGCATAGAGCCCAGGTAGGGGCTCCTGGGTCCTATTGAAAAGGAAATATTCATATCAGCACACTCCCCTAGGGAGTCTTCTAAGGATAAAATTGATAATGATTTAAAGCATAGATCTTAACTCCCTAGAGTTTTCAGGTTATGTGATAGGTATAGACACATGGCAGCAAGGGAGCTGTGGCCAGGCCCCAGGCTTTTGGTTTTGAAGTTGTTGTTTACAGGAGACAGTGTGAGTCTATTTTAAAAATATAGTCCCATAATGGAGAATCTCTTGGACTATTTAAATTCAAACTTTTCATCATCTAATAAATCATTTTTATGAAATAACACCATTAGAGTTGAAATAGAATAGAGATTTCTTTTTAAATATGTCTAAAATGGTTTCAAGTTTAAGGCAGAGTAATTGGTCAAAAAATACTAAATAAAAAACCTTAGCATAGAAGTGCGCTGACATGGGGAGGATCCTACTTCCTGATACCCTCTAGAGAACTGGCAGGAGCAGGGCATTCAGTAAGAATCAGGACCCTCCCCCAACCCTTAGAGGCCCAGAGCCTCTCCAGGACTCACTAAACAGCAACTTCCAGATCACCATTCCCCTTCCGTCCCTTCTACCTCTCCCTCCTACCCCACCACCATCCCTGTCAAATGTGGTAGACCTGCACGACTTCTGACATAGGGAGGACTATTTCCTGATATTCTCTAGAGAATTGGCAGGAGCAGTTCATTCGAGAACTGGCACCAGTAGGGTATTTGAACTGGTAGAAGCAGGGCATTTGAGAACCAGCATCTGCAGGGCATTCGAGGCAGCAGCGGAACATTTGGGAAATAGCAGCCTGCAGGGCATTTGACCCTTGCCAAGTCAGCCACAGGGGAGACCTGATCACCTGATACTTCCTGGAGAACCAGCTGTTTGTAGGGCATTGGAGAGAAAGGGAATCCCTGGAGTATAGAAACATAGGCCTGCAGAACAGAGAAGACAGAGATAGCAAGTCTAGATAACAAGATAGCCAAAGGCAAATGCAAGATAATTACTAACAGAAACCAAGTCAACATGGTACCATCAGAACCCAGTTCTCCCAAAATAGCAAATCCTGCATATTCTATCACATCAGAAAAGCAAGAGCTAGATTTAAAATCACATGTCATATTCCCGATGGAGGACTTCAAGGAGGACATAAATAACCCCCTTAAAAAAATACAGGAGAACATGTGTCAACAGGTGGAAGCACAGAAATCCCCTAAAGAAATACGTGGGAATATGGATCAAAAGGTAGAAGCCCTTAAAGAGGAAATACAAAAATCCAATAGGAAATTATAGAAGAGCATGGGTCAACATGCAGAAGCCCTTAAAGAGGAATAAAAAAAATCCCTAAAAGAAACACAGGAGAAATTGGGTCAACAGGTAGAAGCCCTTAAAGAGGAAACATTCCTTAAAGAATTTCAGGAAAAAACAAACAAGTGAAGGAACTGAGCAAAACTATCCAGCATCTAAAAATGGAAATAGATTCAATAAAGAAATCGCAAAGTGAGACATCTCTGAAGATAGAAAACCTTGGAAAGTCAAAGATGCAAGCATCAAGAACAGTTTACAAGAGATAGAAGAAAGAATCTCAGATGCTGAAGATTCCATAGAAAACATTGACTCAATAGTCAAAGAAAATGCAAAATGCAAAAAGTCTGTAACCCAAAACACCAGGACACAAGGAGAAGACCAATCCTAAAGATTATAGGTATAGAAGAAAGCAAGGATTTACATCTTAAAGGCCCAGCCCAGTAAATAACAGTAAAATTACAGATAAAAACTTCCCTAACCTAAAGAAAGAGATGACCATTAACATACAAGAAGCCTAAATTCCTCCCATCACATAATAATCAAAACACCAAATTCACTAAACAAAGAAAGAATATTAAAAGCAGTAAGAGAAAAAGGTCAAGTAACATGTAAAGGCAGACCTACCAGAATTACACCAGACTTCTCACCAGATACTATGAAAGCCAGAAGATCCTGGACAGATGTCATACAGACCCTAAGAGAACATAAATATCAGCCAAGCCTACTATATCCAGCAAAACTTTCAATTATCATAGATGGAGAAAATAGGAAATTCTATGACAAAAGCAAATTTATACAGTATCTTTCCACAAATCAAGCTCTGCAAAGGATAATGTGTGGAAAATACCAACACAAGGCAGGAAACCACACATTAGAAAAATCAATAAGGTAATCTTTCAACAAACTCAATAGAAGATAGCTATACAACCAGAATTTCACCTTTACCTAAGAAGATAACAGTAAGCAACTATCACTTTTTCTTAATATCTCCTAATATCAATGGTCTCAATTGCTCTATAAAAAGACATAGATAGACTAACAGACTGGATATGTAAGTAAGACCCAACGTTTTGCTACATACAAGAAACCCTCCTCAGTGACAAAGACAATCACTATTAAAGAGTCAAAGGTTGGAAAACAATTTTCCAAGCAAATGGTCTCAAGAAACAAGCTGGAAAGGTCATTCTTATATCGGATAAAATTGCCTTTCAACCAAAAGTTGTCAAAATCAAAACAACACTGAGATTTCACCTCATACCTGTCAGAATGACTAAGATGAAAAACTCAGGGGACAGCAGATGCTGGAGAGGATGTGGGGAAAAAGGAACACTTCTCCATTGTTGATGGGATTGCAAGCTAGTACAACTACTCTTAAAATCAGTTTGGTGATTCCTCAGAAAAGTGAGGACCCAGCTATACCACTTCTGGACATATACACAGAAGATGCTCCTACATGTAATAAGAACACATGCTCCAATATGTTCATAGCTGCCTTATTTATAGTAGTCAGAAGCTGGAAAGAACCCAGATGTCCTTCATCACAGGAATGAATACAAAAACTATATACACAATGGAGTTCAGCTATTAAAAACAATGAATTCATGAAATTCTTAGGCAAATGGATGGAACTAGAAAGTGTCATCCTGAGCGAGGTAACCCAATCACAAAGGAACATAACATGGTATGCACTCACTAATAACTGGATGTTAGCCCAAAAGCTCAAAATAAACAAGTTACAATTCACCCAGCACAGGAAGCTCAAGAGGAGGGTTTAAGTGAGGGTGGTTTCGTTCCTCTGAGAAAGGGAGCAAAATACTCACAGGAGTAATGATGGAGATGATATGTGGAGCAGAGACTGAAGTAAAGGGCACCCAGAGACTGCCATACCTGGGGATTTACCCTATAAACAGTCTCCAAATCCTGACACGACACTACTATGGTCCACATGAAGTGTATACCAAAAGGAGAATGCCATTTTTGTCTCAGGAGGGGCCCTGCCAGAGCCTTACAAATACAGAGGCAGATGCTAGCAGCCAACCATTGGACTGAGCGTGGGGTCCCCAATGGAGGAGCTGGAGGGTGGTCCAGAGGAACTGAAGGGGATTATAGCCCCATGGGAAGAACAATGATTTTGGCTACCCAGGACTCCCAAGGAATAAACCATCAACCAAGTGTTATACATGGTTCCAGCCAAATATGTGGCAGAGGAATGCCTTGTTGGGCATCAGTGGGAGGAGTAGTCCTTAGTCAGGTGAAGGCTTAATAAATGCCCCAACAAAGGAAAGTGTGTGTATGGGGGTTGGAATGGGTTGGGTGGAGGTGTTGGGGGTCTTTTGAGAGGGGGGAAATCGGGAAAGGTTTTACCATTGGCAATGTAAATGAAGACAATATTCAGTAAAAAAAAACGTAGACACTGATTACACATGTGTGTTTCTATGTGTATGTATGATAAATGTACATATTTACACAGGCTTATGTACCTTTATACATGAGCACTGTGTGTGTGTGTGTGTGTGTGTGAGCACAGTTCATGATATTGACATCACTGCATTACTGCATTGCTCTCTTCTCAGTTATTTCCTACATTACTTTTGGAGTTGCTACTCTACTGAAACCAGACTGCATTGACTTGGCACCAGTGAAGGGCCACTGAGCTGCTTAGGGCTGGCGTTACAGATGCAGCCACCACATCCAGCCTTTTCCATGAGCACTGCGTATCTGAACTCATGCTTGGAAAGTAGATGTTTTACTAAAGGAGGCATCTGCAAGGCTGTGGACCACACTGTTGACGTAAGGGCTGTAATTTACATTCCATACCAAGTGTCTACAGCCTTTCCACTATTTGGTGGAAAAATGAAGACGAAGTGGATGAGCCACTGGTAGCAAAGTTCTACCCACCTCTTTACCAAACACAGTGAAGGATCTATCATAGAATTGTCACATAGCTGCAAATTAATAAACAAACATAGTATATACTGATTACTTGTGTTACACATTTTCTCAAACTATTACTTTCTGTCTTATTAAAAAAAAATAAAATGAATTGATCTTAGGTAGAGGCATAGAAAATGAGGTTGTTATATTCATTAACCTAACAGTGACTGTAATTATATGCTTCTGCATAAAAAACACGGTTGCTTTAACATCTATCATTTTATATGATCTTGTTTTTTTTCTCTTTATGTACAATTGATATCCCATTATGCTAATTACATTAATTTCCAGTGAATAGAGGACTAAGCATTTCTTTATTTGGAAATATGTAATACACTCTAAGCTTTCTATGGCTCATGTATTCACTGGTGGGCACATATTTCTGCACTTAGAGAAAAATAAAGGGAAAGGATAATCCTAGATTTGACACTGGGCATACGACCTGACTATTTTCATAGCTTAGTGACACAGTTCAGTGAATAAACATGGTTATGACTGGATTTGAAATGCTAAGACACAAAGGCTCATAGATAGCAGGCTAAAAGTGAAAATCCCCAGGCAGATTATGCGAACTCTCTGCCTCATGCATGTGGTATAACAAATCAGTGAGGACCTGCACATAACATAACAGTGCATGGAACTTAGGAATCATTCCAGAACCTTCAGCTGCTGAAAGTATGGGCTAAGTGTCCCGAACTAACCAGGACCTATATACAGGACAGGTATTGGGCAGATTCGGTCATGCCTAATCCTGGTTGTGGGGTATGCCTTTCTATAACACCTTTGCACAGAGAATGTATGCCTCTTTCTCTTTCCTTTATCACCTGTATGAGTACAACTTGGTAGAGCCACCATGAAGATACCAAAATTGTGGACGTTCCTGAAAAAGGTAGAAGTAGCTCTATCACAGGATCCAGATTTACCACTGCTGGATACATACTTAAAGGACAATATATCGTACTACAGAGATATTTGTTCACCATTATTCCTTGCAGCTGAAGTCACGACAGCCAGGACATGGAAACAACCTAGAGTTCCACCAACTGATGAAAACACGGTACATTTACACAGTGGTATATTATTCAGTTGTTAAGAAAAATGAAATTATGATATTCACAGGTAGGCAGGAAGAGCTGGAAACAGTCATTGTGAGTGACGTAGCAAACATCCAGAAGGACATACATAATGTACATAAATCTTTCTTGTACATAAATCCATTTCTTCTTTAACAATAGTGCCTACTATCATCACCAGGACCACACCTAATAATTGAAGCTACTTCTAATAGTCTCCGGAAATCAATGTCTACAAATACCACCATGATTAGAATATGATAAAAACACTGTGGTAAAAACACATTAAACAATAGCAGCTGTTTGTTATGGAAAGCTAAATATTCCTATCTTTTCTTAAAAGAGAGAAAAAATCTTTGGTAGAAATTATCAAAATAAAATTTGTAGGCATTTATTGTTTCAGGGTTAGTGCTCTAGATGCTAATAAACTCTATTATAAATATGTTAAAATGGAAAATAAATACATTGAATTTATTTCCTGAGATATGATGACCTGTGCTGTGTTACAGAAACTCAAAATATCATGCAATTGGAGCTCACTTTGGTATTTGGAATTTTTATTTAAATTTATTTTTATTTTTTGCTTCTACAATGTTAGCATTCTAGTGCACAAATGTAAAATTTGTTGCCTCTTCTTTGGGATAGGCACAGATGACTCACAAGAAGAAAGATGCAGTTAATGCCCACACAGCTCCACAGTGAGGCGTATCGACAGTGAATGTTGAACCCTAGGAGATATGAGCAGACTGAACTAGAAACACAACATCAATGAAGCAGAAATCTGCTTAGAAACAAATAACGGGAAAGCATATGTGAAGATCTGAAAGCCGTGGTCTGGAGATGACTAATATTTTGGTCTATCTGTTCCAGCACTGACAATAATTTTCTGTTTGCAGAAACACCCGCTGGTGAGCACAGTTTCAGACAGCATCTAGCTGTAGTTATTCCCAAACTATCCACAGCACCCTAGTTTGTAACGTTCCAAACCATGAAGATAAAGAACATAAATCCCATGTACATGGAATCCCACAGGATCCAATAAGATAATCCATACACAATGTGCTGCTTAAAAATACAAAATAGCCCAGGAACAAATAATATTCTCCAGTCACTTATCAAAGGTGCACTAAATTCACCATTACCTCCCCAAACAGCAAAACAAGCTCTCCCTTTAGAGTCAGCCTTATTTAAAACTTGTGACCTGTTAGGTACCACCCCCTGTCAACAGTGTATCAAGTTCTCATTGTGCTCAGGAGGTAACCAAGTTTAGGATAGACATCTTGCAGGTCTACCCTGTCTTGTGTCTGCTTTTCTTACTTTTATCAGACTTCAGTTGGCCATGCATGCAGAAGTTAATCACCAAGAATGTTTTTTGCTTATCCAATCTTATCCAACTTTGTAGATTGGAAGCATAAGAATTGTTGCACTAAACCTGAAACTACCTGGAATTCCAGGAACTTCATAGCCTAGCAGGCAGACATGACCAGTTATACATGAGAACGATCTTCTGTTCTGGAAATGTGTCACCCTGGCCCACTGAAGAAGATCAACTTTCAGGAGCAGGACTGGTCCCCTTGAAGTAAAGTGTTAAGAGCTAGCAGGCTCACATCGTCACACTGTTCAGGACACCATGCCTGTCTGATTATTTGGAGGCATATGACACTTAAAGCAAGCTGGCAATTTTCAATGTAGCCCAGGCTGGCCTTAACTCAGTGACCCTCTTGGCTCAGTCTCCCTGAGTGCTGGGATTAAAGGTAAAAGCAATAACACGCACCCTAGGGACTGCTTACTTCTGCAAATTTCTTTTGCATAACTAGTTCTTTCTCTGTTTAAGCCTAAAACTTGAATCAGTGCTCTGGAGAGGAGCCTGACCATCTCTGGACTCCTTATCTCATCCCTCTTATTGGTGCACATGGGAATAGATTAAGCTTCTTCTCTCTGTTGTAAGGAGTCTTTGACATAGGTGCTTGAGCCTAATCTGTTATGACAACAAAAGCACAAGCTGTTGCTGTAAAACTCTGGTTACAATTTAGATAATAGATATGAAAAAAAGTTTAACCAAAGTTTGAATTTTAACTGTAGGCTATAGAATGTATAATTTGATAACTTTAGTGAATAATAATTTTAGTGGTTATAATATTTTCCAATTGTTTTCTCAATGGCTTAATACTTTTATTAAAGTTATAGATTTTTCTTATTCTAAATAACTAACATCATAGAAACATAATCAAAGTGTTCTGCCTAATCTATGCTCAAAATAGTGAGTCACAGTAGCTTTGAGTGGAACACAACTGTATGTATGTTTCCTTTATTTTAATTTCTATTCAGTGTTGAGTATTCTTAGACAAGCAGGCCCATGCTAAATATTGGACAAAGTAGTGAAAATTAAGACACAAATTAAGTCACATTGTAAACAATACTACTTATCCTACTACTTACCTTCCTGGATTCAACCAGTTTGGAACTGCAAAAAGTGTACTGTCTCAGGTGAGTCAACTTAGCAAGGCGTGTAGCAGTCCATCTGTAAACAGCCTGTGCAGACAGTGGATTTATACATTCTTTCTAAAGGTATACAGCCTATAAACTACATGTATGACACTTGCATTGTATAATATATTAGTTATAATTCAGAGATAATTGAAATATATTTATGGGAGGACCCAAATGATGACTCAGCTCATAGAGTTATTTTCTCCCAAGCCTAACCTGAATTCAATACCTGGGGATCCACATGGCAGAACGTGAGAACAAACTGTCTCAACTTCTCCTTTGACCTCCAAATTCACATCAAGATGATATACATGCATGTGTGTATTAATGTATGCAGGCACACATACACAATACAATGTAATAAAAAATAAACCCTATATGAGGATACTTACAGGCCATCTCATTGTTTACATATAGAACATTTCATTATTTACATATAGAAATACCAAGAGCCTTAATCAAGTAGGTCAATTTACATTTATTTCATACGTTTTGTGATGATGCTTTAGTTCATAGCTTTCCATAATAATACACAGAAATTGAACTGGGTTTCTGTTAGTTTAATAGAGGTATTACTGGACAGTGTTGTTTCCAGTGCATATTTGAAAATAGGTAAAATTATAAATGAGCCATGATCTTTCAAAAGAATATATATAAAATATACAGATGGGCATAAATCCTTCACGAATGTGATGTGAGTACTGTATGGGAAACTGCAGAATCTGAGCAAAGAAATCTGTAGATTGTCATGTTAAGAAGCAAAACAGTCCTTGTTAAGACATCAAGAAAAGGGTGCCTTAAATTGATGTTGAAAGTATCACAAATATGTCTGCCACATGACAAACATCTTCAACCTCCATAAATATTGGTTCCTCCCAACACAGTTAAGATGGTTCTAAATTCTCCCATGAACTTCCTGAACAGGTCTAAGAAGATAAAGCAGCTCTCAGGGGCTACTTGCATTGATTCTACAGGTTTTGTGATCTGTAGGAAGCGTTGAATCGCCTCCTAAGCGGCAGGATAATTAAGATTATCTCTGTCAGGAAGTGGGAGCTGAGAACTAGACACAAGCTTTTGGGATTTAGGAAAAGGCTCTCCTCTGGGAGGAAATAGTATGGGCCTGAGCGCACGATTGTACATGTTTAACCTCGACAGGATTTCAGGCTCATGTTTCATCCTTTGCCATCAATCTTATTCAGTGAGCACTCCGCTTAACTATATAAAGAAAAATCATGCTAGCAGGACTCGACAAATGATAATGACAAGAGAAGTCTATGAAAGAAGGAGAGGATAAAATGACACCATCATGAACACAGATTTCTTCTACCCATTTCATTAAAAAATTCTCATCACATATATGTAGTCTCCTTATCAGGAGGTTATAATTGAGAACATTTCACTTCTTTCTTATAAAACTCAAACAAACAAACAAAAAAATTATCTATGTAATGGGGTTGTTCCAAAGCCTTACCTACCTGAAGAATATTAGTGATCTGGACAGACCTCAGCTAAGGAGGGAGCAGTAGCAAGCTGTGAGTTGGCACAGCATATTGAAAATGCCCATTTTTGCTAGCTAAAGGCAGTTAGTGGCACCAATACTGGTCTTCCCTCACCTGCCACAGTGATTCAGCCACCTCATCTGAGTCCTCAGGTGCAAATGCACCAAACCGCTTGAGGGACTTAAGTTCTTACCAGAGTTGTGAATATTTCCAGGAGACTGAAGGTGAGTTGACAGGTGCTTAGTCTCATACAGGCTGATAGACTAACCTAACCTCTGAGAGTGCTACCCCTGCTCTTCCAGATGGCATAAGGAGGCCCAGATCTACCTGGTATTTGTAGGTGAGAATGGAAACCAAGTGCCTGATAAGCATGCAGACACTCTTGAAAATTCATTCACAAGTTTGATGTGATGTCTCCAGAATTATCATAATTTCCTTCCTGCGGAATCATCAAATAACCAGTATTCTTCAGCTTCGGTTCCTAAGTGCAATTCTCACAAGCTAAATTTAATATAGAGGAGGCAAAACTTAAGGCTATATCCTGATGAGGATGTCCTATTATCAAGTAAAACAGTCAAATACTATTATGCCTCTACTGTGATTGCAGCAGTGTCAGATTATTTCTTTGCAAAACAATGTGCTATGAATGTTTGTTAGCTATGGTTCTCATAGATTTCCCAAAAGTTTTGATTTAAACACTTTGACATTTTATGTTTGGTTATTAGTAATTTTTAAAATGTCTTTCTCAAAGAGGCTGGATGAAGTATCAGCCCATTGAAAACGTGATGTTTTTTCAACAGTTCTGAAAGCAACAGGCTCAGGTTTCATCACTGCAATGAGGTGAGATCAATTCTTCAGTCTGCCCTATTTTGTTTGTGTGCCATGGAATGGAGTTCGTGTCTTTACTGTATAATGTTCTTCATGGAACTGTAGCACCACTCCCTTAATTGCAGTGTGGCTATATGTATTGATGAAATGCCTTTGCTGATTGCAGAGTCAAGAGGACGTCAATTCTGAATATACTTGTGTCACCTGTGAGCTTTTTATGGAAGAGATTGTGTATCAGTGGGGACAGTGGGAGGAAAGGCAGGAGGAAAGGTATATACTTAAGGAATCAGAAGATTCTCGTTGGCATTAAAGGGATGACAATTCAACCACAGTGTGTAGTTCATCAAGAAGGCTTGTTTTATTCAGAGTTTCTCTTGCTGTACAAAATTGAGCACCCAGTATGATGAATGCCCTAAGAGTTAGGTTACATGTAGACCCAAGCTAAATACTGAGCACATCAGCTTCCTCACTCTCTACCACATTATCTGCTCTAAGACACAATTTTTTATTCTTTCTTAATTTTTTTAAAGATTACTTATATTTGTTTCAGGATAGCACATGTATGTGAGGGCCAGAGGATGATTTGTGGATGCACGTCAAGACTTGTACCTTTAAAACCTCCCTTGTCTGTGCATATCTTTGAACTGTACTGCAGATGTCTGCAGTCTTATCAAGGGTGTTACAGGTGCTACCTAGTTGGATTTAAATCATATTTTACTGAAATAATTATATATGCATCCATTTATTTATTTTATTAATATAGCCCTGGCTTTCCTGAAACTAGCTCTGTAGACTAGGCTGGCCTTGAACTCACACAAATCTGTTTGCCTCTGAGTGCTGGGATTAAAGGCACATGCTTCCAGCACCCAGCTATCATTCATTTTAATAATATTGCAAGTTTACATATTTTATATGGCTATTAAAATATAGCCACTTATGTATTATTATATTATACATTACTGATATACTTCTACTTTTATATTTTCTGGAAAAATTATGAGTTAAAAATATTTAATCCTAGTTTTCAGAAGATGCATCAGTTCCCAGTGCAATGGTGACAAACCATATGTAGATGCTCTCTGCTGGAACAACGTATAACAGTTACTTTTCAGGAGATCTTTTGGGTTGCTACTTTTGGCATAATTTATCATGAGACAAGATGACTTAAGGCCCAATAGTTTTCCGGTATCTTTAAACTTAAGTACTAAAGAGGCATTTTCTCTAAAGATACATTTGAAAAAAGATTTTGTTAAATTATTTTCCAACTTTTGGTGAGCACAAGGCACCATATATACAAAAAAATTGGATAATCTCTCTCACATGCTTCTGGAAAACCTGTAGAGGAAAATTCCACGTTGCTACAGATCTCTGCAGAAGGCTTCCTAGTGAACCTCAACAATGAAGATGGTGGCGCTGGGCAGTGGGCAAGATGAGTACATGATTATCTTGTAAGATGTTCACAAATTAAATGTATTAGGCATTAATATTATATTACTTACATTTAAATTTTCTGTTCTTACTAGTTTCACACTTTACATATTTTGAGTATTACTTTATCAATGAGGCTACGGCTCAGCCTCAGGTCTCCCGATAACCCTCCTGCAGTGCAGAACTTAGTATACAGTGATCACACACTTACAGCCTCCAGTGTTGTATCAAGAATGATGCTATTTGAGATAGCCGTCTCTGTAGGACAGATGGGACCATTATATTAAATAATCCCTTAAGTGTTTTTTCATTGAGTGGTTTCTGTTCAGTACCATAGTCTGTTTTCGTAATTGGGTTGTTTGTTTTCTTAATTTTTAGTTTTTTGAGTTAGTTGCACATGCTTGAGTTAAACCTCGGTCAGGTGTTTAGTGGACAAACATTCTTTCCTGCCTGGACTTCCTCTGCACTCAGCTCTAAAGACCCTTTAAGTATCTAAAGACTGACTCCATTGGTCAATTGTTTTATTCTGTGAGCTACCTAAGTCCTGTTTACCAAATCAATACCTGCATCTATAACTGATTGGATTATTTTTAAGAAAATAAAGTTTCTAAAACATGCCAGGGGGAAAAATTCCCATTTACGCAGCTTAAATTATGCAGACTCTATTAGTAGGATACATTTATGTATGCATGGATAGATGGATGCGTATTGATTTAAAAGTAGATTTATGTGTGTGTGTGTGTGTGCGCGCGTGCATGCGCGTGCGCGTGTGCATGTGTGTTTGTGTGTGTGAGAGCACACGTGCATGTGTGTGTGTGGGGGGGGGGTCTTGTGTTTAAGGATATATGTGGAGTCTAGAAGATGACATTAGATGTCCTCAGCCAGTGAGGTGGGTGCCTTTCATGGTTCCTTGTGAAGGGCAGAAAGTGTTCTTCACTATTGCAACACAACCACAGATTCAAGATTGTGAGTGTCACAAGAATAGAAATAAATGCAAGGCAAAATAAAATTTATAAATTATGTCAGTGAATTTTCAAGACTATATTAATGCTTAAACGATACTGTTTTAGTTGGCTTTAATTGACAAAATCAAAGATCTTCAGTATTAGAAGTAGCCTTAAAATCCTATACCCACATTTTTCTTCAGGAAAAGTTATTTTTGACAGTGAAGTACTCACTAAACCTAAGTAAACTGAACAGAGATTGTTTGATAATTTAGAGTTGACCTTTCTGACAGCCAGCACTGGGTGGAAGTGTTACTCTTTGGACTAACACTGTCCTGTGCGGAAGCCTTCTTCCAGAGACAGTGTTTTCAACCAGCCAAGAACAGGCATATTGTTCCTGTCTAAATTTCCTTCTCCCCAGAGCACACACCCCTAATTTTTCCCATCATTTCCCAGGTGATAAAGATTCATCATCCCCTGCTTTCTTCCCTCAGCGTTGCAGGTGACTAATGCAGCTGTGGCAGATGGGGCCTGACAGAAGCAGAGCCACCGCGGGGCACACGGCAGCTTTCATTCTGCACAGAATTCCTAGTCACACGTTTGTAGCCAAGTTTCCCGAAGATTGAAACATAGCAACCCAGTAGTCCGTTCTCATTAGTAAACTTTGTCTGTTGTGTGGTTTTAGCTTATTTTATGCACTTCCTTTCCATTTGTTTTTCTCACAGGAAAGCAGCTTTTTTTTTGTTTTGTCACCTTGGAGCCACTTAATAGAATTTTCACTAACACCACAGCAGGAAGCTTAAATGTGCCAGTTTAGTTCATAGAAATAGTTATTAGACTCTTCAAAATAAAAATAACAATAATTGAATCTGGACAGTAAAATCCTTTCTTTAAAATACATTGTTCTAACTGCTTTTTATATGATAAGAAAATGACTTAACTTTTGCTCTCATGAAGTATAAATTTTAAAATGATTACCCTAATTGGCTTTTTGTTAGTAGTAAATGACCAAGTGTTTAACAACTTATCATTTATAGCCCTGATTTGAGCCACCCACCCACTAATCTTTTGCCAGCCAGCTGTCTTGGAATATAATTATAAAAGTGGTTTAAGGAAAACTACCAGTCAAACTACGTTCTGCAGGTAGTATTTTCTATAACATTTCAAATCATTTTTAGCAAGTAACAATTCTTCTCTCAAATGTAAGACTATCTTTGCAATCCCTTTTCTGATATTAATAAGCATTTTAGAACATTAGACACATCAGCATGGCAAACAGTAGAAACCATCACTCCTTATATCTAGGTATTTTAGATGCTTATTTTATAAAGAAAGCAAAACACTGTTCCATCAAACTCAAAATCACACTCTGGTTTTGCCACTGTAATAAGTAAGTCTCTCTCTCTCTTCTCTCTCTCTCTCTCTCTCTCTCTCTCTCTCTCTCTCTCTCTCTCTCTCTCTCTCTCCTCTCTCTCCCTCTCTCTACCGCTCTCGGTTTTGAGTAGTTGACTTTGGCCTGGAAGGCCCATAACTGTTAAGCTTTCATCTCCCAGGCTTTAGGATTACAGGCACATGCCACCCGTCCTGGCTGCACTCACAGTTCCTCACTTAAATATTTAAACTTCCAAGTAAACACTGAGCTGAGCTCATGCTTCATAACTGTCCATTCACTCTGGTTTTCCCTACCTAATAATTCAACAGCAACTCATTCTTGACCTTCAAAACCACCCAGTTTTTGTAAAGCTCAATTGAAGGCTTTGGTTTCCACTTTTATTCATTGTTTCCAGCTAAAGTGCTTTTACTTTCCAAAAAGCACAAGGCAAAGAGTTTGTAGTTCACCAAACCGCCATGTACTCCACAGAGAGTCACCAACGTAAATGTCCTGATTTGTTCTCCTCCTTTCTGTGGAACCAGAGAAAATGAAGGCTTTAGACAGGCCATTCAGTTTGAACGAGCAGACTTGGCACTCAGATTCGTGTTCTCTGGTGGCAAATACCCCACCATTCTGCATTTGCAGACTGTGTCTCGTCCTGATGAGAAAAAGAATCAAGCTACAAAAGCATAGGTCAGAAATAATACCAAATGAGACTAATAATGTTAAGTATTTGCATTCACATATGTTTTATTTAAGCTCAGATTTTAAATATTTCATTAAGGCGAAATACATTTTATTTTCTAACACATATTCATATCTGTTCTAAATCAATATGCTAATACTTATTAGTCCATTTAAGTTAAAATGCTGCCAGCTCTTCAATTCATTTTGGACATTCAATGGAATATAAATTCTTCCACTAAGAAGCCTCTCCTCGCATTATTACACATGATTAAAATTTTATTTTATCCACTGATGGGCATTAATTTAGAAAATATAAAAAAACCACATATACTATTGAAGGCTGTAGTCAAATCTTTCAAAGGCCCCAAGTGTTCTAATACTCACCCCTAGAAATAGAGAATTGCTGGATTATTTATTATTTAACAGGAAAGCCAAACTGCGGATGACTTCCAGTCAAAGTGGAAGCAAGTCGAACATCTTATATAAAATACATAATGTTCAGCCCAAAGATGTTTTTGATACATTTATATTTTGTAGTCTTGAACATGTTCACAATAGAAGTGAATGAATTAATACTCATTTTAATTCAATAATAGACATTATAACCATGATCATTAGTGCCGAATAGTGATTATTTTGGATAAAAGTCTACTTTTTCTCTTCTCTCCTTCTATTTGGTCTTACTGTCCCCTGACAGTAGTCTTGATATCAAGATATAATCAATGTAAATGCTGAGTTCTCACCTCAGTAGAACTAGAGCAGGCGTGGTTGTTCTCTCCCTCCTTCTCCAGTACTATAGTTAGACGTCCCCTCTACCATCATCCGTCACTATTACTCCTTCAGGTTCTATGGCTTCTCTGACTTTGGCCCATCTGATGAATGTCTTTTTCTCTGTAACCTTCACGGCACATTAATTCCTCTATATTGTGTCTCCATTGAATTTTTTTCCTGGCTTTTAGGTTGCACCAATGAAGACTTCAAACATGTTATCTCAAGGCAACTCAGCTTTCTTGGGACTTCAGCTCCTGTGTCCCATGGCTCAATGAGCCCCCATGGCATCACATGTCTCCACAGCATCATTACTCTGCCACTGTCACCATGTCACCATGTGAGTTCCTTCAATCCCATCTCTCACCTGCCCCTATTGCCTTCTTCCCAGTGTTTCAGGGAGAAATTACCTTTGTAGTTATAAAGGCAATGCCTTCTTGCACTATCTTGGCCATAAATTGTTTTTATTTATTATAAACATTATATAATTCACCAGCAAACATTAATTCTTCAATTAAACAATGACACTCATCCAAAAATGTCTTTCTTTTCTATTATTTTTTCTACATCTATGAACCATTTTCTAGTTCCTATGCTAATCTGAATTAAAAACTATTTCATTGAACTATCATCACCCTGAGTAGTTAGATGCGATAACTTAAGGGGAATTGATTGAATTTACTTATGCACATTATCATATCTCCATATACTTTCAATAAACTGAATGATAAATTCAGTCTAAGAGTCCGAGTTACTTCTTTAGACCAATACTAGGATTAGAGTGAAGCAGTCACATGCAAGTATTTGAATCAGATATCCATCCTAAGTCTCAGGGTGCATTTACAGAACAGAACCTGACTCTAGTTACTTATATCTTTGAAGGAGATGGCATTCCTGCATCCACTGCAGTTTCTCTATTGCTCCACTAACTCCATTCTGGTCAGCTGGGGAGTTCACTGGCATTTTCCCAACTCAGTGGTTCATAGACTATTGGACTGTTTTTCTCCTCCTCTGTCTCTTGGTTTTCATGAGCATTATAGAAATCTGCTTAGGCCTGTGTTGAACCGTGTTGAAGCCAGACTTCTTATACAGATACAGGATGGAAACAATCTTAAAAACCTTACATTTATGACTCTTGTGAAGAAGGACTTCTCATTGGCAAGCAAATGCTGAATTCAGCTATTGTGAACAGTACAGGACTTCTTAAAAATCAATTTTTTTTAGAAATGGTTGGTGAAATAACTCTGGTGCAACTAAGACTTCCAGAGAAAACATTTTTTGGGAGGGAAGTGAGTACATATTATAATCACTTCACATTCTGATATTTAATTAAAGATCTGATAGTCTCATTGTCTATACAAATGATCAATGCTGAAGCAATGTGAATCAGAACTACATCTAATATTTCTTAAAAAGAAAATGGTTCTACCTATCCAAGCTTCATACTCATGATGACTTGGGCAACTTTAAGTAGGACAGAATAGAGGGTGAGTGATTTCCAAACTGACATACAAAAATGCAGCTCAGTCTCTAAGTGGTATGTACTGCACACATGTGATCTAAACAATGCACATGGGACCTCAAAAGCTGGAAGGAGGCAGGAGGGTCAGCATTTTCTTGACTACATAGTGTGTAAGGCTAACCTGGACAGCATGAGAACCTAAGTCAAGATAAAAGGAAAAAACAAATTAAGACTCCATGTAACTTATGGTTCACTGTGATGGGAGTATTGTGTCATTTGAGAAATCTAGTTTCTATTGTTCTAATCCTTAAATTTAGTATAAGCTTATCATATAAAATTAACTAAATAAATCAACTTTTATTATTGCTATTAAAGTTCATAATGACACAATACTGCACAAATATTTTAGGTCATCTTTATTTAATATTAGCATGTATGCAACATATGTTAGCCCTAGATATAATATTAAATTTTGTATTAATTATCCAGGGAAAGGTAAGCAGAGACAAAGCTAATTCTATTCAGATATTTTGTGTCACTTACTTCAAATGTTCTCATTTTAAGTTGAAGCTAAATAAATGGAATATTAATAAACTACTGAGTACATTTTTATACTGAAATCTGTGAATTTGTGTTGTATATTGTTTTCATACCACATGTCAGTTCAAGGATTTTGTCCACAAATGTGTCTGCCTATATGTAAGAATACAAATTTAGATAATATTACATCATTAAGGGCATGGCTTAGGCCTATATATTTTGTCAGCAACTTTCCACTATTTGGTACTTTATGAAATATTTCTCAGTTGCCTTGCATTTAGAACTGTTTAATATGTTCACTGTCTTCTAGCTGCCAGCATGAGGCGGGTGACTCTTACTTCTTAATTCAGAATAGATGAGTGTCTATTTGTAAGAGCCCAGCTATATTTTTGTAATCTATTATTAAATTGTGAGGCACTGAGGAGCTAGACAATAACATCTGTTACAGCTCATTTTTGAGAATTTATGTGGTCGTGGGTGAGAATCTTTAAGTTCTAAGAACAAAGAGTATTATTCTCCCTACAAAAGCACGGGTGTGTGTTACTTCTTTGCCTTTATTTTAAGGACCTGATCTCATCCTTGATAGAAAACATTTTCTGTCAAAAGGGCAAAGTTTGGGAAGGAGGGGCATCTTAGCTGTTAAGAACTCTGCCTAGTCTTTCATAGTTAACAAGTTCAATTCCCAGCACCCATATAGCAGCTTACAACCTTTGTAAATCCCAATCCAGTTGATCAGATGCTCTCCTCTGCCCTCTGCAGGCATCAGGAACATACATGGTATATGAACATACATGCAAGCAAATCTACATACACATGAAATAAAATTAAAAACTGTAAAAAAATCTGTGCAAATCTATGTGTATGTATGTGAAAGGTATAAAAATGAAATGGTGTTGGCTGGAGGATAAAATTAAATGGGGATATTTGATCAATTGATTATGACAGTTTTTTCAACCCTAGAATTGAGACTACAGCATTTAAAAATTTCCTTTAAAAAGAGAAAAAAGTATTATAATGAGGAGAATAATGTGAAAATCCATTATTAACTGTGCTGGAAAGTACTACAGAGAAGTCAGTCACCTGCAAGACCTGTTTCCAGGAAATTTTTTCCACTCTTCCTTGTTTCCTCTTGCATGCATCATTGGAGTCTTTGAATGGTACAATTAACTGTCATGACATACAGGCACAGGGGTGACTTTCCAATTATTTCTGCTAGAGAAAATGCAGTAGTTCCTGTTTCACATGTTAGCTTTCTGTTAGGTATTTTTAAGATGAAATACTAACTTTTTTCATGCATATGAATGTTCTACTTCCATATACATATGCACATCACATGTGTGCTTGGTGCCCACAGAGTTCAGAAAAGGCATCCGATACTGTGGAATTGCAGATACATGTAGTTCTGAGTCTCCCTGTAGGTTCTGGGAACAGAGCATGAGCCCTTTGAAACAGCAAGAATGTGCTTTTAACTGTGGAGCCACATTTCCAACCCCTATATTATTTATCCTAAGTAACAAAACAATATTGGATTATATTCTGAGTTTATCTCTGAAGTTCTTCATTGCTTTAACTTTTTAACTACTTGAAAAGTATAGTTATAGTGGGAATAACTGATTCCAAAAGAGAAATTGTATGTAGAATGTATGGAAGATATAAGCATCAAGCTTAGCCTTGCAGAGCTCTGCCTATGGGTGAGAGAACACTGACCACTATAATAAAGAATCAAAAATCTCCAGTTTCTCTGTATCCTTGAAGTGTCACTATTTCATATCCTTGGCATTCACCCACATCACATGTGAACAAAAGCTTCTTTGGGAAGAGCCATAGTTTTCTTCCCAATTGTTATGTGCCAGAAATAAACCGGCTCAGAATAATATGAGTCAAAACTGAAACGATCAACTTGAATAAACTAATTTTAACCAAGAACCTTGGTACTCTGCTTTATGGCATGCAGTCATGAGGACAGAACACGACTGGCTCAGAACGGTGCTACCTCACATCATTTAAAAGATATGCCAGCTTTTGAGGACACCTCACTAAATCTTCCAAATATAAACTGGACACTAAAATTAGCAAACAGTACCAGCTCCTAAATGATAGCAAACAAATTGTATATATTTTAATGAGAGAGGGGGGGCGGGGAAGGACTGTGTCTTAAGGTAATATTATTAATAAGCAAGTTTCTGCTTTTTCTTTAAAAGCTTTTTTGTATTTATGTATGTGTGCATGTGCATGTCTGCATGACTTTTTACCTGCATACAGGGGTCTCTCGAGGCCATAAGACATCAGATGTCCTGGAGCTGGAGCTGCATGTAGTTGGAAGATAGTTCACACTGATGTTGGGACGCAAGCTCAACTACTGAGCAAAATTTCCAGACCCAGTGTCTATCTTTGAGCCTCAGGTTACACCCTCTCGCAATGTGCTAAGGTAAAACACCATTTAGACTTCATCTGCCATGGAACCTTTTTCTACCAACAGTTTAATGTGTGTCTCCACATGCATTAAGTTTAACTCTGCTTTTTGTTTCTACAGATAGTGAATCATTATTTCAAAGAGACCTGATGCCTACACAGTTATAACTGTCAGTTTCTCTAGAGATATACCCATCAGTTTCCTATTTGCACTTGAACTATAAGTTCTTCAGTCACTCTCATTCAAAAAATATATGAAAAGGAGGGGCTGGCGAAACGGCTCTGTGATTAAAAGCAAAGGCATTCAAAAGACATGGCTCTGATTCTCAGCACCAAACACCTGTAACACTACTCCCAAGAAATGTGAGATCCCCTTCTGGCCTCCAGGGGCACAGTACTCAAATGGGACACTTACATACTTATAGACAAAGTTAATATAGTCCTTTTAATTTTTAGTCCTATCTTTTGTCATGTACAACCTCAGGCTGTGGTTGCCTTGCTTAAAAATATCCATCTATAGGTTGAGTTGATATAGATATTGCCCTCAAATTTAAATTGTTTTAGATCAAGATTTTAAAGACTAAATCAAGCCATTTTTTTGTTTACTTTTTGAACAGCACATTGAAGAATTTAATTTTATTTAGCTTTACACTTGCAGAGGTATGGGACAGTTCCTTCTTCCTCACTCTTTGATCTTCTATCATTTTGTATTTTCATTATAAAATGGAAATGTTTTTGTGATTCCCATGGTCATGCAAAGGACTGCCTCGGCTCCACCCTATTCAATTAACATATTTAAGAGTATGGACATTTATTTATATTTTATGCATAGGCATATGTGTGTGTACCTGAGTATGCATCCATGTACTCATAAAGTACTCAGTTATTGATGGAGTGGCCAGTTGAGGGCATAAGTTCTCTTGGAAATGGAGTCACAGTTGCTAGCTGCCTGGTGAGGATGCTGTTAGACAGAGAACTTGTGCTCCCACCTACTGAGCCTTGGCTCTATCCCCTTAACTCACTGAAAAGAATGTTGTTATGTTAACAAAGTCAATAGCAAAGCAAAATGAGAGAAAGGAAGGAAGACTTGTGTGAACCAGAGAGTTCTGTATAATGATGTCACTCGACTTTAGGCATTTTAGTGGTCTCTACATTTATACAATATGTGCAGGGTAGGGGTGCTACATTTTAGTCAACGTTCTTTGTTAAGGTGTTTGAAAAAGAAAGACATTTAAAAGAAGGTGGTTTACAGCTGCTACAAGTGCTGAAGGCACAAGCATGATGAAAGAACACAATGAGGTTTCCTATCAGAGCTGCAATCACAGGTAACTCTGGCAAAGGGCACACATGAGGATTGTATGTAATCTCACAGGGAGCACAGACAGCTCCTGGAGCTGGGCATCCTCCTGGGACAGCAGCAGTGGCCGCTGCATGGAAAGCCTTGTTCTGCCGGTCCCTCTCAAGCAAGGGCGCTGCTGGCTGTTGCCCTCAGTGCCCTGAGCAGGCGCAGAAGGAATGACTAATGCCTAGAAAGGGGAAGGTGGCATTTTCCTCTCTTCTTTGTTTCTTTTCCTTCACAACCTGCCTTCTGTTCTCTTTCCCTCTCACCATTTCTCCCCTCCCTCCCAATTCTCCCCTACATCTTTCTCTTCCTCTTCCTCTGCTTTTCTTCTCTTCCCTTCTTTTAAAATTTTATCATAATCTCAGGAAAGCTTTGTTCTTCTTGGTGAGTTAAAAACCATCGGACTCATTTCACCACAGCACAGCACAGCCATCTGTTAAACAATGTCTCCATACCAAACCCAAAATGTATACATTATATGTATAGATCACAGTATAGACATAGATGTAGTTAAAGATATGGCTATGCCATCTTCTAACTCCTCTTCTAAAAATAAGGCAGGGTCCACTTCTGTAAGTGCAGGAACTCTGGGGCTCAAAAAAGTTAACATAATAGCAGGAGTTTCTAGAGATTGCAAAATTTTAATAGAGGCACAGACAGAAGTATTTTTTGTGAGCATGCATAGTTTAACTTTTATTCTTCCATGCGAGAGTCAAACACTAGCTATGATTGTTTTACAGATGAAATCAGTGAACAGAATAGACATAAATCCCCTTTTCAGAGTTCACAGTACACCATTAAATACAAATAAATCACTTGTCCTTCCTTGTTCAGTTTTATATTTTTAAAAGAAGTTAAAAAAACACGTGTAAAAATTTACATAGAAGTCATGAACACACAATAACTATTACAAAAATCCTCATGAAAATATCATAATTTAAAGACATAGTATAAGTTAGACCCTAGGAGCTCCATCAGAGCCTTCTTTATCTATTACATTTTTTAAAAAACATAGTCAATGCATTTATTCAAATTTCTGGGCCTGACACACTTAATGATAGTTCTACAAGTAGCAAACACTATAAGGCATGTTTTGTGTGTCTTATTCATGTTATTCTTTGTTTATTTCAAAAGTATTTCTTATTCTTAAACTGTAATCTTTTCATTTGTCATTTATATTTCAAAACATATAGATGCAATAGCTTTTTAAGAAACAGACTTCACTTATTACATTTTTTTTCTTATCTAGAATTCACCCTCAATCCTAAAACAGAGAGATTAACACCATTGTAGACTCATCTACTAACAAAAATAAGGCCCCAGATATATTGTGAAAGCAGCCCCAAAATTTTCATGTTTCTGGCCAGTCTGGCTTCTTCCACTGGTCATAAGTACACAAGATTGGACATAAACTGAAAGCAGATTTTGTTTCAGAACATTCATTTTGAATTTTGTCTTTCAAAGGCATTTTTCTTTTTTAAAAGATATAGAAAAGTTTTACACAATTGAAAAGTAAATATTTCTGATTAAAAAGAAAAACTAAAGTGTATATGTGTGCATGGGCATGTATGTATGCATATCCCCATGCATGTGTGTGTGCGTGTGTGTGCACATGTGTGTGTGTGGGGGGGGGGCTTGCATGGCTGGTAGACAACATATGGGAGTAATTTGTCTCCTTTCAACAATTTTGTTTATAGAGACAACATAATTCAAACAACTTTGCAGCAAGCACCTTAATAACCCTCAGCCATCTTGCTGGCCCTTGTATTCTGTTTCAGTGATTCTTACACATTATTTTCATAGTATTTAAGTAGAGCTCCTATTTATAGAGCATATATCACATCTTGCATGACAGGTTGGCATAGCCTTATAATAACTGTAGTGATCGTATGTAGACAACCTTTGGCTGTGTTCCATCATGTTTCTAAAGATTTTGTTCTGTAATGGGTAGGTACTCTGTCACCTCTTCATGCCCCAAGTTTCTTCTCCCTTCTCCTTCCTATAGGGAACCCCATTTACTTCATCATTCCTAAGCCTTCCAAGTGAAACACATTTATTTCCCAAGATAGCACCAGTGAACAGGCTTAGAGTCAAACTATGACCAACTTCACTGAATATACCTTTCATGGTATAAAATATATCATAGCAACTGACTAGTAACTTAGGGAAGAATTCTCTTTTAGTTGAACTAAGTATACAATTTCTTATACTTCAGGTAATAAATTTCTAATAAAGTAGTTCAAAACCCAGTTTTTATGAAACAAACTCCAACTATAGTTAAAAATAAATAACTACATTTCACAAAGTAAAATAATATGCATCAATATAGCATACCCCCAACCCCAAATAAATTGTGAACTTAGTGATGTGTAACTTTTGTATAAGGGACCACTACTCCTCCTTCCTTTACAATCAGGAGTCACAGTTCCCAGTTGCTCCTAAGGCACAACTGTGGAGATTATTATGGTTCCCCAAACTGCTGATACATCCTGATAGTCACTGTTTCCGTGTATGCTACTTCTAATTAATAATATGTATTATGAGTTACACACTGTGTACATGCTCATGTACACACAGCACATTCAACTAACAAATGCATGCTAGGGATTTCTACCAAAATTTTTCAAAAGCATTACTAATGAATCTAAACTCTTTAGTCTGAAATTCAGGGAACACTGCCGTTTCCCATCCTCAGCCACTGTACCTCCAGCTGCATATAGTAACATCCAGCTTACTTTCACTAGGTAATGAGGAATCCTGCCAATTCTATAACCATAGAGTCCCAGGGGCCCCTCCCTAATGGAGGGAACTCTCCCTGTTGGTCCTGGGCCAATGACTACTAGAGAGAGTTGTGTAAGCTACCAAGGGAAGTATTTTGCTCTCAGCGGCTGAACTCAGGACCCCTTTTAATATGGGTTGCATCTTATAATGGCTTAGTTGGTCATGTCAAGATGCACTATCAATGAGTCCCCTGAATGTTTTTAGTGGTTGCAGAGACAGATGACATTCAAGTCTGTGAATGAAGAGGACTTTACTTAATGTGACAATGTCACCCAATCTCTTCAGATCCATCAATTCTAATTCACTTTGTCTCTTTGGAATGTTCAGCCCAACTCATCTGCTTAGAGCATTTCGATTCTACTGATGTGCTTTTCAATTAGTGGCTCAGAGAAGTAGCAAGAGTGACATGAACAGAGTGCACTGTGCTCTGCCGAGCCAGTATCCACGGCTTCCCTATTCAGTGACTGGAGCTCCATGTCCCCATTCTCAAACCTCAGTGTAATAATAGGTCAGAAAAAGCCTCTTCTCAAACTCTGATTAGAGTTCTCTTGACCTCCACAAACTGAAGACACTTCAGTCAGCACCTAAGACAATGTACCAGGTCACAGATGCTCAAGACACTCCTAGTATCTTACCTAAGTTGTTAATATGTATAGCATAATCATAAACTCCATTTCACACATGTGTAAGTGAGCACTGAATTCTCACTCCACAGCAGCTGTGTGGTGTTCTCTCACTTTTTCTGAACTTCCCAAGCACCATAAATCATTTATTTCCCTCCTTGCCACACCGAACTAAGGAGTTCAGATACAATTCAATGCTCACAGATATCTCAGAAGTAGAAACATAATATTGGGTTTGATTTACTAAAATGTCCCTATGCTTAAATTGAGCAAAGTGGTATGCAGAAAAATAACACCATACCATAGGTTTATATTTGTAAAAGGAGTATAGATAGCTGAATTTATTTAACTTTGTTTTGTATCTGTAACAACCTGAGATTATTCTTACGGCAGGCCAATTTATGATGGCTAAATGTATCTTAACATCTTTTCAATGTTACAACAAAATGGTGCGCTAATGTATGGGAAAGTTGTATCCCTCTCCCATAATTTGTAGAAGCTTGTCAAAACATTCTGCAGTATTTCCTGTCCTTTCTCCTCTGCAGTTCCTCTTTACTTACCAAGTTTTTATTTTGTAAAGAATAAAAGTCATGGTTGCTCTACTTGACAAGTTTAATTGATGGATACATGGTTTAGTTAGAGTTTGTCATCAACAGATTTGAATTATTGTAATTTATCAGAATTCATGAAAGTTAGAAGAAATATAAAGTTTTCTAGAACAGCTCTCCAGAATTTGCATGTCGCTCTCAAAGCCTTAAGTTAAATGACTGAACAATGTGTCATTTGTCACAATGACCTCAATCCCCCCCATAGAAATAATCTCAAGCTTTGTCACCTCCCTGCTTCTATTATGCACTTGAAGATTTAGAAAATGTAGAATAGACTGGTGAAAAAAATCTCTACTATTTTGAATCAATTTAACAATTGGAGAAGGTAAACCTTCAAATTAAATGTATAGCATACTATTTAATAAACAATAAGACAAGAATAATCCATTTCATTCTGATTATTTAAAAATATACATCATTGACACTGAGACAGAGCATGCCCAACAACTTTGATTTGAAATCTGTTGGTACCTACTTAGTTATGTGTATTAGACACGTGTTTATTCATCAATTTTTAAATATTGTAGGATTCCCATTTTAAGGATCATTACTAAGTCACCCAACAAATAATTTCACAATAAAGTATAACTAATATTTAGTGACATGCATTTATGAGCACCATGCAAATAATGCGTCACTCTTGACAAACAGCACACCCGTCTTTCTGCAGGACGTGCCTGATTGGCCCTGGTGGACAAGAATACTTCTCTCTGTTTGTGACCTCCTGCTGCCCTAACTTAATTGCTGTCTTCAAGCTGAAACAAACCAACAAGTCCCAAATCTTCCTGCCAGAAAGCCATACACTGGCTGGGAAGATAGCGAGTCTCAGGGTCATGCCAATTTGTGATCACCCTTGCCTACCTTTCATGCTCACTTCTAAACAGAAACCAAAATAAAATAATCGCGTGATATTTTTGACTACACAACTTCTGTGATATCCTAGTGCTTATTTATATCCAAACAAGGGAAGTATTTTTAGTTCAAACACAAAATACCCACTCAATTTGGGCACATATCAATCTTCAGCATCTGAAGGCTGCTGCATGATGAAGAAGATGCAGCAAGGACGCACAGCTTTCCTGCCCTGGGCCTCAGTCAACACCTATTTTTGAGATGAAATCTATTAAAGAGAAGATAGCGGCTGTACCTGTTTTCTGAATCAGGCTCAGAAGCACACTCTTCAAAATGGCAGCAGTTTCTGTAAAGTAATCCTTTTGTGGTCGTCGCACAGAAATGATGCTTGGCAGGACTTGAATGGCATTAAATAGCAGTCTTCTAAAAATACCTGTGAAGAAAGCATGGTGACTATGAATAAAAATAATCCTCTGAAATGTTTTCATTTAATCTAAGCCCATATTTTTATTAAATATCATGTGCAGTGCCTCTGTTTGCTTTTACATTGAATCTCAATATTGACTCACATACACAAATGATGATACTGTTTCTAATGTGACGCATTTCTCTAGCCCAATTTTCTTACATGATTACAAGAGTAAAGAGATCACTTATCACATCCCTTTATTTGTATGTACTCACAAATATTTTTACAATTCCTCAGTTTTTAAGAGATACATTGTATTTTATTATATCCTTAGAATTTGTAAAGTTTTAGTTTGTATTTTACTTAAGGGCTTTAAAAACCTAGTAAATATTTGACATTTTAAACTATTTGAGCC
Organism: Apodemus sylvaticus; assembly: GCF_947179515.1. NCBI lineage: Eukaryota > Metazoa > Chordata > Mammalia > Rodentia > Muridae > Apodemus > Apodemus sylvaticus. Next base: position 125,302,548 of record NC_067478.1, on the reverse strand, counting down.
ATTAAGTCATTGGTTCCCTAGGGACATGCAATGAATTTGTATGTGTGAGACTGTATCTATTTTGAACAATTTAACTGAAGTTCATTCTTTTGTAAATTCTCCACTTAATGAAATTATTTTTGTTTATGTAATGTGCTTTTTGGTAGACTCAATGTGTGCCAAGATCTTTAAAAACAGCTATGAGGAACAGATGTGATACTTTGAACCCAAATATCAGTAGCCAGGTGACATAGTCAGGGCTTGCATTCCCATTGTGTGTTCTAGTCAGGGATTTAGCTTTTGTGCTGTAATTAGACACTGCTTTCAAATGACCAGATATGCCCATCTATCTTCAAGAGGTCTGCTTTTTAGCCTCAACTGATTAGCATATAAACTTTACCCAGAAACAATTTCATTGTCATCCTCAAAATGATCAAAGAAAGGTCCGAGAGCCTATCAAGTTGACCCAAAATTAATCACCATATATTCATATAGCTGTGCAGGCCTTCAACTGTCTAGAAATTCATTTACATAAAACTCTGTTAAAAAAAAAAGACAGTTACTGCCTTCACTGGCATACCTGGAATCCACTCCTTTTTCTTTATATACATTGCACACTTATGGTTCCTGGCCCTTCTGGAAAACAATAATCACAGCCATTGGCTCCTCTTCCTCTTTCATCTCCTCCCAATAGGGCAGCCATTTTCCCAGGAGTCAAGCTACAGAGAGGTCAGCCCTCCCTGTCTTTTCATTCTTTCTCTGTATTCTCTTAGTTTCTATACCATATTTCTTGGCCTTCTGTAATCTCAGATGTGTTTTGTCTCTATTCCCAGCCCTGCTGTGTGGTCTAAGTGAGCAATTTCACACACTGTCATTGAGTCAGTTCTACTGCATCCTCAGTGACAAAGTAGACTGCCAATCAGAAAAAAGGAAGGTGGGTACTGATGCTTATTAGCATGAACTTTTATTTATATGTATTCATGAATTTCTTTATTAGCAGAACTTGTATTTCTATGTACTCACAAATCTAATTTTAATATATCTTTTCTTGATTCTCCTTTGCATCTTATGTTATATGCTATCTATTGAAAATTTAAAACTAAAGAAGGCAAGGATGCTGAGTTTGATGGTTTGTATGTTTGGCTCAGGGAGTGGCATTATTTGGAGTTGGGTCCTTGTTGGATTAGGTGTGTCTCTGCAGGCATGTACTTTAAGACCCCCATCATAGCTGCCTGGAAGCGAGTCTTTCACTAGCAGCCTTCAGATGAAGATGTAGAACTCTCAGCTTCTCCAGCACCATGGCTGCCTAAATTCTGCCCTAACCCACCTTGATAATAATGGACTGAACCTCTAACCTGTAAACCAACTCCAATTAAATGTTGTCCTTTTTAAGACTTGCCTTGGTCATGGTGTGTGTTCACAGCAGTAAAACCCTAACTAAGACACTCACCATAAGAACTGTGTAGCTCAGTGAGAAAGCAGGATGAGCATCCAGCCAGTTCAAATACTGTGTGATAAGTTCTGTGTAACACTGGTTCTGCTACAGAGCAGGTCTATCACATCCAAGGACTCCTATTAGGTGACTATTGAGTTACCATATATTACAGTCTATAACAGCAAAGTCTGAATAGAAAAATAAAACAAAACAAAACAAAACAAAAACCAACAAAATCCTCAATGTATGTAGGATCATAGCTGTATATAGAGAGGTGAACTAAGTATCTGATGCATTAAGAAAAATTAAAAATAATTCTTGAAATTGGTGCTAATTATAATACTAGTTTATAGACTTATGTTATCACAGCTTATAAAACATATTCAGCTATATTATGGGAATTAAGTATAAACCCAGTATGATTTAGTAGATATAGACTTTTGATTTTTAGAGAGATTAAGGGTTGAGGGAGGGACAATTCTTATAGTCTGAAAATGCTCAGTCCACTTCCCTCATCTATAGAAATAGGGAAAATATTTCACAGCTTAGGAATGATCAACTTTTGTCTTCCACTGAGGCTGGGACTGTTCAGATATCCAACTGATGTCAAATGTCCTCATCTATCTTTGCAAGGGTATTCAAAACCTGATTATCTTTTGTTAACCATTTATGATGTGCAGTCAGTTTTTAATGATACCAGGTGGGCCATCCTGAGTCTAGATTAACTACCTTCCACTCACATGATGTCTTCCCCAGCTTGCTGCCACCTGTCTGGTACCAAAGCTGCTCAACTGTGCAAGCTGACAGCTGGTTCTTCAGTGGGGAGTGATGGGAGCAGAAGTCAGGTGAAAATGGTTCATTAGCAATGAGATGGAAAAATCTGCAGCCTCCCTGAGGACATCTTGGGTGACGTGTCTGCCTCCTAGTTTACTAGACAGAGAGTTAATTATGAAAATAAAATTGGAATTTTCAATAGTTTTAGAGTTTCCTAGGATGTGATACCATCATCCTTGATACACTGATTTATCTTTCAGCTGAGATTTCCATTTTGATATGAAATATAACATAAAGTCTAAAGATAAATTCTCTGATAGTTTGGTTTCACAGAGTAGTTCAAGAAGGAACCCAAACTGGCAAGTTGGCTTGTGGGAGTCTGATCACTCACAAACTGCCTGAGGTCCCATAATTCCTTCAACTCTAGTCTCCAACCACATGTCAAGGGAACAGAAACTAAAGCCTATGACAGTTTGACCATGCTTGTAGACTCTTTCTTTTTATGTCCCATTTTCTTCCATTTATTTACTGAGAATTATTAATAAGATACTCATGTGAGATATCTCTCAGTGGTGGGCTTTGAAAGTGTTTAAGCCTCTTTCGGTTTTGTACTAGAATGGTTGATATCACTAGAAACCAATCTTTATATACTTGGCATTATTATTATCACATACTTTTAAAAAATTTAATGTGGGCTCCCACATGTATTCTAAGGTGTGTGTGTGTGTGTTAAAGCTGGAAGACAGCTTGCAGTAGTCCTTTCTGCCTTCCGTGTGGGTTCAGAGGTCCAGAATCTGGTTGACAGTGTTAGGGGCTTGTATATTTTCACACCACTGCCTTGCCAGCTGTTAAAATAAAAAAATATTGTACTTTTATAGATGACATCTAGAGGTAAGATGTCATGAAAATAGGATTTTATTTTTTTGGCAAGGATTTTACATCTGCAGTGGTGATTTAATCATTCACACACAAATATTCTTATAGTAAGTCCATTGTCACATATTATTTCCCATTCTCATAGAAAATGCATTGTCAGTAGTGCTTGAATCATTCACACACATATACTTTCTTATAGTAGGTCAATTATCCCAGAATATTACATAAGGATTCTTCAGTTACAGAGATAAATCACACTTAACTAATGACTGTTACTGACAGGCTGATCGGTGTATTGGTGCTTGTCTCAAATCCCAGATTGCCCAACATTTGGATTCAGAATGGTCTATATAGTGAATACCATGCCATCAAGAGCTAATTAGAGAAAGGCTGATTCAAAGAACAAATAAACAACAACAACAACAGCAAAAATCTTATTTCTAAAATATGAATCATAGCAATACTAACAGCAGAGTATAAAGAGCTTCATACTTGGAAAAAAAAAAACTAAAACCAAAGAACAAAGGGGATGGCTCAGCAGTTAAGAACACTGACTGTTCTTCCAGAGGTCCTGAGTTCAATTCCCAGGAACCACATGGTGGCTCACAACCATTTGTAATGTGATCTGATGCCCTCTCTGGAGTGTGTGAAGACAGCTACAGTGTACTTATTTATAATAGTAAATTAAGCTTAAAAACAACAACAACAACAAAACTCCCAGCAAAAGTGCAGGGTGGCTTACCTGTAATAGCTTTTTCTTTACCAGACACTGGCTATAGGAGTATGTTCTCATGTTAGAAACACACTGATACAAGAATAACCCTGAATCCGACCAGCAAAGTCCTAAAAATAAACGTTTCTAAAGTCTCTCCCGCCCTTTGTAATCTGTACTCCCTTTTCACATGTGTGCACTTCTTTCTGGCCCTTTTCATTACCTAGTGGCCCCGGGCTCTGCCATTAGTGACAGCCACTCTAAGTCACAATGGTAGGTCTGCCACTATTAGTTAAGAATTCTATTCAAGTTCACAGTAAGTAGATTTTTTCTCCTATAATCCTTGGCATCCTCCGTAGTGAGGGTCATAGGGCTGTCTGCAGCAGACACTCAAGCCAAGAATGAATTGGTTGTTGAAACATTTTATTCATAACTCCATGAACTCGCTAACCATCCCTGTTACTGCCTTGTGTCACCCTTTTACCACATGTACCTTCTATCTAAAATAAGAGTCTCTTTTATCTCCTTAAATCCGATATCACAGAACAAAAACACTTTTCAGATATGACAAACAAATCTCTTCCCCATGAGAAGCAGCAGGTTGCAATGGGCTTAATAGACTTAGTTCTCTGCAGAGTGCTAGAGACTGCTCCAGGGCTGGAAAAGGTGTTTCCCCGCCTGCCCATCACAGGCACACAGCTTTTAGCACTTCTGGTGTCAAGACACAAAAGTCAGGCAGGTACTGGTAATGTGGTAACGCCCATGGAAAGAGGGCCAGTGGCCTGGCAGCATGCCAGGGCGGAGAGTGATTTGGCTCCTGGGTTCTGGGAGCCGAGCTTCTATTAACACTGCCCTCTCCAATAGCTGCTAACTGAACGCAGGGGTTTGCTTCACATCATGAAATAGAGGGCCTGTTCCTTGGCTGTTTTGAAGAGTAATTTTTAAAAGTGAGGACTAATTGGGCTGATTTGGCTGTTAAGATTTAGCTTTCTGTAATTCATAAGGATGCAAACTGTGGGAGGAAATGGCTTGAATTAAAATTAATGTTTAATCCTCTTCTGCAAAATTATCTCTCCTCAAGAACCAGAATATATTTGAAAATTTTCAATTGCAGATGTACAAAAGTATTTATTTTTGTAGCTCTATGAGCTACATAAAAACTTCAACGATTTCAGAAATAATGTATTTATGAAACTCCTTAAAGAATACAAGAACAGTTTAGAAATAAAATGTTAAGACGATTTTACTCTCCCTTCCTTTCCCAGGACCATGGCATGATTTATGTCCGAGCCATAAGAGCTAAGAGGCATGTGGACGATGCCTTTCTTGGGTATGGGACATCAGAGATTTGAATATTGGCAAAATGCCTGGCAGCATCAATGCATTTATGATCTGCAGTGGTCATCAGCTTAAGCTCAGAAGCTGATTTGATAATCAATTTGTCAATGTCTGCAGAAGAATGTCAGTAGCCTTGGAGCGAAACACGTAGACTCATTTTTGTAGATGATCTGCTACCATCAGAATGTAATACTTCTTATAAAACTGCATTAAAACATAGCTAAAATAACAGACATTGGGGATTCACTTTATCAAGTCCCTTATTCAAGTTCACACACACATACATACACACACACACACACACACACACACACACACACACACACACTCATACACATACATTCACACATACCTAAGATGCCGAAGACACTTCTTACAGTGTTCACTCTATCAGCAAAACTTGTTAATATTGTAAGCTGCCTTATAATAAAAAGAAACAAGGCTGTTATAATGATATGAATCAGTCCGAAAACTAGAAAACACACAGGAGGGCAAAGAGGGGAAGGGATGGGGAGTCTTAGAAGGCCTGTGACGTGTAAGTGAAGGCAGAGGAAGGGTGCACGTGCTGTCTGTGTGGAGGCTGGTGGTGGGAGACAGCAGCCAAGCAGGGAGTCTCTAAAAACAACAGATGAAAAAGTCACACGGCTGGGCAGTGGAGGCACATGACTTTAATCTGAGCACCTGGGAGGAACAGGCAGATGGATTTCTGTTACTTGGAGGCCAGCCTGGTCTGCAAAGTGAATTCCGGGATAGCCTGGGCTATTATATAGAGTAATCCTGTCTTGAACACACACACACACACACATACACACACAAACAAACACAAAGTCACTTTATGGAACAATAAGAAAAAATGGAATAGATGATAGTTACATTTAAATGTATTCATAGTATATTTTCTCTTTGGTTTATTGCTATAAAATGTGTATTATTTTCCTGTACTCATTTAAATTTGAATAAAGCTAATATATATGTCTATACATATACATACACATACCCATACACATCATATACATATAAACATACACATACACCATATACATATGCATCATAGACATATGAATCATAGACATAGATATATATATCATATACATATACATCATATACACATCATATACATATACACATACACCATATACATATGCATCATAGACATAGACATATATTTCATATACATATTCATCATATACACATCATATACATATATACATACACATATACCATATACATATGCATCATAGACATAGACATATATCTATCATATACATATACATCATATACACATCATATACATATACACATACACGTACACATACACACACACACACACACACACACACACACACATATAATGTATGAAGAAGTTAGGTGCCCTGCCTCTTTCTCCCGAGTGCTAGGATTAAAAGGGTGTGCCTCCACAACTCAACCCTTGTGACATTTTCATCTGTTGCATTGCTGCTCTCTCCCTCTCTCAGCAGACCACCCCCCCCACACACACACAACACTTGCACCTCACAGTGAAGAAGTTAGCACCAGTAGTGTTATCTACAGCGTCCTGTCACAAGGAGTCTTCTAGATGCAGCTTCTATCTTTCTATCTAACCAACCCACTCACAGGGAAGTCTCCTATACCTCACAATCAATTTTTTCACACAACAGATAACTCTTATTTTTTCAGGATTATTTATTTTCTATGTCTTTTTTTGTGTATATCTACACCATACAAAACAAAACCTTATAAAACAAAACACCAAATGTCCATCTTTCTGTACTTATCCCTTTATATTTTCAGCTGTTTTGTCTAATAGTTATGAATTCTGGCATTCTGACTCAGAATTAGAAGGCAATTCTGGCTTTCCTTTCTGCCTCCAACACTGACTTCAACCTAGCAGTTTTCTCAAACAAGAAGGTGGCAGTTGTCTCCAGAGGCCATTCATGTGCCTCCCTCTGGTTCACTAGGCACATGCCTAAATACAACCTCTTAGCTTCCCATCTTCAAAACTGCAGTGCTAAGAGGAAAACTCATAGCCCTGAGTGCCTCCAAAAAGAAAATGGAGAGAGCATACATTACCAGCTTAATGACACACCTGAAAGCCCTGGAACAAAAAGAAGCTATTTCACCCAGGAGGAGTAGAAGGCAGGAAATCATCAAACTCAGGGCCGAAATCAATCAAGTAGAAACAAAGAGAACCATACAAAAAATCAACAAAACCAGGAGCTGGTTCTTTGAGAAAATCAACAAGATAGATAAACCCTTAGCCAGACTGACCAAAGGGCACAGAGAAAGTATGCAAATTAACAAACTTAGAAATGAAAAGGGAGATATAACAACAGAAACTGAGGAAATCCAAAAAATCATCAGATCCTACTACAAGAGACTGTACTCAACACAACTGGAGAATCTGGAGGAAATGGACAATTTCCTTGACAGATACCAAATACCAAAATTAAATCAGGACCAACTAGACCATCTAAACAGTCCCATAATGCCTAAAGAAATAGAAGGAGTCATAGAAAGTCTTCCAACCAAAAAAAGCACAGGACCAGATGGTTTCAGTGCAGAATTCTATCAGACCTTCAAAGAAGAGTTAACACCAATACTCTTCAAACTATTCCACAAAATAGAAACAGAAGGAACACTACCCAATTCCTTCTAGGAAGCCACAATTACGCTGATACCAAAGCCACACAAAGATCCAACAAAGAAAGAGAACTTCAGACCAATTTCCCTTATGAACATCGATGCAAAAATACTCAATAAAATTCTTGCCAACCGAATCCAAGAACACATCAAAATGATCATCCACCATGATCAAGTAGGCTTTATCCCTGGAATGCAGGGTTGGTTCAATATACGGAAATCCATCAATGCAATCCACTACATAAACAAACTGAAAGAACAAAACCACATGGTCATTTCATTGGATGCTGAAAAAGCATTTGACAAAATCCAGCATCCTTTCATGCTTAAAGTCTTGGAGAGAACAGGAATTCAAGGCCCATACCTAAACATAGTAAAAGCAATATACAGCAAACCGGTAGCCAGCATCAAACTAAATGGAGAGAAACTTGAAGCAATCCCACTGAAATCAGGGACCAGACAAGGCTGCCCCCTTTCTACTTATCTTTTCAATATTGTACTTGAGGTACTAGCTCGGGCAATTCGACAACATAAGGAGGTCAAAGGGATACAAATTGGAAAGGAAGAAGTCAAACTATCATTATTTGCAGACGACATGATAGTCTACCTAAGTGACCCAAAAAACTCCACTAGAGAGCTCCTACAGCTGATAAACAACTTCAGCAAAGTGGCAGGTTATAAAATCAACACAAGCAAATCAGTGGCCTTTCTATACTCAAAGGATAAGCAGGCTGAGAAAGAAATTAGGGAAATGACCCCCTTCACAATAGCCACAAACAGTATAAAGTATCTTGGGGTGACTCTTACCAAACATGTGAAAGATCTGTATGACAAGAACTTCAAGACTCTGAAGAAGGAAATGGAAGAAGACCTCAAAAAAATGGGAAAACCTCCCATGCTCATGGATTGGTAGAATCAATATAGTTAAAATGGCCATTTTGCCAAAAGCAATATACAGATTCAATGCAATACCCATCAAAATCCCAACTCAATTCTTCACAGAGTTAGAAAGAGCAATTATCAAATTCATCTGGAACAACAAAAAACCCAGGATAGCTAAAACTATTCTCAGCAATAAAAGAAAATCTGGGGGAATCAGTATCCCTGACCTCAAGCAATACTACAGAGCAATCGTGTTAAAAACTGCATGGTATTGGTACAGTGACAGGCAGGAGGATCAATGGAACAGGATTGAAGATCCAGAAATGAACCCACATACCTATGGCCACTTGATCCTCAACAAAGAGGTTGAAAACATTCAATGGAAAAAAGATAGCCTTTTCAACAAATGGTGCTGGTACAACTGGAGGGCAGCATGCAGAAGAATGCGAATTGATCCATTCTTGTCTCCTTGTACTAAGCTCAAATCCAAATGGATCAAGGACCTCCACATAAAGCCAGACACTCTGAAGCTAATAGAAAAGAAACTGGGGAAGACCCTTGAGAACATCGGTACAGGGAGAAAGTTTCTGAACAGAACACCAATAGAGTATGCTCTAAGAGCAAGAATTGACAAATGGGACCTCATAAAATTACAAAGTTTCCGTAAGGCAAAGGACACCATCAAGAGGACAAATCGGCAACCAACACATTGGGAAAAGATCTTCACCAATCCTACATCAGATAGAGGGCTAATATCCAATATATATAAAGAACTCAAGAAGTTAGACTCCAGAAAACCAAACAACCCTATTAAAAAATGGGGTACAGAGTTAAACAAAGAATTCTCACCTGAAGAACTTCGGATGGTGGAGAAGCATCTTAAAAAATGCTCAACTTCATTAGTCATTAGGGAAATGTAAATCAAAACAACCCTGAGATTTCATCTTACACCAGTCAGAATGGCTAAGATTAAAAATTCAGGAGACAGCAGGTGTTGGAGAGGGTGTGGAGAAAGAGGAACACTCCTCCACTGCTGGTGGGGTTGCAAATTGGTACAACCACTCTGGAAAGCAATCTGGTGGTTCCTCCGAAAACTGGGCACCTCACTTCCAGAAGATCCTGCTATACCACTCCTGGGCATATACCCAGAGGATTCCCCACCATGTAATAAGGATACATGCTCTACTATGTTCATAGCAGCCCTATTTATAATTGCCAGATGCTGGAAAGAACCCAGGTATCCCTCAGCAGAAGAGTGGATGCAAAAAATGTGGTATATCTACACAATGGAGTACTATTCAGCCATTAGAAACAATGAATTCTTGAAATTCTTAGGCAAATGGATGGAGCTAGAGAACATCGTACTAAGTGAGGTAACCCAGACTCAAAAGGTGAATCATGGTATGTACTCACTAATAAGTGGATATTAACCTAGAAACCTGGAATACCCAAAACATAATCCACACATCAAATGAGGTACAAGAGGAAAGGAGGAGTGGCCCCTGGTTCTGGAAAGACTCTGTGAAGCAGTATAAGACAAAACCAGAATGGGGAAGTGGGAAGGGGTGGGTGGGAGGACAGGGGAAGAGAAGGGGGCTCACGGGACTTTCGGGGAGTGGGGGGCTAGAAAAGGGAAAATCATTTGAAATGTAAATAAATTATATCGAATAAAAAAAATTAAAAAAAACTGCAGTGCTAATCTTTGAACATAAGTGTTTGAAGACCTCTCTTTTCCAAGAGAGAAAGGATGAAAGTCTTTCACTGTTTAAAGCATTTCTCCCTACTCCATTATCTGATAGTCTCTCTTCTCATGGCTTGCTTTCGTCGTTCTGTGGTTTATAGTGGACACATCATACTCTCTGGAATGAAGAGAAATATCTTCTTTTACTATTACCTTGCTACTCAAAATGCAATATGTAAATTCTCAAAGTAACATCTGTTTGGGGGTTTGTTACAGATGCAGACCTATGGAATCCGTGTCCATGAGAAAACAACCTATTGTCCATTATATAGATAGAACCCTGGATGACACTTTCAAGATACCTTCCCCATCCCACAGAGCTTGCCATGACCCTACAAAAACAAATATCCCATTATTATGCACCTTCACCTTGTGGGCCTCTCTTCCCACCAACACCAGGTCCCATATTTTGCTTTTCTTCTCTTCTTTTTCCTGTTGGCTAATTTTTAAAAACATTGTAGAAATGAGTACTTCTTACTGAGTCACTGGGCACGCCAGTCATCTGTGCTCACTTTTCCTCGCACTCTGGCAGCTCTCCGACTGCAGCGAGAATATGTTTCCCTATGGACCAGACAGTAAACCTTCCACTCTATATGGAGGGATAATAAGAAACCAGCAAGATTAAAGATTGCAACTTGATTTGGGTAGAATGTATTACGATGTCATCCTTTTGCCACATCACCATATATTCACACAGTATGATGATTAAAACAAAATAAAGGGCTGGGGAGAAGATTCAGAAGTTAAGATCATTTGCTGCTTTTGCAGCGGACCTGAGTTAGGTACTAGAACCAATGTTGGGCAGCTCAGTACCATCCATAAATACAGTTCCAGGGGGAAATAATAAGTCTGGCATCATGGATACTTGCATAGCTATGTACATGTCACAAATATGTACTTATAATATATAAGGAACATTAACATATTATAAATGTAAAAATATTTTTAGAAAATAAGAGACATCACATCTTTTTTTTTTTTTGTGTTGATGAAAGGAAATGAACCTTAACAAACATGCTCATCACTGATCAAAGGGAGATGGCATTAGCCTACGAAGACATAATTTGACATATCCACAGTCAGGAAATGAGGGAAGTAGCAACTTTCAGTGTGCCCGTAGCTATCAGAGCAATGCTCATTTAAACTGCAGTGACATTTCCTCTTGTCCATCAGGATGACAGACATAAGAATGTGTATGTCTCCGTTTTCACGTGTGTATGCATTTTTAGTTTTTTCTTTGGCTTTCCTTTCTATTTTTTTATCCTAGTTTGTTTTGTTTTGTTTTATCTAATCTTCATTATCTTTTGCTGGAAGACTAATTTTTTCTATCAACACAAAGAATGGTGTGGAGTCAAATGAGAGGAAAGGTGATGGTTGGAATTTTATAAACATTTTACTTTTTCTTTGATATTTTTAAATTATGTGTCTTTGTGGGAGTTTATACATATTAGTACAAGTGCTGTGAAGGACAGGAGAAGTTATAAGATCCCATAGAGCTGGAGTTGCAGGATGTTGTCAGGCCCTGGATACTGTTGCTAAGTATATAAAGCTTGGGTCCTCTGGAAGAGCACCAAGAGCTGTTAGCCAGAATTCCTTCTCCTGCCCTAGACACATTTTTAAAAAATATCCTCTATAATCATAATATACAATATTACTGAATGTTATCTATGTGCAATGCCACCCCTTTTGTGAAAGAATTTGAGGATCTTTCCTCTGTTATCCCATCACAGCCTGTATTCTATGAGAAGCTAAATTCAAACAGATTTTTTAGAACTTTAAATTAGTCACCGTGTCCTTGGTTTAGCAGGTGAGAATTCTGTTGCTGTTTCAATGCTAACACCTTCTTAGCACATTTTAGCTTTCTGTGGAAGCTTTGAGTCTACAACAAATTAATGGATGGATTTGTTGATCTTAAGAATGACATACTCAATTATGAAGTTAATAAAAACATCTTGATAACAATGGATAAGAAGATATGGGTGGAATTGTCTAGAATTCAACTGAAAATAGACAAATTTCCTGATAATCTGTTCTAGCTGCTGATTTAGACCTTGCCTTCCCCTACAATTGCTATAGCTTATTTGGATCATGTTTGATTTCTAACCTGTTACTTTATTTCCTTAAGTGTGCCCATGTTAGAAAACAAACACCAAAAGCCTTTGAGCCTTCTTCTTTTTATTTTTTATTAGATGTATTCTTTATTTATGTTTTAAATGTTGTGCCCTTTCCTGGTTGCCCCATCCCCCAAATTCCATAACCCCTCTCACCAATCCCCACTCCTGGGTACATGTCCTGGCATTTTCCTATACTAGGGACATCTAGCCTTCTTGGGAACAAGGGCCTCTCTTCCCTTTGATGTCCAACAAGGCCATCCTCTGCTGCATATGCATCTTTAGCCATGGGTCCCCCCCATGTGTACTCTTCGGTTGGTGGTTTAGTCCCTGGAAGCTCTGGGGGTACTGGGTGATTCATATTGTTGTTCCTCCTATGGCGCTGTAAACCCCTTCACCTCTTTGGGTCCTTCTCTAGCTCCTCCATTCTGCACCCTCCTTCTGGTCAGTTGTTTTCACAGCAGCCAGTGAGTCTGTCTCTGAAAGCTGAGTGATAGTATCTCATGCTCCTCTCTGTGACCAACTCTGATTTCTTCTGAGCCCATTCTGCCAAGATGTTTTGTGAGACCTACTAACAGAGTAACTGTCTTCATTACAATCTTTCTTGCTCTTATTTAAACAGAAGGCATCATAGCTCCATGCTTCTGATTTTCATTTGGTTGCTTTGGGAACCAGGATTAATTCAGATTCTTCTGAAATACACTAGAGTTTGTGAGTAGAACAGTATATAATATTTATTTAAACCTAATGTAATCTTGTTGAATGTTCTAAGGATATCATAGTTGTGCTATGCTATGTGTTTATATGTGTTATAGCATATGCTATATGCTAATTGTGTTTAACAGTAACGTGAAGCAGGGCAGACAAAGAGAAAATGTGGCATTTATCCCTGGCATAAAATTTGCAGAAGGCAGACAATAGTACTGCTCTTAACCACAGAGGCATAACACTCACTTTTGCTTTGCTTGCCATGTTATAAGACAGGCTCTCTATTATGTCGCTCTCCTTACCCTAGAACCTGTTTTTCCTAGAACCCATTCTAAAACATGCTAGCTTTGAGGGCAAAGCATTCAAAGAGATCCTCCTGCCTCAGTTCCAGAGTTCTGGTGTTAAAACTCTGTGCCACCAAACAAAGTACACAGTGACTTCTGAATAAAAAGAAACACTGGAGACTTCTGTATTACACGGATGCAAAATACGTCCTGTGGCTCATACATGGAGTAAATACTACTATGTCTCTGAACATTCCTCAGAGAATTCAGTGCTGTGATCTCTAACTCCAAGGGAACTTAACGTCAAGCAATAATTTAAGGTTCCTGAAGAATAATGGTTCAGCAGACACATGTAACAGAAGATGAGAACCAAGTTCTACAAGTTGTCCTCTAATCCTTACACACCTATAGTGGTTCATAACCTTACAGTAAATAAATCGATAAGATAGACAGACAGACAGACAGACAGACAGATATAATTATGAAACAGCAAATGCATAAATTCTTCCTACCTCCTCTCCCTCTCTTACACACATGTGCAGATTCAGCCACATATAAGAGACAGTTGCGTGAATTTTAAAAATAAGACATTATGTCTTTAATTTGGGTGCTTTTAAATGAAGTTTTTCAAAAGTCACTCAATTACAAATTTTGAGAAAATACATATAGTACTGTTATTAGTATTTAATTCCAATATTGATTTTCATTTGTTGGATTTAGCTAAAGCATATCTTTGAATTTCACTGGGATTTAGTTACTAGAGTTCACATAACATATTTCAATTGAGGAGAGTAATCAGATCACAAGGAATGTTGGTGAATACTTTGCTTCTGGTTAAAATACAATGTCAGTACTCATGTATTGTGCTATCTGTAGACATACTTTAAGCACTGTGAAAATCTACAGGAAATTTGGTAAGTGTATTCAGGCACATATGTGATAAGAGACAAAATTTCTCTATCATTCTTTGCAGTTTTTAAGAATTATTAAAGAGGAGTAGATATTGGTGTTTTATATACATGGGCATAAAATTGAGGTAAAAGTAGTGCAAACCTAAGAAATTTGATTATGTTAATTCTACTTCAAATCTAGAGAAAGATTCTAATTATTGACAATTAACCAAAGAATCATAAGGTTAACTAGTAATTAACTCAATGAATTAGATAATGTATACCATTACAATTCTCAATTGTTCAGATATTATTCTCCAAGACAAGGTTATGCATTGTAAGCAAATGAGCTTCCAGTGAAGGCTGCCACATCACAAGCAGTCTTGGTCCAGGTTCTAATTATCAAGGACAAGTCAGTCCTTCTTAAACCGAGGCCCATTTCTTCCCCTTTCCTTGTGCTCATGCCTGTGGAGGGACAGAGGCTCCCCTTGTATTATTACTGAGCATTAGATCTGTGTCTCGAGCATACTCTGTAATCAACCTTTCTTGGAGGTGCATCCATCTATCCCTTGGTTTTCTTGAGAAGTGAACTCACTGTATATCCATGATCCTCTTATTCCTCCTTCCCAGTGCTGGGATCATGGGCCTTTAGTTTTTGGCCCATGGAAGACTGCATTCAGTACAAAAAAAACCCCAGCATAATTGAAAAGATAAAATGTTCTTAATATCAGATAACTATTATCTGAAACATGGGAGACACTGTATAAAGCTCTATATTTACTAAATTCTTGAACCCTGATCCAACACTGAGTTACATTCAATCCTCTTTGAAAGTATTTCACATTTAAAAAAAGAAAGAAAGAACAAGTTCCCAAAGGCAGCCTTACACCTAAAAAACAAGCCACCAAATGCTAATGTTAGGAATCATTTAGTCCTCTGGGGATGGGATGGGACAGTAATTGCAAAAATTCTTTTAAAAATGAAGGCATGAAATAATTTTTTTCAGAAAATCTGATAATTCTCTTCTAAATCTGTGAAGAAGGAGTTCAGATGAGAACCCCTCCATGGTCATTAGAAAAGCATTTCAGTATTTGGTCTCGGATAGAGGACCTACCACCCCTCAGTATCACGATGTTGCTAAGTTGTTTCTCTCTAGAATCATTTTATGACAACAGTTCAGCCCTGGCATGAAGATGTGATAATGACAT
This sequence comes from Apodemus sylvaticus, assembly GCF_947179515.1. Taxonomy (NCBI): domain Eukaryota; kingdom Metazoa; phylum Chordata; class Mammalia; order Rodentia; family Muridae; genus Apodemus; species Apodemus sylvaticus. The sequence continues at coordinate 125,286,970 of NC_067478.1, read as the reverse complement.
TACAGGAAAACTAAACACAATTAGAGAACGGAGGCCTCTTTTATATCGATACAAAATTAGAAAGTTTAGAGGACTCAGTGTTCAGATACAATACATCATGACTCAATAGGAATAGTTCTAATTTTATTTGCTACTTAACTACTAATTAACCTGTTATATTATGAGAACACAAGAGGAAATAAAGTTTACCATCATCATAATATATGCAGGAAAATGACTGGCATGGCTTCATAAAGATGACCATATAATTTATACAAATCTAAAATAAAGTCTATCGAAATATCCAATTAAATTTATAAATCTCATAACACTCATGACAGCATTTAGAAGAAAATTGTTTGAAGCAATACTTTGTATTTTACTATTCTATTTACATTAATTCAAGGACAGAATCACCAGCATTATATTGGACAGTTGTTGACTATCTTGCTAAACTTCCTCCCTTAAAAGTTATAAAATAAAAATCTTAATGAAAAAAGTTATGAAAATGTTAAATATTTTGGTTGATTGGTGGATACACTGGTATATGTATTTTTCAAATCTGATCAAAATGTACAATTATTTTTGAATAAATATAATATGTAATGTACATTAATGTAAATAAATAAATAATGAACTGTTTTATGAACATTTTCCAGTGTAACAATTGACATATATTATAATTAAACCCATGACTAGTCATTGAAAGTATCTTATTGAATGTGTATTTTGCATCATTTTTAAAAAGATTTTGAGTAGTCTTCTGCAGAGTTGGACCTATACTCAAGCCCTAATCTTCTCCCTCCCCATACCAATGTATCCTAGCTGAAGTTCTCTGCGAAGGCATTGAAACTCAGGTGTAATTCAGAAGACGGGCTCTCCTCCACAGCCTGGACTTGCCTTCTGCTGACTGCCTCTCCAACTATGCTCAAGGACAAGGAGAGGAGACCAAAGGGGGCCTCAGTTTGAGAAGGATTGTCTTTTCCTTGCTAAATGGAACCTGGACATATCGCCTCTGCCTGTGATGCAGCTGCTTTCACTGGAAGCTCATTTGCTTATCATTCGTAACATTTTCTTGTGGGCTGATATCTGAGCAATTGAGAAACTATAATTATTATGGAACTCATTTCCAAATTTGTTTAGGTAATTACTATGTTGGCTTATGATTTTTCTGTTAATTATTAATCAGCAGCAGTGTCTTCCTCAAGATATCTTTAATAAATACAAATGTATGCAGTCATGCATCTGAAGTATGATTAACATTAATCAGCTTGCTCAGATTTGAACTATTTTGAACATAATTTGAATGTTGTATCTATATATCCATGAAATAATCACCTCAATCAATACTCTCTAAAATTTTTCCTAATTATTTTTAATTATTTCCTATATATCATCACTAGGTAACCAAGAATATGTTGTATTATCAATTAATTTGAACGTAATGGCTTTTTATATAATTGAGTCCAGTATTATGCTCTTACTGCCTGGTTCCCAGAACATAGATTTTAAGAAAAAAATTATATATTGTGAGTTAATTTCTCATTACTTACAAATAGTATTACAAAAAGTACTTGTTTAGTAATATGTAAATTAAATATGTATTTGGTAAATTTGTATGCTTCAGACATATATGTGTATGATTATTGGTTTTACAACTTTTAAAGCGTAACTTTAATGTACTAAACTGGAAATAGTTAAAGAATTTTGAAAATAAGTTGGATTTTCATTACCAACAGTCAACTTAAGCAATACCCTCTATAAGTTGAGATATAAGAACCAACTTGATCTCTATGCCATGAAACATTTTTCTGGGATTTGAAAGACAGACATGAACTAGGAAGCACCAGTATTGATACAAGGAAGCTAGAATGCCAACTGAGATAGACATGACAGGGTCTGTAACAAAAGGATGGCAACACTTGTCTAGTGTAGCCCAGGTATTTACATGGAAATGCATCTTAGTCAGTTACAAGATTGCAACAGCACAGGTGAAAATGACAGAAGTTCCTAATGTAGAATGGGCCAGAATCTTGCAAGCAAGAAAAGAGTAGGAATCTATCGTCTGGAGAACCATTACTGGCTGTCCAGTGCTTTTCTAGAATGCAGCAAGAATATGTAACATGGAGTAAGGGCAATGGTGTAAGACTACATCTTATAATTTAAGAGAAAGCCCAAACCCATCTTGTGATTCCTGAGAAACCTCTTGAGGCTTCTGGCATTGAGGAGTGTACCAGAACAAGAAGAAACCTTCCAGAGTTATGGCACAGAGCTTGGAATCTCAATACTTTGTGTTTATGACTTAAAATCTTAAGCTTGTCCCACTCTGCTACTGGATATTTAAAGAAATGTGAGGTTGTGAGTGAGAAACAGTGACAAAATCGTTAATACAAAGATGAATGCATCTTACTCTAAAAGACTTTCATTTGAACTTTCCCTAACATAATAAGGAAAGAGAAGCATAGATAGCTGATGAATGATCAAGTTCTATAATAGTCACTGTATATCAAATTGCTACTTTAGAATAGGAAAATGTAATATGTGGCCGGATTAGTCAGTCTTTACTGGGTTTAAAACAAACTCAGTGTTGCCAAAAATATTTGTGAAATTGAGGACGACTCAATGCCAAATATTCAGAGTGAGGCTGCAGAGGAAGATTACAGATGGAAAGAATGGAGAGTAATGAGTTCACACACTGGCCAAGTCCTCTCTGGAGAAACAGACTGCAGAAGGGCATACTCAGAGTAGAATCAATGCTCAAAGAGATGAAGAATGGGTGGTTTTCTGTGTTGTTACTCCTATTCACTCTGCAGAAGATAATTGTGTTCTTGACTTCCTTTTATTGTAATACTTTAATTTTTTTCTTCCACAAAATCAGAGTTAATTACTATTAATTGTAGTATATCTAGGCTCAGTTTTCAGTTTCAAATAAAAGCCCCTCAAGGACTTAAAATATTTGGGATATTTTAGTGTTTATCAGACTAAAATGGAACACAATATAGTTTGTAAGAATTTCTCAACATCCCGACTAAAAAAGAGCTTCTTCCTTTTAGCACCTGTTCTTCTATTTTTGAGATTATTACCAGCGGAAAACACTGATCTTCAACCTACACTGAGAAAATAAATTGTCATGTTGTTTCTCTGCTTCTTGTACTTTAATGGAAGTCCTCAGTAACACTTTAGCTATATGATGCTATGACCTATCCGGAAACTGTAGAATACAGGAAACATGTAACTCAAATGGAGTAAGAAGTTAGGATTTATGGTTGGTTCTAAAAGGAAACAAGATAACGGCTGCAGAGAAAGACTGGTTTCACCATTCTCCATTATCCTGACAGTAAATTAGCTTTTCATTTGAATGTTACTTTCTTTCAGAAGACTTTGATGAGTTTTAAGTTGATACAGCCGTGCATGTTATTAAAGCCAGGAATCATAAATTATTCCTTAAATCATTGAGTCTTGGGAAAACAGAAAGCCAGTGAATGACACTCCACTTGCATATTGATTTGGTTTCTGTGAAGCCTGCATTGGTTCTGGCCTGCTTGGCTCCAGCAGGTCTAAATGCTTTCTAATTTGTTTGAAAATTGCGTGAAAATATCCCCATGGCCCTCTTGTAAAATATGACAGCCTGACATTTTCTTTAATTACAAGACCCGATCTGTTTAATAGCATAAAATTGGCCTCCAATTTGACAGGCCTCCCCTTTAAAATCAATGGTTAGACTCTAGGGCACCAGCTTGGTCATCAAGATCAATATCAGAAAAAATATAACCTGTCAAGACCTCTCAGCCTTTTATTGATTCAAATGGGGAACTGCTCACAGACTGAATAATGGTGTTAGCACTCAGATCCAACAAACACAAACTTCTTGCTTGAGTTTCAATTGGGAGTATGAATCAGTGCTAGAGAATACAAGCAGTAGAAGTGATTCAAGACACAGTAGAAGTAAAATGCTGTCAGTATTCCGGGGAAAATATAAACACACTTTAGCTACTTTCATACATTTATCTATTATTTAAAAATAATATATATATATACACACATATATATATATATATATCATCTTGATCAGAATTACTACCCACTCTTACCTCTAAGTGGCACCTCCAACACATGCCACCCCAATATCATCCATGCATGTCTGATGTTTTAAAAATGCAAACAAGATATGAACTACATTGACTTTGTGCTTCTAAGGAGAAAGAACAAACCAAAGCAGTGTATATTTCTCTGGGTAGTTCTCTCATTCACATTCACAAAGGAATTCACTAAAAAATAAAAGAAGAAGAAAAATTTACCAGGAGAATATTTTTATCTAGTTTAGTGCTCAATAAGCACACTGCTGCCCTGGTCATTACACTAGGAACTTGGTTTTCATACTCAGTTCTTTAAAGAACTAGGCTGTTGTCTCAGAGAAGTTGTCTAATTCTAAAGAAAAAGTACCCATCTGTCAGTGAACATTATGTCATGCTCTACTTCCTTAGGGCTTGAGATGAGAATCACGGTGGCCATATTTTTTGCCCCTTGCACAAATACTAACAAGGATGAATGTCGATTAAAACAAAGAGGAGAAATTGAAGCTGGACTCCCAAAGTGCATTTGTATATAAAAAAGACACAAGGCAAGAATGAGGACTTCCTATTCTTTGAAAACTTTACACACTGAGTGCTGACCATTCCCTTTCAAACCACATAGTGATCATGACAGTAGTAGTAGTGACATGGCTATTTTGTCACAATTTTATGTGCAGAGAAAGAATTTTATATCTTGAATAGAATATATCTCAATAATTCGTTTCCATGAAAACTTGAAAGCAATTAACAACAACTTGTGAATTCTGGCGAATACTCCAAGAGTGTCTAGTTATCAGCTGTGATATTCGAGACTTTACTTCCTTTACCTGCACAGAAACTTAAGGTCTTATCTTCAGCAACTTAAATGCCATTTTCCTTCTGTGATACAACACCTTTGCTGCCTTGGACACCAAAGGTAACTCTTTTCTCTTATTAACTATGCTATGGGCTCCTAAACCAAAATTTAAATAAAATTTCAACATCTCAAGGGAGTGTATAAAATTTTGGATTTTTAAAAACATCATTTTTTACAGATAACTGTCAAAGCATATAAGCAATTCAGGGTGAGCAGAAATAGCAAGGTTCCCCACTCACTCAAGTGAAGGGGCAAAAACCACTTACAGTGTTTTTGAGTCTTAACTTGTCACTTTACAAGACAAGAAGTAGTTTTATCCCCCTTATCTTGCAGGCTAGATATAACAGGATGAAATATGGAACAGGTTTTACTACAACATATCAATAACAAAGACCCAGAATTCCCTTCCTATTATCATAAATTTGAGGCACCAATAACCCAAAAAAATTTTCTAACTCTCAAAATCCTTCCTTTTCATTCAATTACAACTTTACAGACTACCAATTTTCCTTGCTAGTTAGACTGTAACATATGTTCCTGAGCAGTCTTCTGTTAGGAAAAATACTAGGAATAGAAAATATTTTCCCTAAGCTTTTTGGTCTTACAGACTGGTTGATTTGTGTATTTACTTCCACGAAGAATTCGGTGACAAAGCCTGGCTATGGTACTGCAATGCTTGCTGTGATTTGCTTTGCTTCTGAGAGAAAGTAACATTTTGCTGCTGAAGTTATGTGTTTCACTGCTTTAAAATTATAGTGGATCATCTGAATCAGACCTATTAACAAAGGTCAATAGCATGTATACTTAGGGGTCACTGAATAGGAAAGGAAAAAGTGAGATAACTTGAAAATTTTAGCTCAGATCCTTGGGCTGATGGAACTATTAACACTTACTACCAAGAAATCCATTTTTTCTCATGGCCAATCTTTCTGCATTGTTAAGTAGAACATGACAACAAAAATAGGCAAAAGTGACCTTCAGGTCTTTGTCTATCTGCATTAAGGAGTGCTATACTAAACAACAGTTAGTGTTCAACCTACATTCTCAAAGACACAACTGAAGATATAACACAGGTTTTTGGTTATTATTATTCTTTAATCTTTTTTCTTTTATAGTCCAGTCATTATTCCCCTCCTGGTTCACCCTCCAACTGTTCCTCATCCCATTCCTTCTCCCCTGTCTCCAAGAGGATGTCCCCAAACCCCACCCCTCCCCACCAGACCTCCCCACTCCCTTGGGTCTCAAGTTTCTGGAGGCTTAGGTGCATCTTATCTCACTAAGGCCAGACCAGGAAGTTCTCTGCTGTACATGTGTCGGGGGCCTCATATCAGCTAGTGTATGCTCCCTGTTTGTAGCTCAGTGTGTGAGAGATCTTGGGATCCAAGTTAGTTGAGACCTCCGGTCTTCCTATGGGGTCATTTTCCTCCTCAGCTTCTTCCAGTTTTTCCCTTATTCAACCACAGGGGTCCCCAGCTTCTGTCCATTGGTTGGACACACAACACTCTTAAAATACAAAAGGGTCAAAATACTTAAACTCTAAACTAAATCAAGCTAAACATATGAATAGGTAAAAATCCCACAAATTATGAAAAAACAACTTTAAACTACTTAGAGTATCTTTGATTTTTCATAGTAGTTACATTTGGTAAACATAAAACTAGAATACAATAACTTCCAGAATACGTTACTTGAGAGAATTATAATAACAACCATTTTTATAAGCATATATATATATATATACATATATTCTGATGTAATTGAGATTATTTTTCTGAGAAAAATGTTTAAAGAGTCATAATGAAATGCCTCCAAATTAAACATATAAATACATGTCACTATGACTAGTAACTATGCCCATGTTCATAAATGAGGTGAGCTGAAACACTACAGTCGGCAAGCTGTGTTTGATGCTAGCAACCCAATGGACAACAAGGTCTCTGTCATCTTTCTCAAGGAGCTCAGATCACCAGAGATAATATTTTAATCCCTAGAGACAGACAAAATGACCTCTCTCCATATATTGAGAAAGTTCTGTTTTGTACATTCACAAGATAATCAAGGTTTGAGCAATACATATTCAGGGGTCAAATTTACCAACAAAGCCAAGAACAAAAGCATCTCTCTGAAGTCTGCCTCCAGTTCATGCCTCCAATGAAGTTAGAATAAGTGTATAGGAGGAGACACACCTTTTAAAAGGAAAATGCTGATATTCATGCCAGGACAACCTGATTGTCATCCTAGAACCCAAGTTCAAGTAGAAAAGGAAAGCAAAGTGACTTAGCAAAGTTGTCCTCTTAACTTTCACATGGTCCAGACGTACCTCGAACACAAACACATATTCACACACACACAACCATGCACACAACATGCACACATGCACACAAACACATATGCATGCATACAAACACACACACATGTGTGCTCATATACATACATGCATGCACACAATTCACACATGTGCAAAGCAATATACTCATATAGAAACACTAATGAAAATAATAATTTTTAATAATGCAATCCCTTAATAATATAAGTGCATAGTGTATAATTATATGAGCATGTGGACGTCTTCTGAGCAGGGCTTCTGTGCTGATCCACCACAGGCACAGATTTGGATGAAGGAACTGGTGACAGAGTACCTATCCCATTACATTTCTGTCTATCTTTCCTGCATGTTGGTGTTTTTGAGCCATCAGTAACTGTGTTGGCATCAGCAAGCAATTTTGACTTTAACTCATTAAAAAGTCTTGTAAATTCCTCAGCTAGCAGGGTAACAGTGAAGACAAATGAATCATTTTGAAACTGCCATTTCAACATGATTTTGTTTGTGTCTGTCAAATCACTACCCTAGAGTTCAACTGCCACCATCTTTACCTAGCTTTTCCCCAGGGAGGTTAGTATTTGGGAGACATTGGCACCAGGTATTAAACATTCAGGTTTTTGTTTTTAATGTAATTTTGAAGTACTATAGACTTTTGGAATTGTAAACCTTAAGGGTTTGATTTCTCAGCGTTTTAAGATTTGGAGTTACTTCCCCCAAGGCTGCATCTTTTGGGAACATGACTATCATTAATGCAAAGGAGAAAGCCATATTCCCAAAGTAACATAGTGATGCTGTCTCAGCAAGGCAATGATAAACAGCAGCAACAAATCCTTCTGTTTTTATTGGATAGTGGGAATTTGATTTAAAATGTCAGCATTAGATAATAAGTACAAAAGAAAGAGTGAGATGGCAGGGCACTCAGTGGGTAGAAATCTTGCTACCAACAATGGCAACCTGAGTTAAATATCCAGACCAAAGATGGAAGAGGAAATCTGATGCTCAAAAGTTGTCCTCTGAGTTCACTGAGCATAATGGTGAGTGCACGTATGTATGTGTATGAGTGCATGAGTGTATGCCACACACACACACACACACACACACACACACACACACCTCTTGTAAAAGGTTAAGGCAAACCTCCCATCATGGACTGAAACCTGCATCAAAGATATTGTTCAATTTTTCCAGACCCAAACTTGAGTTTAGAATATCATTGAATAGACTGAAATTAGGCATGAAAAAATTCAAACATATTTAATTATCCTCAGCATAAAGATTTCTTCCAGGGAACTTGACGTTATTTTTAATTCATTTATTTATAGAAAGTTACTTATTTTCTTCGATATTATATATATATATATATATGTACATAAAACATATGTATGTATATATTATTTGCTATATTACACATATATTAATATATTATATACATTATGTGTATATACATATGTAGAGAGAGAGAGATGATGAGACTCTTGGGGTTCTGAGGCCTACTCTAGATGGGCTCATGATAGGAAGCCACATTCAGGATTTCAATAGAAATGCTGTAATTGTGAAGAAATTCAGCCTTTCGGAATTGTAGACATTGATCAGAATAGTATTCTTGCACAGTGCATAGAGGCCATGTTTATTGATACAGAAAATGTGTGTGTGTGTGTGTGTGTGTGTGAGAGAGAGAGAGAGAGAGACAGAGAGAGAGAGAGAGAGAGAGAGGAGAGAGAGAGAGAGGTGAGAAGATGCATCTCAGACCTTTGGCTTTCTCAAGAGTGCTGAACACTGAGATGGAGACAGAAAGTCTTCCTCTGTGTGAGTAAGTTGACATGTCAAGAGCAAACAACCTTTAAAATACATTTCCTGTGCTGAGTTGACGTCTTTTTAATGCTTAGATCAACTGCCAATTAGCTGTAAGATATTTTATGAACTATAGTGTCCAACATATTAGAAATATTGGGAAATGAGATTTTGTATGGAGATTTACATGCAAGAACTCCTGAGGGCCAACCAGAAGGTTTAGCTTGGCTGGAGAGGACAAATGGAATCAGCAAATCCATGTACAGTGGTGTGTTGATTAGAAACTCTACTGCTGTAAAGGGCGGTTGCAGAGACCACAGAACTAATGGAGTAAAGTGGAGATGTGCAGGTGCCTTCTGCACTAGCCTAGTTGGTGGTTGCTATCTTCACACCCTTCACATCATATTTACAGATTCCACTGCCATCAGCAAACATCATGTGGCTCACAGCCAAAGTCAGAATCTGGAGAAGCCAGGAGTGCCTCTCAAGAACTGTGAGCATTCCTGCTTGCAGCTCTGGGATTTTCTAACGAAAGACAGAAAGGCACCAGCTGGTACTCAGTGCTGCCTCTCTGAACTTGGAGGAGGGGTTTGGATAACTTATCTACTTGTTCCTTATGTTTTAATGCATGTGTCATGTCCTATCTTTGGTAGGTCACAAGCTGGATATAATTATGTTGTTCTTTAATAATTTACCCTAATTTGCATTAAATTGCTTTGAAGATAAATGTATCTCAAATTTGTAATACTAATTAATAATTGTACAGTAATCATCTGCTTTAAGTCATGTGCTCTGTTTCTAAGTTTAGCATCTTATATCGTAACGCTCTGTGGCTTTCTAAGACGGGATTTAAAAGGTCTAGTGCTTTAGAAACTGATGAAGACACTAGCCAATTTCAATGAAGATACCTGATAATACATGTATTATTAGCATTTAAGAATTGTCTGTTTAATATCAGGAAGATATGTGCATATATATACATTTGCTTTACTTATATTTCAAATGTTATATCCACTTTCTTCATTACCACTCCAAAAACTCCCTATCCCTTCCTCCTTCCCCCTTCCCCCTGTTCACTACCCCCACTTTCCTGACCTGGAATCCCCTACACTGGGGCATCAAGCCTTCACAGGACCAATGGCCTCTCCTCTCATTGATGTCTGAAAAGGCCATCCTCTGCTACATATGTAGCTCGAGCCATGAGTCCTTCCTCCTGTACTCTTTGGTTAGTGGTTAAGTCCCTGAGAACTCTAGGGGTACTGGTTGGTACATATTATTTTTCCTCCTGTGGGGCTGCAAACCTCTTCAGCTCCTTGGGTCCTTTCTCTAGCTCCTTCATTGGGGAACCTATGCTCAGTCCATTGGTTGCCTGTGAGCCATGGGTATTTTGATTCACCTTCCAAGAAGGACCAAGTATCCACACTTTGGTCTTTTTTTTGCACTTCATGTGATCTGTGAATTGTGTTTTGGGTATTCTGAGCTTTGGGGCTAATATACACTTATCAGTGAGTGCATACCATGTGTGTTCTTTTGTGATTGGGTTACCTTACTCAGGATGATATTTTCTAGTTCCATCCATTTGCCTAAGAATTTCATGAATTCATTGTTTTTAATAGCTGAATAGTACTCCATTGTGTAAATATAGCACATTTACTGTATCTGTTCTTTTGTTGAATGACATCTGTTGTTTTTTTTTTTCAGCTTCTGGCTATTATAGATAAAGCTGCTGTGAACATGATGGAGCACGTGTCCTTATTACATGTTGGAGTGCATTCTCAGTATATGTCCAGGAGTGATATAGCTGGCTTCTCAGGTAGTACTATGTCCAATTTTCTGAGGAACCACCAAACTGATTTAGTGGTTTTACAAGCTTGCAATCCCACCAGCAATGGACGAGTGCTCCTCTTTCTCCACATCCTCTCCAGCATCTACTATCATCTGAATTTTGATCTTAGCCATTCTGACTGGTGTGAGATGGAATCTCAGGGTTGGTTTGATTTGTATTGCCCTGATGATTAAGGATGTTGAATATTTCTTTAGGTGCGTCTCAGCCATCAGGTATTCCTCAGGTGAAAATCCCTTGTTTAGCTCTGTAACCCATTTTTAGATGATACATATGTATATATGTATATATATATATGTATATATATGGATGACATATATGTATATCATATATATTAACATATGTATATTATTGGATGCTAAGAAATAGTATGTATTTTGTCAATGAACAAATTAACTTACCACTTTGAGCAATGACTTGTTTATATTATTTTATGTATTATTTTTTAGGAGCTACAAATTTTATGTTAAAAATTCTGCCTTTTTCTAAATAAATTATTTTGTATTTAAGGTATATGTTATGCTGTGTATACTATAAAATAAACATAAAATCATATGGAGGGTCATATAGCTTGCTCTCAACAGTACCTGGATATTCCATAAGCTACATTACAGCAAATACTAAGCAAAAATATTCACATGAATTGAGACAGTATCCTAAAGTATATTTATTATCTATTTTGCTAAGAAATCTTTGTATCTTTTAAAAGTACAGGGTGGTCTCATTTTAGGATTTCCATTTCAGTTTTTAAACCTCAACAATCTATCGATCTGTCTGTTTTTCTGTCTATTTATCCATCCATCTATCTATATTTCCTATCATCTACTGATATTCCTTCTTCCCTCTTTCCTTACGTTCTCCCTCCTTCCTATCCTCTCTCCCTCCTCCCTCCCTTCCATTTTATTTATTAGACATGCTTCACAAATACAGGATTATTAATGGTAGCTAGCTCGAATAACTTTCACATACTAAAATTACACTGTTCAGGTATTATCAACATGTTCTCAGCAGTAATGAAGCTACAAATCCTGAAAACATTTCACTTTAAACTGAAGTGGTTTTTGTTTAATTATCTAATCTCTAAATTATCAAATTCAAACTCCTCATTTACTCTCTCACTTTGGAGAATCTATTATCATATACTTTGACACTTTACCCTTAATTCCTTGTTCTTTGAGGATATGTTTAGTGCTACTTAGCATATTTTATTTTCTAAATTGAAAATTAGTGACTGGACACTCTTCTACCCCCTTTCTATGTACGTTATGCATATCTGTACATCTTGTAGTATTGTCTCTCATGGAACATGGACTTTTAATGAGCTTGTCATGGTCATTTTCAACCCATGTTTCTCTGCTCATAACCCCCAAGTTCACCATTGTTGTGTGTGTGTGTGTGTGTGTGAATCTCCTATTTTTATTATAATTCTTGTGTTGTTTATTAGGTTAACATTCTTCTGAGATCATTTGCAGTTGTTTTCCCTGTGGCACACAACCATTACAATATCCATTGCTGTTCTCTTTTCCTTCAAGCTACTGGATTCTTTTTGAAACTGTCTTCACAGGAGGAATATGTGGGTCAGCATAATTTCATTCTTTAAGAATGAAATTAATCTTATTAAGAAATTATTAAGAAATCTCCATTAAGTAACTTGTTGTGTATGTCTACCATGGGACATTAGTTTATGAAAAACCTTCAGTTTTTATCTCTGGTTTGCCCAAGATGCCTTGTATCCGCAGGAGGTTAAAATCTGTTGTCATCTCCTTCCCAGGGTATGCTTTGGGCTTGCTATAGGATAAGGTTGATTTTGTTACAATCCTCTATAGTGGTTTGCTGCTCTATGCATTACTTAAATTATTGGAAATCTCTAAACTTAACAGAGCTATTGGTAAAGCGATAGGCAATGGAGATGTTATAATGCAGTGGAGTTGTTTTAGTGCCTGTCTGATTGTCATCAGCCACTAGCTTTCACTACGTCAGAGCTCAGCCCAATCCAAAAACATCTATTTTATAAAACTAGAGACTTACCCAAAATAATCTTCCTACTCTGCATGCATTCCTGAATTTTTTTTTGGGGGGGGGTGGGTGTTTATTGTGCAAAGAAGATGAAGAGAAGTGGGACAAGCAAAATTCTGATCAAAGGCAGCATCAAATGAGACATTATTTGTCAGCCATGACAGGGCTACTACACACACACACACACAGACACATACACACACACACACACACACACACACAGACACACACACAGACACACACACACAGACACCCCCACACACACACACAGACACACACAGACACACACACATATACACCCCCCCACACACAGACACACACAGACACACACACACAGACACACAGATACACACACACAGAGACACACACACACACACAGACACACACACACAGACACACAGACACACACAGACACACACAGACACACACACACATACACACACACAGACACACACAGACACACACACAGACACACACACACAGACACACACACACACACTGCATACACACACAGACACACACAGACACACACACAGACACACACAGACACACACACAGACACACACACACAGACACACACACAGACACACACACACATACACACACACCCCACACACACAGACACACACAGACACACACGACACACACAGAGACACATACACACACAGACACACACACACACACAGACACACACACACACACACACAGACACACACACACACACACACAGAGTCTCATGACTACTAGCATGAGAACTGCAGATACAGGCCAGCAAACATCCCAGCATGGATGGAAGAAGGGCTGGCAAAACCCAAGCCTTGGTGCCAACATGTGTATTTTCAGTCGTCACTCTAACATTTTGTCCCAGCTCAAATAATTCTTTTGAGCAGTTTGTTCTTTCTTTTGTTCTGAGATTGTATTCATGTTGTACTCTATACACACACACACACACACACACACACACACACACACGTCACCATTCAAAGCCCAAGTTCAGCCTTAATTTTCACACCACACTGTCTTTGATTCTTAATGCACGAGCGTTCTACTTTATGTCAGGGTGGGCTTGAGCCAGTACGACAGGCTGCCCTTGACCTCCTGGCCATAGCCCTGAAGTGCTAGGATTGCATATCTATGACATCATGAATATTTTGTTCCATGTATTCAATCTAACTGAGAAAACTGGTTCCCCAGATTCCATCTTCCTTTGACCAAAAACATTTCCACACTTTACTGACTCTACCTTTCAAGTCCCAGAAAATATCTTCTAACATGGAAGCATTATTTTTACAATATTTACTTTCGACATGTGTATATGTGTCTGTGTGTATATGTGTGTGTGTAAGTATGCTGTCTGTATGTGTCATGTACATTTGTTAATATGTCTGTTGGTGTGCATGTTCACATAAGTTCCTATGAGTGCTTGTGTGTGTACATTGTGTCTGTGAGTGCACTGTATATGTGTGAGAGTATGTTTGTATATATGTGTACTTGTGTGTATGTATACTTGGCTATATGGCATTGTGGATATATGTGTACTTGTGTTAATGTGTTTATGGGTGTGTGCATGTGTACATGTGTATACAAGAATTGATCTAGCATTGGAGGGGAATATAAGGACAGAGAAAAAAGGAGGGAGGTGATTGGAGAAGGGATGGAGAGAAGAAGGTTTATGGGACATATGGGGAGGGGGGATCTGGGAAAGGGGAAATCATTTGGAATGTAAAAACAAAGAATATAGAAAATAAAAATATATATAAAAAAGTATACTTGTGTGCTTGTATCTGTTTGTGTCTGTATATCCATATGTACAGTGTGTGTGTGTGTGTGTGCATAAATGTTCATGTATTTGTATCTGTGATTGTGTCTGTGAGTGTGTAGAGGTGTGTATGTGTGTGTATATGTGTGTGTATGTGTGTGTATTTGTGTGTGTATATGTGTGTATGTGTGTTTGTGTGTGTGTGTTTGTGTGTGTGTGTTTATGTGTGTTCCTGACACAGCTGTGGAGCAAGGGACATTTTTCAGGAATCTGTTCTCTCCTTCCACCACTTGTTAGTCTTGGCAGCAGATGACTTTACCCACTGATCCATCTCTCCAGCCCACAGAAATTTTATTCCTCTTTCGAAAGCTTTAGCATTGTTCCATTTGATATTCTAGACAGCCTGCTCACTACAGCTAATTGAGATAGCCTTGGCTATATAGACTGTGTACTTTAGAAGGACTGAAAGTGACAGCCACATATAATAGCTACTATGGAGGGTCATTTCTACCAAACATTTAAATTTCTCAATTTTACATTTCAAGATGCACTTCCCTGTCCTTATTACCTCACAAAATAACACAGGAAGTTAGCTCCTCAGATCCTATCCTAACCCAATCCCTGCAAATGCTCAGAAAGCAACAGGACCATTGATCCACTTTGCAAAGTCACAGCATGGCTGGGGATTTGCATGTAGTCCATTTGTACTCCTTCTCGCTTGCCTTCTTGGTATGAATAAATCTTCAGAGCAGATGGGAAATTATCAATAAGAGGCGTTGTTAGCCTCAGTGTGAATTCACTATCCTCAGTCAACACCCCTGCCTAGCCACCTGCTTACTTATCACATTCTAAAAAACCTTTTTAGAAAAACAGTTAAAATCCTTCTTTTCACTTGCACAGTGAAAAAAAAAAAAGCTTAAGTTTATTTACACTTCACATACAGCCTCAAGCTATATGTGTATGTGTAAATTGTGATTTTTCATGTTAAATAAACTCTATTATTATTTTCCCCATTTTAGAATTTCATGTGTACTCAGAAAATTTTGAGAAAAACTAAAATTTACTTCTAGCTAACTGAACCCAAGGTAGTTAGAAGATACAAAAATACTGTAAAAGAATTCAATATTAAAATGTCATTTTAACATTTTATTTATTAAGCATTATAATTTTGTTAACAGATGTTACATTCCTGTATATTAAGAATATCATTTAGGTCAATCTGGTTTTACTATAATTGATAAAATATTAAGGGAAAAAATCCTTTGGAAAATTCTCCCTAAATCCTTCATTAAATAAATTAAGAAATTGAGAATCAGCAATGTTAATCTATTTGGTGAATAATCCAGATTTCTTTATGGATAAATGCTCTATTCTAATAAAATAGCCTTTTGTATTTTAAGTTGTAGTTATTTTACATACTAAATAGTTTTATATTTCAAATCTAGTTTTTCATATTAATGTAAAAAATTAGTTATACATTTGGGCTAAGAGCTAGGAATAGCTGTAATTATCAAAAATTAATAAGGAGACATTTAGTGGTATATATTGAAAGACAAAGTAAATGCCCTTCATAGAATACCCAAACTAAAGTTACTCTGTGACACCAATGTCATATATAGATATTAAATGGTCAATATTACTGACAATATAACTTTAATGAATCCATTCAAAATTAGGAAACCTTCACAAAGCAAATATTTCTTTACTGATTAAGATAGAAAATAGTATATTGTGAAAATTGGTGTATATGAAACATTTTTATAGTAAGAGAGAGACAATCAATTGAAAACTACTGGTGTTCCACCTCTGATTCTGCTGGACTGAGACCGTACCATGTGATAGAGCCTTTTAAATAATGTGTCTTTATTTACAACACAAGACAGATGCAAGCTGCAATAAGCTCTCGACTTCCCTCTCATCCAACATCCCTCCAAATGAATAACACCACACAGATCTTGAAATGCCAACTCTTCCTTTTCTTTTGTGCCTCTACAGAAATCTTTGATTAGCTCAGCTCCAGGAGGAAACCCTTCTGGCAAACAGGAGGACTTGTGTCCCTGTATCTATCCACTTAGGTGGACAGTGAGCATTTGAGAAGTCTGTGGCTAAGTTGTCTCTCTAGCCACAAGTGCACTAAGTTCTCACAAAAACAGAAGGCCCATCATATCTGCCTCACGGCCACAAGTGTAGTGGTTTTTGTCCAGTTGTTGCTATTTCACTTGTTTCCCAACGGTGGGGAAGGCTTTCTATTTTCACTTTAATGAAACAGAAAGCGATGCTCTTTCCCTGCAGCTCATTTACTGAAATTCAACTCATTTGCTACTTTGGCTTACCCTTGGTAAGGGTCCTGTCATGAAAGTTGCAATTTTTTCTTTTTCTAATTTCTTTGTAAAATTATTTTTTATTTCTTGTGATATTCTGACACACCTGCATATATGCTCTGTTCTCATTTCCCCTGCACTGCCAGAGCCCTTGTGCCCAGTTTCCTGCCTTTCTGGTGCTCTTCCCAGGCAAATATTCTTTTGCTATCAGTCTGCCTACATTCCACTGCCCTGGATTGCTTGGCCTCTACTGTCCTTCGAGACCTCCTACTAATCTTCCTTAGTCCCCTTAAGCTTTGATGTGTCTAATACACACACACACACACACACACACCCAAACACACACATTTGTATCTATGTTCTGCATATAAAAGGAATTCTAACCTTTAATTTGAAAAACAATAAATTTGATAGCATTGAAAAGAAATTCAGTGTTTACTTGTTATATATTTAAATGTAGCAAAATTCTATCATAATATTAAAAACAAAGTATTGGTTAAAATCCCAAATAGCAGATGGAAGAGCATCTGTCAGTAGTGTAACTTTGCAAGTCTATAATCACACATGTGAGCAAACATTACATGTCCAGCTAAGATGAATACAGGAAGAGAGCTGTCCCATCCAAAGCTATGTTGAGATTTGTGGAAGGCATGGGTAAGAAAGTCATATTTTAATGCATTTGCTGGAAATGGTGAGAAATATTAAACGATCTTTATCAAATGATTGACATTTGTTAAGTTCTGTCTTTAAACAGTTAGGAAATATTCACAAAGAAAAAGTCACCCCATAATTGCATAGGCAGATGAGTTGCAAGTGATCTACTTCATTTTCTCAAAGAACTCAGTATTTTCCTGCATCCGCTGTGTTTTGCAGGTCTAATAAATCCTAGTGTGAATTAGAAACAAGAAGGAATCCAAGAACAAGTTACTCTGCCAGAATCTAGTGAGGACTAAGAACATGGAGACACTCAAGAAGCAACCAATCACATTATTAGAGCAAATGCATCTATTCATAATGAGAGGGGAAATGAGAGGAAAAATAAAAGAACAGAAAAAGAAATGAGAAAAGAAAAAAGAGAAATGAAAAAGAAAAGAAAGGAAAAATGAGAAAAAAAAGAAAGAGCAGCGTTCTCTACAGAACGCTGGAGGAAAAGGAGAAATGTTACTACAGAGTTTCGTGGAATGACAATGAAATTGTCCTCCTGGAGCTGAGTAAAGAGACGAGGCACAAGAAGGAATATGTACCAAATATACAGTTTCATGCCGAGGAAGACATTGGTGAGGATCTGGAATCTGAAGACTCAGAAATTCACACATTTGCTGAAGAAATGACATCATCAATCGATGTACAACTTACAGAATTCATTAATATTTGGTTTAAGAACTACATTGCCAAGATTTATTTCCACTATTTTTAAAATCACATTTTAAATATATTTAGTATGTGTGTGTGTGTTTGTGTGTATGTGTGTAAATGTGTGTGTGTGTGTGTATAAGTGTGTATGTTAAAGGCATATAGATGTAGGTCAAAGGACAACTTTTGGGAGTTAGTTTTTTCCTTCCACAGTGGGTGTCCCAGGATCTAATATATGTCTTCAGAGTTTGTAGAGAGTGATTTTAGAGACTGAATCACGGTTGGCAAGAATTTTATTGAGTATTTTTGCATCGATGTTCATAAGGGAAATTGGTCTGAAGTTCTCTTTGTTGGATCTTTGTGTGGTTTTGGTATCAGCGTAATTGTGGCTTCGTAGAAGGTAGTGTTTCTTCTGAGCAGAATGTATATGAATATTTAACATATTCCAATAAATATAACAATAAACATTGACGTGCTATAGGTCTGGCAAAAAATAACTGATGAAATTACAGAATAGGAAAGAAAATGATATATGGAATCTTTCAAACATTCAGCCAATGTGTTAAATATGCTCATGTATGTTGTCATATTGCAAGATCACTGAGAGCAGTGATTCTCAACTTTCCTGACACTCCAATCCTTTAATGCAGTTCCTCATGTTGTGGTGACCCCAACCATAACATTATTTCATTGCTACTCCAGAACTGTAATTTTGATAGTTATAATTGTAATGTAAATATCTGACATGCATGATATCTGACATGAGTAGCAAAGGGCTTGCAACTACTCAACCACAGGTTGAGAACCACAGACTCAGATGGTGTTGTTATTACCTCAGTTGTGTAGGAATTGAAAGATCAAGTTTTTTAAGAAAAAAATAAGAGTCAGAAGTGCAACAGAGCAGAAAAATATACTAGTGATGTTTCAGACATGTGTGTACATATATCTTCACCTATCAATCACAAATCTACCTAAACATCCAGCTATTTAAACATCAATCAGCAAAATATCCTATATACAACATAAACCTTTTATTATATAGAGCACTATTATAATGCATTCTTAAGGAATTCTATGTCCCAGGGAGGATACTAGTATGTTATAAAGATGATAAATTAAGATAGAAATCCTCCTGCTTGTGAGCCTCTGACCTAGATATATTGACTCTTTCAGATATCAAGTAAATATGCCTTATTATATAAGACTTTCTTCATATTACCACCTTATTTTAAACAAAGATGTTTTAATACAATTTGTTTTAATAAAGGCTTTAAAGAAAAATTAGTTTTCATGCTAAGTGTGAGCCTTGATAGGCACAGGGACTTGTATTCTTATAATCATTTTCAGATAATTAAACTTTGAAATAGCATCACACTAATCAAAACTAGAGTCACATTATAGCTCTAGCCATCACCCTTGGTGATTATACAGCTTGACAAATGTCTACCAAACAAATTATGTATCTTGAAATTGACATGCAGAAGCTAGAGATGTCACCTCATTGGAAAGCTCAAGGTGGAATCAAATGCAGGGGTATCGGCCTGATCTAAAGAACTTGCTGGAAAGAGATTAAATCACAGCATTCTTTCCACAGATGCACATCATGAGGAAATGACACTATTTTCAAACCCACAATATCATTTGCACATTCAAGAAAATTTCTTGCAGAAATGTTGACAGAGTTGATTGTCTAATCTGGTAAATATCAGTGAGCTGTACTAATTGGCTAAGTTCAGTGATGTTCCAATGATAATATAGTTTTGTAAAATAAATAAGGGAAAGTTTTCTATAACAATTTACTGTCACTTGTTCCACTAGTTAACTGCCCATCCTCATTTGGTTCATTTTTGCCCACAATGAAATGGCACCAAAGAAAATAGAAAAGAGATAGAATTTTCTTGATCGTTGTACCAAGCAAGCTTTGTCATAAGCTGCACAATGCTGACAGCACACACTGAACAGACCAAAGTGAAGAGGAGGATAAAGGGACTCAGAACATGGCAACTACTGGAGAAATAGCTCTCTTCTTTTCATGTGACTATAATTATTATCACACCTCACTTCCTGGTGTGAGTTTGTCATATTAAAAGCATTTTAAAAAGAGTAATAAGGGTGTGCAGTCATATGCACTAGCTGTGTTTTCACTAATTGGTACTGTGCACACCTATTCAAAATATGGACAAATGGAAAATATGGAGTAGTTTAGTAGCATCTCATGGATCTGGAGAGATGGCGCAGGGTTAACATCTGTTTCTTCTCCTGCAGAGCCCCCACATTACCATCCTAGCAATCCTGAAGGGCAGATAATAATCACATGGAACTCCAGTTAAAAGGCATTTAGTGATTCTAGCCTCTATGGGCACCATCACATACATAAACACAAACAAACATACACACATATGATTGAAGATAAAGTAATTTTTCAAAAAATGTGAATTGTATAAATGTGTCTCTGCTCTTTTATGAATCCCTGCCTCATCACCTGCTGAAAGATCTAAGGATTCAACAATTTGAACAGACATTAGCTTTAAAGTTATTGTTTTCTTTTTTCATATGATTTTAGTATAATTCCAGATGTAAATAAGTTCTTTGAGATAATTAGATATATATTACTACATATGTAAATTCTTTTAAAAATTATTTTCTATATTCTTTGTTTACATTCCAAATGATTTTCCCTTTCCAGGTTCCCCCTCCCCATAAATCCCATAAGCCCTATTCCCTCTGCCCATTCCACAATCAACCCCTCCCACTTTTCTGTCCTGGCAATCTGGCATGCAATAAGGACACATGCTCCACTATGTTCATAGCAGCCTTATTTATAATAGCCAGAAGATGTAAAGAACCCAGATGTCCCTCAATAGAGGAATGGATACAGAAAATGTGGTATATTTACACAATGGAATACTACTCAGCAATTAAAAACAATGAATTCCTGAAATCCTTAGGCAAATGATTGGAACTGGAAAATATCAAACTAAGTGAGGTAACTCATTTACAAAGGAATACACATGGAATGCAGTCACTGATAAATGGATATTAGCCTAGAAGCTCTGAATACCCAAGACACACTCACATATCAAATTATTTGCAAGAAGGAAGGAGAGGGCCCTGCTCCTGGAAAGGTTATTGTTTTCTTATCTTCAATATTTATTTGACTCTGAGAAGACTTGGGAAGGAGATTCTGTGAAAAATCTTGGGAAGCAAAATTTCACCTAAGGCCTCTTACTTTTCCTAACAAATCACATTATTTTTTGTTTGTTTGCTTGTTTTAGTAACTCATCTCACTTGGTATAATATTCAAGAGCTTTATCCATACAGTGTCATGACACGAGAATTTGTTCAAATGCACTATGACATCTCACTATGTATAGACAATGGTTTAGATATTTATCTGTAGCCATTTGTGTAGAGTCTATGTTTGATAACTAATGCAGATGGGAACATAGCTGAGCAATCTCTCCTAAAATCTTTTATAATCTTCTCAACCATATTTTTATGTTTTGTGCTTGCTGTCCTTAAACTCACACAACAACAGTATTTTATCTTTGTGAAATAAAATTCTTTATCTAATGAGAAGCATAAAACACAAAGCATCAAAAATGTCAACAAGTTCCACCCTGGATCTAAGTGTTCTGATGACAATATCCCAGATTTCTACAAATGTTCTTTAAATGCCCCAATGAAAAGAAATTATTACCTCACTGTCTCTCCACATGACAGCCTTTTAAATATTTAAAGATAGTTATCATGTTTCCACAAAGCCCTTCTTTCGAGGCAACACACACATATATAATTCTCTCAAAAGTTTAAAATTGTCATTGAAAAACATGTCTTTGACATATTTCAAATCTAGAGAACACCAGAAGCACCACTATTATAGGCTCTACAGAACTGTCAAAACAGCAAATCTTAGGCAGGGGGCTTTGCAATTTTTATAATAAGATGTATTTTTTGAATAGACCAAGAAAAATTCACATTTTTACTTTCATTTAGCTTAAATTATCTGACATATCATGAAACATGTTGTGAGGTATTTTCTCTTAAAAGTGTTTATGTTACATTTGCCTGAACAGGTGAACTGAGATGTACATCCAAGTGCCTTGGGTATTCTTGCAGAGATGTGTTAAGACTTGGCTTCTATAGGGTCCTTTCATTAGATGCTGAAAAAATCATTTGACTAAATTCAGCATCCTTTCATGTTAATAGCCTTGGAAAGATCAGGAATTCAACACCCATACCTAAACATAGTAAAAGCAATATGCAGATAACCAGTAGCCAACATGAAACTAAATGGAGAGAAACTTGAAGCAATCCCACTGAAATCAGGAATAGACCAGGCTGCCCTCTCTCTCCATATTGATTCAATATAGTACTTGAAGTTCTAGCTAGAATAATTAGACAACAAAAGGAGGTCAAAGGGATATAAATTTGAAAGAAAGAATTCAAATTATACCTATTTGCAGATGATATGATAGTGTAGTTAAGCAACCCAAAAACCTTCACCAGTGAACTCCTTCATCTGATAAACAACTTTAGCAAAGTGTACAGATATAAAATTAACTCAAACAAATCAGTAGCCTTCCTATACTCAAAAGATAAACAGACCAAGAAAGAAATTAGGGAAACGACACGCTTCCCAATAGTCACAAACAATATAAAGTACCTTGGTGTGACTCTAACCAAACAAGTGAAAGATCTGTATGACAAGAACGTCAAGTCTATGAAGAAAGAAATCGAAGAAGACATCAGAAGATGGAAAGATCTCCCATGCTCATGGATTGACAGGATTAATATAGCAAAAATGGCAATCTTGTCAAAAGCAATGTACAGATTCAATGCAATCCCCGTCAAAATTTCAACATACTTCTTCCTAGAGTTAGAAAGAGCAATTTTCAAATTCATCTGGAATACATAAAACACAGGATATTTCTCACTGTTCTCAACAGTAAAAGAACTTGTGAAAATAAACTGCTGTTGTTATAGATATAAATTACTTCATTGAAGATAGTATTATTTCATTTTTGAGAAATTAGATAACACTAGGGTCTTCTAATAGTGAAGCATCATCTTCCATTGCATACATTTTAGATATGTTTCTGCACATGGGTGAGATGATACTTTAGTACAAGTTTGAATTAATAATCACTTAGAAATTTTAATAGGACACCATAAAGTTGTAGAAACAATTCCACATTGTTTCCAAGGTATGTATGAATATAAAAATAGTTTTTTTCATATTCTATTTCTAAAGCTAATATTACTGTTTGGGATATATCTGAAGTTACTTCCTCTATTACTTTAAATTCAATTACATTGCATTAGTTTTACCTAAATTTTATATATGTTACAGGTACTGAGAATATTGGAGCACCATTTTGATATGAGAAACAAGGCTGTGTTTATTCATTAAAAATGTAACAGAACCCCTTACATATGCTAAGTTGTAAGTAGAGCTATTTTACTGAAAAATTAAAAATATAATAAATATAACTATAGGAGTATTTGGATGAAAATATGATATAAATGAGTAGACACTTCATCATAACTTTCCATTGTGTTTTTAAATCCAGCTTTACTTGCAGTACTTTGCTTTGTACATGTTGATATCTATAAGGTGTCCTATTCATATTTCCTATAAGACCCTTTCAAAAAATCCAAAGTGTAGATTTTTGATTTTATTAGAAGACCAAAATGTAGAGTTTTAATTTTATTATAAGCAAGGTTAGGATTTTAACTAGAGAAAGACAACGTCAAAATTAAGTATTAATATTCCAACAACATTCAGCAGATTATACCTGAATATTTACCACCTTTACTTTAACTATTACTCATCTGACAATTTTTAGTCACAGAACAAATGACTAAAAATAATTATCTTAAACTAAAGGTTTTTCATCTGACAATTATTTTCCAATGAAAATAAATCTCTTATTGTCACTATTATTTTTATTTTTGTCAGAGAAGAAAACCTGACCAAAATATTGGCTTGTTCCTATGCCAGGAAATAAGGCAAGATACTTACACCCCCCCCCACACACACACACATACACACTCATATTAGAAAAAAAATCATCTCAAAAAATTGAGATGAAAATTCAGCTGAAACACAAATGGACATTTTTTTCCATTTAAAAAGTTTGATTTCTCAAGTATATATCTCAAGAAGATTGGGAAAATATATGATGTTTAGGACAATGCCTGGTTTATATACAATAGCAATTTTTAAAGCCAAAAAGAGTAAAATTATGTTGTTGTTGTTGTTGTTGTTTTAAACAAGTAAAACTGGAGATCCTATCATTAAGACAATTAAGGCAGTGTCAGAAACACAAATAGCATGTTCGCTCTCATTTGTGGTTCCCAGAATTTATATAGATACCTACAGTAATGTGTTTATGTATGACAAGAAATTAGAAGTGAAGCAGTTCAGGAGGAAATGGTTATGAACGGAGGGGGAGCGAAGAAGGAGCATGAAGCTGGGAATGCAGACACACACAGGGACACGATGCATTCCATGGTTTCAGACACACACAGGGACACGATGCATTCCATGGTTTCAGACACACACAGAGACATGATGCATTCCATGGTTTCAGACACACACAGGGACATGATGCATTCCATGGTTTCAGACACACACAGGGACACGATGCATTCCATGGTTTCAGACACACACAGGGACATGATGCATTCCATGGTTTCAGACACACACAGGGACACGATGCATTCCATGGTTTCAGACACACACAGGGACACGATGCATTCCATGGTTTCAGACACACACAGGGACATGATGCATTCCATGGTTTCAGCTTCATAATACATGCTGTTTGACATGATGTGATGTGTAGCCATCTCTAGTATTTACTTACCCAGTGTATTCAGAGTGGCAAATGAAAACATATGGAACTAATGGATAAATGTGAATTTCTCTTTCTGTCCAGAGCTACCATTGTAGTAAATGTTCCAGTTAGCCTCAGTGGAGCTCATGAACTCCATGAAGAGTTCTATGCAATTGCCTCCCTTTGACTCTAATTCCATGGAGAAACTAGATTCTCTCTCTCTCTCTCTCTCTCTCTCTCTCTCTCTCTCTCTCTCTCTCTCTCTCTCTCTCTCTGTGTGTGTGTGTGTGTGTGTGTATGTGTGTGTTTATGTATATGTATGGTTATACAGAAAACTGAGTGTATATCCTTAAAAATAATGTATATTTGGCACAGTAATTTGTGTGCTACTTATTCTCAGCTGTTTTTGTATAAGTAAGAGAGGATAACATCCAATTTAGTTTCGAGTCCCGCCTTATTTGATTCATCTAAGTCCTCGACTTCATTCACAAGGTATCATTGAGGAAGGAACTGGCTCAACATATAGGATCACTTGATGCTCTTTCAGAGGATTTGGATTTAATTCCCAACACCTAGTTCACAAATATCTGTAACTCTAGTCTAGTGGATCCAATGGTCTCTTCTGGCCTTTGCATTTAAAGCATACATGTTGCACATCCATACAACCAGACAAAAC
The DNA here is from genome assembly GCF_947179515.1 of Apodemus sylvaticus. Classification (NCBI taxonomy): domain Eukaryota; kingdom Metazoa; phylum Chordata; class Mammalia; order Rodentia; family Muridae; genus Apodemus; species Apodemus sylvaticus. Next base: position 125,261,138 of record NC_067478.1, on the reverse strand, counting down.
ACTCATAAACATAAAGTACAAACAGACTTCAAAGGGAATGTCATCATGCTTTTAGCATTGATTTTACCTATGTGTGACAAATGCAATTTATGTTTATTAAAATGATCAAAGATTTTTTTCCCCTTTTTTTTATTATTCGATATAATTTATTTACATTTCAAATGATTTCCCCTTTTCTAGCCCCCCCACTCCCCGAAAGTCCCGCAAGCCCCCTTCTCTTCCCCTGTCCTCCCACCCACCCCTTCCCACTTCCCCGTTCTGGTTTTGCTGAATACTGTTTCACTGAGTCTTTCCAGAACCAGGGGCCACTCCTCCTTTCTTCTTGTACCTCATTTGATGTGTGGATTATGTTTTGGGTATTCCAGTTTTCTAGGTTAATATCCACTTATTAGTGAGTGCATACCATGATTCACCTTTTGAGTCTGGGTTACCTCACTTAGTATGATATTCTCTAGCTCCATCCATTTGCCTAAGAATTTCATGAATTCATTGTTTCTAATGGCTGAATAGTACTCCATTGTGTAGATATACCACATTTTTTGCATCCACTCTTCTGTTGAGGGATACCTGGGTTCTTTCCAGCATCTGGCAATTACAAATAGGGCTGCTATGAACATAGTAGAACATGTATCCTTATTACATGGTGGGGAGTTTTCTGGGTATATGCCCAGGAGTGGTATAGCAGGATCTTCTGGAAGTAAGGTGCCCAGTTTTCGGAGGAACCGCCAGACTGATTTCCAGAGTGGTTGTACCAATTTGCAACCCCACCAGCAGTGGAGGAGTGTTCCTCTTTCTCCACACCCTCTCCAACACCTGCTGTCTCCTGAATTTTTAATCTTAGCCATCCTGACTGGTGTAAGATGAAATCTTAGGGTTGTTTTGATTTGCATTTCCCTAATGACTAATGAAGTTGAGCATTTTTTAAGATGCTTCTCCGCCATCCGAAGTTCTTCAGGTGAGAATTCTTTGTTTAACTCTGTACCCCATTTTTAATAGGGTTGTTTGGTTTTCTGGAGTCTAACTTCTTGAGTTCTTTATATATATTGGATATTAGCCCTCTATCTGATGTAGGATTGGTGAAGATCTTTTCCCAATTTGTTGGTTGCCGATTTGTCCTCTTGATGGTGTCCTTTGCCTTACAGAAACTTTGTAATTTTATGAGGTCCCATTTGTCAATTCTTGCTCTTAGAGCATACGCTATTGGTGTTCTGTTCAGAAACTTTCTCCCTGTACCAATGTCCTCAAGGGTCTTCCCCAGTTTTTTTTCTATTAGCTTCAGAGTGTCTGGCTTTATGTGGAGGTCCTTGATCCATTTGGATTTGAGCTTAGTACAAGGAGACAGGGATGGATCAATTCGCATTCTTCTGCATGCTGACCTCCAGTTGAACCAGCACCATTTGTTGAAAAGGCTATCTTTTTTCCATTGGATGTTTTCAGCCTCTTTGTCGAGGATCAAGTGGCCATAGGTGTGTGGGTTCATTTCTGGATCTTCAATCCTGTTCCATTGATCCTCCTGCCTGTCACTGTACCAATACCATGCAGTTTTTAACACTATTGCTCTGTAGTATTGCTTGAGGTCAGGGATACTGATTCCCCCAGATTTCCTTTTGTTGTTGAGAATAGTTTTAGCTATCCTGGGTTTTTTGTTGTTCCAGATGAATTTGATAATTGCTCTTTCTAACTCTGTGAAGAATTGAGTTGGGATTTTGATGGGTATTGCATTGAATCTGTATAGTGCTTTAGGCAATTACGCTGATACCAAAGCCACACAAAGATCCAACAAAGAAAGAGAACTTCAGACCAATTTCCCTTATGAACATCGATGCAAAAATACTCAATAAAATTCTTGCCAACCGAATCCAAGAACACATCAAAACGATCATCCACCATGATCAAGTAGGCTTTATCCCGGGAATGCAGGGTTGGTTCAATATACGGAAATCCATCAATACAATCCACTACATAAACAAACTCAAAGAACAAAACCACATGGTCATTTCATTGGATGCTGAAAAAGCATTTGACAAAATTCAGCATCCCTTCATGCTTAAAGTCTTGGAGAGAACAGGAATTCAAGGCCCATACCTAAACATAATAAAAGCAATATACAGCAAACCGGTAGCCAGCATCAAACTAAATGGAGAGAAACTTGAAGCAATCCCACTGAAATCAGGCACCAGACAAGGCTGCCCCCTTTCTCCTTATCTTTTCAATATTGTACTTGAGGTACTAGCTCGGGCAATTCGACAACATAAGGAGGTCAAAGGGATACAAATTGGAAAGGAAGAAGTCAAACTATCATTATTTGCAGACGACATGATCGTCTACCTAAGTGACCCAAAGAACTCCACTAGAGAGCTCCTACAGCTGATAAACAACTTCAGCAAAGTGGCAGGTTATAAAGTCAACTCAAGCAAATCAGTGGCCTTCCTATACTCAAAGGATAAGCAGGCTGAGAAAGAAATTAGGGAAATGACCCCCTTCACAATAGCCACAAACAGTATAAAGTATCTTGGGGTGACTCTTACCAAACATGTGAAAGATCTGTATGACAAGAACTTCAAGACTCTGAAGAAGGAAATGGAAGAAGACCTCAAAAAATGGGAAAACCTCCCATGCTCATGGATCGGTAGAATCAATATAGATCAAAGATTTTTAATTAAAATATAACATTATTTTCCCTGGTCCTTTCTCTTGCTTCAACCCCTTCCATGGCTTTTCTTATATTCACAATGCATGCCTTCATTTTCTTTAATTCTTGTGGTTACAAATATATGTATAAATGCAAAAGTATATACACACTGGCTTAGTCCATTTAGTGTAAATTAAATTTATGATAATTCAGGCCTGACATTGGAAACTTACCCAATTTCTTAAGTCTTGTGGGGTAATGGATCTTAGAGGAGAACCATCTAACATGACTTTAGTAATGTCTAACCACATTCTAAATAGCTACCCATAAACCATCAGATTAGTGAAGCTTTCACTCCTCATCAAAGGAAACACTTCATGTGGCAGAAGGAGACCAATCAGAATGCCAAACTGGTCAAATTCTGAAAACAACTCATGCATACATCTATAATACAATTCCTGTAATTAAGGTTCAGAGAACATTGCAGAAGAGGAAAAGAAAAATTTTAGATTCAGAAGACAAAGAAATGTGCTGTGAGAACATGTCTCTCATATATAATCATAACACATTAACAATATCCTGTCAAAACAGAGTGGAAAAAATCCAACATCAATAGATATGCTAACATGGAAAGCAGAAATCTCACAGGTCTCCTTCACCCATAAAAGAAGAATGACAGGTAACTAATAAATGCTGAGATCAGCAGAATGAAGTTTTTTCCCCCCAGAGGTGAGACTAAAACTGAATCCCCAGTATGAATTGGTCCGTTCTGCCTTCTCATTCACACAAGTAACACTAATTGATATATGAATCACAGGAAAAATATAGTGAAAAAATACATATTGGAAAAATATATATTTCTAACAACATTCTCAATAGCTACCTATGAACCAGCAGATAAGTGAAGTAAACATACATTCATGTATGTTTCCTCCATCATTAATCTTCAGCCTTATAGTTTATATTCCTTGATTGCTAATCTAGTAGTCAGTACATCTGATTACTTTAATAATAAATGAAAAAGTTCATTTGATTTTGTTTTTAAATGTCCCTTTTTCTTCCTCTTTTCATTTCTTCAATTATACATATTTTAAATCTATAATATTTTATATAGTTTTAACTAATTTTCATTCAGAATTTAATTTATTCAGATATTATTTATGCTTTAATTATTCATATATTATCACATCTGGGTCTAGAAAATAGAGCTGAGCACCAGTATTCTTCCCATTCTGTCTCCCAACTTGGGACATATATGAACAGCTTCTTCTAGCTCCTGCCTCTATAACTTTACTAGAGTCAGCAGTACCTTCCTTCTGTCGCTCCCTGTTGTTCCTTTCTTCTGTCTCTCCCTTCTGTCCCTCCCTTCTTTCCCTCCCTTCTGTCCCTCCCTTCTGTCCCTTTCTTCTGTCCCTTTCTTCTGTCCCTCCCTTCTGTCCCTTCCTTCTGTCCCTTCCTTCTCTGAGCCAGAACCAGCTTCACATTTCTCTGTCTCTGTTTTGTCTCAGGAAAAAGATTAGTAACTAATACAAGCTCTATAGCTGTGACTTGTACCAAGTGTTTTGTATGTGATCCCCTGATTCACTGTTTTGCTATTAAAACTGTTTGATTTAGGCTATGTCTTTTATATTTCTCCTGAAATTTCTCATTGATAATAGTCATTTCCTAGCTGTGAATTTTGTTTACTTACTTTTGGTTTTCGTGGTTCATTTTCGTTTTCATTTTTATATAAATTCTATGAAGAAGCAAACCCCTTACCTTTTTTGTTCAGGCTAATATAGCCATTTCTTAAATGGGAAGCATAAAATAGAGTATAAAAGTACACTATGGAAATAGATACATGAAATGACGCATAAACTCAGTCTATTTTGAAATCAACAGATATTTAATAATTAAAGAAAGATATTAGGTTGAAAAATAACCCATTTTGCTGTTTTTTTCCCTTTCTAAGGAGATTGTTAAAATACAGACATATTATGCTTTGTTGCCTAGAAACCTGTGGGACAGATATTTAAGCCTTCAAACCCCTGTGGAATGTGGTGGAAGCTCCGAACCACCTGTAATTACTGAAAATACACATGGGGCAGGAGTTACATGTAATTGAGGGAAGGCACCCAACAAAGCAGCATAATGTTGATGTTGAAGATCAAAGGAATAACATTTAAAATTTGCAACTGCATCCTCATAAGCCAGGGAGCGATTTTGAAAAAGTAGTTGATAACATGAACTTACTTAATTATTAAGAAATCTTCTAAAGTTTGCTGAAGCTAAAATTTTCACATACCAGATGATTTAACAGCATTCCCATCAACTCAACACAATCCGAAGCTGCCCAACAAGCCAGTCAAGCCAATTTGCAAATGTCAAGTATGTCCCTTTAAATTGGTTCATTAACTCACTTTTGGAAAGCTGTGTCAAGAACCAGGAGCTGCTGGCATTGCTCATTAGCAGATCTCTTGGACAAGGTAAATAGGTTTAGACAGAATTAGATTGATTAGTCTACCTTAAAATTTAGCACAACCTATAGCACAGCACAATACAACACTTGTTCCAACTGCTTTTTCTCTGGTAGTAAGACTGAGACATTTCCAACCATGTAGGCTTTTACAAGCACCAGGGAATGCCTCAGCCAATCTGTACACTGGAGCTCACTAGCAGAGACACATGCGTTTTGTTATAGCCTTGGCTTCTGATTTTAGTCACAACAACAAAACTGTTAACCAAAATGGGAAGGAGGCAGTCTGATAGATTCCATGGACAAATGAAATGTTTCAGAGAAGGAATGGCAGTTAAAGAAAATATAAGATATCAAAATCAAAAATGTGGCCTAACAGGATGGCCAAGACACCATACTTTGAGATGCATGTTTTTAACATGAGGTTTCCTCTCTGGATCCTTCATTCCCACTCATTTCATTCTGTATGATTTTTGCTAATTGTAGCACCAAGCTGTGAAAAATAGCCCACATTGAAACCAGAAGGAAGTCTGGTTCCATTAATTCTTTTCATAAATATAGACCCTAGAAACCAACAGCATGATTTAATTTAATTTTAGAAAAGTGAAGAAATTTTAAGAAATAATGTACTTCACAGGTTGAAGCTAAGATTAGCAAACATTTTACAGTTTTGAAATCAGAGAGTTAAATAAAAAACAAAAATAAACAAACAAAATATCTAGTCATCAGCTTCATATACAATGTTCCAGGAAGAAAACAATAGATTCTGCCTATTTTGAAAAATAAAACAATAGGCTTTCCCATGTCCTTACATGGCAGTCTGGTGAAGAGCAAGCTAGCTGGGCACTCAGACTCTTTCAGGTTCATTGGAAGAGCCCCAAAGGTATGGGGCTGGGTGGGGTCATCTCTGACTAATGACTATTCAGAGAACAAAGGTGAAAACCAGACAAAGCTAGGATGCTTATGTTTCTTTACATGCTGGAGGGAACAGAGAAAGAAGAGCAGGCTATGAGGAGTTAATTCACAATAGAGTACACATTTAGTAGATGGAAAAGACTAGTTCCTCAAACCTTTTAGAAAGATGTCTCCAGGATTCTTGGTAGGCGCACCAGTCAAAATGGTGTGTTGGAGCACCTAGGTAGATTGGGATCTTCCATGAACATAGCTAGCAAAAGCTTGCAAAATAGTAGTGTGTATGATATTTTAGAAAATAAGATCCTTCAGTTACTAGTCATAAGTTAAACAGGCAAACAAAATGATACGGATATGAGAATAACATTTAAAAAACAAATGGTGATAGATAATAGAGTAAACTATAGTATATATATTAGTGAAAATGATGCTCATTATTTCTTATCAATATTCAGTGATATTTATATAGCATACACCCTATATTTACACACACACATATATATACTAGTTATATATATTTACATATTGCAAGAATAAATAAATACTCATGAAATCTTCTTACTCAGAATTTCATACAGCACATCCTAATACTGTTGGTATACTTGTATTCACTAAGGTAAGTTAAAGTTTCTCAGGCAGTCCTTAAAGACAATATATTTAATATTTATATTCATGTTTCACATATTCTCATTTTCATTCTGAAAGTCAGTTAATATTATTGTTCTCAATTATCAGATAGAAAGTGCTGTTTTCTTTGGCCACTAGGTAAAGAGATCTGCTAGCTCACACTCAATTCCAGCACACGAAAGGCTGAAACAGGAGGACTGCTGCCAGTTTGAAGCCATTCTAGGCTACAGATAGAACTCCATGCTGGGATAACAGTGAAACCTTTTCCCAAAATATAAGCTAACCAGCTAAACAAACAGACTAAAAAGCAAAAGAGGAGCCTAGAGGGACAGTGGCTCAGTGGTCCAGAGCACTCAGTGCACAATAAACTACACCCTAGCCAGCTAGATATCCCACACACCAAGCCAGATGGAGGGGATATCGACAGGGAGACCACTAAGACCTTCTGCATTCATCCTGGCCAAGAAAACAGAAGTGTAGGTTCAGAGAGAGGCTCTGCTTCAAATGGAGAGGTGAAGAGGGATTGAAAAGGACACCTGACATTCTCTTTTGTCATTTGCACCCTGCTTTCACACACACACACACACGCACACACACACACACACACACACACACACACAAATGTGCACACACACGCGGACGCACACACACACACGCACACATACATACACACATGCACACACACACACACACACACACACACACGCACACAGAGAGAGAGAGAGAGAGAGAGAGAGAGAGAGAGAGAGAGAGAGAGAGAGAGAGAAGACCATTATTAATACAGAAACAAGCAAGAAAATGACAAGAATTCTTGTTTCTAAAGAGTTTAAATTTATGAATTATTTGAAAAATGAAGCTGCTGGTCCAATATGGAGCTGTACTTGTAAACATCACATCATAATAACACATGCAAAATTCTTTATATAGATAACCATGTTGTGTTATATACCTTAATGAATTGAAGGCACGAGAAATAAAAGTAATTACATAAAATTTGTGATACTTTTTTAGCTAGAAGTAAGGCTCTGTCAAGGGAATTCTACTTTTTGGTATAAATTAAGGGCACATTTCAGGAGAGATAAAGAAAGACAGCTAAGTCAGTTTGCAGTAGAGAATAAGGCAATGCATTTTCCCATAGTTGGGGAAGCCTTCCCTCAAAGACCTCACCGTCTCAGCTCACCAGGGAATGAAGGAGCAGGAGTATGGACCAGTCTTCAGTAGATATTCTTACAAAGAAGCTTTGCTTATTTCACAGATTTTCTTTGTGACTGTGCAGGATGTCCTATCAAAATAAACTTTTCAACTCTTTTTAATTTTGTCAAACATAATACAAAGTTCTAATGTGCCATTTCTGATCTCAAACATTCTGATTCTTGAGCCATTCTTGTCTTAAGGGATCCTTGTTAAACTACCAAGAGTGCACACACCTTCTAACCCACTTGCTGTTTAGAGCCATAGAGGCCAAGAGCCATAAGAACAGTCAAACACAGCGAAGTAGTGTGAGAACACGGCCAAGATCAGATGAAATGCCCACTCAAGTCAGAGTTTTCATGTATGCAGAAAGAAACAGTTGTGCCATGAACAATAATAAGTTGTTAACATTTTAACCTAATTACTTTTAGAAAAGATAGCTAGCAAATATTGCATATTTGCAATACTTTAACACATTCAAAACCTTGTACTTAGATGGTCATTATCAGGGAAAAATACTAACAACTACATAAACAGAATAAATAAAATCTGAAGGTATAGCTATTTAATAAATAGTAAAAAATGTTAGTAAACTATATAGTGTTTGGGCCATATGGAAAAGGAAATATTACATTGGGACTAGAAGGGTAAGTGAAAAAGCTAAAAGTGCTTTGGATCAGAATGTCCTCATAGTCTGCTAGATTTGAATGCTTGGTGTGGCTCTGTTAGGAGGCAAGGCCTTGTTGGAGCAGGTGTGAATTTTGGAGGAAGTGTGGTACTGGAAACTGGCTTGAGGTTTCAAATTCTCAAGCCAGGCCTGTTCTCCCTCTCTTTCTCAATTCCAGATGTTACCTGATCACGATGCAGAACACTGAGCCCCCTCAGAACCATGTCTGCCTGTATGCTGCCATGCTTCCTACCGTGAGGATGACAGAATAAACCTCTGAAAGTAAGCCCGCTCCAATTCAATGAGTTCTTTTATAAGAGTTGCTATGGCCATGGCATTGCTTCACTGTGATAGAAACACTAAAAAAAGCCAGAACACAAAATGATAAATGCATTTAAATGAAATAAATGTTTGTTAAGTGCAGCTTTAGACATTGGTATAAAGTATGTGACTTCACAGTATGCCATGAGCATTGACTTTTCCACTCATGTATATTAAATATTTTAATTATTATATATATACATACAAATATAAAAATTTATTTAGGTCCTAGACAAGTAAAAATTACATTAAAATCTGTGTCTCTGCATTGCTTACCATATCAGAAAATACTTGCAAATCATGGTATGTTGAGGATTATTTTTTTTTAATTTTTTTATTCGATATAATTTATTTACATTTCAAATGATTTCCCCTTTTCTAGCCCCCCCACTCCCCGAAAGTCCCGTAAGCCCCCTTCTCTTCCCCTGTTCTCCCACCCACCCCTTCCCACTTCCCCGTTCTGGTTTTCCCGAATACTGTTTCACTGAGTCTTTCCAGAACCAGGGGCCACTCCTCCTTTCTTCTTGTACCTCATTTGATGTGTGGATTATGTTTTTGGGTATTCCAGTTTTCTAGGTTAATAACCACTTATTAGTGAGTGCATACCATGATTCACCTTTTGAGTCTCGGTTACCTCACTTAGTATGATGTTCTCTAGCTCCATCCATTTGCCTAAGAATTTCATGAATTCATTGTTTCTAATGGCTGAATAGTACTCCATTGTGTAGATATACCACATTTTTTGCATCCACTCTTCTGTTGAGGGATACCTGGGTTCTTTCCAGCATCTGGCAATTATAAATAGGGCTGCTATGAACATAGTAGAGCATGTATCCTTATTACATGGTGGGGAATCCTCTGGGTATATGCCCAGGAGTGGTATAGCAGGATCTTCTGGAAGTGAGGTGCCCAGTTTTCGGAGGAACCGCCAGACTGATTTCCAGAGTGGTTGTACCAATTTGCAACCCCACCAGCAGTGGAGGATTGTTCCTCTTTCTCCACATCCTCGCCAACACCTGCTGTCTCCTGAATTTTTAATCTAAGCCATTCTGACTGGTGTAAGATGAAATCTTAGGGTTGTTTTGATTTGCATTTCCCTAATGACTAATGAAGTTGAGCATTTTTTAAGACCACTGTGTCCTGCTAGGATCAGTTATAAACAATCATGAGGAAATATGAGTTTTTACACTCATTCAAAGATAAAATAATTCATAAAAATTAAATAATCACAAATCTTTTATGTCTTGAAGATAGAGTGACTATTTACAAACTCCTAACCCTTAAACTGATTTTTGATGATTTGTTGTTAATATCCATAAATGAAAGTGAAGAAAACATAAATAAATGCTAAATGACTCATATATCTAAAATTTCCTCCAGAACAAGAATATTAGTTATAGTTTCAACTGGTAGAGATGGTGGGCTTTAGGGAGGACTTATTTTTCCTGTGTGACACGTAGTGTCATAACCTGGAAGGAGAGTTTGTATTTTCAATCTGGTCTTCTTTCAGTTTAGTGTAGGCAGGAAGACACAAACACCAGGAGGAAGGCGAAATCAATACTTTTCATCCTTCAAGAAAAATGGTTCCACTCACATGATGCTGACTCCTCCTTTTGGGACACACTAGAGAAGGAGACATGGGGTTTGATGACATTTGACAATAAGTTTAAGTGAACTGACATTTCTTGTTGAGAGGTAAGTGCACAATGGGGAAGAAAATTAATTTTGCCTCCTCTATCCCATGACTGTGAATGGATGTGACTGAAATTAGAGAAGCGATCACCAGGATGCTACCTCAGGTTTTAAACATGGGGTTCCGCAATGCTACCTCCTCCCTCCCACCTCCAGGACTAACAAATATTACCAGTGGATTCCCTACGCATTGACTTTAGTATATGAGCACAGCTACAACAGCAAGTGCAGTCCCTGTCACTGTGAAGGTCAAATTAAAACAATTTGGACACTTTTTTCAGTGTTACTGTGGAATCTAATATACATATCACTTATGCAATGTAAATGTCTGAATTTAAAAATTGCATATGGAGTCGATTCTTTAAATGTTGTCTGGTAACATCTTCCTTTGATAAGCCAATCATGTGGGCATTGTTCCTGACAATGATGCAGGGATTCACATTTCTGTAGATTGTAATGTAATTTTAACTGATTTATGATACAAAATAAATAGGGATATTTAACAACCAAAAAATTAGCTATTTCCTAAAGTCACATTTGAATTGGCCTAGATGTGTTTTTGCTTATTTTTTCTAAAAAAATAAAAACATTAAAAGGAACTTTAATATAAGGTACATGGTACAAATTATTTCTGAGATTGTAAACAGCTGGCCAGTGGAATAAATATGAAAGAAAAGAAATAATTGAAATTATATATAGTTTAGGGGAGCTATAATTCAGTAGAAATCAGATAAAAATGTTTGCATTCATTTCCCTTCTTAAAAGCCTCTGGTGGCAAAATCTCAAATAAATAAACAAATCAGAGAGTAAAGAGAAACGAATCTTTATTTTACTAGTTCTATGTTGATTTACGAAGTACCAAGTTACAGAAGCTTTGCAGGACAGTTTAAAATATGTTCTGGAGTCAGCTTGGCTGAGGCCAATGTGCAAACCCACAACCGCCTTGTGACATTGGGGTAGACTCTTAGTGAGAAATCCTGTTTTCACTATGAAGCAATGGACTAGCTGTAAAAACTTCCTCACAAAGGAGCTATGAGTGTTAAAGATGAACTTATCATTGCTTGGAAACAAAGATGTTTCACAGTAGTTTTAGAATATGACTATGGAGTCTTTCTGGGTATAGGTGGACAAATGTCATATTTCAGAAAGACTTCAAATTTATAAAATACAGTTATTTAAGTAAAGCAAATTGGACACTCTGATTTTCATGGGATTATTTTTGCTTATGAAGCATAATGATCGTGAAACAGTTCTCTTGTAAGAGTAAGCTTATAATTATCTCGTGTATGCATACTTTTCATATCACATCATCCTCCAGGGGGATCAAAAGTATTAGATCCAATGTCAATGCAATCAGCCAAGGAGACAATATGTATAAATAGTAGAGAATGCTCAAATTTTAATGATGGCTTATAAAAGACCTACTTTATTATACAAACAATGCAAGATTGTCCTTTAAGTTTTAAATATGTACATATTTACAACTGTCCTTTAGGAAGTTCAGGGTCAAATATTAAGCATAAACAAATTAATCAGGTCTACTCTATCTTCTATTTTTCAAACAAATCTGTCAATACTCTTACCTTTAGTAAAAGAAGTTAATGAATGGAAGTGCATCAATATTCTAGGATTATATCTCTTAAAATATTAGCCTAATTGATAGAACAGAATAAATATAAGACAGGATGTAATCATTAATTATTCAGATAGAAAAAAAGAAAATAGAAATGGGCTTAAGTAAGGCCCTTTAGTGTGTTCCTAACGAAGCGGGAGAAAGAGCCCAGGCCCTCTCTGGCAGCCAGCATCTGGGGGGTCGGCACTTGGATGGATGATTAACTCTGACAGGTTAAATTAACACGAACATAAAACAGGGGAAATCTATCTTTGCAATTCTTTCTGCCAGGAAACACAAGCCTGTAATTGCTGTGATTCAGCAATTCTTCAGTATGAAGTTAGCCAACTGCTTACATCAGGTGATTGATTATATGTTCAGAAGTCTACTCCATTCCCAGGGCAAACAGGGATTACTGTCTTTTCACAATCATATTTTCTTGTACTTTGTAGCCATATAAACCATCAGTATAAATAAATACCACTTCCTGTCTACACATAGGCATCCTTATTAATGTCTTTCTTTTTATTATTTTGGATTTGGGGATAGGTTTTCACTTTGTAGCCAAAGATATCTGAAAACTCAATGCCATGTAGGCTGATCAGTCTTCCCATTTGTGGTCTGAGGAGATGACAGAGATCAGACATTAAGCTTCTTTAACTATAAAGAGAATTGTCCAGAACTCTAGGTCTTCTCATCAGAAAACTGAGCAAAATTAATCCTACTCCCATTAAGTTGCTTCTTAGTTATTTGGTCTGAGAGATTCTGTGAGTTACTGTACTAAGCATGTGATATGAATTAGGTCCTTTCATCCTGAAACAACTCTTGAGGAAACTGCAGTTCAGATACATTAAGAATGTTACATAGCACAAACAGCTAGAAGAAAACAAACAAACAAAACATAACAGAATATTTTAATTGGAAATACATAATAAAAGTAATTTGTCATCTCTGGTGCTATTGGTTAAATTTCCATCCATGAAGCACTGGACTCATCTACATACTCTCAACCTAAGACACTTGAAAGAGGAACACAAAGCTCTTCCTGAAAATTCAGAACTCATTAGAAAGTTAAATAAATGAATCCATGGACAGAGATGCTAATCAATTTCTTAATGTTTCCTACTGACTTAATGGGCAGCAATGGTGGGTTTGGTGCCCTTTCATCAAAAAGAAGATGCAGCCTTTTTAAAGGTTTAATTGTTGGGGTTAGGAACTGATTTGCTTTTATCTGATCAATACTGCTTTGACCAAGTATCAATTAAGCAGAGGAGGCTGCTGCTATTGAATGAAGGAAGGGCTTTAATTAAATCCCGTTCCCTGGCTTTCATCATGGCGGAGAGAATCAGTGTTTGCTGCATTTTTGAACTAACTGCACACAGGCTGTAACTTAGGACTGAAAATCCGAGTCTTCAGACCAACTGGCATTTACAATAAAGGGGAAGACGGTAAAGAGGGTTATGTCTCTTCTATTTGTTTGCTAGAAATACCCTACTCCACTTCAATAATTAGGCCCCCAAGGATATTCACCACTGGTTAAACAATTTCTTATTGCTGTTCATTCCTCTTCATTCTCCTCTATGATATTTTAGGACAGTTCTTCTCAACCTTCCTAGTGCTGCGACCCTTTAATCCAGTATGGGGACCCCCAACTGTAAAATTACTTTGTTGCTGTTTCATAACTGTATTTTTGATACTATTAAAAATCATAATGTAAATATTTTTGGAGGAAGAGACTTGGCAAAGCGGTTGCAACCCATAGGCTGACAAATACTACTCTAGAATGTACATTTTCCACCTTCTTTTCCTCTCGTGAATCACAGACTGCAGCTTAGAGCATTTAATAGAATACTTGAAAATCTATCCTTGTTCTTCCCAGCTCAAGCTAACTGCAGATGCCCTGTAAATATCTTGTGGCATTTAGTTTGGCTTTATTATATATCCCACTGTGCCATGTGCCTCTGAGTTAGCTTTGTCCCATTATCTTGTCTACCGAAGGATTGTTCATCCAGATAGAAAGAGTTCACCCCTAACCTGCTCCTGAACTCACATTTGCTCTCCACTATACAGAGATGTCTTCATACTCTCCCTGTAGTTGTAAGTTTCTATCACAAAGCACATTACACATCATATTTTTGAAGCATTTATATATTAGCTTATTGGTACAGTGACAGACAGGTAGATAAATGGAATAGAATTGAAGACCCAGAAATGAACCCATACACCTATGGTCACTTGATCTTTGACAAACTAAAATTATTCAGTGGAAAAAAGACAGCATTTTCAACAAATGGTGCTGGTTCAACTGGCAGTCAGCATGTAGAAGAATGCAAATATATCCATTATATTTCCCTGTACTAAGCTCAAGTCCAAGTGGATCAAGGACCTCCACATAAAACCAGATGTATTGTTACTACTAGAAGATAAAGTGGGGGAAAGTCCTGAATACATGGGCATAGGAGAAAATTTTCTCAATAGAACATCAATGGCTTATGCTCTCAGACCGAGAATTGACAAATGGGACCTCATAAAACTGCAAAGCTTCTGTAAGGAAAGGACACTGTCAATAGGACAAAATGACAACTAACAGATTTGGAAAAGGTTTTTACCAATTCTATATCCAATAGAGGGCTAATATCCAAAGTACTCAAGAAGCTGGACTCCAGAGAACCAAATAACCGTAAAAAAAAGTGGGGTACAGAGCTAAACAGAGAATTCTCAACTGAGGAAACTCAAAGGACTGAGAAACACTTAAGAAATATTCAACATCCCTAGTCATCAGGGCAATGCAAATCAAAATGACCCTGGGATTCCACTTCATACCAGTCAGAATAGCTAAAATGAAAAACTCAGATAACAGCAGATGCTGGTGAGGATGTGGAGAAAGAGGAAAACTCCTCCATTGCTGGTGGAATTGCAAGCTGGTCCAACCACTCTGGAAATCAATCTGACGATTCCTCAGAAAATTGGGCATAGTATTACCTGAGGATCCAGCTATACCACTCCTGGCATATACCCAGAAGATGTTCCAACATTTAATAAGTACACATGCTCTACTATGTTCATAGCAGCCTCATTTACAATAGCCAGAAGCTGGAAAGAACCCAGTTGTCCCTCAACAGAGAAATGGAAACAAAAAATGTGGTGCGTTTACGCAATGGAGTACTGCACAGCCATTAAAAACAATAACCCTATTACAAAATGGTGTACAGAGCTAAACAGAATTCTCAACTGAGGAAACTCAAATGACTGTGAAGCACCTAAAGAAATGTTTAGCATCCTTAGTTATCAAGGAAATGTAAATGAAAACAGTCCTGAGATTCTTCCTCACACCAGTCAGAATGGCTAAAATGAAAAACTCAGGGGACAGCAGTTCCTGGTGAGGATTTGGAGAAAGAAGAACACTTCTCCATTGCTGGTAGTATTGCAAGTTGGTACAACCACTCTGGAAATCAGTTTTGTGGTTTCTCAGAAAATTAGGCATAATGCTACCTGAGGATCGAGCTATAACACTCCTAGGCATATACCCAGAGGATCATCCAACATATAATAAGAACACATGCTCCACTATGTTCATAGCAGCCTTATTTATAATAGCCAGAAGCTGGAAAGAACCCAGATATCCTTCAAAAGAGGAATGGACACCTAAAAAGTACTATATCTACACAATGGGGTACTATTCAGCTATTAAAAACAAGGAATTCATGAAATTCTGAGACAAATGGATGGAACTAGAAAGTGTCATACTGAGTGAGGTAACACAATCACAAAAGAACACATATGGTATGTACTCACTGATAAGTGGATATTAGACTGAAAGCTCAAAATAAACAAGTTACAATCCACAGACCACACGAAGCTCAAGAGGAAGGAAGACCAAAGTGGAAGTGCTTTGGTTTTTCTGAGAATGCAAACAAAAATACTCACAGGAGCAATTATGGAGCAGAGACTGAAGGATAGGCCACCCAGCATGGGGAAATGAGGGGTGTAGGTGGGAGCAGGTTGGGTGGGTGCAGGAGGCATCTTCTTTGGGGCAGGGGGCAGGAGGATGGTTTGGAGGTTTTCTTCCGGGGGGGGGGTCCGGGAAAGGGTATAACATTTGAAATGTAAATGAAGAATATATTCAATAAAAAATAAAAAAAAACAATGACTTCATGCAATTTACAGGCAAATAGGTAGAACTTGGAACTTGAGACTATCATCCTGTGTGAGATGACTCAGTCACAAAAGAACAAGTACAGTATGCACTCACTGATAAATGGATATTAGCCCATAAGTTCGGAATACCAAAGATTCAATTCTCAGACCATACGAAGCCTAAGAAGAAGGAAGACCAAAATATGGATGCTTCAGTGAACAGAATACTCACTGGAGAAAATATGGAGATAAAGGGTGGAGCAGAGACTGAAGAAAAGGCCATCCAGAGACTGCCCTACCAGGTGATCCATCCCATATACACTCACCAAATGAATGCTGGGAAGTGCTTGCTGATGGAAGCCTGATATGGCTTTCTCCTGAGAGGCTCTGCCAGAGCCTGAAAATACAGAGGAGGAAGCTAGAAGCCAACCATTGGACAGAGCGTGGGGTTCCTGATGGAGGAGATGGAGAAGGAACTGGAGGAGCTAAGGGAGCCTGCAGACCCATGGAGCAAGAGTGTCAACAGGCCAGACTCCCCGAAGCTCATGGGGACTGAACCTCCAACCAAAGACTACACATGGAGCGACCCATGGAGCTGGCCACATATGTGGCAGAGGATGGCCTTGTTGATCATCAGTGGGGTGAGAGGCCCTCGGGCCTGAGACTGTCCAATGCCTCAGTGTAGGAAAATGCCAGGGCGGGATGACAGGAGTGGGTGGGTGAGGGAGCACTCTTATAGAGGCAGGGAGGGGGTTATTGGATTGTTTTCCGAATGGGAGACATGGAAAGAGGAATCCATTTAAAATATAAATAAATAAAATATCCAAGAAAAAATTCAAATCCAACAATTTATCAATAACCTTATTCATCTTTCTACAATGTGTATCAAATTTAGATTTTAGCGTAAGATATAGTAGTCACATAATACTTTCTTATTCTCTCTTCTCTCTGTGTGTGTTTGTTCTAACATTATATACATTATGCCATTTACTCATCCCCCAATGATTCTATTTTAATGCTTACCTTATTCAATATGGTATGAGAAAACCAGGAAACATTACTGTCTTACTAACTAATGATTCATTTTGAAAAATAT
This sequence comes from Apodemus sylvaticus, assembly GCF_947179515.1. Classification (NCBI taxonomy): domain Eukaryota; kingdom Metazoa; phylum Chordata; class Mammalia; order Rodentia; family Muridae; genus Apodemus; species Apodemus sylvaticus. Next base: position 125,243,796 of record NC_067478.1, on the reverse strand, counting down.
AAGTATTTGAATTTCAAACATAAGTGGACTTTAATCAAAATAACCAAGTTGTTCCTAAATTGCTTACAATAACAAGACAAAGTGAAACATCTATTAATTTCAGACATTTGGGGAGGGAATTCCTTCCAGAAGATTTGAAATATGTTACTCTTACTGTTGTAGGCTACAATATATTAAATGATTTTCCTGGAAGCTTTCATTTTTTTCTTTCTAGATTTTTCTGTCCCTAAGCCATTTCAGACACTAAGCCAAGTAATTAGTACCAAATAATAATGCCACAGTTACAAATTAAAATGCAATATTGTTCTGTTGCCAGTGGCAAAAGTAAGGGTAATAATGATAAATCTCAATGTCTCCTTAGTAGCCAACTATAAAATGAGTGATTTCATTAGAATAGTTTCCAAGATCATTCCTAAAACATGCACCATCATTCCCTTCATTATAAACCTGTAAGAAGCAAACTTATTCTTCTCCAGCATTCTTTTTGCTACATCTGATCCCTATTTAATTTTTCATGTCTTTTTAAAATTCAGAATTTCATTCCAAATTTGCTTGGAAATGGCAGAGCTAGCTTTTAATTTCCATTAATTTTGAAATCCTACATTTTCAAGCTTTAAGTTTATCCTATCAATGCATAGTTTGATCTTTGTCAAAAAATTAGTAGAGTCATGTAGAATTCAGTAGAGCACTGAGCACTAAATTTGCAAGGAAGTAAATTCAATTCCACACACACCATACATAGATAAACAGATAAATTGTAGTTTGAATACAATAGACTGGTAGAAGAATAGGAAGGTTGATGATTGGTTTCGATCTAGATATATATGTATATAAAATGTATATATTCATGGATATATGTGTGTGAATGTGCAGGCATGAACAAAATAACCATTGCAGTTATTAATCTAGTGATTTTTGCCACATTTTTGTTCCTAGAGACATGTAGAACTTATTGATATTACCTACTCAGTTATGTTAAATTTATTATGAAAAATAGTATGCAATAACATTCATTGTACACAAAAAGAAATAAGAAAAACAATTTCATCCAACTAAAGAAATTATCCTCAACTATCATGAATGATTATTTTGTTCCTAAATCACAAATTTTTTGTTCAGGATAAATTAGTTATGAGAAAAGTTTTTAACAGACCTACTTTTAAATATAAGCAACTTCTTTGTACCTTTTTGTAAAGGGAAGTAGTAAGTCACTATGCTTGTTCCTGGTGAGAAGCCACAGAAAAAGCACATTGGAAAACAAAGATTGAATACACAAAGTCACTAGACATATTTGCCCACACAACAATTTGCACACACTGTGTGTGTGTGAAACAATGCTGCATGCCACAGGAATTCTTACTATAAAATGATTTCAGAGAATGGTCCTGTGGCTGGTTCATTCTGTGCAATGAAAGCCAAGAGAGAATACATTTTACATGGGTAGATAAAAGTCGTAATATGGAATAGTTGCTAGTGACTATGAGACTAGTTCTCTCAATGGCCAGAAGCTTATCAGATAGGCCAGATGGACTGGACAATAAACCAAGAAAGTCTCTGTCCCTTATCAGCCTTGGGATTGTAAACACACCAGATGATAAAGAAAATCTGGAACGAGTTTACCAGGCCAGTCCTTCTGAGAGCAGCACAACCCCTCCTCCCTACCTTCCTTCGCCTTTCACATTACATGTTTAACGTTAACAGTTCTGTTATGTTCTTTGGAAACCAGGGAAGAATCAAAGCTACAGCTGTTACTTCCACTTATTTTTTTAACAAATACATAAAATAATTATTTAACAACTGTAATGATACGTGTTAGTCTAATACTTTTAATAAGGAGGAGTATCTTAGGGTTTGAGTTATAGTTTATTGGTAGAGAGCTTGCATAACATACAAGTGCTATTAAGTTTAATACAGTTAAGTAAGGAGCTAGCCTGCCTTCCTACAAATAATGGTAGAAGTTTCCCTCAGGCCTCAATACATGCATGTATACATGTTCCATATATGTACACATACACATGCATAAAAATAAGGGAATGGAGATTAAAGATTAAGAGGAAGTAAAATGAAACATTCCATATTTTACAGTTTATCTACCCCTGTGAAGTGGATTCTGTCTTGGGTTTCATTCACTGAAGGAACCAGCACTGTAAAGATGAACAAAGCAGACATTTCCCAAAGCACTATATTTGAGAAATGTTCACGCTCAAGTTGCAATCACCTAGTGGACATACTCCTGGACATGGCTGTGTGGCTGTTCCAGAAAGGCTTGACTGAGGTGGGAAGAATTACCCTGAGTGTGCGGCACCACCCACAGCCTGGCATCTGAGGCTGAGGATAAAAAGGAAAAGAGTGAGTGAAGCCAAGCCCCTGCATTCGCCACTCTCTCTATCTTTACTACAGATACCATGTGACTTGCTACCTTATGCTTCAGCTGACACACCAGATCTAGTCCTGTAACCATGGTTTATTAACTTGCCAACACAACTTTTCTGCCACAATGGACTCCATTTTGAATGCAGCCAAACTACACAAGTTCTTTCTTTTGTTGCCTTTTCAGATAGTTTGTCAAGAAATGTGAAAATTAATATAAAAACAATAAATAATGGCTACCACTGAATATGATTAAAAAAACATGATATATCCCTCAACAGAAGAGTGGATGCAAAAAATGTGGTATATCTACACAATGGAGTACTATTCAGCCATTAGAAACAATGAATTCATGAAATTCTTAGGCAAATGGATGGAGCTAGAGAATATCATACTAAGTGAGGTAACCCAGACTCAAAAGGTGAATCATGGTATGCACTCACTAATAAGTGGATATTAACCTAGAAAACTGGAATACCCAAAACATAATCCACACATCAAATGAGGTACAAGAAGAAAGGAGGAGTGGCCCCTGGTTCTGGAAAGACTCAGTGAAACAGTATTCAGCAAAACCAGAACGGGGAAGTGGGAAGGGGTGGGTGGGAGGACAGTGGAAGAGAAGGGGGTTTGCGGGACTTTCGGGGAGTGGGGGGGCTAGAAAAGGGGAAATCATTTGAAATGTAAATAAATTATATCGAATAAAAAAAAACATGATATAAACTCTTTCTCACATGCACACACAGAGCAGAGACACACACAGAGAGACAGACAGTCAGAGAGAGAGAGAAAGAGAGAGAGAGGGACAGAGGGACAGGGGGACACAGGGAAAGGGAGGGAGAGCGAGAGGGAGAGAGGGAGACAGAGAGGGAGAGTGAGGGGGAGAGGGAGAGAGAATATAAATGAAAAAAATGCTGTAAAGCCCAAAATTATTCTAAGAATTAGATGTCTTTTAAAACAGTAGACAGGCTTGTCAATTTTGCCAAATTTTTGGTAGAGTCTTAATAGGAACATAAGTTTAAACTGCACATTTATTAGCATGAGAACATTAGAGTAGGACTGATGGAAGAAGACATTCAGCACTAATATGTTATTGAGAAAAATACTGATATTTTTCTTAAAATTTAATCTTTTTGAACTTTTCTAAATTGCATATTAAGAGTTGGATATAGATTATTGTTCTCATTCTGATTATGAAAGCCCTAGGATCAGGATCAGCATGTAAAGGCACCTGCTGTCATGTCTAATTACCTGTGGTTAATCCAAGAGACTCAGTTTATTGGAGAAAGGCTATCCCTGAAAACTCTCATTTGCTGCACATTCACTGTGGTGTGTATGCACACACACACACACACACACACACACACACACACACACAAGAAAGGACAAAAAACGAGAAAAAACAACGAAAGAAAGGAAAGGTGGTTAGAAGTTTAGATACCTTTCCTAAGACTACTGCTTTAAGAATTGTCAAATGCTATACTGAAAGGTCACAAGGCTTCACAGAGCTCATAGGATCAGCAGTGTTGTTTAAGTACCTGATTTATATAGAAAATAAACCTTAATTTTAGATTGTTCAGGAGACTTCAGAGCAAAAAGAATATAGAAGAAGGCTGCCCAGGGCCAACTAGATGGGTGTAACTGTTATAGTAACTATCAACGTGTGCTAAACACCAGCTTTCCTGTGGTTTGACCTATGGAGACACTATATTAGAATAATTTTGTGATTCATATTCAACCTCAGTTGTATCATAGAATATCAAAAAAAGTTTCTTAAACTTCACCTTTCCACAAAACAGTGTGTTGTGTTGATATGTTTTGTGAACATTATGAAAAAATGTACATTCAATATAATCAATCTTCATGCAAGAAGATTTCAAGTATGAAAACAATTATTCTGCTTTCAAACAACAGATTAATAGGAATTTTCCAAAACAGCATAATAATATTATATTTTCCCCAAGGTTTCAGTGGTCTATTACATATACCACTGCAATTACATATTACATTGTTTTATTTCTTGACGTGCTAAAAAATATGTATTGTGTTATATCACCTCTAATACATTTTATGTGCATATTATTTAAATTGGGCAAATTATAAATCTGAGGTGGATGAGGTCTCAGCAGTTAAGAGAACATATTGCTCTTACAGAAGACTCAAGTTCAATTCTCAGCACTCACATGGTGGCTCACATACAGGGGATCCAGCAGATTTTCTTCTGACTTCTACATACACACACACTCACACACACACACACACACATGCACACGCACACACACACACACACACACACACACACACATGCACACGCACACACACACACACACACACACACACACACACACACACATGCATGCGCGCAAGTAAAGTACCCATACATATAAAATAAAATAAATAAAATAAATAAAATAAATAAAATAAAAAATTTAAACTATTTAAAGCCTGAACATCTCAAATATAATTATAAACAGGTCAAATATCTGTTGTTTCATACATTAAAGTCTATAAATATGAACTTCTGAAATGTTTGATTTTGTTCACATTATAAATAGAATGTCTATTACAGATGATATAATTTAATTAAAATCTCAATCGAATATCTTATATTAAGTCTAATATGGGATTTTTCTTATTTTTAATGCATTTGCCCTTAATGTATTGGGCACATGAAATTAATTTTGAACACATCTATTTCTTTGTCTTACTAGGTATCATTTTCACTACATATCTTTTACCCTGACATTATCTGGTGATGGCATCTTTTATTTAAATGCAATGGCATGACATAGTTCAAGATAAAATAGAAGCTATGGCCTCTGAAAAGTTTGAAAATGGATTATGCATGAATAGACATGCTTTAATGATGAAAACAAAGCAGTGCTGTTTATAGGGTGCTGGGCCTGGTGGTGCTGAACATGTATTTATCAATGCTCAGGAGGCTGAGACAGAAAGTTCTGTATTTAAGCTCTGCCTCATCTACAACATGTAAAGTTACTTTTATTTGCCTGTTATAATTGTTGCCTTGGAGTCTTACTGCCTCTATGTGCTAACTTAGGTCTATTCCTGGAATCTTCTAGCCTTTGTACAATCTAATCTAGCCCTAGAATGTATTCAGCCTCTGATTTTTACTGCTGAATAAACTCACTCCTTCTTAGTTATTCCTGAACTCTGACTGACGAGTCAACTCAGCTCTTCTGGTTCAAGCTCCTCCATAAACAGCTTTTCCTGAATTGCTCCACTTGGCCTCAGGCTAACTCTGGTAATCTGTTCTCATCTTCTGGATCCTTATTCTCAGGTTCATTCTGTCTTCAGTTTATTCTCTCTCTCTCTCTCTCTCTCTCTCTCTCTCTCTCTCTCTCTCTCTCTCTCTCTCTCTCTCTCTCAAAACTGTCTCTGTAAAGTTCTCATAATAAAATTGCCTCCTTCCACTCTCTCCCTCTGCACTGCTGCACTGCTGTTTTACGTAGCTTCTCTTTCCTTCCTCTTCACTGGAGGAGAGTTGGACATATCCTTTCCTGTCAAATCTTTCTCTGATTTGTCACTTTTTCTGCCATTCAATGGAACATCACTTTCAAACATGAGTGCTTCCTCTAAAAGCTAAGTTTATGCTCATAGTTTGGAATTAACAGTCTGTACTTAGGGGCTTGTATTTCAGCCAGAGGGATCAAAGGTGTTTCCTAAGGGTTGAACAATATCATGACTAGAAATTATTTTTCTTTTCAGTAGATAACACAATCTCTGCGTTCATAGTGTGGCCAAATATCCTGGAAGAACAGCAAGTCTAAGACTATATCGGTAAGTGCCATAAAGGTAGTCTAGTCTCATAAGACACTAGAGACAATCATCCAAGTATAGAAGAAAAAAATGCTTACTATTGAGGTGGCAATTGTTAGTCTGCCCTTACTTTCCAGCTGGATGTGGTGATTCCACCTGCCCCAATGATCCCAATCAGAACCAATTGGGGTCAGGATTTTTTGAGTCTAGAAGTGGGATACTGCAAACACGTTTCTGTGCAACATAATTAGCATGAGAACATAAGCTGCTACATAGTGTACTGTTTTTTTTACCTTGATCATTTTGTGGTTGTAGTAGTAAATTCCTTGGAATAAAATATTAAACTGTACTTAACTTCTTATAAGGAAAAATGTTATTGACCTTTGGAAAAGACACTGGGGTGTATGTAGAATACTTTATCCATTAAATTGGTGACCAAAATAATCACCATAATGTTGGTGCTATGTGGAAACTCACCAGATAATCTCAGGTTTAAAACAATATGGGGGGAAAACATGCATCAATCTTAGGGCTGGGGAAGAGCTCAGTAGAATTGAAGTGAGCTTTGATCATCACAATGTACCTTAAGCAATCAAATGGCCATATAAAAAGCCAGCTGGTGTTTATATAGTGGATTAGGTTGATGGATTTCCATATATTGAACCATCCCTGCATCCCTGGGATGAAGCCTACATGATTATGATAGATGACCATTTTTGATGTGTTCTTGGATTCAGTTTGAAAGAATTCTATTGAGTATTTTTGCATCAATATTCATAAGGGAAATTGGCCTAAAGTTCTCTTTCTTTGTTGGGTGTTTGTGTGCTATACGTATAAGTGTAATTGTGACTTCATAACATGAAGTGGGTAGTTTGTTCCATCTGTTTCTATTTTGTAAAACAGTTTGAAGAGTATTGGTATTAGGATGTCTTTGAAGGTCTGATAGAATTCCAAACTAAATCTAACTGGTCCTGGGCTTTGTTTTGGTTCAGAGACTTTTACTGACTGCTTCTATTACTTTAGAGGTTATGGGACTGTTCAGATCATTTGTCTGATCCTGATTTAACTTTGGTACCTGCTATCTGTCTAGAAAGTTGTCCATTTCACCCAGATTTTCCAGTTTTGTTGAATATAGGCTTTTGTAGTAGGATCTGATAATTTTTTTGAATTTCCTCAGTTTCCATTGTTATAACTCTTTCATTTCTTATTGTGTGGATTTGGATACTGTCTCTGTGCCCTTTGGTTAGTCTGGCTGAGGGTAGTTCTATCTCATTTATTTTCTCAAAGAACCAACCCCTGGTTTTGTTGACATTTCATTAGATGCTGAGAAAGCATTTGACAAAATTCAACATAACTTCATGATAAAAGTATTGTAAAGAATAGGAACCATTTAGTTAAGTGATTTTATTAGAGCAAATTTAGACAATTATATAAAATCCAAATCCTTGATATTCTGATAACTGTATACAAGTCATCTATTTAGGTACTTACTGATGATCATAATACACACTGATACAGTGTATTCAACATTAGGCAAGGTGGGGACATTGCTCAACCCATTCTGCATTGTATTTTTATAACAGAAGTATATTTATATTGTATTATATAAGTCATATGTAACTTGTGTTTTTCACAAAATTTGTTAAAGAAGAAAAAACCACGTGTCCATATGGAGATATATAATCATAAAGTATAAATATTTATTTATTTGTTCAAAAGCATATAGAAATATATGCATTAAAATATCTCAGCATCAAAATGCCATTTCTTTTGTTTGGAAAGAAGCACTAGAAAAATTCAATAAAACCCAAGTAAGATATATAAAAATAAAAATAATTGCTCTAGATATTATTGTGTCCCAATACATTGTATTTCAAGTTATGATTATACATATTATATTACTATCAGCAATTCATTTTTTCTTGACTAATAAAGTGATATGCATTTTTCTGTGATATTTCTATGATTTGTACATTATATAACCATATACATTATACATCTTTCACATTTATATTTTATTCAGATTTTTATATTCAATTCCTGGTAGTTCTTTATCATCCAAAATACTATTTACTATATTTGCTGAATGACCTACATCATCCATTCATGTTCACTGACTACACACAGATGACTGATCCCATAGATATTGCCCAGTGTAATGTTCACTATAGAAAAAGAGTTCCTGCTAAATATTCTACCTTAACTTAAGTGGCAATTTTCTTCTTGCTTCAAACTTCTGTCTTTCTCTCACACAATTTTAAACACTGGTAGACTACATTAAGAAACTAATTTTTCACATAAAATATTATAGTGTTCTTACAACATAGAATGTCTGACTCATTAGAATAATATATTTGTACTTAGCAAAATACAAGTATTATACCTCTTTCACATTTACATTTTGTGAAATATATTTTGCTGTAAAGAAATTTGGGAATTTTTAATAGGTATCTTTTTAAACAAGTAGTTTTTAAAAACATTTACTTGTGTTTGTATACGTATTTATGTGTATATCTATACATGCACGTGTGTTTCCCTGTCTGTGTGTCCCTATTTGTTCATGTGTATTTAGTACATGTTTGTATGTGTGTGTGTCCCTATGCATGTGTGTGGTGGTAGGGTGTTACGTGTCACAGAACAGGTGTGGAATTCAGAGGATAACATGCAGGACTCAATGCTCATCTTCTTCGATGAGCATCTTGAGCATGTAACTCAGATTGCCAGCATTGGTGGCAAGCACCTTTTACCCATTGAATTGTATCATATATATGGATTATATTTTGGCTGGAATATATATTATTTTATTAAATTAAAATTGGTTGAATAAGAAAGCTATCTATTTGTGGTAGTGAATGAAATAGTACAATTATAACCAAATTATTACTTCTTGTATATAATTTACAAATGAGAAAGTTCAAAGCAATATTCTAACTTCTAAAAAATGATTTACTACTAAAAATTATTAATTTCTTCTGATTTTTGTCAGTAAATTGAAGGAATTCAAATAGAAAACTGCTTTTCTCATGGCAGAATATCAGGGCTCTGCATTTGAAGATGATAAGGATGTGACTACAACTTTAACTGATTCATTTAATTTGTATTTTACCATTCTCTCTTTTTCAGCATCAGTACAATGACATATGCTAATATTCCTTTTCTCCAACTCATATAGCCTCCAAGATATGAACACTTCAAAGCACATCTCATATTAAACCATGTTCTTAATTAGCCAGACCCTTCCTCTGATTGAAGCATTTTTAAAGACTAACATAGACATGATTGACATAAAAAGATAATGTGCAAATATCCTATTTTCTTGAAATTATCTAGATGATTATTACTTGATAGGGAAAATTAGAACACACAGATTTAAGTAGTCATCACAGTTCTCCTTGATAAACAGGCTGAGAAAGAAATTAGTGAAACAACCACCTTGACAACAGCCACAAATATCTTAGTGTAACTCTAATCAAGCAAGTGAAAGACCGTTATGACAAGGATTTCAAGTTCCTGAAGAAGGAAATCAAAGAAAACATCAAACGATGTAAAGATTTCACATACTCATCAATAGGCAGGATTAACATAATGAGCATGACAATCTTACCAAACACAATCTACAGATTCAATGCAATTGCCACCAAAATTCCAATACAATATTTTGCAGACCTTGAAAGTTCAAATCTCAACTTTATATGGAAAAATGAAAAACCCAGGATAGCTCAAACAATCCTGAACAATAAAAAACTTCTGGAGGATTCCCCATCTCTGACCTCAAGCAGTACAACAGATTAACAGGGGATAAAAACCTCATGGTATTGATACAGAAACAGACACATTGATAAATGGGATAAAGTCAAAGTCCCAAAGTAAACCCACAGACCTATGAACATTTGATTTTTGACAAGGAAGCCAAAACTAGCACCATGGGGAAAATAAAGAATCTTTAACAAATGGTTGTGATCTAACTGGTGGCCTGAAAGTAGAAGGATGCAAATAGATCCATATGCATCACCCTGTACAAAGCTCAAGTTCAAGTAGATCAAGGACCTCAACATGAAACCAGATACACTGAATCAAATGAAGAGAATAGACTTGAATGTATTGGGATAGGAGAAGTTTTCCTGAACAGGTAAACAATGAGTTGGGTTCTAATAGCAACAACTAATAAATGAGTTCTTATGAAACCAAAAATCTTCTATAAGGAAAGGGATACTTTAAATATGAGAAAATGGCAGCACACCGATTGGTAAATGATCTTCACTAACTTTTCATCTGACAGGGGGCTAATATCCAAAATAAATGAAGAACTTAAAAAGTTAGACTTCCAAAAATCAAAACACCCAATTAAAAAGTGGGGCACATATATAAACAGAGCATTCTCAACAAAGGAATCTCCAGTGGCTGAGGAGCACTTAAAGAAATATCCAACATCCTAACTCACCAAGGAAATGCAAATCAAAATGATCCTAAGACTTCACCAATCAGAATTGCTAAGACCAAATCTCAATTGACAGTATGCTGGCAAGAATGTGGAAAAAGAGGAACACTGCTCCATTGCTGGTGGGAGTGAAAACTTGTACGGGCACTCTGGAAATCAATCTGGCAGAAAAATGGAAATAGATCTACCTGAAGACCCAGTTATTTGGATATTTCTCCTGGGCAAATACCCAAAAGATGCTCTACCATACCCCAAGGACCTGTCCTCCACTATGTACTTTGTACTTGTAATAGAATCTGGAAGCAACCCAGATGTCCTTCAGATGAATAATGAATATAGAAAATGTACTTCATTTACACAATAGAATACTATTCAGTTATTTTTTTAAAAAGGACATCATGAATTTTGCAGGTAAATGGATGAAAGTAGAGAATATCATCCTGAGTGAGGTAACTCAGACCCCAAAAGACATGCACGGTATGTTATCCCTCACAAATGAATATTAGCCAACAAGTACAGCATATCCATGTTGCACCTCACAGACCCAAAAAAGGTGAACAAATTGGAAGGCCAAAATAAGAACGCTTTAACTCCACTTAAAAGAGGGAATAAAGTAGTCATGGAATGCAGAGGAGAGGAGAATGGAGGGGAAAGGGGGAAGGATCAGATATGGGAGAGAGACCCAGAGGCCCAGGAGAATGAATGGAAATATGAAGCTGCCAGGGATGGGGGTCAGGGGAAACCTCTAAGAAGTCTGAGGGACTTGGGGTGGGGGAGACTTCACAGACTCATTGTGGGTGATCTTATCCAAAAATCTCAACAGTGGGGCCTGAACCTGAAGAGACCACCTCCAGTAATCAGACAGGACCCAATGTGGTATCCATCCCATGGGCGGGCACCAACTGCTATTACTAATGCTATGTTGTACTTGTGAACAGGAACCTAGCATGGCTGTCCTCTGAGAGACTCTACCAGTGGCTGACTCAGACAGATGCAAATACTTACAGCCAACCCTTAGACTGTGTTCAGGGACCCCTATGGAAGACTTATGGTAAGGACTGAAGGAGCGGAAGAGTGTGGCACCCCCACAGGAAGACTAACAATGTTAAACAACTTGGACTCCTGGTAACTCACAGAGACTAAGCTACCAACCAAAAAAGCATACAGGGGTTTGTCCAGGGCCTGAGCACATATGTACCCAAGGACTGCCTTGTCTGGCCTCAGTGAGAGAGCGTGCACCTAATCATCTTGAGATTTGATGTCCCTGGGGTTGGGGGAGATAAACTCTCAGAGCTAAAGGAGACGGGAATGGACAGAAGAACTCTGCCTGGGGTAGGGTAGGATGGAGCACATTTGGCATGTAAATAAATAAAATGATTAACTAAATAAGAAATAGGAAAGTTTATATGCCTCCCTTTTATACTAAATCATCAACAAAATTATTACTATATCTGATTTCAGTAAAATGTAAATTTAGAGTATTGTTTAATCATTTTTTATGAATCAAAACATAAAAATATTCTAGGGAAGTATAAATTATTGTAAATTATATCACATGAACCATTCCAATATTTTGCTTACTAATTCTTCCAACTAAACTGCAAATATAAGAATATTAGATGTGTAATGTGATCTTTGGTTTAGTAGAAAATAAGAAATTTAGATCCCTGGTAGAACATGTCATTTCTTTCAACTAAACTGGAAAAAAATGAAATCAGTATTAAAATAGAAAATAAGTAATTTAGATTCTAGGAAGGACAAGTAGTTTGCAATAAGTGATATCACTAACAATTTGGTATCAGAGATAAGTATCTGTCCAAAGTAAAGCATACTAATTACATTTCTGCTATCATAACATCAGGCCTTCTATGGAGAGCTGTCTGAGAGGTAAATATAGGAGTTCTGTTGGAACAGTAAACTCTATCACACACAGACAAAATGTAAAAACTATATGAAAAAAATAAACTTACATACTTAGATTAAATTTAGCAACAACATATCAGAATTAAAAGTAAAAATACCATGACAATGAAATAGTGAACTTTTTCATTTTCTTAGATTTTTTAAAATAAAGTTCCATGTAGTTTTATTAGAATGGACACTGCTGTCAAAGCTATAACAAGTGATGTTCACACACCTATTTAAATTACATCAATAGATTAAGAATTCATCACATCTAAGCATTTTTAGGGCTTAATATCCTTATATATTTCCTGGTATGCACCGACATTGGACATTAATCAACATCCAATGAATTTATAATATGGAGTAATGACTAAGTGAGCTCAGCTCTGAAGGGCTATTCCAAAGTGTTCTCTGTAGAGTGTGCTGGTCTGCCATTGAGGCAATGAGGCTGAGTGATTGATTATGGGAACAGAAGAGCCATCACTGTTTGCAGTTCCATCTACTATATTCATGTCAAGATAATGTCAATATTCCTTCTCAATGAAGCCATCACAATGATGTAAGACCACATTGTGGTCCAGCATTGAGAAACTACTCAGACCTCCAGAGTTTTTGTCTCCACATTCAAGAAGGCAGACAGCTAAATTAGCATGCTGCCCAACTACATGAGGCACCATTTTGGGGGTAGCATACATACATTATCACAGTTTGTTGAAATGCATAATGCGTAACTGCGCCTTAATAGGTTGCTGGGTTTCTAATTCATAGAGATTAAAGTCATACAGCCCATGCTTGCAGCATTCTTTCATGACAATTGATTGAGATTCAAGCATCCTCTCTTGAAACTCCCTTTTATTTGGCTTCTTTGTTTCTATACATGTTATTTTGTACTTTGTGGCTAATATACACTTATAAGATAGCACATACCATGCCTGTCTTTTGGGTATGGGTTACCTCACTCATGATGATACTTTCTAGTTCCAGACATTTGCCTGCAAATATCATGATGTCCTTTTTTGATGGAGTTCTGGGACTCTTCTGGAAGAATCGGGGGAAAGGTTTAAAGAACCTGAAGGGGATGTGGTTTTCACAAGAAGACCAACAGAATCAAATAATGTGGACCCTTAGCGGATTCAAGACTAAATCACCAACCAAAGAGCAAACATGGACCTGACAGATATGTAGGTTGGTCTTCATGTGGGTCTCACAACCACTGGAGCATGGGCAGAGCAGTGATCACTGATGTTGTTTGCTTGTGGATCTTGTTCCCTGACTGGGCAGTCTTCTCTGGCCTCAGAGGGAGAGGATAAAACTAGTCCTGTAATGACTTGATGTGCTAGTTGCCACTAGGAGGGCCTCTCTCTTCTCAGAGGACAAAGATGAGAAGGGACTTTGTAGGGTTGACCAGGAGAAGAAGTAGAGGCTATGATGGAGATATAAAGTTAATAAATAAAATAATGTGCAAAGTAAGTATTGCATTGACATTTCTGGAACTCCCATAGGAAAGTAGGCCATGAGTGCCCACAACTCGAGAAGGGTCTGGCATTGTCTTTTGGCCTCCATGCTCACCCAAATGCAACATGCACATAGATACATTGGCATACAAATAATTCAAAATATAATAAATTGCTAAGAAATAAAATACCTTGAAACCTCAAATTTAACAGAAATCAACTTCATGTGTGTTGTTACTATGTTTATACTCTAACACAAAAATAGTCTAATTCTGTAAAGAGATTACTAAAAAGTATCCAAAACTCAAAATACTATTCAATGAATTCTAAACTGTTGCTACTTTTATTTTTCAAGATCTGTTCATGGATAATTTAGTTTCTGATTGGCAAAGACTTCCTTTTGTCGAGTATCAACCTTTGCCAATGAAATACTTAATTGCACACTTTGAATTGTGTTTAAATTTAGTGTAAAGATCCAGTCAGTTTGCTAACATTGGGTTGGGGGGTTAGTATCTCTTCAGTTGTGTTTTTGTGCTTAGTCTTTTTCCATACAGACCTTTGAGATACAAGGATATACATACTAACTTATAATCTGGTACCTGTCAGGGTTCTTGGCCATCCTTACTGTGCACAATGCCTTTGGAGATAGTTTCTGAACAAACAAAACTTCTATTTTGATATTATGGCTGCTTCCTAGGAACTTCTATCTGGTCTTTGGGCACTGGTATTCTACTTAATGATAGTTAACTGTCCTATAGCAGTCTATACCCAATTTTACTGTTACACTGACTTCTGCCATTAATCTGTAAACCTCTCGCATTAGAGTCAACTTGGTCACACAGTCAACCTGCCAATTCCAGAAGGGTCTGGTAACTAATAGACTTTTCTTTGCTGGATATTTTATAATGAGAGTCAGTTATGTGTAGAAAGGGTAATCAATATTGTTGTGATACCTATGATTTTGAAAAATAACTCGTTCTGGTAAAATCAACTTCTTTGAACGAAATGTAAAATGTGGTCTCTGGACACTGCTACCTTCCAAGACAAGTCTGCCATGTGAAGAGATGGCTTAGAGTCACGTACAATTACAGTCAGCATACTTTCTGAGCAAAAGACAGATAGTGTTGGATCAGTTTATCAAATTATTGCATACAAAGATGACCTAAAGTCACATTACTTTTTCCATCTGACTGTGTTAAAGACGAGGAAATAACAGTCCCAATCTTCAGATCAGATGGTTCTTAACATGGTCCATTTCATTCTCTAGAGAACATTTCTCACTGATATAAATTGTGGGATTCTGCTGAGAACCCAATGAACAGAGGTAGGCAATTCTCATCCATATCTTTCAAAACAACAGTTTACTATATAACCTCCAACAAAGACTTATCTGTCTCCAAATTTTAATAATAATATAGGTGGTATGACTGAAGTTTGTATGAGCAAATAAAATTGAACTTTGTTTGGTTAGATAGCTCAATGAGTAACAGCACTTGCTTAGGACACACATGCTTTAAGCAAAGAATAGAATACTCCAACTGTCCTTTGTTATTTACATAAGCATTGTGGCTTATAACATTCCTTGTCATGATTATGCCTGCAATGAAATTTAAACTTCAGCCAATGAACTGAAAGGAATATAGTCAGTTTTTTCTGCTATCTGTTGTTCAAAAGGGTTGTCTCATTACCTTTATCCAAACTTTTCATAAATATCCATGCAATTACAAACAAAATCACACACAAACAGAATGGAGCATAATTGCATATGCACCTTAGGAGATTAGTTTTATCCAAGTTTCTGTCAAGGGTAGGAACTATTGCAAATATTTAAAAACCAACATTAAAACTAAAACTATGTACTTTTAACTTCCACACATCTGTGACAAAATTAATAACTTGAATGTAGATAATAAAATTAATATTTGCATAATAAAATATAAAGGTTTTATAATTGATGGTAAATATTCTATAATGATGAAGTTTTAATGAAATTTATCTAGGAGTCTAATTTTTTATTCACAGTTAATCATTCAATCAATGTTTGCAGAGTATGGCTTAAGGGCTCAACACCAGCCTCTTCCTTCCCTAAATGGCTTTTTTGAAAATGAGGGCTCTCAGATCACTGAGAAAGATCTGCTAGTGACACTCTAGTAAGAACCACTTAAGCCCTGTCAGAATGACACAGGGCAACCATTCTCAAATGTTTACGAGCCTGTGAATCACTTGAATGTTACATCTTACAAAGTGATGGGCACCAGAGAATTTAGTTTAGGAGAAGTGAATGGGACTCTGAAGTACACATTTTTAAACAAAACTTGTTGTAATGTCCTGATTTCCAACAATAGTTTCAGAAATACTGGCTTAGCGTTAGAGCTCCCTTGGTGTAATACTTAAATCCATGAATGATTCAAAAGGGAAAAGCCAAAGGCTTAGGTATTATACAAAGGCTTGTTCACTTAGTAGTTTAACATGTGTCTACAAGGAGAGTGTGTTATTAAGGTTACACTTATGAGTGAAATATAGAAAGCATAGATTACCCTGATAAGGCTTATACTACGGTGGGAGGAGACCACCAACATGTGGCTAACATCACGCAGAATTTGTAGTAATAGGTCTTAAAAGTAGTGGAGTAAATTAAGATTCATTTAATATGTTTTAACAATCTTTTCACTGATTCCATATTGACTAGCATCATTTGATTAATCTGATATAAGCTTTAAATACTGATAGTACTAGCTATTATTCACATAACTTACTATTTAGAAAGCCATGGTTGGTCTATAAAATTACTTTTCTCAAGGATGTTTTCATCCATCAAAAATTTAAAAGCAATTATATGTAAAAGTAGAGGTTGCCACCTAGAATGTGCAGAATAGTATGACTCTAAGGTTACAATCCTTTTCTCGATTACAGACTAAATCATTGTAAGATCACAGATCCATAGTGAACTCATGCTTTAATAAGTTCATGATTGTTTGAAACCCTACGAAAAGTAAAAAGTGATTTCAGATAATTAATCCTGACTAAACTGTAACTTAGTTTCCAGATATCATTACTAGAAACCACTCTCTGTTCTATGTCAGCCACAGCTGGCCAAGTGTTTATGAAGTCTCACACTCTGAATGAGTGCAGGCAAGTTTGCATACTTGTTTTCAGATGTATGGATGCAGGGCACTGATTTCTTATCAGTTCTTTCTTCAATTACTCTCCTGTACTTTTTGAGGCAGCATCACTCACTGAACTCGGAGTTGACAGATTGGCTAGACAGGCTACGCAGCAAGATAAATATTAGGGATCGTCCCCTAATCCCTGTTCATAGCTGTGGTTAGAATTAGAAACTGCATTGTCTTACATACACAGTGGAGATTGAGGACAGATCTCTGGCTTTCATGTTTGCTTAGTAAGTAATGTAACATTTCCTACCTTGTGAGAGAAAACTATCTTAAAATTATAAGTTAAATCTGCAGGATGAGAAGATATATCTATTAAAATTTACAAATAATTTATTAAAGATTATAAATAAGCTCAAGGAGAAAAATAATGGAGAAATGTATTACTTAAAAACCTTTTGTTAGAAAATGGGGTTTTAAAGTTTACCTTTTAAAGGTAAACCATGTTACCTTTGATTTATCTGTATGTTTTTTATTTTATCAAGTTTTCTCTATTCCTAAGAGGTGAAGTTTAGTAAAGTAGTAGTTGAATAGGATTCCATTGTGTGTAATACTATACAGCTATTTAAAATAAGGACACGATAAATTTTGCAGGTAAATGGATGTAACCAGAAAATATCCTAAATGAGGAAACCACAACCCAAAAAGACAGGCATGGTATATACTCATTGGTAAGCAGATATTAGCCAGAAGTACAGAATACCTTTATACACCCCACAGACCTTTTTTTTTCCATTTTATTCAATCCCTGACTTTTCATACAAGAACCCTTAAAAGGCTTTATGCTCCTGTATGTATCTCCTAGAGTCATCATAAACATCAGGGCTGGAAAACTCCATGCAACTAAGTGGCCAGGCTCTTGTGTTAATCTACCATTTCTAGGTATGTGCCATTGGTCTTCTTTAGGCAAAATTTCCTCCAATAATGAGAAAACTAACCAGTGTTGCATATCTCAGAGATTGGTGTAGGATCAAATAGTTTCTCCCCACAACACACTAAAGATTTTGAAATCTGATTAGAACTCTATATTTGTGTTATTTCATTATTACATGCCATGGTTTGAACCTTAATATTTCCCTCAGACTTATTTATTGAAGACTTACACCCCAGTGCATTGATGTTCAGAAGTGGAGCCTATATGAAGCCATTAGCTCATGAGGGGTTTGTCTCATAACTGGATTAACCCACTCATGCATTCATAACTCAATGGCCTGTAAGTTGCAGGGCCTAGTTAGACGAACAGTTCATTGTGGTCATTCTTTAGAACGTATGCCTTGACCCTGGTTCCTCTTTATCTCTCTCTTTGCTTCTTCATGAACATAAAAATTTATTTAATGACACCAATCTTGAAGGACAAACCTCTAAGGCATTATTCCCTGGATGCAATGATAATGAACAGCTTTGCTCTGTCACCTACTGTGTGACCTCATGTTCTGCTTCATGACAGGCATAAAAACAACAGAACTAGGCAACAGATTAAAACCTCTGGGACTGTGAACTAGAGTAAATATTTTTTCTCTGGAATTTGGTCAATGATGGAAAGCTGAGCAGCATACTAAGCTATCTATCTCCACCATCATACTGTTATCTTACAGCACATGACTTGGCTAACATTTTCAGTTTTTACTCAAAGCATCTCTGTGTCCTTTCTACTTTGGAATATGGCCCTACTCAGGATCCATAGTTTCTGCTTCTCTTTCTTAAGAAGTTAAACAAGAAGGAAGGCCCAAGTGAGGTTGCTTCTATCCCACCTAGAAGGGAGAGCAAAATAATTATGAAAGGCAGAGGAAGAGAGGTACCTGTGTGGGATAGAAGAGAGGGAGGGAAAAGCATGAAAAGATCAAGTATTGGCAGGGAGGCAGGAGAGAAGGCCAGAGGGCCAGAGAAATGAATGGAAAAATACAGCTACTGGGGGTGGGATGTTGGTGGTTAGGGGCAACCTTCAAGATGTCCCAGAGTCCTAGGAGGGAGGAGGTTCCCAGGACTCATTGTTGTTAACCTTTCCTGAAATGCCCAATAGTGGGGATATGGAACCTGAAGAGACACCCACAGTAGTTAGACAGGGTCTCTAGTAGAGGTATGGAGACACCAGCCCACCTTTAATTCTTTCAACCCCAAATTGTTCCTATCTAAAAGAAATGCAGGGGCAAAAATGGAGCAGAGACTGAACTAATAACTCACTTGGAATCCATCCATTGGCAGGCAACAAATTCTGACATATTATTGAGGCTTTGCTATGCTTGGAGACAGGAGTCTACCACAGTTATCCTTTGAGAGAGAAACTCTAATCAGCAACTGACTGAGACAGATGCAGATACTCACAGCCAACCACTGGACTAAGGTCTGGGACACCTATGGAAGAGTTATTGAAAGGAGTGAAGGCACTCAAGGGGATCGTAACCCCATGGGAAAACCCAGAGTGTCAACTACCCTGGACCCTTGGGAGCTCCCAGAGACTAAGCCACCAGCCAAAGAACATGCAGGGGTTGGTCTAAGTTGGCCCCATACATGCATAGCAGAGGGCTGTGCTGTCTATCTTCAGTAAGAGAGGATAAGCCTGATCTTGTTGATACTTAATGCCCAAGGGAATTCCCTCAGAAGAGATGGGAGTAGGGATTGGCCAAAGAATGCTGCAAGGAGGTACAGGGGCAACATGTGGGATGTAAGTAAATCAAATAATTAATACCAATAAATGGTAAATTATATTCTTTTCAATACAGTTCTGTTTACGAATTTGATTTTCCTTATATTTTTTAAATCAGTTTTGTAAATACAAAGGTCTTTTTGGATGCCGTCATCAAGTTCATTTGAAGACCATGTTACTCATATATCCTGTTAGAATATATTTATTATCAATTATAACCTTTCTGAGAAATATGCTATTCTTATTTGTGAAAGCAGTGAAAAATTACAAACTATATTTTAACATAGTAACAAGATAATTAGACTCTTTAGTCACAAACTGTTTTCTTGCCAAGTTAGGCAACATTCCAAAAACCCACAAGGCTTCCACATTCTATGATGGAATTAAAAAATTTCACTTAAAAAGACAAAATGAATTTCTCAAATAGTGTTGCTTCAAAATAGTTTTCTTTGGCTGCAACTGTGTATGAGATTTTCAAAGCAAGAAATGGTAGATGATTCTGGAACATGATTTCAGTGTATCTGGCAGTTGAAACAATGTAGGCTTGATTTCTGTTTTATCCATAGTCTGCTAATTCTTTCTCTTTTGTGATTCCTAGAGGCTATGAGGGTGAAGGAGAAAAGTGAATTGAGAAAAATCACACAGTAGGTGATGAAGTCTCATGACACAGAAGGCAACAGCAGCACGCAGGCACAGCACAGAAGAGAGGGCACTGCCAGACATTAACTTATGCATAGTCCACGAAGACTGTGCAGAGGCTTAGTGGAGAAGTCAGAGAAAGACATCATGCTGTACTTTTGTACTATATTCAATTATTACATATTAAGCAATACTTAAAAACAAATTCTCCATGCTTTAACAAGTAAAGGTCAAAGTTCTTTGATTTCCTTAGAACTCACTTTTCCCCCAAAAGGGTATTACTGGTTCTATCACAGGCATTAAGACAACCCTCACACCATTCCAAACACCTCAGAAAGTTCCTATCCCATTAGTCTCAACTAACACAGAAACCCATTGTGATGAATGTGTGATATGATGCTTGGCTTTCTTTCCTGGTTATTTAATTTTGCAACTTTTTTTCATTCATAAATTGCTTTAGAAAACATTACAAACTTCTATGACAGCAAAGTTACAAGTTTTATAAATCTGAATTTAGAAGTTTGATATAATTATTCTACCAGTAAGTTATTATCATAATATTCAATCTCAGGAAAAATGTATCAGAAATAATGATGAGTGATAGCTTAACTGATTCTTTTCTGGTCTTTATTCTATGGATAGTAACAATTGATGAAATATAACATAAATTTGAAATGAAATTAACAGTTATGATTGCTTAACTGTTGGAGTTAAGTTATGATTGAAGTTACAAAATTGGAGTTATAATTAGAACAAAGAATTTTAAAACAAAATAATCCTTGCTTAATCTCTGTTTTATGTAGTATGTGTTTATGTGTCTGTGTGTTTGAATGCCATTTATGCATAGGGATAGAGGCCAGAAGATATTTTATATCCTGGAGCTAAAGACTGGAGTGTGGGTCCTCTGGAAAAGTAGTATGTTTTCTTAACCACTGAGCCATGTCTCTAACTATTACACATTTATATTCTAAATTACAGAGAACTACACGGAATGTGCATGGCTTTTAGGAAATATTAAGAAACCCAGTGACTTAGTCAATGGATAAAATACCTCAATGAAGGAAGAAAAGCCTGTTTTTCCAATAAGATAATGAATATCCATCTTTTAAAGTGTTGAACACTTGGAGGGAATTCCATAAAAAGTACGCATGTTTAATAAGATCTATGACATACATAAAAGCGCATGAATAAAAATACTTTAAAATTACTTGAGTAGAAGAAACACTTTTTCAATATTAGCACTTGATACTGGTAGCTGAAGTAAAGTTGATATTGAATCCATTAGAAATTATTGTGACTTAAATATAAAAGCATATGCAGTGATTTTTTTCTTAGTTAATAGGAGGTATGAAACAGAGAGCAAAGAGCCCTATAAAACAGAAATTGTATGAGCAAATTTTAAAGAAGAGTAGAAGTTATATAGAAAAATATAATTTGCTTTCCAAATATAAGATGATATTGACGAAAGATAACTGAGCAAAATAGCAGGGCAAACTGGACATCAGGTGCAGTGAAAATCAAGATATGCTTGATAATAACTAAGTTTCAATTACAGAAGTAAAATATAGAATCAGAAAGTATTTTTAAAGAATATGCTTGATATACAGGGCACATGTGAAAGCAGTAATCCCTCCACAACCTGTGCAGTTGCTCCAATACATCATCTGTCACTCTCTCTTAGTACGTGGAGCTTACATTCCTATTCCTTAACTCTTGAAATACCTTTCTAACTTGTGTTAGAGCCAAAATACTCACACATATGACAGTAAATGGAGAATTTCCCTCACAGGTTTCTCTTACTACACAGAAACTACAAGGTGAGTGTATCTGAAGTTAACTGTGCAGAACCTATGTGGGAAAAAAATCACTACTCTGCTGGCTCTGAGTGTTTCAGCTAATGGTCTGTCTCCGGTGAAGTCACCAGGACCTACACTAATCAGTTACACTAGGCCGATGAGCTCAACGGTTGCAAGTGGTATTAAGCAGTGCTAGCATGCTGTTCATGCACAGATTCTCACTCTCCAGCATTGTCTATATTTAAGATATGCATTTAGAAGGGGTTTCCTGTACAATGATAGCAGATAACATCTAAAATCAAAAGCACATATTTTACATTTCTAACTTAATTCACAGAAATAATGAGTTAGGACACTTGTGGTTGTTTAGATGAGGTGAGCAATCGTTTTACTTTAATTTGAATATAAATGTGAAAAAACAGATCTTCTCAGTTATGTCCATATTAAGCAGAGATTAAACATAATAGCTAAAACTAGAAGCAAGTATAGGTATGTTTACACAAGGTACACATAAGTTGAAAACTATCAATATCACTTCGTAAAGGTACCATTGCTGATTGTGTCACTTAGAATAAATCAGAGCCAGAAGGAAATATCAGATAGTCCAACATATTAATGCAATCAAGCTTGTGTGTACAGGATTTTGGAACAGAAATACCCTATACCATTCCAAAGATTATATATTTAATACCACGTTGAAAGCCATGGATTCAGCAGAAAATCTATACCCAACACATACACATATTTCTCATTAAATATTAAAAATTAAATATTAGTTGAAAATGTATTTTAAAAGTATGCATAACTTTTAGCTGACCAGTCTCAATTCTATCAATAGAACTTATCAAGATATTTGAAAATCTCCATCCATTTGAAGCATTATGTGATTATGGCAGCATTGTTTGGCACAGATCATTTAGAAAAATGAATGTCATTAAGGACCAATATAATGGAAAATTATTATACCATTAAACAGCACATTAACAATTCATGTTAATGATCTGTGTCAGTATTCACCATAATGGCTAAATTAAAGTCGTCAAAATAATTGTGGAGCAAAATAATTATGGAGCAAAAATTAAGAGTGTAGAAATAGTGTACTGAAGGGGAACACTGTCCCCACTATATTTCTGAGTATTTCAACAGGTTCTCTTGCTTTGGACTAAAGCCTACCTAGGGCATAAGCATGGATTACTTGACTTTGGTATCAATAATGACATTAGTCTTATGATTGATGATGCTAAAGTCATACAATATGACATATAAAACTAGGCATTTTTTGGATATACTAATTAGCTGTCTCAAAAAACTCAAAGGGAGTAATACTGTTATCACTTTTGCTTCATCAAGGAGGCACTAGAGCCTGCATTAAACCCTTTAGAAGAGCTCTGAATACCCAAGGCACAATTAGTATAACAAATGACTCCCATGAAGAAGTAAGGAGAGGGTGGCCCCTGATCCTGGAAAGGCTTGATCTAGCATTGTAGGGGAGTACCAAGACAGAGAAAAAAGAGGGAGGTGATTGGATAATGGGTGGAGAGAAGAAGGTTTATGGGACATATGGGGAGGGGGGAACTGGGAAACAGGAAATCATTTGGAATGTAAACAAAGAATATAGAAAATAAATAAATAAATAAATAAATAAATAAATAAATAAATAATTTTTTTAAAAGAGCCATATAATGAATAGCTGAACCATCCAGTCCAGGTGTGTTTTCATGCATGTTCCTGTGTCTTTATGAAATGTCAAAATGTTATTTTTAAATAAAACAATGCTCGTTTGCATCCACAGATATATTTTAGTTTTCATCTTAGACAAACATGTATATCTTTTAAACATATTAGTACATTGCTTCCAGATATAAAGAACTGGGAAGTATGCCCCTTATATCTCAAAGGAGACAACATTATCAAACAAGATGATCTGAATATAAACTATATATTCACAGTCAAAATAAAGAATAAAGTAGCTATTAAATAAAGAGACAAATGAGAAGAAAAGTGAAACGATATCAAAGAACAAGAGAGAATGAACAAGATGAGGAAATGGGAGAGGGGAAGAGGAAGAAGAAGAGACAGACTTTCAATATTTAAACTGGCAAATTAATTCGGTTTGCTTTGGAGACTTGAGGCACGCCTGCACTTATTATATCAGGACATATATGGCAAAACACTGCGTTCAATGTTTTGGTTGAGAATATATTTTGACCCCAGTGCATACTTTTTCTATTTATATTATTTTGTTGTATAGACTACTAACACATTATCTCTGGAGACCAAGTAGAATTCCTTTTGCTTATTTAACTCTTACTCTATGTGGTTCCGCCCTTGTGCAGAAGGCACTGATCCTGTCACAGGGGACAAAATAAAAGTCTGGTCAGCTTTCCTTGATTCAGGTTTAAATGGCTTCTGAGTCTCAAAGCATATGAAAGCGGAAAGTGTCTTTGCAAGTGTGCAAACCCAGGGCAAACTGGAGTGAGTTCTCATCTCAAAGCCAAGATTTCAAATGAGCTAACATCCTCTTAAGGTAACCTTGAAATAGGTAGGGACAGGACAATCTGGATATTATAGCATTTCCCCCACTGTCTCAGAACAATGCTCCAAGTCACTTCACAGGGATGATAACCTCATTGGCACCAAGTCTTCTATCATTTTTTAAATGTGCTACTTCTCTGGCTCAACTTCATATTTTTAAGTTCTTTTTTCTCTTTGATCATTCTTTGATCACGGTTCCCAAACTAAACTTGAAAAAAAAATTATCCACCAATGTCCATAGCCTCAAACAATGATGTTTTGAGAAGTCCTCCAAAAACTTTATCCCAGGCTATAAATATGATTGATCATCAAGGTGATAGATGTGCGAAATCACAGATAAATTCTTGCAAGGATTTTGTATGAATGTTGTCTTATGGATTCTCAAGGATCCTCATTTCAAAGTCCTTACTCAATCTGAAAAGTTTTGGGTTTAGTGTTCATAGCCAGCATTCTTGCTGATTTTCTGATCTTTTCCATCAGAACCACACACAAAGCAGAGTTTGTAGCACTCTGGGTCTCTAATCTAATCCACCACACCACGGCAAATCTTCATCATTGTAATATATCATTTTATTCAAACAGAAGTAAATTAAGTATGTTTAAATTTTAAATTAATAATATTAATTTAAATATATCAAATGTAATAATTATAATTTATTCTAAGTCTACTCTATAATGTTTTTGTTTACATTTATTTACAAGTGAAATATAAATAATATTAATAATTTGTTTTCCTGTTTCAATATAATTAAGCAAACCTCTTGTTTATGTGTTTGTGAATGCTGACACAGGTTCACTGAAAGAACTCTTTTTAAGATTCAAGACACTGAAATTTTGTGTGCTTATGCATTTTTACATCCTCTTCTTTAATCATCCCTGTACACATAATACAGTTATCAGTGGCACAACACAATTCTTGCTGTTCAATTATAACTTTTGTAATGACCATCTATCCCACCCCTCCCTCTGGTTGTTACAGTCTCTGTAAATCACTACTGTGATTTTCTCTTCTATTCAACAAAATTGGAGTATGTAATTTCAAATTGTACTTTCTATTAAAGCGAAACACATTGACAGGGAGATCGCATTGCCTTGAGGGTGAGATGGCTGAATTTGTGCTGACACTCTGGCCTGAAACCGGTGCTGTACTCAAGTCACTGAAGACTGATTCCTATGTTTGGAAACATGAGCTCTTCCAAGATGTCCTAGGGGAAAGCCCATTAAGTTTTTATTATTTCATCTAGATGTTTAAATTTGTGTCTTGCTTATGAATTCTGACTAACAACTTCTTTCCAAGAAATAACATATGCTTCACTCTTCCTCCCTGTTTATTGGCCTCATGCTGTCTCCTGATTTCTTTATACTTTGTAACTTAGGTTTAATTTTCAAGTGGTAAAAATAATTTGAGTCTTTTTTCAATGTAAAAAAAACCCTATAAATTAAATATTGAAAAGATTAAAAACTATAGGATGATAAATGACAGTCATTTATATTAAAAATGTAGTATCACTTACAAATTGGCAAGTGTCATATTTCATTGGTCTAGCTTTTATCCTGGAAGCATTTGTTAAACTTAATAAACAGTAATATTCTCAATGTGTTATTTAAAACTCAGTATTCAGTAAAGCTTTTGGCTAAAATAAGCAGTATTAAAATATGAAAATCTTTTATGCATTTATTTATTCAATATACCCTGAATAATAATGACTTGCTTAGGCATTTAATGACATGACAAAAAGACTACCATATAATTGAAGAAAATTAAAAATAATTAGTGTGTTATCATTGTGTTTGTATGCATTTGTGGCCTCAATATAAAAACGAAGACCAGAGGAAAATATTTTCTAGTGTGTTTTCTTCTATTTCTTTGTGTATTACTGGTATTGGGGTGATTCATCTCTTAGATTTGTGGCCTGCTCCCCCTGAGCCATGTAGTCGGAACCCAAATACTATTTATAAAATAGTAATCATATGAATTTATATGTGATCTGTAGAACATACATTTATAATGATATGGAGGTCCAATTGGAATTATGACACATTTTGGAAGATATATAAAATAACATGTAAGTATTCTGTAAAATATAAGCAATTAGAAGCAAATGGAATCCACAACTACAATAAATAAATTCAGACTTCTATATAAACCTCAATACTATTATTTAAAAAAGTATATATCAGGTTGGATAAATCTCAGCAGTTAAATACACTGACTGTTCATACAGAAATTCAGCACCCACATGCCAGTTAACCATTGTCACTAATTTCAGCTCCATGGGGACTCGTGACCTCCATGGAATCAGCAGGTATTATAGGCTTCTGACAAACTGAAATCTCTGCTGGCAAAACTTCTATTCACACACAATAAAATAATTTTCAAAATTAAATATTTGCATGTATTTTTTTACAAATATATTATTTTAAAATCATAAATGAGTTCTAATAAAATTTAATTTTAATAATAACAGTAGAAATATGTGTGGTATATTAACTTATGAGAGCAATATTTGAGGCAAAATATACATAAAGGTTAGGAGAAAGCATTTAGAATTTTATTTTTATTTTGAAGAATACAGTGTTTTTAAGGTTGGCAATATGATCACCAGCATCCAAGAATGGCCTTGAACTTCTGAAGTTCCTAACCTACCTGCTTAGTTCTTGGAATAAATGCCCTGCCAACTTTACCTCATGTGGATTAGACAGTGATAGAGATCCAAAACCAGAACTACTAGATGCTAGGAAAGCCCTCTGGAACTGTGTTATATGCCCAGCTTTGAGGGTTAGAGCCTGATTTCTTGTGATTCTCCACAGCATCCAGCATACCTGGTCAGTTATCACTTACTTGGTCAGTCATTAACAGGTACAAAGACCTCTGATCATAGGTAGGATCTGTTTCACACCTCACTGTCTCTGATGCAGACACTAGATTATCTATCAAGTGTCACTTGACTGGATTTATGATATCATATTTATCAAGAATCTGGGGTTTTGAGTCTATAGATATAACCAGTGCTATAAAGTTTCTCTGTGAAGCAATATAAATATAAAATGTGCACAGTGGTGCAAGAATCAAAGCAGCACTCATTGCACATCCTTAAAATTATCTTAAGTTTGGGAAATATGAAATAAAAATCCCATAAAGAAAGAGGACAACAATTACTTTGAATTCAGTAAAACATTTTCAGAAATCCATAGTAAAATTATGCCATGAAAAGTGATCTGATAGTTCATGATATTTTCAGAATCCCTTTGTTGACCATTGATTGCTTGGGTTATATAAACCCAATGTACAGTCACAATGAGTAGTGCCCTTGACCACTGATAGATGGAAACTAGGGATGTTCCCTGAAAATTTTGAGGAAATCAAGCGGGAGACAGAACCCAAGGATGACAATTTGCCAATCAAATGGCAAAGGCATGAAAATGTACCTAGTCTTATACAGCAAATCAGCACTTAGAGACTTCCAGTTGGAGCAATTCAGCCACAAACATAAACGAAAGCTATTGACAAAGAAGACAAAAGAGCATCAGTGTAAAGTTCTTTTTGACTATTATCCACAAAATAAGGATGAACTGGAATTGACTGTGGGGGATATCATTGATGTCATCAAAGAGGTAGAAGAGGCTGGTGGAGTGGAACCCTGAATGATAAGTTGAGACTGTTTCCCTCAAACTTTGTGAAAGAATTAGAGTTCACAGATGACGGTGAAACTCATGACAATGAGGAGGATTCAGAAGTTTCTTAGACTGGCTTTGCCTCACCATTGCCATCTCTGGAGAATGGAAGTGAACCTGCTCTCAGATCAGTTGCATAGTGAAAGAAAATCCAAGGAATTAGATTTGTAGAAAGGGGGAAAACATACCCACAGAACAAGATACAAAGACAAAAAGTTGAGCAGAGTCTGAGGGAAAGACCATCTAGAGACTATCCCACTCAGGGATCCATCCCATATAGAGTTACAAAACCCAGACATTATTGTGGATACCCACAAGTGCCAGCTGACCAGAGCCAGATATATCTATCACCTGGGAGGCTCTCCTAGTGCATGACAAATACAGAGGGGACACACTCAGCCAGCCATTGAACTGAGCGCAGGGTCCCTAATGGGGGAGCTAGAGAAAAGACCCAAGGAGCTGAAGGGGTTTGCAGCACCACAGGAGGAACAAAAATATGAGTCACCCAGTAGTCCCAGAGCTCCAAGGGAAAAAAACATCAACCAAAGAGTACACATGGAGTTACCCATGGATCCAGATGCATCAGCAGCAGAGGACAATCTTGTCAGACACCAAAGGGAGGAGAGGCCCTTGATCCTGGAAAGGCCTGATGCTGTAGTGTAGAGGAATACCAGGACAGGGAAGCAGGGGAGGGTTGACTGGGGAAGATGAGATGGCTTATGGGATTTTTCTGGAGAGCTGGGAATCAGGAAAGGGAACAACATTTGAAATGTAAAAAAAGAATATACCTAATTTAAAAAAAAAGGAAAGCTCAGTGATAATTGCTCTAACTCTGTTAGGAATTGAGTTGGAATTTTGATGGGGATTGCATTGAATATGTAGATTGCTTTTTGAAAGATGGCCATTTTTATAATATTAATCCTGCCAATCCATGAGCATGGAAGATCTTTCCATCTTTTGAAGAATTCTTTGATTTCTTTCTTCAGAGACTTGATATTCTTGTCATACAGATCTTTCACTTGTTTGATTAGAGTCAGACCAAGATACTTTATATTGTTTGTGACTATTGTGAAGGGTAACATTTCTCTAATTTCTTTCTCAGCCTGTTTATCCTTTTAGTATAGCTCTACTGATTTGTTTGAGTTAATTTTATATCCAGCCACTTTGCTGAAGTTGTTTATCAGCTGTAGGAGTTCTCTGGTGGAGTTTTGGGGGAGGTGGTTTAAGTATACTGTCATACCATCTGTAAATAGTGATAGTTTGACTTTTTCCTTTCCAATTTATATCCTCTTGACCTCCTTTTTTTGTCTAATTACTCTAGCTAGAACTTCAAGTACTATATTGAATAGATATGGAGAGAGAGGGCAGTCTCATCTAGTACCTGATTTTAGTGGGATTGCCTCAATTTTTCAACATTTAGTTTGATGTTGGCTATTTGTTTGCTGTATATTGTTTTTACTATGTTTAGGTATGGGCCTTGAATTCCTGATCTTTTAATATGAAAGGGTACTGAATTTTGTCAAATGATTTCTCAGCATCTAATGAAATGGCTATGTGTTTTTTAGTTTGAGTTTGTTTATGTAGTTGATTACACTAATGAATTTCTGTATATTGAACTATTTCTGCATCCCTGGGATGAAGAGTTAGAATGAGCATTTCTCAAATTCTTCTGAAACAACAAAAAACCCAGTATAGCTAAACCTGTTTTCAATGATAAAAGAACTTCTTGGGGAATCAGCATCCTCGACCTCAAGCAGTAATACAGAGCAAGAGTGACAAAAACTGCTTGGTATTTGTACAGTGACAGGTAGGTAGATCAATGGAGTAGAAATGAAGACCCAGAAATGAACCCATACACCTATGGTCATTTGACCTTTGACAAAGGAGCTAAAACCATCCACTGGAAAAAAGATAGTCTTATAAACAATCGTTCCAGTTCAACTGGAAATCAGCATGCAGAAGAATGTAAATCAATCCATTCTTATTTCCTTGTACAAAGCTCAAGTTCAAATGGATTATGCACCTCCACATAAAACCAGACACACTGAAATTAATAGAAAAGAAAGTGCAGAAGAGACTCGAGCACATGGCATAGAGGAAAATGTTCTGAACAGAACACGAATAGCTTATGCTTTAAGATCAAGAATTGACAAATAAGACCTCATAAAATTACAAAGTTTCTGTGAGGCAAAGGACACTGTCAATAGTACAAAACTGCCACCAACAAATTGGGAAAAGATCTTTGCTATCCCTACATCCGACAGAGGGCTAATATCCAATATATACAAAGAATTCAAGAAGTTAAACTGCAGAGAACCAAATAACTCTATACATAAATGGAGTACATTTTTCTCTCAGCCTTCTGAGCAGGCAGGTACAGCCAGGAGTGCAGGGAACACAGGAGGGACAGAGCACTGGGACAGGGTCCTTCCAGACTGGATGTATAAGCAGGACCGAACACTTTGCTGCATACAGGAAACTCACCTCAGGCACAAAGACAGACACTACCTCAGAGTAAAAGGCTAGGAAACAATTTTCCAAGCAAATGGTCCCAAGAAACAAGCTGGTGTAGCCATTCCAATATCGGTTAAAATCAACTTTCTACCTCAAGTAATCAAAAAAGATAAGGAAGGACACTTCATACTCATCAAAGGAAAAATCTACCAAGATGAACTCTCAATTAAGAGGGCACCCACATTCATAAAAGAAACTTTACTAAAGCTCAAAGCTCACATTGCCCCCCACAAAATAATAATAGGAGACTTTATCACCCCACTCTCATCAATGGACAGATCACGGAAATACAAACTAAACAGAGAAACTGTGAAACTAACAGAAGCTATGTACCAAAAGTATTTATAGGATATCTAACATTTTATCCTAAAATGATAGAATATACCTTCTCAGAACCTCACAGTACCTTTTCCAAAACTGACCATATACTTGGTCACAAAACAGATCTAAGCAGATATTAGAAGACTGAAATATTTCCATGCACCCTATCACATCACTACAGATTAAGGCTGGTCATCAATAACAACAAAAACATCAGGAAGCCCACATGAAAATGGAAGCTGAACAACATTCTATTCAATGGTAACTTGGTCAAGGAAGAAAGAAAGAAAAAATTGAAAGACTTTTTAGAATTTAATGAAAATGAAGGCACAACATACACAAACTAATGGGACACAATGAAAGCACTGAGAAGAGGAAAACTCATAGCTCTGAATGCCTCCAAAAAGAAACAGGAAAGAGCATACACTAATGATTTAACAGCCCAGCTGAAATCTCTAGAACAAAAGAAGCAAATATACCCAAGAGGAAGTTATGGCAGGAAATAATCAAACTCAAGGGCTTAAATCAACCAAGTAGAAACAAAAAGAACTATACAAAGAATCACCCAAACAAGGAGCTGATTCTTTGAGAAAAAAAAAACCAACATGATAGATAAACCCTTAGCCAAACTAGCCAGAGGTCACAGGGACAGTATCCAAATCAGCAAAATCAGAAATGAAAAGGGAGATATAAAAAGAGGTAATGGAGGAAATCCAAAAAATCATCAGATCCTACTACAAAAGCTTATACTCAACAAAAGTAGAAAATCTAGATGAAATGGACAATTTTCTAGACAGATACAAGGTACCAAAGTTAAATCAGGATTAGATAAATGATCTAAACAATCCCATAATCCCTAAAGAAATAGAAACAGTCATTAATAGTCTCCCATCCAAAAACAGCCTAGGCCCAGATGGGTTCTTCTATCAGACTTTCAAAGAAGACCTAATACCAACACTCTTCAAACTATTCCACAAAATAGAAATAGAAGGAACACTACCCAATTATTTATGTGAAGCCACAATTACTCTGATACCTAAACCACACAAAGACCTTACAAAGAAAGAGTACTTTTGACAAATTTCCCTTATGAATATTGATGCAAAATTACACAATAAAATTCTTGCCAAAGTAATATAAGAATATATCAAAACGATCATCCATCATGATCAAGTAGGCTTCATCCCAGGTATGCAGGGATGGTTCAATATATGGAAATCCATCAACATAATCCATTACATAAACAAACTCAAAGAAAAAAAAATCACATGATTATTTTATTAGATGCTATGAAAACATTGGACAAAATCCAACACCTCTTCATGATAAAAGACTTGGAAAGACTCAAGGTTCATACCTAAATAGAGCAAAAGCAATAAACAGCAAACTAGTAGCCAACATCAAACTAAATGTAGTGAAACTTGAAGCAATCCCAATGAAATCAGAGACTAGACAAGGCTATCCTCTCTCTCCATGCTTGTTTAATATAGTACTCGAAGTCCTAGCCAGAGTAATTAGACAACAAAAGGACGTCAAAGGGATATAGATTGAAATCAATAGTCAAAGTATCACTATTTGCAGATGATATGATAGTATACTTAAGTGACCCCAAAAATTCCACAAGAGAACTACTAAATCTGAAAAACAACCTCAGCAAAGTGGCTGGATATAAAAATAACACGAACAAATCAATAGCCTTCCTCTACTCAAAGGATAAAGAGTCTGAGAAAGAAATTAGGGAAATGAAACACTTCACAATAGTCACAAATAATATAAAATACCTTGGTCTGACTCTAACCCAGCAAGTGAAAGATCTATATGACAAGAACTTCAAGTCTCTCAAATAAGAAATTGAAGAAGATCTCGGAAAATGGAAAGATCACCCATGCTCATGGATAGGCAGGATTAATAGAGTAAAAACGGCCATTTTGCCTAAATCAATCTGCAGATTCAATGAAATCCCCATCAAAATTCCAACTCAGTTCTTCATAGAGTTAGAAAGAGCAATTTTCAAAAATATCTGGAATAACAAAAAACTCAGGAGAGCCAAAAGTATTCTCAACAATAAAAGAACTTCTGGGGAAATCACCATCCCTGATCTTTACTACAGAGCAATAGTGATAAAAACTTCATGGTATTGGTACAGTGTCAGGCAGGCAAATCAATGGAATAGAATTGAAGACTCATAAATGAACCCTCACACCTATGGTCACTTGATCTTTGTCAAAGGAGCTAAAACTATCCAGTGGAAAAAAGACATCATTTTCAACAAATAATGCTGGGTCAACTGGCAGTCAACATGTAGAAGGATACAAGTTGATCCATTCTCATCTCCTTGTATAAAGATCAAGTCCATGTGGATCAAGGACCTCCACATAAAACCAGATACACTGAATCTAATAGAAGAGAAAATGGGGAAGAACCTGGAGCATATGGGCAGAGGGGAAAATTTCCTGAATAGAACATCAATAGCTTATGCTCTAAGATCAAGAATTGACAAATGTGACTTCATAAAATGGCAAAGCTTTGGTAAGGCAAAGGACCCTTTTGGGGAATCTGTCAATAGGATAAAATGACAACCAACATATTGGAAAAAGATCTTTACTAATCCTTCATGTGATAGAGGGCTAATATGCAAAAAATATGGAAAATATACAGATATCAAGAAGTTAGACTCTAGAGAACCAAGTAAACATATTAAAAATGGGGTAAAGAGCTAAACAAAGAATTCTCATCTGAAGTATTCCAGGTGGCTGAGAAACACCTAAAGAAATGTTTAACACCCTTAATCATCAGGGAAATGCAAATAAAAACAACCCTGAGATTCTACCTTATACCAGTCAGAATGGCCAAGATCAAAAACTCAGGGGACAGCAAATGGTGGAGAGGATTTGGGGAAAGAGGAACACTCCTTCATTGCTGGTAGGATTTCAAGCCTGTAAAACCTTTCGGGAAATCAGTTTGGCAGTTCCTCAGAAAATTGGACATAGTACTTCCTGAGGATCCAGCTATACCACTCCTGGGCTTATACCCAGAAGATGCTCCAACATGTAATAAGGACACATGTTCCACTATGTTTATAGCAGCCTTATTTATAATAGCCAGAAGCTGAAAAGAACTCAGATGTCCTTCAACACAGGAATGGATACAGAAACTGCGGTATATATACACAATGGACTACTACTCAGCTATTAAAAACAATGAATTTATGAAATTCTTAGGCAAATGGATGGAGCTAGAAAATATCATGCTGAGTGAGGTAACCCAATCACAAAAGAACACACATGGTATACACTCACTGATAAGTGGATATTAGCCCAGAAACATGGAATACCAATGACAAAATTTACAGATCAAATGAAGCTCAAGAAGAAGGAAGAACACAGTATGGATACTCTGGTCCTTCTAAGAAGGGGGTGCAAAATACCCACAGGAAGAGATATAGAGACAACATGTGAAGCAGAGACTGAGGAAAGACCATCCACATATTTCCTCACCTAGGTATCCATCCCATATACATTCACCAAACCCAAACACTATTGTGGATCCCAACAAGTGCTTGCTGACAGGAGCCTGATATAGTTGTCACCTGGGAGGCTCTGCCAATGCCTAACAAAAGCTGGGATGCTCTCAGCCAACCATTGAACTGAGTCCAGAGTCCCCAATGGAGGAGCTAGAGAAAGGATCCAGGGAACTGAAGAGGTTTGCAGTGTCATAGGAGGAACAACAATATGAACTACCCAGAACTCCCAGAGTTCTCAGGGATTAAACCACCAACACAAGAGTTCACAAGGAGTGACCCATGGCTCGAGATGTGTAAGCAGCAGAGGATGTCTTTGTTGGACATCAATGGGAGGAGATGCCATTGGTCCTGAGAAGGCTAGATATACTAGTATAGGAGAATGCCAGGACAGGGAAGTGGGAGTCGGCAGATTGGTGAGCAGGGTGAGGGGGAGATGGTTAGAGAGTTTTGGAGGGGGGGAACCAGGAAAGGGGACATTTGAAATGTAAATAAAGAATGTATCAAATAGAGAGCTGCAGAAGGAGAGAAGTCCCACAGCCATATTTGCTGCCTGCAGGAACAGAAAAGGATCACTAGGTACTGTATTACCCTGAGCTTTAAATCTCTGGTGGTGCAAACCGCCAGGGGTCTGCCTGCACTCAGGAACTGAGCACATAGGCAGTTTGTCTGCCAGCCCACTGGGCTCGGGGCCGTGTCCTGCCCAGGGAGCTGTGGAAGGAGAGAAGCCCCGCGGCCATATTTGCTGCCTGCAGGGACAGAAAAGGATCACTAGGTACTAGATCACCCTGAGCTTTAGAACTCTGGTGGTACAAACCACCAGGGGTTTGCCTGCACTCAGGAACTGAGCACATAGGCGGTTCATCTGCAAGCCAGTCCATCGCTGAACCTGTGTCCTATGTGAGAATCAACAGAGGGAGTGACCCCCATCACACCATCTTCGCTCCATAATAGAGCAGACAGAGAACACCTGATTGACATTGACAACTAAGTATAACATTGCTTGAGGCAAGACTGAGAAGGGCTCCAAAGGCACAAAAGAGGAAGGCAGCATATCAGTAATCTGTGCCAGAGGAAACCCAGTCATCCAGTGTTGCAGAGATAACCTTAAAGATCCACAGTAGGTTGAAGCACCAACCAGTGACAATAAGACCATCTAACACCTGGGAGAACTAGATGGCTAAAGGCAAACGTAGGAACGTTACTAAGAGAAACCAAGGCATTATGGCAGCATCTGAACCCAATACTCCAACAATAGCAAGTCCTGGATACCCCAACACACCAGAAAAACAAGAGTTGGATTTAAAATCACTGGTCATGATGCTGGTACAGGAACACATGAAGGACATACTTAAAGAAATTCAGGAGAAAATGGATCAAAAATTAGAAGCCCTTACAAGGTAAACACAAAAATCATTGAAAGAAATTTAGGAGACTGCAAAAACCAATAAGGAGGAAATGCAAAAATCACTTAAAGAAATACAGGAGAACTTTGATCAACAGGCAGAAGTCATGAAAAAGGAAACACAAAAATCTCTTAAAGAATTAGAGGAAAACACAAACAAGCAAAGGATGGGACTGAGCAAAAACTTCCAGGATCTAAAAACAGAAGAAGAAACAACTAAGAAAGCACAAAGGGAGACAACTTTGGAGATAGAAAACCTTGGGAAGAAATCATGGACCATAGATGCAAATATCAACAACAGAATACAAGAGATAGAAGAAAGAATCTCAGATGTCGAAGATACCATAGAAACCATGGACTCAACAGTTAAAGAAAATGCAAAATGCAAAAAGCTTGTAACCCAAAACAACCAGGAAATCCAGGACACAATTAGAAAGCAAAATCTAGGATTATAGGCATTGATGAGAGTGAAGATTTACAACTTAAAGGGTCAGCAAACATCTTCAACAAAATTAAGGAAGAAAAGTTCTCTAACCTAAAGAGAGAGATGCCCATGAATATACAAGAAGCCTACAGAACTCCAAACAGGCTGGACCAGAACAGAAATACCTTCAGTCACATAATAATCAAAACCCCAAATGTACTAAACAAAGAAAGAATACTTAGGTCAGTAAGAGAAAAAGGGCAAGTAACATATAAAGGAAGACCTATCAGAATTACACCAGACTTCTCACCAGAGATGATGAAAGCTAGAAGATCCTGGGCGGAGCTCATGCAGACTCTAAGAGAACACAAATGCCAGCCGAGACTACTATACCCAGCAAAACTCCCAATTACTGTAGATGGAGAAACCAAGATATTCCATGACGAACCAAATTTACACAGTATCTTTCTACAAACCCAGCCCTACAAAGGATAATAGGGGGAAACCACCACTACAATGAGGGAAACTATACCCTGGCAAGAGCAGGATATTAAGCTTCTTTCATCAAACCCAAAGAAGATAACCATACACGTATAAATTTAAAATCAAAAATGATAGGAAGCAATAACCACTACTCCTTAATATCTCTTAACATCAATGGACTCAATTCTCCAATAAAAAGACATAGACTAACAGACAGGTTACGTAAACAGGACCCTACATTTTGCTGCATACAGGAAACACACCTCAGTGTCAAAGACAAAAACTACCTTAGAACAAAAGGCTGGAAGACAATTCTACAAGCAAATGGTCCCAGGAAGCAAGCAGGAGTTGCCATTCTAATTTCAGATAAAATTGACTTTCAACCTAATGTCATCAAAAGAGACATGGAAAGTCACTACTTGCTGGTCAAAGGAAAAATCCAACAAGAAGAACTCTCAATCCTGAACATCTATGCCCCAAATACAAGGGCACCCTCATTAATAAAAGAAACTTTACTAAAGCTCAAAGTACACATTGCACCTAATACAATAATTGTGGGTGACTTTAACACTCCACTCTTACCAATGGACCGATCAGGAAAACAGAAACTAAACAGGGAGACAATGAAACTAATTGAAGCTTTGAACCAATTGGAGTTAACAGATATATATAGAACTTTTCATCCCAAAGCAAAAGAATATACCTTTATCTCAGCACCTCATGGTACCTTCTCCAAAATAGATCATATAGTTGGTCACAAGACAGACCTCAACAAATATAAGAAGATTGAAATAATCCCATGCCTCCTATCAGATCACTCTGGAGTAAAAGTGGTCTTTAATAAGAGTAAAAACAACAGAAAGTCCACATAAACATGTAAACTAAACAATACTCTCTCTACTCAATGATACCTTGGTCAGGGAAGAAATAAAGAAAGAAATCAAAGACTTCTTAGCATTTAATGAAAATGAAGGCACAACATACACAAATCTATGGGACACAATGAAAGCAGTGCTAAGAGGAAAACTCATAGCTTTGAGTGCCTCCAAAAAGAAATTCGAGTGAGCATACACTAGAAGATTAATGGAACAACTGAAAGCCCTGAAACAAGAAGAAGCTAATTCACCCAGGAGGAGAAGAAAACAGGAAATCATCAAAATCAGCACTGAAATCAATTAAGTAGAAACCAAGAGAACCATACAAAGAATCAACAAAATCAGAAGCTGGTTCTTTGAAAAAAAATCAACAAGATAGATAAACCCTTAGCCAGACTAAACAAAGGGCACAGAGAAAGTATCCAAATTAACAAAATTAGAAATGAAAATGGAGATATTACAACAGAAACCGAGGAAATTCAAAAAATCAGATCGTACTACAAAAACCTGTACACAACACAACTGGAGAATCTGGAGGAAATGGACATTTTCTTAGACAAATACCAATTACCAAAATTAAACCAGGATCAAATAGACCATCTAAACAAACCCATAACCCCTAAAGAAATAGAGGGAGTCATAGATAGGCTTCCAACCGAAAAAAGCACAGGACCAGGTGGTTTCAGCGCAGAATTCTATCAGACCTTCAAAGAAGACTTAACACCAATACTCTTCAAACTTTTCCACCAAATAGAAACAGAAGGATGATTATGCTGATACCAAAACCACACAAAGATCCAACTAAGAAAGAGAATTTCAGGCCAATTTCCCTTATGAATATCGATGCAAAAATACTAAATAAAATTCTTGCCCACTGTATCCAAGAACACATCAAAACGATCATCCACCATGATCAAGTAGGCTTCATCCCAGGGATGCAGGGATGGTTTAATATAAGAAAATCCATAAATGCTATCCACTACATAAACAAACTCAAAGAAAAAAATCACACGACCATTTCATTAGATGCTGAAAAACATTTGACAAAATTCAGCATCCTTTCATGCTAAAAGTCTTGGAAAGGACAGGAATTCAAGGCCCATATCTAAACATAGTAAAAGCAATATACAGCTAACCAGTAGCCAACATCAAACTAAATGGAGAGAAACTTGAAGCAATCCCACTAAAATCAGGGACTAGACAAGGCTGCCCCCTCTCTCCATATCTTTTCAATATAGTTCTTGAAGTCCTAGCTAGAGCAATTCGACAACATAAGGAAGTCAAAGGAATACAAATTGGAAAGGAAGAAGTCAAACTATCACTATTTGCAGATGATATGATAGTATACTTAAGTGACCCTAAAAACTCCACTAGAGAACTCCGACAGCTGATAAACAACTTCAGCAAAGTGGCTGGCTACAAAATCAATGCAAGCAAATCAGTAGCCTTTATATATTCAAAGGATAAGCAGACTGAGAAAGAAATGAGGGAAATGACTCCCTTCACAATAGCTACCAACAGCATAAAGTATCTTGGTGTGACTCTAACCACACAAGTGAAAGACCTATATGACAAGAACTTCAGATCTCTGAAGAAGGAAATTGAAAGAACATCTCAGAAAATGGAAAAATCTTCCATGCTTGTGGATTGGCAGGATTAATACAGTTAAAATGGCCATCTTGCCAAAGGCAATCTACAAATTCAATGCTATCCCCATAAAAATCCCAACCCAGTTCTTCATAGAGCTAGAAAGAGCAATTCTTAAATTCATCTGGAATAACAAAAAACCCAGGATAGCTAAAACTATTCTCAACAGTAAAAGAACTTCAGGGATATTCAGTATCCCAGACTTTAAACTTTACTACAGAGCAATGCATGTGATTAAATGCATGTGATTAAATGCATTTTAATCACAATGCAAGTGATTAAAAACTGCATGTTATTGGTATAATATCAGGCATGCGGATCAATGGAATAGGATTGAAGACCCAGAAATGAACCAACACACCTATGGTCACTTGATCTTTGACAAAGGAGCTGAAAGCATCCAGTGGAAAAAAAGATAATCTTTTCAACAAATGGTGTTGGTTCAATTGGAGGTCAGCATGCAGAAGAATGTGAATCGATCCATTCTTATCTCCTTGTACTAAGATCAACTCCAAATGGATCAAGGACCTCCACATAAAACCTGACACACTGAAACTAATCAAAAAGAAACTGGGGAAGACCCTGGAGGACATGGGCACAGGGGGAAAGTTCCTGAATAGAACACCAATAGCTTATACTCTAAGATCAAGAATTGACAAATGGGACCTCATAAAACTACAGTTTCTGTAAGGCAAAGGACACTGTCAAAAGGACAAAACGTCAACCAACAGATTGGGAAAGGATCTTCACCAACCCTAAATCCGACAGAGGGCTAATATCTAATATATACAAAGAACTCAAGAAGGTAGAACCCAGAGAACCAAATAACCCCATTAAAAAGAGGGGTACAGAGCTAAACAAAGAATTTTCACATGAAGAACTTTTGAGAATTGAGAAACACCTTAAGAAGTGCTCAACATCATTAGTCATTAGGGAAATGCAAATCAAAACAACCCTGAGATTTCACCTCACACCAGTCAGAATGGCTAAGGTTAAAAACTCAGGAGACAGCAGGTGTTGGCGAGGATGTGGAGAAAGAGGAACACGCCTCCACTGCTGGTGGGATTGCAAGATGGTGCAACCACTTTGGAAATCAGTCTGGCAGTTCCTCAGAAAACTGGGCATGACACATCCTGAGGACCCTGTTATACCACTCCTGGGCATATATCCAGAGGATTCTTCAGCATGCAGCAAGGACACATGCTCCACTATGTTCATAGCAGCCCTATTTGTAGTAGCCAGAAGCTGGAAAGAACCCATTTGTCCTTCAACAGAGGAATGG
This sequence comes from Apodemus sylvaticus, assembly GCF_947179515.1. Taxonomy (NCBI): domain Eukaryota; kingdom Metazoa; phylum Chordata; class Mammalia; order Rodentia; family Muridae; genus Apodemus; species Apodemus sylvaticus. Next base: position 125,202,925 of record NC_067478.1, on the reverse strand, counting down.
ATACAAAAAATGTGGTATATTTACACAATGGAGAACTATTAAGCCATTAGAAACAATGAATTCATGAAATTCTTAGACAAATGGATGGAGCTGGAGAACATCATACTAAGTGAGGTAACACAGTCTCAAAAGATCAATCATGGTATGCACTCACTGATAAGTGGATATTAGCCTAGAAACTTTGAATACCCAAAACATAATCCACAAATTAAATGATGTCCAAAAAAAATGGAGGAGTGGCCCCTGGTTCTGGAAAGACTCAGTGAAAGAGTATATGGGAATTCCAGAACAGGGAAGTGGGAAGGGGTAGATGGAGGAACAGGGGGAGGGAAGAGGGCTTATGGGACTTGCGGGGAGGGGGGACCCAGAAAATGGGAAATCATTTGAAATGTAAATAAAAAATATATCAATAAAAAAGAATGTATCAAAAATAAATAAATAAATAAATAAATAAAATGAATGTTCAAACACAGTATTTACAAATAAAATTTGATAAAAGCTTTAAAAAAATAAGGCTCTGTGAAACTTATGACAAGAACTTCTAGGAGTGAACCAGGAGAGAAAACCAGAAAAGCCTTTAATCCTACGATCACTGGGATCTAGAATCCAGAGTCTGGAGGTAAAAAAAATTAGACATTGATGCCAAGATTAAAGCTAAGGAATACTGTAGAACATTATTTCACTATGTAGGAACCAATGAAGATGAACTTACATTTAGAGAAGGGCAGATAATCCATTTGATAAGCAAGGAGAAGTGGACTGGTGGAAGTGTGAACTGAATGGTAAAGGAGAGTTTCTAGATAACTTTGCTATTCAGACAAGTGAACTAGATAAAGACTTTCCAAAACCAAAGAAACCAGCTCCTCCTGCAAAAGGTTCAGCTCCAAAGCCTGACCTGTTATCTGTAGAGATGAAAGCTTTTCCTCTAAAGGCTGATGAAAAAGATAAAAAAATCACCGCTAGAACAGAAACCTAAACCAGCTACACCTCAAATCCCACCCAAAAAGACCACTCCACCTACCAAGGAAAGCATTAATTTACTAAGGTCTCCTGGAGCAGTGTATGAAAGCCACCAGAAAATCCAGTTCCTCCTCCACCTCCAACAACCAAAATTAATAGAGAAGTTTCTACAATTTCTTCAAAGACTGATACTGTGCCAATATCAAAAACAAAATCTAGATCCTGTACAATTTCCAGTTAGGCCAAAATCAGTAGACCTTGATGCCTTCGTAGCCAGGAACTCAAAAGAAACAAATAATGTAAATTTTGAAGACATAGCTTCCTCAGAGAACTTGTTAAATCTCACTGCAGATAGACCCAAGATGCCTGGAAGAAGATTGCCTGGCTGCTTCAATGGTCGACATTCTCCAACCCAAAGCCCATAAAAAACCCTTCACAGGTAGTAACATACATTATGCAAATCAAATATAATTTGCATATATATATATTCACCCCTCTCTCAGGCCTTCCAACTTCTTCCTAATTCATTAATCATTATAAAATTATAAAGATGAGGCATTGAAGATCATTCCATAATGGATGCCTACCCATTTCTTTAGCATCACAATCAACAGTTGAAAGTCTTAGGTTGTCTCAACCAATTTCAGGGCATATGGCTACAGTTCGGGTGAGCGTAAAAACGTCATATCTATAAGGCAACATGTCTGGAAACACAAAGGTTTATTTTAAAAAGTGAAATGTTTTTATTTGTTTTTAGAAAAGTTAGGCTTTAAGCTTTACTTTAGAAAATAAATGTCAGATCTTAAGTTATGCTTCTTATACAATACCTTTTCTTTACATTTTAATCTTAAAATAGAAAAATGTTTTTTATTCATATTTCTCATATTGCTTCAAGTAAAATAGAAATGAAATAGAAAATAATAGCATCGCCAATACAATTGAATATATTAGCACTAAGTTTATATATTCACCCCTCTCTCAGGCCTTCCAACTTCTTCCTAATTCATTAATCATTATAAAATTATAAAGATGAGGCATTAGATCACAACTTGCAAAGATCCCATTTTTATGAGTACCTAATATATTCATCTCTTTTTGGAATGTGTGTGACATTTATGTAACCTTTAAGACATCAAATCAGATGCAGGTAACAGTTCTAGTATGTGTAAATTTGTAAACAAATTGTCTTTCCTAGCTTTTACACAGCAACCAAAGTCCTTCCTTAATAAGACTTTCCTCTGAATTTCAGGAAAAAAAACTTAATTTTATTGTCTGTTGTCTGTGTCTTCGAAAGAACACAAGAAAATTTAATTATTAACTCAGATTAATTCTCCATTTTTTAGATAAGAAAGATCTCCCTTGAAGGCTACATTAAAATTACTCAGAAATGTAAAGTGCTCTATGGATGGGGAAATTATGAGCAAAGTTTGACAAATTCTCTGAACTCTGGAATTACAGTGGCATAAAGTCTAGTAACAACTCTCAGTTAACAGTTATTTGTATGTAAAGAAAATTATAAATCTCAGTTCCCTGATTATAAACTCATCATGTTACTTCGCAGACTCCCCCTTTTGTTGTAAGAATCTTATCACATGGCCCATGAACTTGTTGTATAGTGCTGGCTGCACTCTAACAATCTTTCTCCACCAGTTAATGGAGTTCTGGGCACAGGCTGGGAAGTTTCATGTCTTTTTATGGAAAAGGATTAAAACATGCAGTTATTTATCTTTCATTACACATTACAGTTTTCTCCAAAGGCAAAGATGTTGAATGCAGATAAGACAGAGTAGAAATTTGGAATTCAAAACGCTGATCATGTTTCTTGTGTTGAAATTATTTCTGTTCTCAAATTATCAAACATACTGGTGAATTTGTTTTGTTTGGTTATTTTTACTGGTAAACAGGAAACATTGAGATGGTTGTTTTGCTCTTAATTTATGGGTTAATGGTACAAATGTTTTCCATTTGCCTAGCCATGGTATGTAATTGGTGCTACAAATGACTTGTCAATATACACTATATTTTATCTCTAGTTAACAAGTAGCACCCTGCGATGATATGGAAATATATTTAGTAAGGAAAACATGGAAGCAATGGGAACTTATCATAACTTGTTTTAATGAGGAAGAAATTTTTTCTTCTTGGTATGTTTCCTTATTCTACACAATTATGATGTTCAAGTAAATAAATCCTTAAAGGGTAAGACTGACTGATTCTCAGAAGCAAGAGTGAGAAAAATCCGCACATTGCAAAATAAAGAATTGTTTTTCCTCTGAAAAATTATATATGAGCTTAGAGGCAAGTTGAGATTCACTGAGCTGTACTAGCAGGGAAGGCAGTGACAATGGAAGGTGGTGGCAAGTTACAGTGTGAGTTAGTCTATTTGTATCAAATTGGGATTCTACTGTCCTCTTCCTCCAAATGTTGGTAGCAATTGTTCAGGTGTTCTCCTACCTCTGCCCTGTGTTATTTTTTTTTAATTTTAGTCGATATATTTTTTATTTACATTTCAAATGATTTCCCCTTTCTGGTTCCCCACTCCCCGAAAGTCACATAAGGCCCCTTCCCTCCCTCTGTTCTCCCACCCATCCCTTCCCACTTCCCTGTTCTGGTTTTGTCTTATACTGCTACACTGGGTCTTTCCAGAACTAGGGGCCACTCCTCTGTTCTTCTTGTACTTCATTTGAAGTGTGGATTATGTTTTGCATATTCCAGTTTTCCAAGCTAATATCCACTTATTAGTGCATGCATACCATGATTGATCTTTTGAGACTGGGTTACCTCACTTATGTTCTCCAGCTCCATCCATTTGCCTAAGAATTTCATGAATTCATTGTTTCTACTGGCTGAATAGTACTCCATTGTGTAGATATACCACATTTTTTGCATCCATTCCTCTGTTGAGGGATACCTGTGTTCTTTCCAGCTTCTGGCTATTATAAATAGGGCTGCTATGAATATAGTGGAACATATATCCTTATTACATGCTGGGGAATCCTCTGGGTATATGCCCACGAGTGGTATAGCAGGATCTTTCGGAAGTGACATGCCCAGTTTTCTGAGGGACTGCCAGACTGATTTCCAGAGTGGTTGTACTAATTTGCAGCCCCACCTCTGTCATGCAACATTCTTCACACTTATGTGTAGTGACATCCCTTTAAAATCTAACGCATGGAGGCTGGAGGATGGATTAGACAATTCGAGCTCATGCTGCTCTTTTAGAGGACCTGACTTCAGTCTACAGCTCCCATTTTTGGAGACTCACAACCACCTGTAATTCCCACTCCTATGAATCTGACATTCCCTCATCAGGTATTCACTGGTACATGCATCCATGTACCTACATCCCCCATAAACACACACACACACACACACACACACACACACACACACTAAACATAATAAGGAAATCATTAAAAACTGACTCAGTATATTTAAAACTAAAAAAGGTAAAAATTTCAAAACTTTGGGGCTTTGTCTACTTCTTCACTTGGTTTATTATTTGATTATATTATATCATTTGTTATTATAGATAGGTTATTAATATAGTACTGTATAGTTTCATAGAATAGTTTATTAGAAAATATCAATATGCCTATATCTGCCAGCATGTTATATTCAAGACTCCTTTATTTTGTTTACCATTACATTCTTATCAATGCCAAGAAGTCAACAAATATTATTTAAAATATAAATGAATTACAATGTCCTTGAACTGAGAATTCTGGGGTCAGAAGTGATGTTTGTTCTATTAACAAGGGATAGTAAAATTGCATGATACGTTTCATACAAACACAAGTATTTTGGAAACTTCTTTGGTGATTATTTAAATACGCCTAGCCTTCTAACCTGTGGACTATGTCTTAAAAAAAATGAAAGTTCCACTGATGGATTTTGCATGACTTAAATTTTATAATCTGTGAAGGAAATAGAAAATAATAAAAGAAATGCATATATACTATATTTAAGAAACTGCATCATAAAAGTTATACACACCAATTCATCCTATATAGTACAGTGCAAATGCTATTCATTTGCCACTTACAACTATAAAAGCAGTTTGGAAATGTATTCTTATTCTAGAGACTCTTCTGAGTAAAAATCCAGGAATCGATTATTGAAGAAGAATGGAAACAATTTGTCCCAAATGCTAAGTGCCTAAGGTCAAATTACCAGTCATATATATAGGTGTGGTCATGACTGCTTGCCTTATTGTTAGTGTAAGGCAAGCACTTACATACTCAAACATATTCAAGTTTGGATAGAAAATTAGTTATTTGGATACAGTTCTGTAAGTCAGTGGGAAGATCTTGGCAAGGTAGAGAAGTTACAGCCATGAACCTCATTGAACTGACCTGGATGGAAGACACAAGAGATTCTAGGAATTGTTTCTAAAATACTTTGAAATTTAAAGGTCAAATAGTCTTAAAAGTGAGCCAAAAGGCAAGGAAGACAAACCAGTTATGTCAAAGGGAAATCAAAGCAAATTCAGTGTCACAGAGGCCAAGGGAAGAGCATGTCTCATAAAGAACTCCATAAATGATCTTGGCAGCTGAGGGGCAATGGAGACTGAGGAGTTGCCACCAGAGGCAGCAATACAAAGATCATCAGTGACTTAAGAATAGCCTTTCTACAGGACAGAAAGAATGAAACTGCAGAAAAGAAATATGTGCTCTGCTTACAAGATTAACTTTGAAAATCTGCAAAGGATAAGTCTGTAAACCGGTTATCAACAAGATTTTTCTCAAGCCAGGTGAAGTCCCAGCATGTCAGTGCTGAAGTGTGACTCAATCAAAATTGCATATATGTGATGTTTAAAGGCCAGACAGCAATTATAGCATTGCCATCTAGAGCAAAATGGAGGAAATGAATACACATTAGATTACCTGAGAAACTTCTTGAGTTTGTTCCTGATATTTTAAAAATTAATTTGAGTTTGCATTCTTGTCATTCATAATAGTGTCGGGGTTTGGTGACTGTTTATAGGATGAATCCCCATGTAGGGCAAGGTTGTCTCTGGAGGGGCACTGTCAAAGCCTTACACATACAGAGGCTAGCAGCCAATCGTTGGACTGGGCGTGGGGTCCCCAGTGGAGGAGTTGGAGGGCAGTCCGGAGGAGCTGAAGGGGTTTACAGCCCTATGGGAAGAACAACCATGTTGACTATCCAGACACCCCAGGACTCCCAGGGACTAAACCATCAACCAAGGGGTACGCATGGTTCCAGCCAACAATGTGGCAGAGGAATACTTTGTTGGTCATCAGTGGGAGGAGTGGTCCTTGGTCAGGTTAAGGCTCAATAGATGCCCTAACAAAGGGAAATAGAGGTGGGGGGAGGTGGGACTGGGTCACGTAGAGGAATATATACTTGGATGCAGGGGTTGGGAGGAGGAGATGGGGGTTTTGGGGAGGGGGGAACAGGGAAAGGTTTTAGCATTTGAAATGTAAATGAAGGTTATATTCAATAAAAATTAATTTTAAACTGATACATAAAGTCTAAGGAATATATAGAATTATGGGTCCTGCATTATGTTTCCAGACACATCAGTGGGATATATGTACATATATGCAAACATACATACGTACATACATATTACATACATACCTATGTATAGAGGAAGTTTGAGTGTTTGGTAACCAGGGAGGGACTATTGAAATGATTACAAGGATTAGAAAAAGGTGGTCTTTGAGTTGGAATGTTAATGATGTAGGTTTTGAAGTTTCAGAAGCCTATACTAGTGCCAGCCTCTGTCTCTGTCACCCACCTCTGTGTTTGTCTCTGTCCCTCTCTTTCTCTGTCTTTCTATCTATGTCTGTCACTGTCTCCCCTGCCCACTGCCTTGGATTAGGATATAACTCTCTATGGCTACTGCTCCATGCCTGCCTACATCCTACCATGCTCCCCACCATAATGATAATGGTCTAAACTTCTAAAATCATAAAGAAGCCCCCACTTGAATGCTTTCTTTCATATGAGTTGACCTGGTTATGATGCGGCTTTATAGCAAGAGAACAGTAACTATGATGTGTGAGAGTATAAGTGTGTGTGTGTGTGTGTGTGTGGCTGAATGAGGTGTGGTGTTTATAGTAAAGATATTCCTAATCTTTTACCTTTCAGACATTACCTAACTGGTTTTTGTACTTTCCTTACAGTGGATAGTATAGTTACTATTCAACTGAATTCATATTTTTCCTGTCTCCTTCTCCCTCTAGCCTCTAAAAACCACTCTCAATTTTTAGCAAATTCTTGATTTCACTCTCAGTTCTTAGCAAATCAATTTCCATTTGGATGCACATGTAAATTGAGGTCATGTTCCATACTGTGTCTGGATCATTCCATTTAAGTTATCTCCAGTTCCATCTGCACTATCAAGAATAATAGCATCCCATCAATTTTCATGTATTAAACAATTTTTATTTTGTATATGTGCCAGTTTACTTCATTGGTGGGAAGAATCCTTCAAAAATTCCTTCATGGGCATGGCTTTGAGCACCTTTCTTGTAGGAAGAAGTAATTCTAGAACAAAGTAATTGCATCTAAGAAACCAATTGAAATCTTCCAATGGGCTGTTATTTTTCTCCTAAAATCAGTCAATATGTTTATCTGAGAGTAACAATATAGTATCAATGGGCAACAATTTCAATGGAAGGGTGAGACAATTGTTTTGGATAGAACAGTTTTATTCACTGTACATCTGAGGAGTAAAACCATTGGCATTACACGAGATCTTCATAGAAACGAGATCTTCAAGCATCTCATTAGATTTTTATACCTTACAATTTAACAAGACTTACAAGTGGCTTGTATACCCCTCACCCTTAAGAAGCAACAGCCTAAGGGAAGAGAACAAACTGACAGTGTGGGATATGATGGAATTATGCAAATGAACTGGTGACCATGATTTTAATTTGACATTAGTTGGGCATAGCCTTCAGAGGAGCTCTCATTAATAATGCTTTATCTAACTATCTCATGCTGAAAATAATGTGTTTCCCCCTGGATTCCCTCCTGTCACCCTATGGTATCCCAATTCCCTGCTTCAATTAATGTTTATACAGTGAGGAGTCTTGCTTATTTCCTGCCTCTCCAACTGCAATGTACTCTGTCAGTGAATCCTGAGTTTGTGTCCAGTGACATCTATACCATGTATCTCTTAATGTCTTTCTCCTTTGCTACCCTAGACAAACATCAATCACCTCTATGGGGGAGGTTTTGAGTGTCTCCTCCTTGTTCTTTTCATTAGCTCTATAGTGCTGTCTCCTCCTCCTTATTCTAAGACTCATAAAACCTAAGTGGAGCAATTCAAAATTTCAATGGACTCACAGTTCACCCCAGCTGACACAGGACTGCATGAATTTATGTCATTTCAAAATGAGAAGTTCAGAAAGGAATCAGGAAGAAGAGAGTTTGATATCTACATGTAAATACATGAAGCAAAAATAATCACTTAGATTTTCAGAGGCCTGTGGAGCACATACGGAAACAAGCATTGGGAATCTGTCATGTATAATAAGAGTTATGACCAGTGAGTTCTTCAAGATGAAATCCAAAGTGTGGGTTTACTGTTTCATTAAGGATGAGTTGCACAGAGGAGAGTAATGATCAGTTTTCTCTGCTATTTATGTTTTCAAGCAAGGTCATGCATAGTGTCAGTTGACCTTCCTATCCCAGGAGCTCATACTGACCATGAATTTCTAACTCTTCATCCCATCCAGAGTGATGGGATGACCATAAACAGATAAAATGTTTTCTTAAAACTCAGGAGACAGCAGGTGTTGGAGAGGATGTGGAGAAAGAGGAACACTCCTCCACTGCTGGTGGGGTTGTAAGATCGTATCTTACAAAAAAAGATGGTAAGATGTAACCACTTTGGAAATCAGTTTGACAGTTCATCAGAAAACTGGACATGACATTTCTGGAGGACCCTGCTATACCTCTCCTGGGCATATATCCAAAGGATTCCCCAGCATGCAATAAAGACACATGCTCCATTATGTTCATAGCAGCCTTATTTTTAATAGCCTGAAGCTGTAAAGAACCCAGAAGTCCCTCAATGGAGGAATGGATACAGAAAATGTGGTATATTTACACAATGCACTGCTACTCAGCAATTAAAAACAATGAATTCATGAAATTTTTAGGCAAATGGTTGGATCTGGAAAATATCATCCTAAGTGAGGTAACCCAATCACAAAAGAATACACATGCAATACAATCTCTAATAAGTGGATATTAATTTGTCCAGAAGCTCTGAATACCTAAGGCACAATTAGCATAAGAAATGACTCCCATGAAGAAGTAAGGAGAGGGCCCTGATCCTGGAAAGACTTGATCTAGCATTGGAGGGGAGTACCAGGACAGAGAAAAAGGAGAGAGGTGATTGGAAAATGGGTGGAGAGAAGAAGGTTTATAGGACATATCGGAAGGGGAGAACTGGGAAAGGGGAAATCATTTGGAATGTAAACAAAGATTATAGAAAATAAAAATATATCATAAAAATTTTTTCTTTGGCAGATTTACTTTTCTTTGTCTGAGCTCCATTTCTCACTCGTACTTCAGAATCCTCTCAGCTTGAATAGCACATAAAATCTCTCCTATGAAAGTTCTTTCTGTCCCTGCCCCTTTGGGGCACACTCCTCTTTGCTGCAGGCTTTTCACAGGTCTAGTGGGCCTGTTAGTCACTTCCTCTGTTCCTTGATGCCAAGACCCTACCTTTTTGTTTTCATAATCAGTAAACACCAGTGGAGAGGCTGACGCAAAGTGGGATGCAAAAATGGCTGTTGAATAAATTATCAAATGAGAAATCCATCTTTATATCAGCCCAGGCTTCCAAATTTTTTTCAAAATGAAACTAATGGATTTACTGATTCTCAGCACTCAGGGGAAATAGTCAAATGTTTGGGATTGTGTCAAAGGGAGAATTATAGATTTACATAGATGTTTGCCTTATATTTTAGAAAAATAATCTTTAATTGGATAGAATTTAGCTACTAAAAAAAAAAAACCATGGTAAAATTAAAAAAAAATCTCAAAGTACATAGCGATACAGATGCAAATATCACTGAGATTCTCAGGCAATTAGCCTACAGATCTTGAAATGCTTGTCTTTGTCTTTTATTGAGCTGCTATGGAGGTATTGACTAAATTCAGTGGTTTAGCAGTTGAATATTTTGTATCATTTATTTTCCCTGTTTGTGTCATAGTATAATTTATCAAAGGACATTTCTATTTAGGAAATAGATATGCCTTAGGAGAAATACTTTATGTGGTTAATTCATTATCAATAGATTCACTAGAAAGGATTCATGCAATCTCGGACTAGCATGGGTGTTTAGTGTTTACTACTTTAGTTATTTAGCCAGGTCTGCAGCACAGTCTTTCTATATCTCAGTATTATTAGTTTTAAATATATTATGCCAAGACCTTTATTAAATGCTGATGGAATGCTTATTTATCTCCCTCTCCAATCAATATGGTTCAAATGGCATAGCATACTTTAAAATTCACTATTCTGCTCTTCAAAATGTCCTAAAATACTAAAAGAAAGTAATTAAAATGGAAAAAAATAATTGAGATTGCTTTGGATAAAAGAAAGTCTGATTTTTTTTTTTACCCCAAATTTGATTCTCTTATAAAGAACACAAATGATAAAGATATTTTAAACTTCTAAAATCAGCATCTAAGAAATCTTCCACAATGTGATCTACTTCAGCTTCTGTAATCTCCAGTTAAAATCCTTTTGGGGTTAGTGATATAGCAATGGTTAAGTACTTGCCTAGCACATGGATTGCCCTGAATGTGTACCTAGTACTGTCTAAATAAACAAATAAATAACAAACAAGCAAACAAACAAATAAATACATGACACAGAGAGAGAGACACTTACAAACCAACAACAAAAAAACAAGACCCCACACACTTCATTTCTAACTTTTCTACTTGTTCTCTTTCTACTTGTCTTGTTGTCAACGCATCCCTATTAAGGAACTAAAACTCAAAGCAGTGAGTTATCCATATAACTTTTTTAGTCAGAGAGCTAACTAGGAAAAAGATTCTTATCACAACTGGAACTCAATTTTAAAAACTTGAATATGTCTTTATTTTTTAAGAATTATTTATTTATTTTTGTTTATAGGAGAACCCTGTAGGTGTCTTCAGGCACACTAAATGTTGGCATCAGATCCTACTACAGGTGGTTGTGGTCCACCATGTGTTTGCTGGGAATTGAACTCAGGACCTTTGGAAAAGCTTTCAGTACTCAATTTTTTTTTGATTTATTAAAAAGATTTTAATTCGTTTGCAAAGGAGCTACAGACAACATTGAAACTAATCGTTGTACAAAAGGCAGAGAGATTGAGATAGAGATATAGAAAAAGAGATACTGATATCCCCAAAACACCCAAGGACAAATTTAAGGGGGAGAGAGACCAGGAAGATAGAAAAGGAACAGGACGACAAGAGATTAACGTCATACATATCCAAGAGAGAGGGCAGAGAACAAGGCACGTGACTGGAAGTATTTACCCTCACAGCCCTGGCGATAACTGGACTGGAACCCACAACAAACACGGTGAGATTAAAAGGTTTAAAGGCAACAGCGGTACAGAGACTGATTACTGCCAGTATTAAGAAAGATAAACTGGTTTTTTAAGCACCAGATTGGAGCACTACTCCTCTGCCCAGGGATGACAGACTTGGGAGAGGGAAGGAGGCCCTAGGGCAGTTGTCTTTGGCTTCCTTAGATCATTATCAACATTGTGCCTAGTCTTTAGCTACATAAGGGATATTAGGATGTTACTGGGAGAAAAGAGTCATCAGAAATATGAAGAACTGCCCTTATCCACAATGTTCAAGAGCAGTTACTGGAAAAACTTTGTAGACAGAATCAGTTCCCTAGTGGAGAAGGCACAGAGTGATTCCTGAAGGCAAGATAAAGGAAAGCACACAACCAAGGAGATGTACCTCAAGTCTTCTCTATCTGTAGCCCCAGCCTATCTGTCACTCTCCTCAACCTCCATGAGCTGGGACTTAGAGGAGCTTAAGACAGATGAGCCCTGTACTTTCTTAGCCAAGATAAGGAATGTTGGGCTGTTTGATAAAGAAGGGGCAAATTAAAAAAAGATTCACTCTCTCAAATGAGTGCTGTCGAGAAATCCTTCTGAGTATAGGAAGTGAGAGCAGAGATTACTTAGGGAAGAAATGGAGTCAAAGACTGCCTCTCTTCTCTTTTCCCAGTCTTCAGTCTACAGCACATGAGCCAAGTCTGGAAGAGGAAGTAGGAACTTAAAGGCTGCTTAATGTCTTTTCTGGGGCATGGTATTTAGGGAAGTCAGACAAAGTGAGGATGAGCAGTTTCTTTTCTTTTTCTGCTTTCAGTACTCTTAACTTCTATGCCATCTTTCCACCCCCTTGAATGCATCTGGTATGACTAGTTAAATAAGGGCTGCAATGACCTCCCACCAGGAGTCACAACCTTATAAGAAGGTTGCTTACCCTAAGGAAAAGACAAAGCAACATCCTGCAGCTACACATGAAAACAAGAGCTGCTAATGTGACTGCAGGGCAGTATATTTCAGGGACTACAATCCAGGGACAATGCTTCCCATTTCTATGTTATAATCTTAATTTATTCAGAAATAACTATGTGTTATATTAAATTCTGTTTCAATACCCTCTTTAAATATAATTGATTACACATTTAAAGAAAAAGCATTTAAAAGAATCAATCCATATAAACTGGTAATTTATAGTTTATAGAACTCATATTGAACAAGTCTATAATGACCTGGGAATAAAATGTTTGTTCTATAAAAACAAAACTGTTCATTTTTTTCTCATCTATAACTTCAAAAGAAATGAGGGTGGAGCCTGAATCAAAATTCAAAAAGTTCATGCTAATTCTAGGTCTAATTCAATGCTTATACTACTAAAATTAATACCTTAATAAAGAGAAGGCTATATTTAAATGATAAAATCATGCTACCTATAGGAACCTTAGAAATATAAATCTCACTGTCTAATTTGTTCACTGCCTAATAATAATGTCATATTGACTAGTGATTAATTTATACAAATGACCCACTTCACTGGATCCAAATAATAAATAGCAAAACAGAATTAAAACAAAACAAAACAAAACAAAAAAAGAGCAGGTAGAACAGAGAGTGGAAAGTGATCCCAGGGGCCACACCATTGGAATACTGAAGGTCTCTGCACATGCTGGAGAGTGGACCCTGAGTCATGTATCTGAAGAGTAGACAAAATGCTGGGATGCTAACAAGTGAGTCAGTTCACATCTCACAATGATGCCTGAAAGATCTTAGGAGTTTACAGGCTGACACTATCTGTGGAGGACAGGAAAGGACAAATAAGAATGCTTCAGGAATCTGCCTCTTATCCATTCCCCACAGGCTATAAAGTCAAGTCAGCTTTCTTAGCCTACCACCAAGACTAGATTCAAAGCAGAGAGACCTTCTTTGAAAAAAAAAAAAGAAACAGTTCAATACAGGGCAGGATCATACAAAGTAGATATAGTTCAGAACAGAAATGAAGCACAATACAGTATGAAAATTAAAGATATTTTTACATATATGTAAAAGAGAAATTCTGGCTTTCTTTGAAGCTATAGTCCCAAAATCTTAAGATGACCCAAGTTATACCAGAGCTCAGACAGACATTTGGTCCCTCTCCAGTTGCAGGAAGAAGCAGCCACTGAGACCCAAGTGCCATATTAATATCCTGCTACTGGTGGATAATTCACACCTCAATAAGACTTGATAGTGGGAGAGTCTTATAAGATGCTTTGTGCTTCCAATGAGTGTTGCTTCAAAGACCTCCCATTGAAGACAAGACATGAAGTTTATTATCACTAGAGGATTAGGAACAAAAATAAAGAAATGCTTATAGATCTCTTTAATAAAAATTAGAATTTTTATTAAATTAGTAAATTAGCAAAAATTAATTAAAACAAGAAAAATGATTGCATGACTGGGTTTCCCCTGGCACAGATTGCTGATGTGCTGCCCTCCTCTTGGGTGCCCTTGGAACCCTGGTGTGTCTTGACTCAAGCAATGCTATATTCAGGTTGTCTCTGTAAACCTGGTTCTGCTTGTCTGCTCCAACAGAGAGCGAAGATGGCAGATGCTGTGCAGACCTTTTCCAAGAAAAAATGATTACATGGAGAATAACTGAAAAGACAGAAAACATGGATCCCATACCATAAAATAAACCTATAGAGCATGCATGATGGCAAGAACTATGTAGTATAGTAATGTTGAAAACAGATAATTTGCCTTTCAAAACAAAATATGAAACTACAAAAATTGCAGCAAAACTGCATATAGAAATCAAAATCTAAAGGTGGAGGTATAGAAGTGTGTGATTTAAACTATAACATAAAAATAAGGAAAGCTATTGCAGAAGACTGTAAAAGAAAACTATTCAAAACTATACATGAAAGTTTTCTCAGAATTGTAACATGGAAATTCTTATAATATTCAGACCAGTATCTTATATCTCCAAATATATCACACATATTATAATATGCCAGACTCTCTAAAAAGCATCAACAAATATGATAACTGTCAAAATAGAGGTGGTGTTTTCTAAGCCAGGACTCAGTCTCCCCACTTCACATGTAGCCCAGCTTTAGAGAAACAACGTTACAAATCAGAAAAAAGAAATTTGTTTAAGTATTCCTTCACAGGAAGGCTACTCCTAAAGGATCTGTGCTACTGCAGTAAGTGAAAAAATAAAACTAAAAACAAAAGGGACTAAGAGAAAATAGAGTCCATTGTAGGAAACTTTTCATGACCAAACAAAATCCCAGGAGAGTAACAGAAGGAAATTGCAGCAACGGGCTTTCAGATATGTGCAATGGACCAAGGGATACCTGTGCATATCTGAGCAGACAATAAAGGATTTCTCAGGGTGTGGGGGGTGAGAACTGGAGTCAGCTGAACGATCAGCTGCTAAGTCAGCTAAAGAGAAAGGGACTTTACAGTTGCATGAGAAGTTAAAAAAGGAGTATTTTTAAACTTAGGAATGATGAGAATTTCCTCTTTCCAGTGCTATTAGATACTTCAGGAAATGACAATAGAAATCATCACAGAAATGAAGGAGAGTATTAGGACATGAAAATTAAAGAATCTATTGATGGAAACCTTGAAATTCCTTCATCCAGTAAAGGGAAATGTTGACTTCATCTTTAAAGAAAAACTATTGCAATAGTATCCTTTAAAACAGGTGGTCATTTTCAGCTCAGTAATCTTTATAATGCCAAAGAATAAATCTAAAACTCTTCAAACATTATTTCTCTGATGATAAAAAGGTCTCCAGTCAACTTGAGCGCTTAGCATATGAAGCTGTGGTCTTACTACTAATAGCCAGAAAATGTGTGTTACTAGGATTTATTTTCATATAAACAGTTGTGGTTTCAGTTATGGTATCATTATCTATATATCTGTTTACATGTAAATCATTGCCTTCCTAACATGTTTTAGTGGCACAAACACTCTCTCATATAAATCAGTAAGTTCTGGCACTGAATCTTATAAAGAATTTACTGTTTTGAGGCATATCATTATTGATGAATTAATTCCAGTCAGAATAACATCATAAATATTATGTATTTCTCTTTATCTTTAAATCTATTCAATTAGTATCATCCAAAACAGTTTTGTCCCATATTTATCTAAGGCTTCTAATTTCTCATGTTATTGCACCAATTCATAGAAAATTAAGATAGGTTATCACATTTTATATTTTAAATAAATTTAAATATTCTTTTACTCAGTATCACTAGTAATGTAAGATTCCTATGTATTGTGCCTAGTCATACACTGAGGAGACCTGCAGGTAGTATCTGGAAAGGACCATGGTGAATATAGAAATTACTCATGTATTTTGCACTAAGAATATAAACGGAAGCTTAAAAGAAAGATAAAGTCTTAATGGAAATATGAATGAGAGGGCTTGATGAGGTATGGTATGAGATAACCAAGCTAGTCTTCTAGGGGGATAGACAGGGCTCTGGCCTTGTGACAGCACTCGAGCTTTCCCTCCCAAAGCCCTTCAGGAGCAATTGTCCTTGCTCGTGTCCTTGCTTCTAATATGGCTACTGTGAGAGAGAACATTCTGATTAAGGATGATGCTAAGAGGAGGCTTCTTTCCAGGAGATCCCTCCCAATCACTCCATTGATAAGGAACTAAGTATGAAGACCAAAACACACTGCAGCTATACATTGGTGGAGGTGACCGAGTTAACTCTCTTCCATAATGGTAATTCAACTGTAAAAACAAAGACAGCATAGAGTTCGTATTGGCACTAGAGAAAATGCTAGTAGCTTGCTGGCCATATTGACTAACGGTCACTAATGGCCAGCAGACAGTCAAAGTGAGTAACTATCAAACCCTGAGTGTGGACAGAGTGGAATTTCAATCACCTCTCACTGCATAAGCAGGACATAAACAGGGCATAGTCCTACTCATGGTTGGGACAACAGGCCGTACAAGGGCATGTGTGCCTCCACTGGCTCTGTCCATGATCCCTCACATAATTAATCAGTCTCAATAGAACGCCAGCTTTTCTTTTCTTTTTGCCTCAACCTTATACAAACCATACAGAAAGGAGCCAGGCGGCTTTTTCTCCTCTTGGGAACCTCACTGCTCTCTGCAGTTTCTGTCCCTCTCCATAGTTGCCCATTTTCTTCTGTTTTTCCTTTTCTGTAAAGCTTAACATATCACCGCTCTGCTTGCATCCATGTAAGTCTTAGTTTCTTATGTCACTGCAGTGCGACATTGTCTTATTAAGCTCAGAGGCAGCATCTCAGTTAACCTTTGGTGACAATTGAGTGTCCAGCTCTTTAGTGTCCTGGCTTCTATCAAGAAAGAAAATTCCTGCAAAAATATGATTGACACTGTATAAACAGATTCCCC
Source organism: Apodemus sylvaticus (assembly GCF_947179515.1). Taxonomy (NCBI): domain Eukaryota; kingdom Metazoa; phylum Chordata; class Mammalia; order Rodentia; family Muridae; genus Apodemus; species Apodemus sylvaticus. Next base: position 125,186,029 of record NC_067478.1, on the reverse strand, counting down.
CTTAATTCACAAAAGCTCAAAGTTTTGTCCAAAGTTTCTTTCAATCAACCTCTTTTAAGGAAATGGCTACCTCATCTTTTCCATAATCATTGTTTAATAGTGTATTGTTCAACTGAATTATATTTGATTGATGTCTTTATGTTCATGGGCTTGGAATCCATTTTCCGCACGATGTTGCAACTGTCAATTTGTAAATTGAGCGTTTCCTGGATTAGTCAGAATCAAGATGACACAAGACCTGTTAACCATTAAAAATAGATACATTTGTGATTCAGTGCAGATTCACAAATGATATGTTGAAGACAGCATACTTTTTCTTGTTCTGGGGAGAACACTTTAATTAAAATATTGTTTGTAAATGGACTGAAGGTTTGTTAAAGACCATTTATATTGTTATAATCACTTGATAAGCATCCTAACTTCTTGGATAAGGTATGTTTTCATGGTATTAATTAATTTCTCTTAAGTAGGAAAATGTCCACAATCTTCCCATGGACACATTTTGTATTGTCATAGCATAAGGATTTTATAAGCAAAGACTATTTCAAATAACCACAGTAAAGTTTCTGAAATATATTTTCTGCCTTTATTTGAAAGCTTCCACAGATAACACATACACCTCCAAACGCATCTGGTATCCACTCCCTCCCACATAATAAGCAACTGTCTGCATTGCTGCACCAGCACTCAGGTGGCAAAGCTTGCCTGTACATGCCTTCCTTCTGATAGCTTTCATTTTTCTTCCCACCCAGTGATCATTCAGAGATCAAATCTGCCAGCTAACAATTTGCTATTAAACATTCTGTCAATAGGTTGTTCTTTTTATAGCTTGTTACATTCTAAAATGTGATTGAGCTAATTAAACACAACTGTGAAATTAAGCAACAATTTAATTAACATTCTTAGATGGTTTAGGGAAGGAGATTAATATTAACCAAAAAGCACATGAAATAAATCAAACCAAACCCAATGCATTGATACAAGGCCTTGGCTTCACGTCCTGGAAGACATGAATCTTTTTATGTATGTAATTGTTTCTTTATGTCATGAATTGTTTCTTTTATACAGCTGGATCACAGAATGCATTGGGATATAGACTTTTTTTCCAATTTCAGTGAATATTGCCTGCCATGTAAATTCATTTGTTGAAAATATTTGTTTCTCTCTTGTTGGAAGCCTATTTCTGTCTTTTTAAATACTTTAAAGTACTGTTACTAGAGTAAATGTTTATATATTGGTTGCAAAAATCATCTAATGCTGTAATTTAACTAAAGGAAAAAATAAAGGAAACACATACTCTGAAGTTTTCAGGTTTCTTGGATTTCTATTGAGCATGTGCCTGACAATCTGTGAAACTCAGCACTGTTCAGTTGCAGGAAGTTCTGAAGGCCATGAGCTACAGATACTGCAGTGCTAGTTAGCAATTCAACACAACCATTGCAGAGGCTATGAGCATGGGCTAGCTCCTTTTCTGAGGATTCCCTCCCCGATTTAGTGTAGTGGTTTTCATTGCTCTATTCTTCTGCAACCTGATACAATCACTGTATAACCTACAAATGGTGAATTTTCCTCAAAAGTCTTGCTAACTTGTGTTTGTGTCTAATTTAGTTAATTCATGCTAATTATATTAGTAACAAAGTCTTCGTGTGTTCATTTTATGTTGTTCTTTATAAGACTAGTTAGTAGCCATACACATAAATTTTAAACTATGAGATATGATAAATATTTGATGATACAGGTTTTCCTTGATTAAAATTTACAAACTGTGTATGTTGAAGAATCAAATGGCACCTAACAAATAAACAGCAGTTTTTGTCATTAAACTTTTTCAAGTCATTGTACCTATTATAACAGATTAATTTTACAAATGAGGATTCAGAATGAGGGGCTGCAGAGATAGCTCCACAGTTAAGGATGCTCTTACAAAGGTCCTGAGTTGAATTCCCAGAAACCATCTGGTGGGTCACAACCATCTATAATGGTACCTGAAGACCTCTTCTGGTGTGCAGGTGTACATGCAGAGGGAGCACTTGTAATGATGTTTTCCATTAACACCAATTAGTTCATTTCTATAACAAAAATCAGGTATTTTGACTGGTTTTCATTTCCTAACATTTTGATATTTTGTCAAACATAGAAATAAAAATTTTGGAAATAGAAGAGTGTGTATGAAACTCAATTATTTCCTTGAGTTATATAGAAAAGCTGAAATTATATTAAAAAATAAATTGTTTAAGTTGCCATTCTAAATTTATGGTCAGTTTTATTTAAGTTACTTTCATGGAAGGGATCCCTTAGTCACAAGCATATGAAAGTCAAAGAAGGTATGAATGAACTCTTAACAGGCTACTGCACGTAACATCAAGAGCCACACATCATAATTGGGTAGGGAGTATTTTCAAAAACTGGAAGACATTTCATGTAAACAGAAACACAGAGTACAAGGAAAAAATATAAAGAAATAAAATCCACTGAAGAAGGTTGGTCAGTGTATTACTCATTAAAAAATAAAAATGTAAAGCTTGTAGCTTTCCATTTTCTGTATTTTTGTTGGAGCAAATTACCTGAGAAAAACTGAGTACTGTATGTGAAGAAATACTTCAATTCTGAACTTACCAGGTTCAATTTAGGCATGGTCTTTATATATTTTTCTATATATTATAAAATAATAAGAGGCTATATAGATCCTGCATATTTATACAAAGTTTTGATCCAGCATATATTCCCATACACTGAGGTATACTTTGGAAATAATATAATAATTACTTAAATTAACTTAAAATACAATACCAGAGGAAATATTCAAGAAGTACATTAATATTAATAACACATAATAACACTCAGTGGCTAGAAGAGAAAAGTGGATATTATAGGGAAATATAAAGATGGTCTGCAGATAAACACAGTTTAGAGCTAATATAAATGATGAAATGAGGTGAAAAATATGAAGTGAATAAAACCATTCTAAATAATATACAAATATGAACATAGTACTCCCAAATCTGAATAAAATGAATATATTTTACACTCTGAAAGGTGTAATAATAGATATAAAAGCTATTACTTTCCAGAACCAGGGACCACTCCTCTGTTCTTCTTGTACCTCATTTGATGTGTGGATTATGTTTCGGGTATTCAGTGTAGCAATATAAGGCAAAACCAGAACAGGGAAGTAGAAAGGGGCGGGTGGGAGAACAGGGGGAGGGAAGGGGGCTTATGTGACTTTCGGGGAGTGGTGGGCCAGAAAATGGGAAATCATTTGAAACGTAAATAAATAATATATCAAATAAAAAAAAGCTATTACTAAAATAAAAGCAACACAATTCCTATATATAATAAGTTAGTGCAGTTTTCATTTAATAAATAAAAATTAAAGGCATTATAAAAAGTACAACTTGAAAAATATCAGATAAACATAGATGGAGAAAAAAATAGTTATTTTTTCACTCAGTGATCTGAAAGTAACAAACTATTTAGGTTATCTTCACATAATCTGAGATGATAATTCTAAATTTTGTAATTAAACAGTTCAGGGGGGAACCTCAGATATAAATGACTTATCTATCATTCTCAAGGCCTTGCATTTGATTCCTAACATTGATTTAAACTGTTTTTTTTTATAAAAGATGAAATAAAACTGTTCCAGTCTAATATTGTAATGTTATAAATACAGAAACTATTGTGACAAATATATTTTAAGTCAATAACAGAATAACTATTCGATGTCTGTTAATTATGATTGCTTAACTGTGGATATATTTTAAGGCAGCAGTCATCTTTTCTATAGAAATTATGAGTATACATATAAATACACAGTAGACACATCATTCATGAAAATTGTTTCAAAAACTGTACAATAGAAGTTCCACTAATTATCCTAAATTTGGATAATTCTAACTTAACAATGTAGAATTCAAAAACAGGTCTCCAGTTTTATCCTTCTCACACATGATTAATCTCTTTCCTTCCTCATTGTTCTGGTTCTGTCTTATGAAGCACATGTGGATGTTTGCCCTGTGGCTTCAGAGATCATTGGAAGGAAGTTGGATGGCTCTTCTTGGGTTCTTTAAATAACTCATCTTCCAAATGCTTCCACTGGAACCTTGCTGTCTGTTAGGTCTGACAAGTCACTCACTGTTCATTTGTCCCACTAAAGTCATCATGACTGGTTGTCAATGTCAATTCTGACCATATGGACATGCCACATTGGTGCTCGGCACCAGTTAGCCGTCAGAGGCCTCTGACTTCAATCAGTGACTACACCTGGATGAGATACACTGAGCATGAACTGACTGCACACAACAGGCACAGAAATGTAAGGAATACTCCATGCTTTTAAGGAATGTCAGTGTCACTGATGCCCCATTCCTAACCTCAAAGGGTCTAGAGGCATGTCTTGACATTTTTGACATTAATCAACAGAAATTTCTCTTTCCTTTCTTCTCTCTCTCTCTCTCTCTCTCTCTCTCTCTCTCTCTCTCACTCTCTCTCTCTCTCTCTCTCTGTGTGTGTGTGTGTGTGTGTGTGTGTGTGTGTGTTTTCATTATGGCACATGATTGGAGGCCAGAGGAAAACTTGTAGAAGAATCCTTACTCCGTGTTTGTGCCTAGTCCTGAATCCAGGCCATATGGTCTATCAGCAAGCATTTTTAGCCACTAATCTGTCCCTCAGTCCCCCAGCCCATGTCATTATTTCCTAACAGTTACTTTTAGTTCTAGAAGTTGTACTACACTGCCTGTCAGAAAGTTCTGTGAACTTGGGAGAAGGCAATGCCCATGCAATCGTTTAAGAAAATGCAGTGATCCAAAGTTAGTTGGTATTTAAACATCAAAGTAATTGATATTCTAATATTCCACAGTACAGAGTCAGAACTTGCCATCTACCTGAGAGATATATTCTTCAGTATCAGAGCAAGCTGTTCCCTGGCCTCACTACTGAATCAAATGTTAGGATTTCAAAATCACTCCACTCCTCCAAATCCCTGTCAGAAGGCTTGCCTTCTGAAGATAGCGTTGAAACACACCAACCCTACTTGCTGAACCATTAACCTCCTTTCCAAGGGACATTTAGGATTATAGGGAAAGAGATAATTGCACTTTTCTATGCTATTTGGTCATACAACAGCAACTACCAGCTGTTCTTTCAACCTCTCTGTACAGAGCATCAATGAATTGTAAAATGGAAGAGGGTTAAAAGCTGATATTTTGGAAGCAAGAATCATTGAAGGAAGACCCAAGACTCAAATAGTATGCAAAGGCAAAGAGTATTTATTTTTCAGAAATTACCAGAATGCAGGGATCAATTCATCAAAATAGTGCTGGACAGAAGGACTTATTGGACATTTTCTATGAAGTGTAGGGGAATTTTCCAGGTAACCTAGGCAATATGATTGGTCAGACAAAGCAGTGACATTAGTGCAGTTTTGTTTGGGTGCTATGTTAGTTCTAGTATAATTGGTGAGACCTTGAAGAATTTCAGAAACCATCCCTGTTCTGGCCCTGCTATTTCTTCCTAGATATCCCAAGAGCTGACTCAGCTCTGTTTATCATCCCTTAGTAAGGCCCCTTATTGACTAAAAGACTCATTGTCAGTGGTTCCTTCTGTTGAGCCCAGTATGCTTTCCAGAGAATTGAAATTTATATTTCCTAGGGTTTTTTTTGCCTCAAAATAAGGTCATACAAGAAGACTTCTTTCCAGCCTCCAGCATGTTGCTCAATTATGTGAAGAAGAGCCAACCACCTACCGAGTCTGCGCAGAGCTGACTGCAGTTACAGAGCCCAGGCTTTTGCAGACTCCTTTGTTTCTGAGTATTGCTTGGCCTCACTTGCAGGTTTGATCTGATGAATTTTCTAGCTCATTGTGCTAGACACTTGTACTTCGCAGCTGACTGATGACTATCTGGAAAATATTGATCCCAGACTCAAGTAAATTCACGTTCACTAAAAGATGGGTTCATCAACCACCAGCTGCCTCACTCCTTCCATATTTTAGAAATCACACTTAGTTTTAAATAAAAGCCTGATCTGAAAATCAAACACAATTTAAAATCAGAATATCTAACTACATGCTGACGTTTCTGCAGCTTTAGAATTAATTTAGAATGACTATCTGACAAGCCAGTTACCAAACAAACTGAAATAGTCAGTTCTGAGATAATCCAGATTTTATAATTACTAAAGTGTCAAAATTCCCCAAGAAAGAGCAACTTCTGTGCACTGTCTTTTGTTTTACCGAAGTCATATGTGTGCAGAGCTTCATTTTTTCCTTTGTCCTTATGGTAAAAAAAAAACAAAAAAAAAAAAAAACAGGTTATTGCTTTCCTTAGCTGCTAGGATTGGTTCTAGTATAGTAGTCTGTGTCTTTCTTGGAGTTTTCCCATCTGCTTTGGAGAATCAGTCTCAAATTTCCTCAAATGAAAATCATCATGGTCAAGGGAACAAAATTCCCATTGTTATGCATGCATATGCAAAGTTCTAGACATCCATATACAGTATGGATTAGAAGGAGAGGCTTGAGAGACTACATTCCTTCCCGAAGAGCTACTAAAAGTAATGACTGCTGTGGGTCAGAAATCCCTTTTTTCCAAGGGTATAACCCCTGGTAGGGTGCCTGTCCAATTGGTTGACCCACATCTGTACATGTGGTCAGCACACAGTAGACAGAGGGAAAGGATCACATGAAGTTGAGAGACAAATGACGTAGTGGTTTCTGGGAGAATTGAAGAGTAAGAATAGGATCAAATTATCAGAATCCATTATGTTTATCCATAAGCTTCTTAGAAATAAAATCATACATGAAAATAAAGTGCATGCTAAATGTTCTTGAGACACAGGTCACCAGGACCATTGATTTGGTGATTACAAGACATACTAGAAATTTGAAAATTCTATTTTATACCACAAAATTATTCTACCTGTATTATAAATTATTCCACAATGAAGCTGGAAAATATTTTCCAAAAGATATTATTGCAAAATTAAAGCCATTTGGAATTCCCATTTTTACAATGCCTGTATTCTCCCTTTCCTTCTGGGGTTTGGCCATTCCTCTTCTTCTCTAAATACAATTCAGAGTCAGCTTCGAACTACTGCTTGGGAGTGCTTATGTCTTGTGTGACAAGTCACTTCTTGTGTCTGTGTTCTTATACATATATCCTTTCTGCTGCATGACAGCCAAGGGGCTTTACAGATAATGATAATTTTCCACGGTTTTGTCTTCCTCTCCTCTCTCCTCTCCCTGCTTCTCCTCATGCATCAAGGACATCTATGTGGACAGTAGGAATGTACCTAATGCATTGTGAGGAGAGTGGTGTGCTTACAAGAAGAGTACCTGTGTGTGTGCCTGGGAAGAGATTTTCTTATACTTTCTTACATGATAACAAAGAGAACACACCAAGAATAAAAAGTTCATACTTGACATTCAAGAAATGTATCCTCATATATGAATACTATCTACTTTTTCTTCCCTGAACTGAACCTCATATCACATTTTTGCAAGAGGATAGTAATTAAAACACTGAACATAAATGGAATGTGAAAAATGTTATGTAAAGTGGTGTTGAGAACCAGAAACAGGATATGGCCAAAGGCACAAGAGCTGGTCTCACTAATGTATACCTGTAACACCACCACAGTTCATACAATAACTATGCAAGAATCAAGATGATGTAAGACTTAATGCTACAGTGAGAATTAAGGGAATCAAATGATATACTAGTATCACTCTGGCACAATTATTATTAAATAGACTTTGGATTCAATTCTTCCTTATTTCCATCCATTTTCTCTTTAACTCTCTACAAATCGTCTTACTGCCTCTTTATCTTCTCTTTCTAGAGCTACCCTAAATCTGAATTTACAACTTAATCTCTGTAATTATTTTCAAACAGGTAGAAAATTAAAGAAAAGCTAGATCTCTAAATATCAAACAAGACTGAATGTTGCTTATGCCATTGAGTTATGATTTAAAATGCAGTACAGTTCCTAAGACAGTGTGCTATTTTTAACTTTGATTTTACATTTTCTTTTATATATAGTGTCTCAGAAACAGACCTAAGATCACAAGATATTTAGCTCTTCAATTTAACTAAGAAAAAATCAGACTAATTTGCTAATTTGTTACATTGTGAAGAATGTCAATTAAAGTTATCTAACATGTAGATGATTTCACTTACAGTTTTAGTAGCTTTTTTCTTCACTTCTGGTGATAGAATCCAAAACAAATGCTAATTCTCCTGTATATGAAATCTTATCACTGCCATTATCTGCACTCTGAGCTATTTGCCAATTTTCTGTGACCTATGTTTTTAAAGGACTTTTATATCTCCATTGTTAAAATGAATTGATTTCAAAGTCATTTCAATGCACATTTTCTATGAACTGCCAGCCGTGAATAAAGGCTAATTGCAATGGATTGTTAATAAATGACTTGAAAAACCCTGCACTACAGCACAAGCTTTGAAGAATTGGTACAGTCCACTTTAGTGAGGTGGGCAAGCAAATGAAATCTGATTAAATAATAAAAAGTGCCTCCTTTAAACCCATGTAAATATGCCAAAGATGAAAATCTTGAAAGCAACATGAATTAATGAACTCACATCAGTTAATTTGGCATTTGACACATAAAGGATGCTCTTATATGAAGTTAATTTCCTGTTATTGCTCTAACAAAGAAACCTAGCAGCTTGAAGAAATGAACTATTTACTTCTCTCACTGGCGGAGTCTCCCAGTGGAGGCTCCTGGAATCTAATTGAGGTGTGTGTCCATGAGGCTGTGTTTCTTTCTGTAGACTCGCTGAATGTATTTCCTTGTCTTGTGTCTTTCCAGTGTCCTTCTACGCCATGCTTCGTGCTCCTTTCCAATCGGGTGAATTCTCTGTCCCTTTCTTCTGGGTCTACATCTTCTAGCTGGCTGTGCTTCCGTTTTTCCCTCTCATTTTTAGAAATAAGACTGATTCTATCATATCCACATTAACACTAACCATAGGTGACTGATTGGCAACCTAAGCTTCAAATGCAACCTTCAATAATACCCTTTGTGTATTTGTGTATGCAATTTAATATAGTTACTGATTTTCAGAGATAGGATGCATGCTTTGCCTATCATACTAAGGTACATTTTTATTGAAAATTTTTATTTTTGACTTTGGACAAAAGGGACATGACTGTGGTGTGAGGAATTAGCAGGCAGATGAGGAATGACACAGATTCTAGTGATCAGTCTGTGCTCAGGGGATTATTCATTCCTGTACCCATGACAGCACCACATACAATGAACAGTAGAGCTATCTATGCAAAGCAATTCTTTCACTGGTCATCCCTGATAAGAGCTAATGTTGATGTGGATTTCCAGGTGGGCTCCTGTTGGCTGAGCAGGCTCCTGCACAGACTCTGCTCTTTCTTGGGAGAGATGTTATTTGGCAGAAAGTGATCAGCACGTGAGGCAGCTGGAACTTACTGTCATCATGGTGCACACACACACACACACACACACACACACACAGCCACAAAATTCATTAAAAGATTAGGAAAGGCCTGAGTTGAGCTCACAGGTATAATCTTGCTTATTAAGCATAATGCTCCTATAGGCTTGATTTACAGCACTGCTCAACCGAAATATTAAAAAGTAGAAACTCCAGCACCATTTGTTAAAAATGTTGTCTTTTTTCCACTGGATTCTTTTAGCTCCTTTGTCAAATATCAAGTGGCTGCACATGTGTGGGTTTTTTCCCAGGTCTTCAGTTCTATTCCATTGATCTTCCTGCCTGTCTGCAAACCAATACCAAGCAGTTTTTATCACTATCACTCTGTAGTAGAGCTTTAGGTCAGGGATGGTGATTCCCTCAGAATATCTTTTGTTGTGGAGAATAGTTTTTGCTATCCTGGGTTTTTTTGTTATTCAAGATGAATTTGAGAATTGCTCTTTCTAGATCTATGAAGAATTGATTTGGTATTTTGATGGGGATTGCATTGAAGCTGTAGATTGCTTTTGGAAAGATTGCCATTTTTACTATATTGGTCCTGCCAATCCATGAACATGGGATATCTTTCCATTTTCTGAGACTTTCATCAATTTCTTTCATCAGAGGCTTAAAGTTCATGTCATATAGCGCCTTCACTTGCTTTGTCAGGGTCATGCCTAGGTATGAAATATTATTTGGGACTATTGTAAAGGGTGCCATTTCCCTAATTTCTTTCTCATCTTGTTTATCCTTTGAGTAGAGAAAAGCTACTGATTTGCTTGAGTCAATTTTATATCCAGGCACTTTGCTGAAGTTGTTTATCAGCTATAGGAGTTCTTTGATGGAAGTCTTGGGGTCGCTTAAGTATACTATCATATCATCTGCAAATAGTGATAGTTTTAACAAATGGTGCTGTATCAACTGGAGGTCTGCCTGCAGAAAAATGCAAATTGATCCATTCTTATTTCCTTGTACAAAGCTCAAGACCAAGTGGATCAAAGATTTATACATAAAATCAGACACTCTGAAGGTTATAGAGCAGAAAGTGGGGACAATCCATGAACACATGGGCACAGGGGAAAAGTTTCTGAACAGAACACCAATGGCTTATGCTCTAAGAATAAGAATCGACAAATGGAACCTCATAAAACTACAAAGATTCTGTAAGACAAAGGATATAGTCAATAGGACAAAACGGCAACCAACAAATTGGGAAAAGATCTTTACTAACCCTACATCCGATAGAGGGCTACTATCCAACATATAAGAACTCAAGAAGTTGGTCTCCAGAGAATTAAATAACCCTATTAAAAATGGGGTACAGAGCTAAACAGGGAATTCTCAACTAAGGAAACTCAAATGGCTCTAAAGCACCTAAAGAAATGTTCATCATCCTTAGTTATCAGGGAAATGCAAATCAAAACAACACTGAGATTCCACCTTACACCAGTCAGAGTGGCTAAGGTGAAAAACTCAGGGGGACAGCAGATGCTGGAGAGGGTGTAGGGAAAGAGGATCACTTCTCCATTGTTGGTGGGATTGCAAGCTGGTAAAACCACTCTGCAAATCAGTTTGGTGATCCCTCAGAAAATTAGACATAGTACTACCTGTGGACCCAGCTATACCACTCCTGGGCATATACCCAGAAAGTGTGCCTACATGTAATAAGAACACATGCTCCACTATGTTCATAGCTGCCTTATTTATAATAGCCAGAAGCTGGAAAGATCCCAGATGTCCCTCAACAGAGGAATGGATACAGAAACTGTGGTATATATACACAATGGAGTACTATTCAGCTATTAAAAACAATGAATTCATGAAATTCTTAGTCGAATGGATGGAACCAGAAAGTGTCATCCTGAGCGAGGTATCCCAGTGACAAAAGAAAGCATATGGTATGCACTCACTAATAAGCGGATGCTAGTTCAAAAGCTCAAAATAAACAAGTTGTAATTCACCCAGCACAGGAAGCTCCAGAAGAATGACTTAAGTGAGGGAGCTATGGTTCCTCTGAGAAATGGAACAAAATGCTCACAGGAGCAACAAGGGAGGCAATGTGTGGAGCAGAGTCTGAAGTAAAGGCCACCTAGCGAGTGCCCTACCTGGAGATTTATCCTATAAATAGTCAGCACACCCTGACACTACGATGAGAAGCATGTACCAAAAGGAGCATGCCATGGCTGTCTCCAGAGGGGCCCTGCCAGGGTCTTATGAATTCAGAGGCAGAAACTAGCAACCAAGCTTGGACTGAGCTTGGGGTCCCTAACGGAGGATCTGGAGGGTTGTCCGGAGGAGCTAAAGGGGTATATAACCCCATGGGACAAACAATGACTTCGGACATCCAGACACCACAAGACTCCCAGGGACTGAATCATCAACCAAGAGGTATACATGGTTCCAGCCAAAAAATGTGACAGAGGAATGCCTTTTTGGACATCAATGGGAGGAGTGGTGTTTGGTCAGGTAAAGGCTCAATAGAGGGAATCATTGGGGAGGGGGGCTTTTGGGAGGGGCAAATTGGGAAAGGTTTTACCATTGGCAATGTAAATGAAGAAGATACTCAATAAAAAAAAGTAGAAACTCAACAAATGATGGCCTTTCAACTCTCATTTTTTTTCCTACCAAAGGTAAATATAATAAAGATGTCTCTGAAGCCAGACACATAGAAAATCTTCCATTAAAGCTGAATGGGTCCAAGTTGTACTTTAGGTATGTTGATCTAACAAATATAGTTCCCGCAGAGAGTTACACAGAACAATGTACCTGGGAAGTTTTCCTAAATGGGAAGGGTATTTGCAGCACTGAAATCCAGAGCTTTCATGACAATGTGCTTCTGCAGACACATCTTTTTAGGACAGAACCAGTGGCCATAGATAACTGCCCAATTAAAGAGAATGTGTCTGTCTATCCTCAGAGTGTGAACATTTAGTCTCAGCAAGAAGTGTGGGATGATGATGATACCACATAATATTGATATAGCTGACAGTTGTGGTCATTTTAGCCTTACTTAGTTTAAATTATCAACTATGCTTTTTAGGTTTGATAAAAACTAAAGGCCTTTCACTGAAATTGAAGAACTTATAGCTCACCTTCTTCCCATGTTCATACCGTTTTCTGTGTAATTCTTTAATCTGTCCAGTTTAAGAAAGTTCCCCTATCTCAGGGTGTAAACCATATATTAAGAAACAGTTCCTCAATTGAAAAATGTGAGAAAGGATGCTACGTGAGCTAGAACCAGGACTACAGAGATATGGTGTGCTTCCGGTCACCTTAGCCTTCAGCCTTAAGTGTCTAAAAAACAAGAACACATGGAGAGATGTTTATCGCCATGCTGGGCACAAGCCCAGCCCAGGTAATACCATTCTATTCTTAACTCATATACTGTTGCCATGTACCCAAGAACACAGAAGGGTCACCTGCTGCTGGAACACTCTACACGCTCTACAACCTAGTGGAAACAAATCTAGGTGCCCTACAGCTTGTCTAGCAATATTCAGTGTCACATACTTTTTCTCTCATAATTTTACTTTTAGCAAAATTCTAAATGATTATCCACAGGGTTCATTTCACAATGTTCCTTTTCTGCTTTTATCAATTCATATCAACATATATTAATATATACACATACATACACACATGCATACATACATACATACATACATACATACATACATACATGGAGGAAGTGGTTGTGCTTGTGCTGGGATATATGTGGTGGTCAGAGAACAACTGTGGGATTCAGTACTCTCCTCTAATCAAGTGGGCTGCAGGGATTGCATTCAGGCTTGGAAGCAAATGCCTTTACCTGCTGAGCCAAATTTTCTGCACTTTACACATATTCTTACCTGCTGCAAACCATTACACACACAGTCCTAATCTCCACACATTGGACCAATGAATAGGACGTCTTTTCCTTCACTTACTACTCTGGGACACTATGTAGAATTTCCTGAAGAAAACTGTGCTGTTATGTTTTCTGTTTAGACTGCAAACAAATATTTTATATCTAGAGTTTCATAATGAACTATGTCAGAATATGTAGCCCTTATGGTGTCCTGGCTACATCTTGCCTATCTTTAGAATCACCATCAGCGGCATTTTTATTAAGATGTCACCACAGTCTCAGCTTCATTCCCTCTTACATTAAGTTATACTTTTAGGGACATTTACTAAAAGTATTAAGACTATAATACACTACAAATTATGGGACATGAGCCTTCTTTTTATTAATTTTCAAATAACATCTTATTATGTCCTCTAGAAAGACTTGGAATTGGCTGTCCTCCTGCCTCAGCACATCTACTACCTGCCTGGCTTAGTCACATTACTTTTATTTTTTCATGCCTCTCAGACAGAGACAATTCCAGTAAAACAAGGCTACCAACACAACTTATTTTCTCAACAAGAAAATACTGACATCCATTATGTGGAATTAGTTTAAAAAATAATAAAGCAAGTGTCTATCATTGCTTCCCCCCATTTTGAAAGAGTCTATTGTTATTGAATACACAAAACAATGAACCTGACTAAAACACGGGAAGTATTGTAACAAAGTGTTTATTTCCAAAACCTTGATTCAGTTCTTTTTTCCTTTTTAGTTGTCAGTCATTGTTGCTACAGCAACAGAGCCCTGTTGAGGAGGAGGGGAGCATTCATAACACTGTTATTTAAAACATTTGCCCCACAGAGCTTGCCTGAAATGGCTCTCTTGTTTTTCTAGGCTCTGTGAGTAACAATATTGAAAACATTCTCTAACCCACTCTATAATCTCTCTCTCTCTTTTTACTCTACTGAAAAGGTCAAACTCATCATAGAAGTCAAAATTAACCAAGTACTAAAGCTGATAAGGTCATAGACCATCTCTGTGAATGTATGTCATGTGACTGCATTTTTCTTACAGTTCTATATCTACCATCAGTTGAGGATAGAGTGAAAGCTTCCAGTTTCCTTTCAGGCAGAGGAATTTTGAAGTTGAAATTAAATAACTACATTAGTGCAAGGAAGGGAGGGACCAAATGAATACACAGGAGCTGTAGGTTCCTTCAGTTTCTGCTTATATAGCCATGAAGAGAAACAGGCAGGCACAGGTGTGATCATCAGATATGCTCAAATGGACGTCCACTTCAGGATGATGGAACTTAGAAAGCTGAATTGGAAGCTGCAGTGCAGGTTTTCACCAGCTGGCTGTTTAATTTCTCTCATACAGTGAGTTCATAGACAGCTCCAGTTTCAAGTGGGAAAGCATTGATGAAAGGAGAGATATTTGTCTCTTCTCTATCCAGTAATGAAGTGGTAGACTCAGGAACTCAGGTCAGGTGCCCAACTCATGGTCCCTTTCATTCTTCACAGTGAGAGTGGGAAGCTCCAATTTTGACCATGACCAAAAAATAAGTAGGTGTGTAGAAAAAGGAGGGTTTTGCAGTCTGGTATTTGCAGTGATGTAGGCAAAATATCACTTCTTTTTTTTTTATTCGATATAATTTATTTACATTTCAAATGATTTCCCCTTTTCTAGCCCCCCCACTCCCCGAAAGTCCCGTAAGCCCCCTTCTCTTCCCCTGTCCTCCCTCCCACCCCTTCTCACTTCCCCGTTCTGGTTTTGCCGAATACTGTTTCACTGAGTCTTTCCAGAACCAGGGGCCACTCCTCCTTTCTTCTTGTACCTCATTTGATGTGTGGATTATGTTTTGGGTATTCCAGTTTTCTAGGTTAATAACCACTTATTAGTGAGTGCATACCATGATTCACCTTACTTCTAATGAAGAATTTATATATGCATATCTGTATCTGCATGTCTATATTTATGTCTTAGTATGTGTGAAAATGTTTGCATGTTTATGTATGTGTGTTTATGTATCTGTGTCTATATGTGTTTTATGTGTATATATAAACATATGATCACATGTATATTTGTATATATCTGTATGCAGCTAGTTGTATGTATTTGTCTATGTATGTGTTTATATAATTACATGAAAGTATATAGTTATGTATGTGCATTTATTTGTTTATGTATGTGTATATTCTTTACCTTTGAAATGTAATATGCTAGCAGTCACCCAAGCATTGCGAAAATTGTAAATATTAATAAATTTGGATTTATAGACAAGCACCCATAAAACACATCTCTAAGAACACATCCTACAGAACATGAACATGAAAGTAAGACTCTTAATTTCTGGGTTCTTTAGTTTTTGTTACTCTTTATACTGAGATTAAATAGATTTACATCCATCAGTAGTAAGCCTATGAGTTATTCAGACATTACATTGGACCAAGATTCATTTAACCTAACTTAGTTTAGGAAATTCTTTGTAAAATAATTCTAAAAGATACATATTACAGATAAAATATAATAATAACTATAAATACAGAATTCTGATTCCCTGCTAGAAATTGTTGTCTGGGGAGATGGATCAATAGTTAATAAAGTCCTGTGATGGACACAGCATCCTCATCTTGGTACATAAATGCCTGTATCTCCAGCTGCAGAGGATATGCCCTCCTGTGGTCACCATGGACACTGCACACATGGTGCAATACAGGTATGTAGGCAAGTACTTCTACTTGAGGTACTAGCACGGGCAATTCGACAACATAAGGAGGTCAAAGGGATACAAATTGGAAAGGAAGAAGTCAAACTATCATTATTTGCAGACGACATGATTGTCTACCTAAGTGACCCAAAGAACTCCACTAGAGAGCTCCTACAGCTGATAAACAACTTCAGCAAAGTGGCAGGTTATAAAATCAACTCAAGCAAATCAGTGGCCTTCCTATACTCAAAGGATAAGCAGGCTGAGAAAGAAATTAGGGAAATGACCCCCTTCGCAATAGCCTCAAACAGTATAAAGTATCTTGGAGTGACTCTTACCAAACATGTGAAAGATCTGTATGACAAGAACTTCAAGACTCTGAAGAAGGAAATGGAAGAAGACCTCAAAAAATGGGAAAACCTCCCATGGTCATGAATCGGTAGAATCAATATAGTTAAAATGGCCATTCTGCCTAAAGCACTATACAGATTCAATGCAATACCCATCAAAATCCCAACTCAATTCTTCACAGAGTTAGAAAGAGCAATTATCAAATTCATCTGGAACAACAAAAAACCCAGGATAGCTAAAACTATTCTCAGCAACAAAAGAAAATCTGGGGGAATCAGTATCCCTGACCTCAAGCAATATTACAGAGCAATAGTGTTAAAAACTGCATGGTATTGGTACAGTGACAGACAGGAGGATCAATGGAACAGGATTGAAGATCCAGAAATGAACCCACACACCTATGGCCACTTGATCCTCGACAAAGAGGCTGAAAACATCCAATGGAAAAAAGATAGCCTTTTCAACAAATGGTGCTGGTTCAACTGGAGGTCAGCATGCAGAAGAATGCGAATTGATCCATCCTTGTCTCCTTGTACTAAGCTCAAATCCAAATGGATCAAGGACCTCCACATAAAGCCAGACACTCTGAAGCTAATAGAAAAGAAACTGGGGAAGACCCTTGAGGACATCGGTACAGGGAGAAAGTTTCTGAACAGAACACCAATAGCGTATGCTCTAAGAGCAAGAATTGACAAATGGGACCTCATAAAATTACAAAGTTTCTGTAAGGCAAAGGACACCATCAAGAGGACAAATCGGCAACCAACAAATTGGGAAAAGATCTTCACCAATCCTACATCAGATAGAGGGCTAATATCCAATATATATAAAGAACTCAAGAAGTTAGACTCCAGAAAACCAAACAACCCTATTAAAAAATGGGGTACAGAGTTAAACAAAGAATTCTCACCTGAAGAACTTCGGATGGCGGAGAAGCATCTTAAAAAATGCTCAACTTCATTAGTCATTAGGGAAATGCAAATCAAAACAACCCTAAGATTTCATCTTACACCAGTCAGAATGACTTAAGATTAAAAATTCAGGAGACAGCAGGTGTTGGAGAGGGTGTGGAGAAAGAGGAACACTCCTCCACTGCTGGTGGGGTTGCAAATTGGTACAACCACTCTGGAAATCAGTCTGGCGGTTCCTCCGAAAACTGGGCACCTTACTTCCAGAAGATCCTGCTATACCACTCCTGGGCATATACCCAGAAGACTCCCCACCATGTAATAAGGATACATGTTCTACTATGTTAATAGCAGCCCTATTTATAATTGCCAGATGCTGGAAAGAACCCAGGTATCCCTCAACAGAAGAGTGGATGCAAAAAATGTGGTATATCTACACAATGGAGTAGAAACAATGAATTCATGAAATTCTTAGGCAAATGGATGGAGCTAGAGAATATCATACTAAGTGAGGTAACCCAGACTTAAAAGGTGAATCATGGTATGCACTCACTAATAAGTGGATATTAACCTAGAAAACTGGAATACCCAAAACATAATCCACACATCAAATGAGGTACAAGAAGAAAGGAGGAGTGGCCCCTGGTTCTGGAAAGACTCAGTGAAACAGTATTCAGCAAAACCAGAACGGGGAAGTGGGAAGGGGTGGATGGGAGGACAGGGGAAGAGAAGGGGGCTTACGGGACTTTCGGGGAGTGGGGGGGCTAGAAAAGGGGAAATCATATGAAATGTAAATAAATTATATCGAATAAAAAATAGTATTTATCTTAAAAAGCTATTTAATATACTTCAGTAGGCTTTTCAGGCTTATATACTTTTTAACCATTTATAAAACTGTTTTTTTTTTTGTTTTTTGTTTTTTATCCTGGCAGCAAACTGCCCTCTCTTCTTACTGGATTGTGAATTCTTTGAGTTGTTTTTTACTTAGTGATATATTGTCAGTATTACACTATATAATCTACAGATAATTCTGCTTTTCTTGTTGTGGTTTTAGTGATCATTTTAAAAGTTTCATAATCTAATGACTTTGTGACCAAAAAACTAACCTGTTCTTGTTTCTTGGAATTCACCTACTCTAGGTGGCCGCCCTATCAAGTTATTCTTTTAGTTTCATCACTTCAATTTAGATGAAAGAAAAATTATTAGAAATAAGCTTTTTGCATTGTATGATGGTACATCTGTATTTTCCATTGTTATTTCTGCTGGTAAAATAATTGGTATTATAATTTCTATGTCCCATCACTAGTTCTATATTTGTAAATACTTATCCCTCCATACATGCTCAGATACCTAAAGGCCAGACATCCCTTATGCCTAGAAGCAATCTAGAATTTTGTTGGAGGTTGTCTCACTGCTGAATGGATGTAATAAAGAGTTTATGACCAATATCTGGGCAGGAAGTAGGGTGCAGAACTTCCTGGAAGGGAGAATGGCACAGGGGAAGAAAGCAGGAAATTTTGGAGCATAAATCGAGAAAACAGATATGGACTGCAGTTGAGTAGAAAGGTATAGAGCTATCCTTGGGTTATGTTGAAGACTAGATAGTCAGGTGAAGTCAGATGAGCTATCTGGAAGACTTTCCAACAGCAACAACAACAACAACAACAATAACAAGGCCTAATCTTTAAACTATGTATAACGCTGTCATTATTCATACTGTTGGCAGGTCTGAGAAAGTCCTGTTACAGGATCCAAATGGTAGATGGAGAAAACCTACTTCTGGAATTTGTCTTCTGATCTTCACATCTTCACTTACACCATAAAAGGTAAAAATACATGTACGTATTTTTGACAAGTTAGAGTTCACTTGAGTGATTCGATATTTGATTTTTTCTTATTCATTTTAAAACAAATTCATTGTAAACACTTCTCCCTGAAAGGATTTTTCCTGCACCTATATATGAATATCAGTGTTTTGACATTTTCTCCAAGCTTTTATGAAATGTTCTTTCTAATGGTGAATTTACCCTCAGTCAATAATTCTGTGTCACAGATGTCAAAATAATCCCTGTATAAAGGTTTTTGCACTTGTATTTCCTTTACCATTGAATGGTGTTTGGCTTGTGCATACACCTGCATTATATTTGATGTTGGTTTTTCACATTATGAGTGAGTGTTTGGTTTCTCACACCAGTGTTCAGGGAAGACCTTGATTCCAATTTTCATTCATGGCTTTTGAATCAGAGTTTAAGGCATGGATTCAATGGCAGAGTCATTTCTCAGCAGTATTTTTCTAACTTGTCAAAAATACGTACATGTATTTTTACCTTTTATGGTGTAAGTGAAGACGTGAAGATCAGACATAGGTTATCACTTCTTATTTTGTTATCAAGAAAATCATGCATAGCTCCTGGTTAACAAAGACTGTGTCCTTTGCTAATTGCACTGCACAGTCCTCCCTATATACAATTAAAGATAGTACACGCTACACTCTCCATGTGGCTCTGAGCCCTTGCTTTCAGTTCCTTTGGTACCTCTTGCTTTGAAACAGGGAGTCATTGTGCCTTGGCCATTCCAGAACCACAGATCCCCGGTCTTAGCCTGCCATATGGCAAAACTGAAGGCATGCACCACGTCTAACCTAATGATTAGTACCTGCTGCAGTCTCTGTATAGTTCACTCATTTTGCCATTGATAACAATTGCATATTTTCCTTTATTGCTACAAGGTAGAAATTTAATTTTCATGCCCAATGTTAAGGTAATATTGGAGATAAGCTGCCAACACTGACTCTAGTCTTTCTAATGAGAAATATGGTCTTCAGAGAGAAATCACAATTTTCAGGAAATCTATAACAAACATTTTGTAAACTAATCATTTCAGAGTTCACCTTTGCTGCTCCTGGACTGATAAAATATATTACAACCTGTGGTTGTCCATGCCACAATTATGACAACCAATTATACAGTGACAGAAATTCAACAAATTTAAGAAAGACATTTATAACTAACAGGTTTTTGAGTCCTCATGGCCTGATTATTAATTTATTTTGTTCAAGTATTACACCTGTTACATAGTTATATGTAATTTAAAAGTGTTAAAAGTATTATAAATTTATAATAAAATAAAATAAATAAATGCCTGCAGCATATGGAGATGGTCATTTAAAATGGGGTTTGCATTTTCATTTTAGCCTATGGACATCTGCTTATAGCATATGCAATTTTATATTAGTCTTAACTACCCAGAATTACAAATATAACAGTAAATAATAACTGGCCATTCTGCTTTCAGTATTTATACCAAATAGAGAATGTTCTTTTTTCAAAAAGACATATAATGGGACCATATGATAGATATATGTAGGATTCCCATAAAACTTCACAAATTAAGTTTAACTTACCACTTTTCCAGTACAAGAACTATATAGTGCATATAATGTATTTCTTCTTTAAAACATATGGAAGCATGGAAGATATTAATTTTAAAATTTCAAATCATAATTGTATCAGAGTTCATAATTTTAACATCCATTGCCTTTATGGTAATATATTTTTTCTTTGACCCAGTAATGTTTCAGTAAGAAGTTGTTTGATGTCTATGTATTTGTGAAGCCTCCAAAACTCTGTGGTTGGTTTCTATTTCAAGCTCTTGTGGGAAAAAAGTACTTAATGTTTTAATTTTCTTCAATTGGTTGGCTTTTCTTGTGGCCAGATTATAATAATACTCTGACCTAGAAATTATTCCATGTACAATTAAAATTTTTCTGTTACTTTTTTTTGGTTTTGGTTTTTCAAGACAGGGTTTCTCTGTGTAGCCCGGCTGTCCTGGAACTCACTCTGTAGACCAGGCTGGCCTCGAGCTCAGAAATCTGCCTGCCTCTGTCTCCCAAGTGCTGGGATTAAAGGTGTGCACCACCACCTCCCGGTTTGCTCTGTTATCTTTAAGTAGAAAGTTATGCATTGCTTGTTAGAATTAATTGTTCTAGAATGGACTCTAAGACCACTGTTTATAAGTTATCCATCTTTTTCTTAGTAATAACCATTTTTCAGTCTTCCAAAAGTTGTACACGTTTTTAAATGCCAAATTTATCTCGATCCCAAAGTCAGACAAAGAAAGTACAAAAAAAATGTTATAGGTCAATAGTCTTGATGAACACAGTTGAAGAGCATACTTAGGAAGCCAAATAAGCATTATCTCCCGGGATAATGCTTCCTGATCAAATCATCTGGAACACAGGGAACACCACGAGTATGATGCAATGCAGTGAGATCAAGAAGGACATAAATTCATGTGAGTGGATACAGAGGAGTCACCAGATTAAAGTGAATGTTTATCATGACAAAAATTCCCTACAGATTGGCATGGACAAACTGCTCCACAGCACCTAAGTGTCATGTAGCACTATGATCACACCTACTCATAAGAAGCTGAACATTTTCTCCTAAGACCAAGAACACGACATGGATGAATGTGCTCACAATGAGATACACAGTACTGGATGCCCAGTCCAAAGACAGTTAGCAACACAAGGAAACAGCTGGTTTCCAATTAGAAGGAAGAAAATAAATTGTTTTGGATAAGACCTTCTACATAGAAACTCATGAATATGGAATCAAAACCTGTCAGAAGTAATAAAAAAATTCAATAAGATAATAGAATATAAAATTACTGCAATCCTTATTGTTGCTATATGACAATAAAATTTTTTGAAAGTATTTAAAAAAAACAAAAAACAAGCTGATGTTCAAAATAACAGATAATAAAACACTTCAGAATTCTTTTGTGACCGGCATACTGACTGCTAGGATAAAGATGACAAGCAGGAGGCCTGCTCAAGTGAATTCAAAGGTCGCCTGGGGCCATGAATGTTCTATATTGATACTGTTACAATGTGATTAGTACTTTATATGAACTCCAGATTTAGGTTAATGCCTAGCAAACCTCCAATAGTATTATTCTGCATGATATAAAAAATGAAATTGAAAAATATGTAAATAGTACTTGAATAACCAAGATTATCTGGAGTAATAATACTGGCTGCATTGTACTAACTGCCAAAATTTAACAAAATTAATAGTGATGAAAATTTCACAATAATCAATATGAATGCAGAAACACACACACACTCAGACACACACCCACAACACACACACACACACACACACACATACTCACACACACACACACACACACGAATAAGTCAGAGCCAGGACATTCAACAGACTCTCACATGCACAGTCAACATACAATTAACAAAAGAACCAAGAATTGACAAAGGACAGTTTCTTCCCAAAGAATATTGGATCTTCTCAATATCCATACTCACAAATATACCAAAAAACCAAACAACAAACAAAACACCAAATCAAAACAAAAGCAAAGAAAGCAAATAACCAACATAAGAAATCCATCATGACACACTGAAGAAAACTAAAATACATATTATTAAGCTTTTTTTTTTTTGATGTTGGTCTTAGGCCTTAGTAGTGAATATTTAGTTATGACCCCACAAATATAGGCAAATATGGGGAAACAGACAAATGGAATATCACCAAACCACACAGATTTTTCATGACAAAAAGAGAAAGATGACAGAAGTTAATAATCATCGTGCAGGATTGGAGAGCATGTGTGAAATCACATACTTTCTCATAAAGAAGAAATGTTCAAAAATCAAAGGTAATGCAAATTAATAGTAATAAAGTAACCTAAAATTTAAAAAAAACTGGGTAAAGAATATGCACAGGCATTTCTCAAAATATGCTTCATGAATAAAATTGGAGCATCTGTAATCACAAGAGAAACTCAAAGTAAAACCAAACTACATTAGGGCCCCACACTGGTTGCAAAGGCTATTATCAAACAGATAATAACTGTCAAGTGCTGGTGACGATGTCTGGGAAGAGAGCCATTTTATTTTCTACTGGTAGGAATGTAAATCCATACAGCTGCCGTCAAGAGATGCTCTTATATCTTAACATTCCAAAAATTCAATACAGCTGCCACATTCAATCTCTAGGTGTATTTCAGAAGTAGAAAGGATAACACTTCAAAGGAGTGTGTGGCTCATTGCAATATTCTTCATCATATGGGAGCAAGGACCTCAGCCGGTGTCACACAGTTAGTGAATGAGCACAGAGAATCGTAGGATACATGGTGCGGGACTGCTTAGACTTAACTAGAAAGAAAGTCCACAACTTAGTAGTAACATTTAATTCAGAATGAAATAAGTGAAATAATTGAAATGAAATAAGTGAAACATTTATGACACCTACCACCACAATTCACTTACAGGATCTAAAAACAATGCCAAGAGAGAAATAAGGAGGAGAAAGTTCATTGCACAGTGTTCAAGGTTAAAGAAGTCTGGTAAGATACTGGTTAAATTATTTTTAAAAATTCAATTAGTATCCATACTTGGTTCTTCCTTCTTCTTGAGCATCATTTGATAAGTGAATTGTGTCTTGGGTGTTCCAAGCTTCTGGACAAACACAGAAAGGCACACTCTCAGCCAAGCATTGAACTGAGCACAGGGTCCCCAATGAAGGAACTAGTATAAGGACCCAAGGAGCTGAACGGGTTTGCAACGCCATTGGAGGAACAACAATATGAACCAACCAGTACTCCAAGAGCTCCCAGGTACACAAACATCAACCAAAGAGTATACATAGAGTTACCCATGGCTCCAGACTCATAGGCAGCAGAAGATGGCCTTGTTGGACATCAAAGGGGGGAGAGGCCCTTGGTCCTGGAAAGACTTGACTGTGCAGTGTAGGGGACTATCAGGAAAGGGAAGTGGGAGAGGGTTGATAGGGGAACAGAGGAGGGGAAATGGGTGATGGGATTTTCGCGGGGGAAACAAGGAAAGGGGACAACATTTGAAATGTAAATAAAGAATATATCTAATAAAAAATCAAAGAGTTATTAGAAAATCAAGGTCAAAATATGGATTATACAACATAAGAACTGTTGCCTAATACAAATGAATCCTAACTACTGCTATAGAAGACTTTGAGTTCTCGCCAAAATCAGTGAGTGAGAAACATATACCAACGAAAACAATGAAGCCATTACAGAGGGCATATATTTTTCAAAACTACCTATTTTATAAGAAAAATATATACATTTTGTATATTATGAATAAAATAAACAACACCATTATGATAAATTATAAATGTCATATATACTTTTGTAATTATTAATATTCATAACATTTTTGAATTATTATTTCTGTCACTAATATAACTAGCTCTTTATAGAATAGCATGCTTCTGATAAGTATCTATGAACATGAAAGATTTTCAAACTCATACTTACAGAGCTTTGAAGATTGTAAACATACCTACTAATTTCCTGCTATATGTGTGGCAGAACATAAAAACTAACAAGATGTTGTGCTTGCAAGACTCCAAGAAAGAGAACACTCATGGAGAGACTGGAAACACAGAGGAATATGATCAGCCCAGCAAGAGTAAATTCTGCTTAACTCTGAATCAGTATCCTCAACAACCTGATTATTGAATATGTAACACACACACACACACAAACACATTTACACTTTTAAAATATGTAGTTATGAATATTCACAATTACTCATCTAGCATCATTAACAATATTCAAACCCTAGAATCATAATAATAATAAAAGCCTAGAATAATAAAAGCCTAAAACCACTTGCTCATCAGAGACCCATCTGGAAAACTAATTTATATTTATACAATAAAGAACTCGTCAACTGTAAAATGAATGACACACATGATTTCACTTCACACCAGTCAGAATGGCTAAGATTAAAAACTCTGGAGACAGCAGGTGTTGGCAAGGATGTGGAGAAAGAGGAACACTCCTCCACTGCTGGTGTGAATGCAAGTTGGTACAACCACTCTGCAAATCAGTCTGGCGACTCCTCAGAAAACTGGACATGACACTCCGGGAGGACCCTGTTATACCACTCCTGGGCATATACCCAGATGATTCCCCAGCATGCAATAAGGACACATGCTCCACTATGTTCATAGCAGCCTTATTTATAATAGCCAGAAGCTGGAAAGAACCCAGATGTCCCTCAATGGAGGAATGGATACAGAAAATGTGGTATATTTACACAGTGGAATACTACTCAGCAATTAAAAACAATGAATTCATGAAATTTTTAGGCAAATGGTTGGAACTGGAAAATATCATCCTAAGTGAGTTAACCCAATCACAAAAGAATATATATGAAATGCAGTCACTGATAGGTAGATATGTGTTTTGATTTGTATATACTTTATAGCCAAAACTATATCATATATAATGGATAAAAGTGGAAGAAGGTAAGGGATAATTCCATAAAACATTTTTTTTGAAAAAAGAAAAAAAAACGCCTCTTTAAAATCAGTGCAGTGCAAAATATATCATGTTCAGTGAAGCACTTTAAGTGACTTTGCAGTATTATAGTTTAAGAACAAGGAAACAGAATTTCAAATAGGTTTCTGATCATTATTTCTATTGTTGGTTGAATCTATAATAAACCATTACTAATTGAATATAAATTGAGAAAATAAATAAATTTCAAGATACTAACCACAAAAATACAAAAATTGAATAAATTAAAACTGCCATGATCCTATATTTTATTATACTGTATATAATCTTATAATGGTTTCAGATATTTGTATATCACCACAGCTTCCCTCCCATTTAAGTAGAAGTCCTCTCAGACCAGATAAGAACACACATTTTAACTCTGGATTAAAGTCCTTCCCTCCTTCCCTAATCAGGCTTTGGACTCCAGGGACCTAGAAACTGGATCACTAGTTCAGTTTGTGATAATGTCTTCCACTCGAGGGTCTGCATAGATGGTGGTGATATATATGGTCTCTAGAAAAAAAAAAACCCTGCTATAATGCTGTCTACTTCTTGTGTTAGGATCTGTCTGGTTTGGAAAAGAGAAAGTATGTTTATTTTCTTATTTCTTTTTTAATTTTATGTGCTTTGACTTTGATTTTCTTCCTCTTTCTTTGTGTTTGGACAATGTGCTGTCAGTGCCTCCAGTAGAAGAAATAACAAAAGCTTGCTTTGTCTTTATAGGAGACATAACCTCTTCCCAGCCAGTGGCTCCAGCCTTTAGGTGCATACCACACATACATCTTCCTTTGTTCTGGTGATTTCTCAGTTATCATTCACCTTTGTGAGATGCATTTCAAGGAAAACTATTCAGTTGATGCAAAGGAAATATTTGAAAACTGTCTTTCAGTCTTCTATTTTGTGTCAAGGATACTCAGCACAGGGATTAGAAATTAAAAACTCTGGCACCTTTTTATCCATTCACCCTCTCCTTTGATTCTTCCCCAAATGTCTGCATTATTGATTTTGTGGTCTTCTCTGTGATCTTCTACTGATGGTAAAGCTTTCATTTTTCCTAAGGAGAGTATCTCCCTTTCTTCTTATTGTCTCTCATTAAGGAATGTGGCCACTAAAGAGTGTATTGTCTTCTATCTTTTTGTTTCTGGGGATAATTCAGGGATAGAAGTAAAAAGTCAGATTCTGCATTTCCTTAAAATGGTAAGGAATTTAGAATCACAAGCCTGAATATAACCGTTGAAAAGGCTAATCATTGTAAGCATTCTCACAAGACATTTTTATTTAATGAAAATTAGAGGCCAGTCATAGGCACTTCCCACAAGTTATTGGTCAAGGAGAAATTCAAAATGTCATAGTCTATAATCATGGCTCTTGATTTGGCCATTTAGAACAATGTAGTAAGAACCTATTGATGAAGAAAGCATAGCTTTGTTGGAGAAATTGACCTCAAATTGTCAAGCAAATATGCTCTCTACTTTGTAATTTTCATAGTTTTTGAAAGGTAGTATGCAGAACACTAGAATTTGAGGAGGACAGCAATGGTCTCACATAGCACTGGACCCTGCAACATGCAAGCAAAGAAGAACCTCATGATACAGTAGTGGCATGGATGTTTTTAGGATACATGCCTATTCCTGATTTGAGGCTTTCTTCAGAGTAAGAGTCTCATGCTTGGTATTATAATCTTGTACAAAAGGCCATGTGAGTAGAAATAATAGTTAAAAGTATGAACTATATATTTGTGCTGTTCTCAACATGGGTGTGAAAAGATTCTTTCAGCAGTGGGATATAGTCAAAGAAGAGACTCAAACTGTTCAGAATGCCTAGAGTGAGTATGAGTATTTAGCCACAGATAGGATATCTGTATTAGCCTCCCTACTCAATACTCAGGTGAAAGTAGGTAAGAAGAATGCAGTCTTCTGCACATGACATGGCTGCTGCACACATGAACTCGGAGCAGCTACGAGTATTCACACAAGATTTGAACAATCAAGCCAAGATCCATCATGGTTAGAAAGGAACCCTGAAAACCCACCATTTGCCAAGGAGCGATTGTCAGTTGTCAGCTTCTGAAGAAGAAAAGTTCATCATTCGTTGGGGGATCTAGCCACAGAGAGGTTACCCAAGGCTTGATGGATGTCCTATTACAAAAGCACATCAGGGGAGTACTATGTGGACTACCAGAATTATTTAAAATTGGACTTGAAGTAACAGAGAGAAGATTGGATGCTTACAAGGAATAAGAACAAGAATGATGGAGTGAATATGGTTAAAATGATTTGTATAAATGCATGTCATTTTCTCAAGATAAAAATATCATTAAGGTAATTCTAATAGTTGGGGAGAAAGTACATAAAAAATAAAAACCTACTTCATAAATAAGCATATTCCCAGTAAAGAGAATCAACTGAGGAAAAGCCTACAGACATCTGTAAACGGATATCACTGACTTTTACTACACACGGGTGCAGGGACAGGAAAGAAAATTGAAGCATTAAGAGCCTCTGTTTTGTTTGGAAGAACTATAGGTAATAGAACACTTCCGTCTATGGCTCCTAACAGAATAAATTCAGAAAGGGACGCCTATAATGAAATGCACCTCATAGGATATGCTAGGAGAAATTTAAGATGCAAATTAGATTTTATAGTTGTGTAATTAAATCTAAGGAAATAATCTATTTTCCCCTTTCTCAGTTTTTGTACTGTACAAGGCACAATCTACACTGATAGCACATCTTGTCTTTTGATGTTTTACTAACCCTATGTTTTCATGTATTATTTTAAAAATAATTTTATTTTCTCCTTATTTTATCTTTCTTGGTTTTTAACTAAAGACAAACACCGTTTGAGCTCCAGAGCATCAACTAATAACAAGGCTTGAAACATTTGCCCTAATACATGAACACAGAGATCTGCTTTTACAATTTGAACATGTATTTTAATAGACTAGAGTAGGAGACAAGCCATTCAATGTATTTCACAATGATCTTAATTAAGGTCATAGGAGAAGAGTCTTTTGGGGAGTTTACTAAGTGTAGCTTTGTGCAGAAAGACAATCTTTTATGAGGAAAATTTAGCCATTACCTTCGAGTTAAAAAGGGGCAAGCTGTTTTATTTTTGAGAAACTAGTCTCTTTTACAAGTTATTTATACAATTATCTTTGGTTTGTCTATGGAGAAGACATTTTCACCTTCACATTTGAGTTTACTTGAGGATTTTAAGAGCCCTCATGGTCAGTAATCAATAGGCATTTGTTATTGGAGTGATCCAAGTAATCTCAAGCTGGTGTTTTCTCTTCATCAGTCTGATTTTGTTAGTCTCAGTCCAGCTTTGTCCTAGCTATGCTCACCCTTTCCTGATGGTCCTTCCAATGCCTGAAGACGTCAGGCCACCTTTGATCAGTGTGCTTGAGATTTTCTTCTTAAAACTCCACTGCACTATTTTCTTTGTGTCTCAAAGGTTGGGACAATTTGCTTTCTCCATTTAAACTGTTGTCTTGCCTTAGTCTTATCTGTTTCTTTAGATAAGTATAAACATGTCTATTTTTTCCATCCTTATATCAGAGTTGTCTCTATTGCTTAATATTAAGTGAGGTTGATTATTACAGTGACAGACTATAAATCAGAATTTGAAACACAATAAATAGGCTTTTTATTCGTGAGCTTGCTAAAACTGTCCTTCCCTTTATTGTAGTAAGTGCCATGTCTTTCAACCACTGTTACATTTAGATGGTTTTAAAGCTCTTGCCTGGGTTCTGGGGAGTCAGCTAGCTCAGTGGGTACAGTGGGTGCTTTACAAGTGTGAAGACCTAAATTTGAATACACAGGACTATGGAAACCTTGCCACAGTAATCCGTACCTGTCATCCCTGCACTACTGAGAAGTCATCCCTTCAGAATTCTGAGAAGCTTATGAGCCAGCTAGCCTGTGGTAAGTAGCAGAAAAAAAACACCACCAACAGAAACAATTACAAAAATTGAAATAAACAGAACAATAACTCCCCAAACTAAGAAACAAGGTGGACATAAATATCACACAGCTAGTTATGAGCTACCTAACTTGCTGAAAGGAATCAAGCATTCCCCTGGAAGAGCAGCAAGAACTCTAGAAATAGCTTAGATATTCCATGTGCCTAGTAAATAGTGTTAGTTTTAATTAATCGCAGGGAATGAGATCACACATATCCAAAAAAAAAAAATGGTTTTGTATACTGAAGTAAAATGTGATGTGAATTGTCAAGTAACATCTTAGTGACTTAATAGAAGAACTCATAATTAACAACAACAACAACAACAAAATCATGGGAGGACAAACATGATAGTCTTGGTTTCGGAGTTTATCTCTCTCTTGACCAGACCTCTTAGAGGGCACCAGGTTGTGGAGGTATTCTACGTATCCTATAACAAAGAAATCATGACAG
This sequence comes from Apodemus sylvaticus, assembly GCF_947179515.1. NCBI lineage: Eukaryota > Metazoa > Chordata > Mammalia > Rodentia > Muridae > Apodemus > Apodemus sylvaticus. Next base: position 125,156,003 of record NC_067478.1, on the reverse strand, counting down.
AAGGTTCTGGGTGCGTGGCTTGCTATCACAGTAGTGCACCTGTAAAATGCTAATCTGTTTGAGCAGCTGTATTTTTATACATAATTTATTAGGGAATTGTTATTGAAAAAGAGGCCTCTGTGTGAGAAGCCACTCTGCCAGCTAATCCCCAAAGGAGTCTTTCCTGAGAACTATTACTTTAGTGAACAAAGGGCCCTTGTATGGTATAAATGCACTGTACAGGGTGCAGCGGCGCGCAGTCCCTCTGCATTGTCAAGCCTCTCCATGACATAGCAAAGGAAGTGGCACTCACCAGTATCTGACACTCTTTGTACACAGCACCATTTCAAATGCTCACTTTCAAAATTGTATGAAAAATATTGAAATATTAATAGGAGAAAAATGTGCTCATATTTTAAGAGATGCATACTTTCAGCCTGTCATGAAATATACTCACTACTACAACCTAAAGGTAGACTACAAACTACAAACTACAACTACAAACTAAAGATGCCTTCAGTGAAAGGTGCCGTTCATACAAAGAATTTTGTCCTCTGACTTTAGGAACCATACATTCCCTATTATTTTACATTCTTATTAAATCAAATATCCCAAACAAGGTTGATATAGAGCTCAACTTTCTAAAATTGTTAGGATCTTAAGTACTATTTCAATTTATTTCCAACCCCATGAATTCTTTAATGCATATTCAGGAAAGCACCCACAAAAATTACCAGCTCTACAGCACCCCACTGGCTGATTCAGTATAAAAGATAAAGTCTACACTGGAGTCTCAAAAGCAACAGAGTGGAATGGAGATAAAACCCTGTATGACTGATACCATACAAGAGACAAATGCAAGGTTTATGTGATTGAATCTAAGCTATAAAAAATGCTATAATTGTTATTTTTCTGTTTTAGTCGATGAGCATAAAGAATAAAACTGACTACAAAGGTGTAGGAAACATAAATGTTAAATTACATAAAATAAAGGATGACTTGGTATTTAAATGAGGACCAGAGTTCAGAACCATTGTCTGAGCTCTCAGAAATAGTGGTAACTCCAGGCACAAAGCCCCCAGACCCTCTACTGCTCTACACGGGTAACACATATGTGTGCTTATATAATCCCAGAGGCATGCAAACATAATTTTTTTAAAAAAATTATTATCAACTTTGTAGAAATATCTATAGAAATGTAGTAAACCCATATTCTTTTTAATATTAATTTGAAATATAAAGAAGTTAAGCAAATTCATGATCATAGTACTGCTGCATATCTCCATGTATTTATTTTCCTCTGTACCTCCCCACAGTCTTCTGCACAACTAGTTGCAAACTTGTTTACCATACATGGCACAATTTTGCCTTTAAAATATATAATATTCAATGAGTTATTTCCTGCTGCAAAGACAATATTATTCAAGCATTTAATAACTACATGTACAGAAGTCTCTGTTTTCAAGGACACGCCTTGACCTCTGACACTGATATAACACCATGGCCCATGAAGGTAGTTTCTCTATTAATTTTTTTCCATTTCTTTGATCATGTGCTCAGGACACAAAATAAGTGTGATTAGCATCCTGGCTTTTATCATTTTCTATTTATTTATTTATCTATTGATTGATTGATTTTTACTTGGTTATTTTACTTATTTACATATCAAAAGTTATCCCCCTTCCAGGTTTCCCCTCTGCAAACCTATGCTATCCCAGCTCTCCCTGCTTCTTTGAGCGTGTCCTCCCACTCACCCACCCACTCCCACCTCACCATCCGAGCATTCCCCTTCACTGAGGCATTGTGTCTTCACAGGACTAAGGGCATCCCCTCCCATTGATGCCAGATAAGACCACCCTCTGCTAACTCTGAGATTTTTTTTGGATAAGAACACAGACTTATTTGAAGAGAGACATTTGAAATTGATTTCTAAGGAGAGTAGAAGACTCAACAATTTGTCATTTGTAATTTTCTTGTTTCGGCTGTGTAAGGAAGCAAATAAATGATAGGGAGTCAAAGGGAAAGACGTTCACATATATAAGCAAGGTGTAAAACAGAGACGTGGTCAAACACAATGCTAGTGGCATTCTCACTGATTAAAAGGAAGAGGCCAGTGTCTAGGCATGAACACACAGCTTTGTCCTTGGCTGTTTTTTTTTCTTTTTTGTTTTGTTTTGTTTTTGTTTTTGGGGGATAGTTTTACAGGGGAGAAGGTCAGAGCTGATAAATATAGGCAGATAGAGGAAGAAGAAAAGTATGTGGTTAAAGTAAATGTAACAACAAGGGTAGGTTAAGTTCTGCAAACTATGACTGGTGCCACTCCGAGATATATTGGGATCCTTTGAGAATTGGAACAGAATATTAGAATTTGATTTTGATTATTGTGGCAGGTAGGTTGGAAGTGGAAGCAGTGAGACCAATTACAAATGAGTTATAAAGCTAGAGAAATAGTGGTAACCAGCCCACATTCATCACCGAAAACATGATGAGAAACAGGACTGTACACATGAAAGTACCTGGGGATATGTGAAGAGGGAACTGGATGATTTGGAACCATGTAGGTGCTGGGAGCCAGAATGGGTTCATTCCAGCTTTTTACTGTAAAGTTCTTATCTACAGTTCCAAGACTGTAATATATTTTAAAGTAAGAAAGTAATGATTTTTTTTTGGTTATAACAATGTGTGGGAAAAAGACAAGTCAATAATGACTACAGAGTTTTGGAACTGAAAAATTCAGATAAGTCAGGATAGCATAAGCAACCCAAAAAAGGAGATGATAGTAAGAGATGAAAACCAGGAAGAAAATATGTCAATTCTGAGAGACCAGTCATGCCTGCAAATGATGAGCTCACACAGGCGTCTGAATATACAGATCTATTTCCACATAGAGATACATGCTTTAGTCATCTACAGTGATGCTTCAAATGAGAGACTAAGGCTAAACAAATATGGGAAGGACTCTAAATGAGATCACCCTAGGACTTTACTGTTAAGGAATCTGGAAAAGGACCATTTAAAGAGAAAGATAGATTCTAGAAGGAGTTGAAGAAAAATTGGCAGTGAGAGTGAATTCCTGGACTAAGAAGAGAAAATGTGTCACAACTTGTCCTAAGGAGAACTGAGAATGAAAGGACGGTGCTTAGAGGAAGATGGGGAGGAACACAGTATATGTAAGTAGTGAGATCTTTACAGAAGCAAGAAACCATCTTTTTAATTATTGTGCCTTGGAAAAGGCACTTTCCACCAATCCCTAGGGCCTGAGTTCAATACCAGGTACCTACATGGTAGAAGGAAAGAACCAGACTCCAAACACTATCTTTTGATCCTCATTTGTGAGCCACTGTGCACAAAACCATACACAGCACACACACACACACACACACACACACACACACACACTTACTTTTTTAATATTTATAAATCTTTGTGGCAAGGAAGACAGAATGGTTAGTGATGGATGTAAGTGAATGATGCAGTGTTTACTGTGGTCATTTAAACCAAGTTGATAAATCTTCTTAAATCTTTCAATAATTTCCACAGTTTGCACATAATATGTGCCCAGCTTTCACTTTCTATGTGCATCCATCCTCACTCATGAACTAGCTTCAGGTTGCCAGTCTTATCATCTTTCCCTGATATATTTGGAATTTTTAGCAAAGATCTATTAGTTATATTTCTAAAACTAAATTGGGCTCTTATAAAAATGTTTTAGTTTATCCATCAGTATTGACCAAATTCTGTGTGCACGAGAAAGGATTGGGGCTTGCAGCTCTTTACAAGAAAGAAATAATACTTCCTGTTACTCTTCCTCGTGGCCTGTGGTCAGGACTTCTGCAGCAGCATACAGGCCTCACCTGTGACCTGTTCCCATACCAGGTTCCACCTGTTCTCCATTGGATTCCCCCAAAGAGACAAGAGGCTTCCTATGTCCTTCTAACAGTAAATTCTAAAGCCTGTTAGAAGAGAAAGTGGTGTGTTTGTAGACTCACTGCAGGTTCAGTTGTGAATGACTGACCATTCACCATGCCTTCTGTTTCCTCTGCCTCTCCCTCTTCAGCAAATCACGTTGTTCTTTCTCTTATCAAGGGTATTACTATATTTAATAGCAGTCCTTACATTGAAGTGTGCTACAAGAGCATAATGTTCATCATTATTAAAACCTCAGAGTTTATATACATTTGATCTAATAACTATATTTCTAATAAGAAATTTTAATTTCCACATCAACATCAGGCATAACACAATGATGTTATTATAACAAAATATAACAGGGAGGAAATTTTGCAATGACTGTGATTGATGAGTTAATTAAATATATAATTTCATATATAATGGAAATTAAAGTTACTAACGCATAAATGGTAATGGAAGGAATTTGCCAAGTATCTGAATATTAAATTATCCCCATCATTGTATTTCATGTTTGTAATATGATTGAACAATTACACAGTGCTCCTTTTTCTTTTCTTTTCTTTTTGCAGTTAACTGGTATCTGGATGACTAGAGCTTGATTGTGGACATGTGGAATGCTGTTGATATAGGAAAGAAGGAATTTAGGTTGTTACATAGATTATATGTATATTTTATGTCTTCCCATAGACTGTATTCACAAGGCAATGTGAAAATGAAATTCTGGTCATCTCAAAAGAAAATGAATCGACAGAGAGGGACAGAAAAATGCCATGACTGAAACCAAGGACACCATACAGGAATACTTATATCAAAAATACATGATATTAGAATCTTAAAAAATTTATGTATATAAATATGTACATGTGCATTTGGACAGAAAGGAAATAGAGACATGGAGAAGAAATGAGAAGACAGAATCATTAATCCTTACTGCTGTTAGTATTTTGTTTCTTAATCCTCTTTAGAGTACACCCTGCAGTTTGAACCTCTGAAATATAACCATAGATTCTAATGCCATTATTAAAAGAGATGGCAGATTAATGTTAGTGACAACACCTGATCAAAACCAAATAGAAAAGGGATATTCACAAACAAAACTCCACACTTGTTCTCCATTCTTCCACACAGGTTGAATTTATTTGCCATGTGTTTGCCAAGCACTTAATGTGTTTCTCTACTGCCTATTACTTGGCACACTAATGTAAACTTATTATGAGTTGGTAGTTTTTAATATTCACACAAATGATATGAGTGGCCAAGCAGCCTGCCTTCAATGCTGGAGACATCTGCTTGTCTTAGCAATGAGTCCTACTCATGAGTCTCCAATTATTCTAATCATTATGTCTTTCACTTTGAAGTAGTCCCTTTATCATTGTTCTAGAACAAATCTAGTGGATATAATTTCTCTGTCTTTGCCTGAGAATGTCTTCACCTCTATTTTTCAGAAGAGTAATTTTGCTGGCTGGTGTATTCCTGACTGGCACATATTTTTTTCTACAGTAGAAGAAGCCTTACATCTCTCTCATAGATAGGTAGGTAGTTTTTTCTGAGATTTTTTTTTCTCAGATGAGTTGGGCCACATCAATGTGTTATTTATTGTTTTCTCCTTGCAACAGTGAAAGCTTGCTTCTTTATTGCTCCTCTTTGAGAGCCCAATTTTAGGATGCTTCTGAGTAGAATTTTGTTAGGTCTGACTGTTGAAATTTCTGTCATTAAATATTTTTGTCATTCTCTATTTTGAAAACTTCTCTATCCTCCTGAACATTTGCTTTTGATACTATCCAAATCACTCTAATGCCTTTTCATTTCCACATGTGTATTTCAAATACTTTCTGAACACAATAGTCTCAGAGTTCATTACTATAGTTTAAATACCTTCTGCGTGATCCTATCAATCTTTCTTAAACTAGGTCCATCAGGATACTGTTATTTGTATTGTACATTCAGATCCAAGATTTGTGAGAGTTTTTAAATATTACTTCACCTCTTTGCTAAATTTCCACGTTAGAATGTTCAGCCATTTCTCATGTTGTTGAAGCTCATTGAGTTTTCTTAGCCATCTGTCTTAAATTTTGTCTGAAAGTTTCCCACCATGACTACCATCTGGTCAGTTTATCTTCAGTTTAGGTCATGGTATCTGGAAAACTTTGATTGCTATGGGATTTGCCATCTGGAAGGGAAAGGAGTGAGTTTTAAATCAATTCTTTCTAATCTGACTTCATTTGTGGATGTCTTTTCAGAGTTTTAGTATGGCTGCTCATATCCCCTGGGCTTTTGGAGACATCAATTATGTCAGGACTTAGAAGTTGATGGTGGCTGTGGTTTGCCAGTTTTCTGCTTTGGGTGTGTTGACACAATATTAATGGTATAGTGCAACCCATATGTGCTTTTGTTAAGAAAGAGCCAAGAGAGTATCTAAAATGGGAAATGTACAGAAAATATTATCCAGGAAATGTGATGACTCACTTCAACTGAAACTTATATTGATTTCAACCACACACATAGTGGTTTACAACCAAATGTAACTCCATCTTTGGGTTCTCCAGCCCCTTCTTATGACCTCTATGGCCATCAGATACAAGAGCAAAGCATTCAAAGGCATAAAATAAAAGTAAGTAAATCCTTAATAAAAATACAGCAGAGTCAAAGAATATTATATATAGACAAATGGCAGTATTTTAATTACTACTCCTTAATACTATAATACTGACAGAAATAATATTTACAAGAAAAACTAACTTAGAACCATAAATCATGATTCTTATCAGGACATGCTCATTATCTAAATACAAAGGGTTTTTTCTTTAGGACTGAGCATTCCTAGATATAATCTCTAGATCTGGTTAAATAGAAGATAACACTATAATTTGATATCTATATTTGGTCTAAATACCTTGTTTGAGTTTGATATTCAGCATGGACACACTCAAAAATTCACTTCACAAAATATAAGTGTCAAGTTTGAACACAAAATAGGTACATTTTGATGAGACAGTTTAATTAAAATGGGAAAAATTTCAATGGTCTTAGTGACAAGAGAGGAAGGTAAGAGAACTTAATGATGCAATGAAAGAGATGCCCCACCATACCACAAGAATACTCTCTCAGCTATGTTCGTAGCAAATTTATTCATAATAGCCAGAAACTGGAAACAATCCAGATGTCCCTCAACTGAAGAATGGATAAAGAAAATGTGGCATATACAAACAATGGAATACTACTCAGCTACTAAGAAGAAGGACATCATGCAATTTACAGGCAAATGGATGGGATTAAAAAACATCATCCTGAGTGAGGTAACCTAGAACCAGTAAGACACACACAGTGTGTACTCACGTATAAGTGAATATCAGTCACAAATTAGTGGATGCACATGTTACAATCCACAGTTCCCAAGAAGGTGAGTAACAAGGAAGGCCTAAGGAAATTTATTAAATCTCACTGAGAAGGGGAAATAAAATAGAGTTCAAAAGTGGATGGGAAGAGAGGAAGAGTGGGGAAGACTGCAGGAGGGGTCAAGTGAGGTGAAGGGGAGAGAGAGAACTGGAATCCAGGATGATATAGAAATCTAAGACAATGGAAACTCCTTGGAATTTCTGAGTGTCACCCTAGCACCACATTTTAGCAATGGCAAACATGGAACTTGGCATGATCGCCTCCTGTAAGTAGGCAAGACTTCCAATGGAGGAGTGGGGACACCAACCCAGCAACAATTTGTTCTGCTTAGAAAATATGCAGGGATAACCTTGCAAGAGAAAGTGAGGGAATGCCCAATCAATGGCTGGCCCAACTTGAGACCTATGCCATGAGCCAGAGCTCATTCCTGCCACTGTTAATGATATTTTCCTATTCTTGAAAACAAAGGCCTAGCATAACTTCGTTCTAAGCGTCTTTACCCAGCAGCTGATGGAAACAGATGCAGAAGACCCACAGTCATGGAGTTTGGAGAAGCTTGTTGAAGAGTTTGCCTAATACTGTGGAAGGATTGAAGGAACCAGAAACGTTAAGCACAAGAGAAAGCCTACAAAATGATCTAATCTGGGCCCAAAGAGGCTCTGGGAGACTGAACCATTAACCAGGGTGGAACTAGGCCTTCTGCATGTAAGTTAAAGATGTGCAGTCTGGTCTTCCTATGGAACCGCAAACAGGAGGAGCAGGGCCTGTCTCTCTCTGTTGCCTGCTTGTGGATCTCTTATCCCGACTAGGCTGCCTTGTCTAGCCTCAAGTGGAAAAGAGCTCACTAGTCCTACTGCAACTTGATAGGACAAGAGGATTGATATCCAAGGGAGGCCTCCAATTCTTTGAGGAGAAATGAAAAGAGGGTATTGGGGGGAGTGAAGTGAGAGACAGGGACTGGGAGGAAAGGAGGGAGGGGAAGCTGTGATCAGGATGTAAAGGAAATTAATTAGTAAAAAACTAAGGATTTAAAATAGAAACTGAGACAAAGTGTGGAGCAGATTTTGAAAGAAAGACCATCCAGATACTACCCCACCTAAGAATCCCGTATATAATTGCAAAACCCAGACACTATTGTGGATGCCCACAAATTCTTGCTGACAGCAGCTGGATATAGCTGTCACCTGGGAGGCTCTGCTAGTGCAGGACAAATACAGAGGGGGAAACTCTCAGCCAGCTATTGAAGTGAGCACAGGGTCCCCAATGGATGAGATAGAGATAGGACTGAAGGAGCTGAAGGGGTTTGCAGTGCCACAGGAAGAACAGCAATGAGTCATCAAGTACTCCCAGAGTTCCCAGGGACAAAGACATCAACCAGATAGTACACATGGTGTTACCCATGGCTCCAGAGGCATAGGCAGCAGAGGATGATCTTGTTGGCCACCAAATGGGGAGAGGCCCTTGGTCCTGGAAAGTCTTGATACTGTAGTATAGAGGAATACCAGGACAGGGAAGCAGGGGTGGGTTGATTGGGGAAGGGGAGATGGCTTACAGGATTTTCGGAGGGGGAAAAACCAGGAAAGGGGACATTTGAAGTGTAAATAAAGAATATACCTCATAAAAATATACACTATTTGAAAAAATAAAATAATGCCACAAAAATATATTTCTTTAAGATAACACCCCAGTGTACTAAGGCAGTGTTCATTGTAACTTTAAATCATCATAAAATTGAAATAATTGCCTTTTCATTATTAGTTTGCTGGTCATCTATGATACTAATTTTAAGTATCTACAAAATAAATTTTAAGTAAGGTGAAAGATGCAAACATGAAAGTGAATTCTAAGTGTAAATATGCATCAAATAATTTCAAAAGTTAAGTTGAAAATGGTGGATTCCAAGTGAGGTGGGAAGAAAGGTCCATGATACACTACGTAAAGGAAAGTCATGGAGTCTGAACTTCCTGGGTCGGGCTTTATTTCTCTATTGTTAAAGTTTTACTGTTCATTTATGTTTTTATATTTGATTTTATAACGTCTCTTAATGTTGGATGGTGACCTGATGCTACTTCTGCACGTTTCTATCACTAAGACATGATCACTGATTATTAGTACTGAGAAAAGAGGATTTGTAAAGAGGCTGAATCGTCTGTGTGCACCTGTAAAGTGCTATGGTGGCAGCTGCCAGGAGCCTGCAGCCCTCTTTGGATTAAGGAGCAAAATAAAATTGAATGCACATCTTCTCAGCCTGACTTAATGGCTCATAAATCACTTGTAATAGAAAACATGAAAAGCCCTGTTCTCTTTTGCAGCCTAGAATTACATACTTTTTAATGATATCTTTTCCTCTGTTTCAACTTCTCTCAATAAAGAGGTTCATTACAGCCTTTGTAGTATTGAGAATCCGCTATTTCCAAGGCAGAGCTATAAAACTGAGAAGAAGCAATCTTACAGATCATTTAAAACAACTGACTTATACACTGCGAAGCTATGGCCCTGCAGGAAAATGTGATATAGCCAATGTCACACATCTTCAGAGTTACAAAGCCAAGATCTCATCAACCTGCCAAAATGTTCTTGTGTTAATTAAACGTCCTCAGCTCGATAACCCCAAATTTCTGGTAAATGGGAAGGTGTTAGATAAATGAGAACGGTTGTCTTTGGTTTTGGCGTACCAGTCTTGGTTATTTAGCCTCATTGCTTGTGTTCCTGCGCAGTCCAGGCTGTATGCTATTGATCAGCTTGTTGCTTTTGTGGAGAAGTCAGAACCTCTTTCAAATGTCACCCACTTCACTCTCTAAGCAACTGAAGCAGCTCAAATCGTTCATCCTTCAGTTTTTTACTGGATGCTTTCCACTTCTCAGAGGTGTGATCCTATTCTAGGTACCTCTCTTTGATGACTGGTTTGACAGTTCCTCCTGGAAAATCAGGTGGCACAGCAGCCCACCCGAGTTCCAACATGAATCATTTTAAAAACTCAATTCATTTTAAGAGGCATGTGAGACCATACTGTTGCATGTTTCTGGAATACGAGCAGGACAGGCCTTCTACCTGTTTGTTCGTCAGCTCTTCCAGATCTGACCTTGTTCAAGACTTCCAACACACTCTTCGTTCAGCAGCCATTTCTTTACTACCCTTATGCGAGAGGATGGGAATGTGGAAATGACGGAATCATGTGCCCTCTTCCCAAGCTCACAGTGTCGACACGTCAGAGCCACATCTGTATCAATTCCACACGTTAGGACATAACCAGGAACATCCTCTTCTCTACTGTAGTGGTCATCTCATCTTTCAACCCCCAGCCTGGGGGCCTCCTCTCACCGTATTATTCTCTTCTGTGTCTGGAGCACAGAGTGATCGCAGTGTACATTACAGCCAGCACTTGAGACAGACGGCATTTCTATTCTGATGTGCATTGTGTGGGTTACATAATTATGTGTGTAAATAGCATGCATTGTAAATATCAGAAATATATAAGTATTTCTTTTTTTTAATTTTTTTTATTCGATATAATTTATTTACATTTCAAGTGATTTCAAGTATTTCTGATTATATCAAATAAGAAGAAATTGTGGTTTTTTGCAAATATAGAATACTTTGAGTACTAATTTTAATATTTTATGCAGTTTATACTTTTAAAAGAATTATAAAGTTACTTTGCTGCAGTATTTATAAGGTAGTTAATTGACTACAATGTCTAGAATGTCATATTTTTCATTATATTTTTCAACAAGAGTGTATAGGCTCTGATACATTTGCTTTGTTTCTCTTATATTTACTATGGGTTGTTTTAAATATTTCATATATACATGTTTGGGGCCACACACATTTGTGCTCACTAAATACACACATGTGTTCACTAAATATATGCCTGTATGTATTTAGCTTGTTAACTTCTACCTTAGATTTACATTTTTCTCTTTGCCTATGGCTAAAACATGGTTCAGGCACTACAGGAGCTCCCATGCTATCCTGCGAACAGTCAATACACAAGTATTAATTCAAGCTCAGTCTTTGTCAAACAAGAATATTATTCCCAAGCCACTATGAGATGCACGTGCTATGGGATCCAGTATTGACCGCTATGATTGCTGGTGAAACCTGAGAGTCTCTATTCTTTAAGTATCAGATTCAAAAAATAAAACAAAATTCTAAGGTATGAATGCATGTTGGGCAAAGCTCTTTCAAATTGTATAGTTAGTTGTCCAGGGTACCCATGTTGTGTGCCAGAAATGAATAAAAGAGCTTCATTCATTTTCACAGAGGCCACAAGCTCAGAGGCTCACATAAGAATTGAAGCCATGGCTGTTCATTGGCATTCAAGTGCTGTGTTCACAAGGACAAACTTTCAGATTCTCCAGAGACTATTTTCAATGTGCTCCTCATCTAGTAATGGCTTGCTAGACCATAAGCATTAATAGTAGACTATTTTACTGTCTGTTACTCGGGTTTGTCATTCCATTTGTTTCCTGTCAGTCTTATTCTATATATTTTATGATATTACATGAAAAATACATTATTTTCTTGTCACAGCCCTGTAATGTGTAGTTATGATTTAGACTAAATGTCTATTCAGGGCTGGTATCTTTATACTCGAAATAAATACACTCTTAATAAGAATTTTATTTTAAAATAAGATTGTTGATGATTCTAAATTTTTAAATTAGATTTAAATTTATTTAGTATATACATGTACATATTTGTGTGAGTTATCATGTGACATGGCCTTTGAATGGTCAGAAGACAATTCAAAATGTTATTTTCTCTTGTCATATGCGGGTCTGTGGGACTGAACTCAGGTCATCAGGTTTGTTAGCAGACACTTTTTACTTGCCTCTACCTCACCAGCTTTAGGGTGTGAATATTCATGTTGAAGATACCACCTATAGCTGCTGATATGAAAAACCTTGTCTCAGGTTTTCTGGATCACAATAACTTCTGCTGCAACCAGAAAGAATTGGAATCAAACTATGTTGGATCTTGAACAAATCTAAAGTTTCCCATAGATCCTGTATTAAGCCTAAAACTGATAAATTCATGAGTCATTCTCCTATAGCTGTCACTTCCACAATACAAAACATGACTAAACTTACCAGACATTATAAATCACACAACTAACTCATTTTATGAGGTTTTGCATTAGAAGTACTTAACTGCATTATTTTTATAATGCTTGCATAATTACCTGCCAGTATATGGGTTTGTATGATCATGATGCATACTACTGCTATATCTCTTAAATACCTCAAATACTTAATTTTAATAAACTTTGTAGCCTATATTTCTATTTAGAATTCTAGAACAAGCAACTGTAGCTTCCTCAAAGAGATCCTGCTCAGAACATCTACCAGCAAGAAGAACTAATGCTTCTGTGAGTCTTGCTGATTCATAAAGCTCTAGGATATAACTAATTGCCCATATAAATTGCATATATGAAGCAGAGGATGATATTTTCTGGCATCAACAGGAGGAGAGACCCTTGGTCCTGTGAAGGCTTAATTCCCTAGTGTAGAGGAATGCAAGTATGGTGGGAGTGGGTGGGTGGGGAAGAGCACCTTCATAGAAGTATGTGGAAGGTGGATGGGATAGGAGGGTTGTGGAGGGAGAACCAGGAAAGGGGAATAGATTTGAAATGTAAATACATAAAATATCCAATAAAAACATTAATAAATAGCAAAAAATTCCAAGGTATAACTATAAGTCCATTTATCCAATTTAATAAAGTAGTTTAGAAGTCACAGAAACACAGAGAATGTAAAACAAGCAAAAGCTAAGAATGAGTGAAAAGTATGAGAATTTGCTATGCAGGCTTTAATTTCTGTTTAGCAATAGTAGTTTATTCTTAAATACTCCATTTAACTCATTTGAACTCCAGACATTGAAAACAAGAGCCAAATGCCTGCCATATACTTCCACTTTTGACAAAGGAAACCAATGGCTTTGGCAAAATAAGCCAAGCTTTGTAAGCAATTAATATGCAATGATAGTGTGGAGTTCAAGTTATAAAACAAAACTTCTGCATATATAGCAGAAGATGGCATTATCTGGCATCAATGGAAGGAGAGCCCCTTGGCCCTGTGGAGGCTCGGTGACCCAGAATTGGAGAATGCTAGGGAGCTGAGGCAGGAGTGGGTGGGTGGGGGACCACCCTCATAGAGGCAGGGGGAAAGGGAGGGGATATAGGGCTTGTGAAAGGGAAACTGGGAAGGGGATAACATTTGAAATGTAAATGAAAAATAACCAAAAGAAAAAGGAAAAACTGCAGTCACTATTGTCTTCATAAACACCTGTGGGACATGGAAAGGAGTTCTCAAAAGCTGTTTCTTACAGGGTTTCAGTCAATGAAAATTTATGAAATCAAATGAAAAAGTCTGGGGTGAGTACACAATTCTGCTCACAATATGGCGGAAAAGAGAGAAGAATATTTCAATTATATCACCCTCATATCCATTGTATGGTGTCACAAAAGTATTAACTGACAATTTTTAAAACTCTTCACATGTTACAAGCCAAACAAAGTCTAAGAACCACTGTGTCTGCCACGCACTCCTTCTGGTATATACTGCTGAACATCTAAACTTCCCTCTAAGGTTTGGATCCTAAGGAAAGTTCCTAAAGTACATTCTGTTCATGCAGAGGGACACTTATATTCAGAAATATTTCTCAGTACTACTCCACCCAGGTGATGGGTTTAAGGTATTTTTCAAATTCCTACCTAAAATTTTACCAATATTTTTGGGGACAGCACGTACCAAAATCTGTGCAACGGGATGTGGATTTGAGGATCTTAAGAGATTCCAAAGAAGAGCTGTGTCTTTGACCAGAAGGCTGTCCATTCTCTGTGAACTCTTTCTTACCCTAACTTGAGACTGGAAGCAAACTGATCCAAAAATCATTGAATCAGAAAGGAAAATGTAAAAACCCTGTTTTCCCAAGGCTACGTAACCTGGGAAACTCATTGTCTCTGTAATGCTTCTTATACTTGAAAATAGACCCATTTTTAAATTATGCACAGCAATTCAGTAATATGAAGTTAAGTTCTCTTCCTTATTCCTCAATACCCCTATAGGAAATGTTATTTTAACCCATGTATTCCCTTCTCTAAACTTTATAATGACTAGTAACTAGACTCCAATGTGAAATCAACCAATAATTGGCCAAGTGTAACTGTGCTAAGTAGTGTGTTACAAAGGGTGTGGAATGTTGTATTTGATCCACCAAATATTAGCAATATTTAGTGATGGCTGGTAATCAGGGTGTATTAAATTGTGTCTGAAATGTCGTTTACTTAATGAATGGTTTATTGCTTTCAGAATGATAGCCTCCATAAACAAAGGAGCTTAACTTTCAACTGCATTTCCCAAATCCTTATGAATGTCTTAACAAGATGGGAAACAATCACAACTATCAGATTTACAACCCCATTAACCACTGATTGGTAAATAAATGCTAATTGGCGTGCTGCAGTAAATTTTAATCTAGTACCCAAAACACATTCATTAAACCATTAATGTAAATGAGATCCTTTAAAGTATCATGTCAATGTTTTACTCACCAACTATGAAAAGAAATATTGAAAAACGGAATCATGTAATGTTATGGAGCTACTGGAAGTTTTTCAAAGGAAGGGAGACATTTCATGTGTGTTCTTTTCATGAATATCTCAGACACAGACCAATATGCTTTCCTCCAGACTTAAAGATTAATGTTTTATATTAAAGATGATTATCTAATTTGCATTTGTTACCCTATATTTTTATTCCAGAAATCTCCAGGGAGAATATTTTAGCAGTTCACACATACTGTAATCCTACTATTCATGAGGTTAGAAATTTTGTTTCTTTAAACAATCCCACCCCTAATGGAATCAAGTATAACATCAAATATTTACTCTGAAGACAAGGATTGTATCACTTAAATACCCATAAAACATAAGTTGTAGGAGTTTATAAATAAAAACCAATTAAATGTATACCCATATCATACTTTTTTCTTAATTTCAAATTAGTGCTGTGCTATTTACTCTTTAAATTAGGACACATATGCTTCTGAAAGGAATATTTTTAAAGGTACTATTTTACCTTATGTTTAAAACAATTTCATATTATATATATTTCTGAAAAGCAAACTGAAGTTTTAAATACCAAGCTAACTTGTTATATAAGAACATAGAAAAATATCAATAAGCTGATTTATAACTTATTTCACTGCTTTACCCTCATGTGACCTTCACATGGAAGCTGTGCTAACACTGAATCACTTCTTATACAAATAGAAAAATACCTCTATAGAGAAAAATGTAGGTTAAAGTCCAGTGCTCTATCTAAACCAGGTTACAAACTATACTTTTAGATGGTGCATCCTGTCTACTAATGCCAATGCAGAGCACTAAAGTCTAAAATTTTTACTATTTTCTAGCCATTTTCACAATATTCCAAAGATTTCTCAAAAATAGCATTAAAGGAGAGATATAAAGATAATCTTTGCATGAAGAAATACATTAACAAATGCAGAGACTCTATTGTTATTAAATATCTATTATTATACAGAGCCTGAAGATGCTGGTAATTCATTAAATTTTTACTGACAGAAACTTTAAATGTATCAAATATAATTTATTTAATATAACTAGAAAGAGTTTGAATATTTCAATGAATAGGACATGAATATGATTTTAATGAGTAAATCTAATATTGTTACTAAGACCAAGATCAAGCCAAAACAACAGATGTTTTAAAAACTTTAAAATCTTTATATTTTGATCCAAGTGAGTCACATGAATTATATTCTTTGGTCTGTGATGTCACATTTAAATAAAAACTAAATGTGAGGGGGTGGGAGGGATGGGAGTAGAAGGAGTAGCAGGAGGCAAATCTGTGATTGGGTGTAATGTATAAGAAAAAACTACATGTATGCATATGTGTATATATGCATAGATATAACATATAATCAACAAACTTTCAAATTTATGAAAATTAATATACAAACAATTTCCAGTAAACATTTTGAATAATAATCCATATGTTTTATTAATTTTTAGTCACTACAAATCATAATGCAAAAGACATTGAGTCACTGATGAGCTTGTATCACTGGTGAAGAGAACCAAGTCCAATTGCCACCCTACTTGTTATGACTACCTTTTCCTGAAAGACAGCTTTATGAAGCTGTCTCATAACACAATGTCACATGTCCAATTAAAGTTACTTGTAGCCCCCTCTACACACCAATGACTCCATTTTGCTTCAGATAACATGGGAAAACTTAGTGATTTAAATTGGCAGATGTGGGCCTTGGATCATTCCCATAGAAGTATGACTATATGAGTTATCTTTCTTTTTTGGCGAAAGTAATTAATCAGTTTTTGGTAAAATGTTAAGGAAAAAGAAAACTTGAGTCACTAGTTGCTAAACAAATGTCAACAATAATACAAGAATCCAGTTATTTTTACCAAAGTAACAACATCAACCTCTGACTGCAAAGAGCTGTTTTGATTGTTTTATTCTTTGTACTTAAATAGCATCTGTTAATATTAGTAACATATTAAAGAAAGTAAGGAATCTCCAATGAAACTGTAATAATGGTTGCTCTGTATACTCTCAGAATGTTAACAAATACGAAGCATTATTTAACACAATACTTGACATCCTAAAACATTCTTTCAAGCTTTGACTCACAGGGTATGACCCAGAAACTGTACACCAGTGACATGGTGAAATTTCTTATTTGGGTTTATTGCCTCATGGTCCCAAGATGTCAGTTAGCACTTAGAGCTGCAGGAACTCATTCCATAGTGGAGGCAACAGGTTTCAAGAACAAAGTTCACTCAGTACAAAGTTGCTCTGCCTTCATCAATGAAATGAAATGTTTCCAGAAAACCTCAAATAGACTTCTTTGACCTATTGGCAGAAGTTATGAGATGTGCAGGAACCTCAGGTGACAGGAAGCTGAGGTGTAGGATTATCTCAACTGTCAGGCAGCCAGGGTGGGGACCGGCCTCAGCAGAACAGAAGCAGGTAAAAAGAACCCACTGAAAGCAGAGCAAGATAGATGCGATTGTCTGGGCCACAGCATACCGCAGGGCAAGAAACATCTGCTGTTTAGAAAAATGGATATGACATCGAGAAAGCCGAGACAGTGTGGAGCTGGGGGCAAGGCAGCTTTCATCCTGCTTTCTCCAAACTGTGCTGGTGCCATAGCAAAATAAACACAAGAAAGAAGATACAGTTCTCAACAGTAATTGGGCAACAGGACAATAAGCAGGACGATCAGAATGGACTTTGAAGGATTGGAGGTGGTAAAGAAATCACAGCTCCAACAGTATTCTGAAACATTAGCAATGGTATCTTAGAAGACATTTTCATATTGTAAACATTCCAACATTCAAACTCTTCTATATCACTTAGAGTAGTATTTAGTTCCCTATGTAGGAAAATAGGGTCTCAGAATATTTTGTCTGTAAATAACAGGAACTTGCAAAGAATGGCTTAATCAAGCAGAAGAATTTTTTGAATACACAGGGATTTGGAATATGACAGTCACGGGGCTGTCATGATGGTTTAGTAATGTCGCTTTCAGGCTGCATTAATTTTATTTGGTTATGCTACTGTACTGACTGGTTCTGTGTGCCAACTTTACCCAGGCTGGAGTTATCACCGAGCAAGAAGCATCAGTTGGGGAAGTGCCTCCATGAGATCCAGCTGAGGGGCATTTTCTCAATTAGTGATCAGGAGGGGAGGGCCCCTTGTGGATGGTGCCACCCTTGAGCTGGTAGTCTCACCCCTGAGCTTGTAGTCTTGGGTTCTCTAAGAGAGCAGGCTGAGCAAACCAGGGGAAGGAAGCCAGTAAGAAACATCCCTCCATGGCCTCTGCATCAGCTCCTGCTTCCTGACCTGCTTGAGTTACAGTCCTGATTTCCTTTTGTGATGAACAGCTGTGTGGAAGTGTAAGCTGAATGAACCCTTTCCTCCCCAACTTGCTTCTTGGTCATGATGTTTGTGCAGGAATAGAAACCTTGACTAAGACAGCTACCATTTTTTAAACTTTTTTTTAAAAAATTTTACTTAACTTTTTTTTATAGTCCAGATTGTATCCCCCACCTGGTCCAACACTGACTGGTTCCACATCCATTACCTCCTCCCCCCTTCTCCAAGAGGATATCCCCACCTGCCCAACCCCACTCCTCCACACATCCTCACTATCTGGTCCCTCCAGTTTCTTGAGAGTTAGGTGCATCTTTTGAGTCCAGACCTGACAGTTATCTGCTGTACATGTGTTGGGGGTCTCATATCAGCTAGTGTATGCTACCTGGATGGTGGTCCAGTGTCTGAGAGATCTCGGGGCCCAGGTCAGTTGAGACTGCTGGTATTCCTATGGTGTCTCCCTCTTTCTTATCTTCTTCCAGTTTTTCCGTAACTCAACCACAGGGGTCAGTAGATTCTGTCCGTTGATTGAATGTAAATACCTGTATCTAATCTTTCAGCTACTTGAGACTTTAGGAGGTCAGTTATGATAGGCCCATTTTTGTGAGCACACCATAGCCTCAGTAATAATGCCAGGCCTTGGGGCCTCCCATTGAGTTGGATCTTAATTTGGGCCTGTCCCTGGACCTCCTTTTCCTCAGGCTCATCTCCAATTTTGTTCCTGCTGTTCTTTCAGACAGGAACAATTATGGGTCAGGGTTTTTGACTTTTGGATGTCAACCCACACTTGATGTGAAACAGAAGGAACACTATCGAATTCATTCTATGAAGCCACAATTACTCTGATACCTAAACTACACCAAGAGCAGAACAAAAAAAAAGAGAGAGAGAGAGAACTTCAGACCAGTTTCGCCTATGAATATTGATGCTCAATAAAATTCTTGCAAACTGAATCCACGAACCCATCACTGATAACCCCGTCTTTTTGCTGAAAGAGAGCTATACAGTTCCCTCTTCCCACTGTAGGGCATTTCCTCTAAGGTACCTCCCTTTGAGTCCTGAGAGTCACAGGGCTCTGGTACATTCTGGAGGGTCCCCCCTCCTCCTGCCTCAGAGGTTGATTGTTTCCACTCTTTCTGCTGGCCCTGGGGGCTTCAGTCCTGTTTCCCCACCCAATAACTGATCATGTTCCCCTCTTCCTCCCCCTGTCCACTTTCTCATCCAGGTACCTCCCTCTATAACCCCTCCTGTGATTGATTTCTTCAATCTCCCAAATCAGATCGAGGCATCTCCACCTGGGATCTTCAGCTTGTTAGCCTTCCTGAATTCTGTGGATCATATCCTGGGTATTCTGTACTTTTTGGTTAATATCCACTTATTAGTGAGTACATACCATGCATGTCCTTTTGGGTCTGAGTTTCCTCACTCAGGATGATATGAAACAGAAGGAGCACTACCTAATTCATTCTATGAAGCCACAATTACATCAATACCTAAACTACGCAAGGATGCAACAAAAAAAGAGAAATTCAGACCAATTTCACTTATGAATATTGATGCAAAAATACTCAATAAATCCTCGCAAACTGAATATAAGAACACATCAAAACCATCATTCACCACCATCAAGTAAGCTTCATCCAAGGGATGCAAGATTGGTTCAATATGCAAAAATCCATTAGCATAATCCACCATATAAACAAACTCAAAGGAAAAAAAAATCGCATGATCATGTCCTTAGATGATGAAAAAGCATTTGACCCCACTATGACACAGCTTCGTGTTAAAAGTATTGGAGAGATCAGGAATTCAAGTCCCATACCTAAACATAATGAAAGCAATTTACTGCAAACCAGCAGCCAATATCAAATTAAATGGAGTCATACTTGAAGCAAACCCACTAAAATCAGGGACAAGACAAGGACGCCCTCTTTCGTCATATCTATTCAATATAGTACTCGAAGTTCTAGCTAGAAAATAAGACAACAAAAAGACATCAAGGTAATACAAATTGGCAAAGAATAAGTAAAGGTATCACTATTTGCAGATGATATGATAGTATACACAACAGACCCCAAAATTTCTACCAAAGAACTTCTATGGAAGATAAATAAGTGGTTATGCTACTATTTAAGAAGAATGGCATGAGCCTTTGTGTTCACAGTAGGGCTGTGGAACTTTCACCCCAAATTAACAATGGTCAAGGAACACCCATGGTCACCTGCCTCTTTAAAAGGACTCATTTGAACTTATTCCTGTGTGCACCTACACTTGTGAACATCCATCTCCTCCTGTGAGCAACCACTCCTGTGAGAACACACTCCTGTGAGCACTCACTCCTATTAATAACCACTTCTCTGAGAACCCACTCCTCTGAGCACCTACTTCTCTGAGCACCAAGTCCTGTTTTCACCCACTCCTTTGAGCATCCACTCTTCTGAGTGCCCACTCCTGTGAGCAACTACTCTGAGCACCCACTCCTGTGAGGGCCAGATGTTGACTTCTGTTTTTAGCTGCTTGTTAGGAAATCTGTCAATCAGAATTACTGGATAAAAACAGTGTGAGAAATATTATTAAAGATTCTGATGCAAAAAATTGTAGTTGTATTAGAGATAAGGAAATAGTCTTAACTCTGATATTAGTGCCTGAGGTAGTGACAAAAATATTCAATTATCTTATTTTGCTTGCATGATATAACTTTAAAATATCTCTCCACATAATAACCATGCCTATCATAATCACACCCTTTATTTTCTATTTACATAATTAGTTTATGATCAAACATACATATGAGCTACTCATGGCACATGGCAGTCAGGGACTTCTATGTAGTACAGTGCAGTAAGAAGGAAATAGTGACTTCCATGCCCATATAATTAGCTGGCTGATGGGTTAACTTGCTTGCAAGTATTCCACTAAAGCTTTCTTATCTTCTAGATATTGTTAGAGCTCTCATAATGAAGTGCCCCATGATACACGTGCCTATCACAGTATCTTTGCTTTACTCTCCATCCATATGATATATGATGTCTGATGATTCTCAACTTGTTAGAACACTTGTTTAATAAACAGTTGTTTTGTCACTTTTGAGTCCCTTGGGATACATTTTTTAAACGTTCTCTGGATGATACCTCTTTAGAAGGATTATTATTTCAAGTCAAGGCAGTATGTTGATATGTTGAATGGATACAGACAATGATAAGTTTCACCTTAAGCCAAGGTAATAATCTTATCTTTCTTCGAGTCTTTGAAGGTTAGTTACCTGCTATCAAGCCTAGAAGTTATGTCTGCTTTTTTGGGGTTTAGATCAATAATTATCCCC
Organism: Apodemus sylvaticus; assembly: GCF_947179515.1. Classification (NCBI taxonomy): domain Eukaryota; kingdom Metazoa; phylum Chordata; class Mammalia; order Rodentia; family Muridae; genus Apodemus; species Apodemus sylvaticus. The sequence continues at coordinate 125,134,472 of NC_067478.1, read as the reverse complement.
ACTGGTTTCAAGGAACAATTTTCAAAAAAAAAAAAAAAACACTTAACACTGTACTGAGTTAGTAACTCAGTACAGAAAAACAAATTTATCATATAAAAAACACTTGTTTATAATGTGTGTATGTAAATGATAAAGAAAGGGTTAAAACTGTAGCATGTTGTAAGTGTGGCTAATCAGAGTTTAATCAGTACATAAACATGACTAGGGGAAAAGCAACTCCCTCCTACAGATAGAACATATATTCTTACAAAATGCTCTGTGCTTTGAAACTTAAAACAAAATACTACATATGACAGAACAGCATTTCCCAAGACATACCAATATAATAGGAACTAAGTTGAATAATATTCTCTTCCAAGACACATGTAAAAATAAAATTACTGGCCTAAGTGATTTTTATTTTTGAAACCATAATATGTTCAAGTATTTCATTAAGCTTCAGTGGGGAATATAAGTATATTCACACTGGTAAAACAAGTTATTATATATATATATATATATATATATATATATATATATATATATGTATAACAAGGTATTCTTTATAATAACCATTGTTATCATGGATTCTGTGAATGCTCTCAATTTTGTTTAAATCCTATGAAAACAGGACCTTTTCTTATTTTATTCTGATTCTTCTGTGTTTTCTCTGTCTGTTGTGCAAACTAGTTTATAGTACAGAGTTAAACTTTTATGAAATATCCAGTGATTTCAAATGAGGATTATTCTGATAACTAATGTTATATATGTAGAACTTGGGACTTAAGAGAAGATAGCTCATAAATTATTAGAGATCTGCAGAAAATAGAATAATGGCAATAAAACAGATACATTCTCTATGCTTTCTTCAATACCTGAAAGAGGCAAGTATCTTTACAAGTGTAATTCAGTTTAATACTCTGTCATATGTCATAGAATTTGTAAAGTTAATGAATACTGTATTGTAAAGCTTGCTTTAGCATCACACATTTGGGGAGTAGTTTTAGATGACTTATACATTAGTGATTCTGGGCATGTTTTTGATGCCTGCTGAAATGAGGCAATCTTTAATGTGAATAACACTGTGAGTGTATCAGCATCAGTGGGGTTCACTTGACCACGAATAAAGCTGCAAAGATACACAGTAGGAATGCCTGATAACCAAAGATTTTTTGAGTTGCCCTACTGGAGCATCATTGGTGGGTGGGAAGAAGAGGAACTAGAGAATCGGGGACTAAGTGTGAACATAATAAGTCCAGATGGCGAACAAATTAAAGTGGAGGATTATAAAGTCATGCTCTCACTGACCAGACCATGAGAATGTCTGTTCTCCACTACCTGTGAAAACTTAATTATTAATAATCCCTTTTGTGGGTGTGATAGTGAAAAGTCTTTTGGTTGTTTTAATTAGTTTTCAAGACTTATGCATTTATTCAGAGATGAATTAGCCACCTAAATTTATTTTTCTGTATATTTCTTGTGACCACTGCAAATTACTGAGGTAGGACTGGTTCCTCCTCTTTCTCTAGACCATTTGTTATTAATGACATTTCAAATATTAACAGTAAACACAAGCTGTCTCATCTATATTTATAAAGAAATTAAAAACTATTATTATATTTTTAATTCAACACTGCTTTCATGTTAATTATGTTTTTATGTGGTTTATATTTTAATTACTAAAACCATTTTTCTAATATCACAAAGATTACCTATAATTTTCCAAGAAATTTCATTTTCTTCTTTATTTTTTTTTCTGAGACAGGGTTTCTCTGTGTAGTCCTGGCTGTCCTGGAACTTACTCAAGACCAGTCTAGCCTTGAACTCAGAAATCTGCCTGGCTCTGCCTCCCAAGTGCTGGGATAAAAGGCATGCGCCACCACTACCTGGCATGGAATTTCATTTTCTCTTATACTATTATATCAATCTTCATGCAGACCATGTAATTAAGAAAGGTTCAATGTATCCATTCTTCTTTATCATCAGTATTTTGGGGAACAATATGGTGATTAACTGATTTTAAAATGCTATTCTTTTTGTTAATTTAATATTTGTGTACAGAAGAATCAGGGCTGGGTCAGTGAGATGGATTAGTGGGTAGAGGTACACAAGCCTGCAACTTCACATCTTGAGACACATGTGTAGATCCCTTGAGGAGAACTGACTGCTGACCACATGCATGCTGAGGCGTCCCTGAGCACATTCACAGACGCCATATACACAAAGATCTAATTATTTGATTGACTTTTTAAAAAAAGGAGTCCAGCGTCTTCTTTGTTCAGTAGGCATTCCGGAAGCTTCTTTCAGTCTAATCATTTTATTGGAGAGGCAGGCTCTCAATTGCCTGTAAAATATTCTTTTCTGCAAAAATGATCTAACGAGCTCCTGTTACTCAGCTCAAATCATACTCACCAGGATGTAAGAACAATAAATATTTTCATGAAGTGCAAGCTGTACTGAGCGCTCATGTTAATAGATCACAGTGACCACGAGCTCATGTTAATGCACCATGTGATGATACGTATATGATGATTAGTGTCAGCTGTATCACAGTTTTCTCAAATACAGACAATTTATGAAAGCACACACTGCTCATTTCACGCACAAGCAACATTGTCAGCTGTGCTGCTCCTCCTCGCCCCACAGTGAATGCAATAGGATTTTTCTCAAGCAATGTGATTGGCCAACAAGGAAAGTGAAAGCAAATAATGACTTAGTTAACACTGAACATGAAACTGGGTTTGTGTAGTATTTAGAATGGAGAGAACAAAGCACAGAAAGAACCAGAGCAGGGCCTAAATGAAGACTTGGAGAGAATAACAAAATACCCAAGAAAAGTTTCATTTGGTAAATCATGCTCCAATACTTGCAAGAGTCTGTGCAGGAGGATGGTTGTGAGTTTGAGGCCATGAGATATTCTATCTCATAAAATCCAAACAAAAAACCAAATCTTCAAAGCATGTAAAAATTGACATAGAGACCCACAGAGGTTTTCAAAAGAAATGTCTTTAAAGTATATTTTTCCTTTATTTCTTAGCATAGGAATAGAGAATTGATTGATAATAACTATTAAAATATCATTTGAAAGGTTAAAAAGTAATATGATTTATCATTATATTATTTGTTTATAAAACAGGAAACATCATTCTCTCGTGATCATTATTTTCTGATAGAAAGGAGCAAAAACCTCATTCTTTGGCCTCTATGAATTATTATCACAATGAAAATTGTTTTGTCCAAAATATGTATAATATAGTATTATCTATTATCCAATATTTCATTTAGAAGTTTTATTTTTTTTATTATTCGATATAATTTATTTACATTTCAAATGATTTCCCCTTTTCTAGCCCCCCCACTCCCCGAAAGTCCCGCAAGCCCCCTTCTCTTCCCCTGTCTTCCCACCCACCCCTTCCCACTTCCCCGTTCTGGTTTTGCTGAATACTGTTTCACTGAGTCTTTCCAGAACCAGGGGCCACTCCTCCTTTCTTCTTGTACCTCATTTGATGTGTGGATTATGTTTTGGGTATTCCAGTTTTCTAGGTTAATATCCACTTATTAGTGAGTGCATACCATGATTCACCTTTTGAGTCTGGGTTACCTCACTTAGTATGATATTCTCTAGCTCCATCCATTTGCCTAAGAATTTCATGAATTCATTGTTTCTAATGGCTGAATAGTACTCCATTGTGTAGATATACCACATTTTTTGCATCCACTCTTCTGTTGAGGGATACCTGGGTTCTTTCCAGCATCTGGCAATTACAAATAGGGCTGCTATGAACATAGTAGAACATGTATCCTTATTACATGGTGGGGAGTCTTCTGGGTATATGCCCAGGAGTGGTATAGCAGGATCTTCTGGAAGTAAGGTGCCCAGTTTTCGGAGGAACCGCCAGACTGATTTCCAGAGTGGTTGTACCAATTTGCAACCCCACCAGCAGTGGAGGAGTGTTCCTCTTTCTCCACACCCTCTCCAACACCTGCTGTCTCCTGAATTTTTAATCTTAGCCATTCTGACTGGTGTACGGAACCAAGATGGATGCTCCTCTCCTGACTGGTGGGAGGCCGAGTTTTAAATAAAATGTCTGGTTGCTTTACTCTTACACATAAATAGTTTTCTTCCTCATTTTAATATTTTTTCAGTAAGAGGCAGAGTGTAACTTTTGAAGATGTCTAATAGTTATGTGTGGCTAACTGTGTTATAATATTAGCCACTTCAATCACACAATTAGAAAAGACTTTTATCATTAAGGGAACTGTAAGTAATAGAGTAAACTGATATTAGTAAAACTACCAATTTTCATAAAGACAGAAGTCAGCACAGTCACCTACTTAAAAAGTAATCATCTCTCTCTCTAACTTTCTCTCCCCATCCTCTACTCTCCCCCCCACACACTCCCCCACCCCCACCCACACACCCACACACCCACACACACAGCTAGTGCCTAAAGAGTTTTAGACAGTGTTCAGTAACTGAAAGTCCACTTTACAGATCAAGGGTAGCAAGCTTTATGGTGCCACTCGGTCCAGAAGAGCTGCCATTAATCATTTGCTATGAATTGAAGAACAAGGTCTTCTGCTTCTCAAATAAACATGATTCCCTTTATACTGGGATCTATGTTTATGAAGAAATGTTTATAAAGATGACAAATATTACACTTATTTTCCGGACTTTTTATTTATTACATTCATTTCTTTCTGCACTTTATGAAGTTAACCTTTTACAGACTTTTAAACTAAAGTTTTAAAAGAATTTTATCTCACATGAAGTCCTCTGAGTCTAATGATTTATCTCCAAGGTAAACCATTGACTCAGGGATGTGAAGGAAAGAAAACAAATATAACCTGCAATGACTTAGTCTTTCATATTTTAAATACAAGGTCTTTCTCAACTTCAAATGATACTGACTATGATTTCCATTTTTTATATTTATTTCAATAAAACCATTTTCACATTTTCACTTAAGCAAGTATAAAAATTCACGCCTATGTTTGATAATTCCTTCCCTTATATAATGTGGCTCCTTCGCATTAAAACAAAGCTATAATAAAATTCTTCCAAGAATCCAAGTAATTATTTGTTTCTTAAAGTGTGATTTTTTGAGACAAAGACAGAATGAACCGTAATTAATTTATGTCATCTGATGAAGGTGTTGATAAGTTCTGAATTATTATTCCTCCTCTATTGAGGGATATTATTACTATTGTTTATAAAGGTATTTTATTTTCATAAACATCTTCAACAAAGATTTGTAGGGACTAATAGAAACTGAGAATGGCTGTTCTACAAGGAAGACAGAGCATACTGTAAAGTTTGTCACCCATGCTGACTGAGAAGTGGAAAATCCATTTATAATGCAAAATTATAGTTAGCATGTACCTCTGTGGCAAGATATTTCCTATCTATGCTCATTGAGTCAGTGAGAGGCCAGTGATTGGAGGGGAGAGAGGCAGAGACGCTAAGAGAAGGAGGGTGGGGAGAGAGGCAATTAGAGGCCAGTGATTGGAGGGGAGAAAGGAGCAAGAGAGGAGGAGGAGCTAAGAGAAGGAGGGGCGGAGAGAGAGGCTTGGTGGACCACAGGAGCAGAAAGAGTGGAAGTCTCAAGATATCCAGATAGCGGCTTCAGACATATTTCTGATGTTTTGGAGAGCTGAAAATATTGGGATAAGACTTTATCATTGTAAATTGGCATTATGTAATTGGGAGTTTATGTATATAAATATAATTGGATAACTCTTCAAGTTTAAGAGTCATGCTTTACCAGATACTTGGAAGGAGTGGGTGCTGGGCAGAAGCCTGGGACTTCCACTGTTTACAGAGTCTATGGCAGAGAGGAAACACAGCTGGGATGCTGTGAGAGCCAGCTGGGAAAGATTGCCTCCGAGCGACAGTGAGAGCTCATCTGAGCAAGAACCTCAGGACTTAGTGCAGAGACCTGGCGGGGCAGTACATTTTCTTAATTATTACCCACTACATACCTCTTGTGGCAATTTCTAGAGACCAATCTCTAAAATATCACTAAAGAAAATTAACTACTTATAAGTAATTTTTATTGTTAGTTTACACATGGAACGTGGCTTCTTATAATTACTATGATTATCAGTTACACTACTTATTTTACTTGAAAATAGTAATCATTTACTAGTTATAAAACTCCCAGTCACTCTTTTCTCATACTTCACATTTTTCAATTCTCAAACATTTGCTTAAATTTTGTAAATTGGAGCCGGGCAGTGGTGGTGGACTCTTTAATCCCAGCACTTGGGAGGCAGAGGCAGGAGGATTTCTGAGTTCCAGGCCAGCCTGGTCTACAGAGTGAGTTCCAGGAAAGCCAGGGCTACACAGAGAAACCCTGTCTCAGAAAAAGAAAAATTGTAAATTGTCAGAAGGAGCAATCCTTTATGATAGATAAACCATTTTTCAATTTACAAATGCTTTGTGTAAATATCATTAAAAAAATTGTGGGTAATAAAATTACTAGAATCAAAGTTGGTTTTGAAAACGAAATGTTTTCTAAGAATTGTAATCTATGACACTTAAATCTGTGTGAGTTTTCTCAATTAATATTACATTATCTAGTATACTGAAGATATATATTTAGTATTTAATCCTCCATGACTCAAAAAGTAACGGCAATCACCTACGATGTGTTCATTATGAGGGGTTCCTTCTTCAGTAGTATTTCTATCACAGTTGCTAAAATATTGGTACACCATCCATTTTAACAAAATTTTTCCTCTTTTTGTGTCTTCATGCTCTGTCATTGATGCAGACACAAGACTTTTAACTTAGCACAGTCATGGAATCCCCACCACAAGATCTCGATGTCTATGCTTGGTGTGAAAGTTTTGGAAACGAAATATACTCAATAAAACAAATATTAAAACAAATGTGAATTTGTTTTAATAACAAATACACTTGATTCCGAAGATTTGAAGGAACATTGTCATACATAACAACCTGATAGTTATCATACCAACTGACTGCACCATAGCAAACTTGTGAAAAAACCATATCAAATTGGTACATAAACAGAGCCTTAGAAAACCAATAGTAAACTTTGAGGAGAACATTTGTTCAACTATCGTTCTTTCAGTATACCTCACAGACTATTGTCCTTGTTATTGCATTTGGCAATATTTCCATATGTCATTTGTATTTCCTATACAGTGTTCTGCAATTCCCAAAGCAATAATTTTGTTTGGAGAATATTTTCATTTTTTACAATTCAGTGGCTACAAGAACAGCAACAGCATACATCTTTATTTCTAACCAAGTTTGACATTTAGAGTATGAGTTCATTCTCCCAAAATATCTACTAATTGAAAAACTCAATGGGGAGAAACTTTCTGCTATTTTCTCATGTATGTATCAAGGAAGTAAATATTCATAAAGATTTATGTGTATATTTTCAATAGTATAATAAAACTTGGAAAGATAAAATTGCTTCTAAAATGATAAAAAAAACATGATGAATATATTTCTAATTAGTAAATGTCAAAAACAAAGATCATCAGAAAGTCTACTATACTATAAAATATTTAAAAATGTATTTATTGCAAACGTACTACACAAGAAAGATGACCAAAAATGCTCCTTACAGGGAAGATAGGATTCTAAGTGACACAGAATTTTCACACCATAAAAACATAATTATGACATCATCAGGTCAGAATGTAAGATACTGTTTTTATATACTGTTTTGCACTATTAATTTGAATGGATGTTAGGCCACTCCAATTTGTGTTCTTTTGCATAAATAATTCTCCTTCAAATTTAGCATATATGTATTGAGAATTTATTATTGAATTTTACCCTCTTTAAAACTCGGTGACTGAACAAAGCTTTAAGAATGAATACACTTTCTCTCATTAGCTGATTTGATTTTCTGTGTCTGTTTTTTTTTCATATGTGTCTGTGTGTATATGTATGTACAGTGCCTAACAGAATAGGGTGTTAGATTCCCTAAATCTTGAATTACAGGCAGTAGTGTGTATTTAACTGGGTGCTCACCCCAAATTTGAGTCTTCCGGAAGAACATCAAACTCTCTCCCTTGCAAAGCCATCTCTTCAGCCACTTTATGTCTTTCTATTGATACATGGACCTTATAAGAGACAGTGTAGGCTACAAGACTTCTTTATTGAAGCAATAATCAGAACAGATTATTAAAATATGCTTTTTAATAACTCATCAGTGTGGAGAGACAGACTTCCTACTCACAGTGCAGAAATGACACTCAAGGAGAGGTACCGCTCTCTCAAACACATATGCAGGAACAATCCTTTAAACAGACACCATGTAGCATCCAGTGTTCCATCTAGGACTCCTCTCAGTCCAAAAAAGATAAGCTGTGACTTTTATCACTCACACTCAGTGTCTAGTCACAAAATTGTTTTAACTTCATTGAAGTTTGAAATTATATGTACAACTTTTGTGTCTCCACAAACTTCAAATGTTTTCTAAAAGCGTTATACAATTTTACTTGTTAATTGTGCACAGCCTGACATTCTACATTCCATTTTTTTCAAGTAGCATTAGTATCAACCCAGCAGCCATGTGTCCTTTGTCATGTTTCAGTGTCTGGGTCTCTGTGTCACTGTATACCTGGGTTTCAAGTAATGCTTTCTATATTTTTTTATTCGACATATTTTTTATTTACATTTCAAATTATTTCCCCTTTTCTAGCCCCCCACTCCCTTAAAGTCCCCTAAGGCAACCTTCTCTCCCCTGTCCTCCCACCCACCCCTTCCCACTTCCCCGTTCTGGTTTTGCCGAATACTGCTTCACTGAGTCTTTCCAGAACCAGGGACCACTCCTCCTTTCTTCTTGTACCTCATTTGATGTGTGGATTATGTTTTGGGTATTCCAGTTTTCTAGGTTAATATCCACTTATTAGTGAGTGCATACCATGATTCACCTTTTGAGTCTGGGTTACCTCACTTAGTATGATGTTTTCTAGCTCCATCCATTTGCCTAAGAATTTCATGAATTCATTGTTTCTAATGGCTGAATAGTACTCCATTGTGTAGATATACCACATTTTTTGCATCCACTCTTCTGTTGAGGGATACCTGGGTTCTTTCCAGCATCTGGCAATTATAAATAGGGCTGCTATGAACATAGTAGAGCATGTATCCTTATTGCATGGTGGGGAATCCTCTGGGTATATGCCCAGGAGTGGTATAGCAGGATCTTCTGGAAGTGAGGTGCCCAGTTTTCAGGGGAACCGCCAGACTGATTTCCAGAGTGGTTGTACCAATTTGCAACCCCACCAGCAGTGGAAGAGTGTTCCTTTTTCTCCACACCCTCTCCAACACCTGCTGTCTCCTGAATTTTTAATCTTAGCCATTCTGACTGGTGTAAGGTGAAATCTCAGGGTTGTTTTGATTTGCATTTCCCTAATGACTAATGAAGTTGAGCATTTTTTAAGATGCTTCTCCGCCATCTGAAGTTCTTCAGGTGAGAATTCTTTGTTTAACTCTGTACCCCATTTTTTAATAGGGTTGTTTGGTTTTCTGGAGTCTAACTTCTTGAGTTCTTTATATATATTGGATATTAGCCTTCTATCTGAGGTAGGATTGGTGAAGATCTTTCCCAATTTGTTGGTTGCCAATTTGTCCTCTTGATGGTGTCCTTTGCCTTACAGAAACTTTGTAATTTTATGAGGTCCCATTTTTCAATTCTTGATCTTAGAGCATACGCTATTGGTGTTCTGTTCAGAAACTTTCTCCCTGTACCGATGTCCTCAAGGGTGTTCCCCAGTTTCTTTTCTATTAGCTTCAGAGTGTCTGGCTTTATGTGGAGGTCCTTGATCCATTTGGAGTTGAGCTTAGTACAAGGAGACAAGGATGGATCAATTCGCATTCTTCTGCATGCTGGCCTCCAGTTGAACCAGCACCATTTGTTGAAAAGGCTATCTTTTTTCCATTGGATGTTTTCAGCCTCTTTGTCGAGGATCAAGTGGCCATAGGTGTGTGGGTTCATTTCTGGATCTTCAATCCTGTTCCATTGATCCACCTGCCTGTCACTGTACCAATACCATGCAGTTTTTAACACTATTGCTCTGTAGTATTGCTTGAGGTCAGGGATACTGATTCCCCCAGACTTTCTTTCCTATGTGTGTTGTCACATAGGAACTCATCTCTCCTCGCGCGTCCAGATTTCTGCCCACAAATTCTCTCTTGTTACTCTTTCATCTTCTTTTTGGCGTGTTTGGTGTGTGTGTGTGTTTGTGTGTGTGTGTGTGTGTGTGTGTGTGTGTCAGTGTGAGCATTTTTGCGTGTGTGTGTGTGTGTGTATGTGTGTGTCTGCATGAGCACTGGTGTATGTGTCTGTGTGTGTGTACACACACTTGTACTTGTATTGTGTGGATGCATTGCATGTATGTGAGTGTGTGCCCTTGTGCATATGTGTGTGCACATGCATGGCTCCGTGTGTTTGGGTGGGTGGGTGTGGGGGTACTTTGAGCTGCATTTTTCACAGCAGCAGATAAAAGAGTTCACATTCTGTGTAGTGTTTTTCTTTTTGTGTTTCTGCTGCTTGTATCTGCTTTTTAGGAAGATCTGCATTTCAGGTAATTCTAGAGGATTTGGTTTCACTAAAATTTGGGATTTTGTTTTCTTTTATTTAAAGTATAAACTATGTTTCACACGGTTTATTAAAATATTTCTTGTCTGTACACATTGTCTATCATTAACATAAAAGCCATAATATTCTGCTTACCTATTTTAGGAATTTTATTTTGATATAAAGATTTTTAAAATATAAGATATGGAATTGAAATGATCACAGCAAAGAAAGGAAGCATTGAGGATAGGAGACTAACAAGATGGAGGAGAGCAATGTGGTCTGAAGTTATAATTTTCCAAAGAGAATAGGTAAATATCTGCAGTGTGGAATATCTGTCTGGAGTTTTTAGCCTGTATATCCAACGGTAAATAATGGGATGATTCATTATAAATTTCAAAACTGAGCTTCTTTAAATTCATGTGTTATTAAAAATTATTTCTATATAGCTGTGAGACATTTCTTAAAGCTGTTAAATATGAATCTTATTGTTTCTGCAAAACTAACTTATTCAAGATATCTTTCTCTATAAAGAAAGTAATATTTACTATGAAACTTTATATGAAAGTCAGAAAATATTAGCATATATCAAAACAGAAAAGATAGCATTAAAATTAGAGAATTCTTGACTTCCCTTTTCATTGCTCCTTAGATCTCTCATTGATATGAAATTGAATGACTGGGTGTCTGCTAATTAGTACTTTAAAATAAAACACACTGACATAACCATTCCTTTCAATGTGAAGATCATCCTAGAATGAATTTCAATATGGTCTAGAAAGAGGAGTGTTTGGCTTTAAGATATAGCAGTAATAGAATGCTTGTACCAATTTCAAAATGTAACAGAACTTGTATGTAAATACAAAAACTCACTCATTTCCATTAAAAATAAATGGCAAAGCCTTGTACATCACAGCTGCCAAATGGAATTTTTCAGAGTTGTGCCTCTGTGCAACATTTCATCCATCTTCTTGATGGGCTTAGAAAGATTTATACCTGGAATTGAATGTAGAATGAGACAAGGTAAAACAGAAAAGCAAGGCTGCTAAAATGCTAATAATAAATAGAAGCATCTAACAGCTATCATGTTGAATTGTGGAATGAGCATATGTATTGATTGAAATATTTCAGCAAGATATATTGAGACTATAAAAAGAATGCATTTATGTGGTAGGCAGCATACAATTAAAATGTCTCACATAAATAAGTTACATTTTGTAAGAAATCAGTTTAAAACTTCCAGAAGCACAACTGTGAAAGATTGTTAGCCCTAGTGAATTGTTTAGGAAGTGTTTTTTAATTAAATCAAGATCCAAATCCAATGTTATATCACAAAGAGAATAGACTAGCACCACTAACCTATCTCTTCTGCATTTGAAGATCAAGAGATCTATCCACTCACACTCATAGATTCTCAGTATTGAACACAATGTGGTAGGGAAGTCTTTCTAAAAGTATTCTTCACGTAGTCCTAATTATCATATCAAAAAAGGAAAGAGATCATAGGTAACATTTGGAATGAAGACCTATCATCTGGGTCTTGGGTGTTTTAAATATCAAGTAATCAAGTCTTAATAGAAGAATGTGGAAATAATGGGCAGAAGGTAAGCAGAGTCAAAATGTATTCCTCCACATGCAAATGTGCTTCCTCATGTCTTTAAATAATTTTAAAAATTAAAAATCAACTTAATGAAATATGATGGCTTTCGACAATATTTCTACAGGTCTTCATAGGTTAATTTTCGCACTGTGGTTTAATTAAAAATGTTCTCTGTATATTTTCTTACCTGAGTGCAATGAAAACTATCTATACAATGAGTGCTAATTAGAGAGAGGGTGTAATCAGAGAGAAATTGTTCAGCTTGTGGCACACAGTAACTTCAAAACAGAAATGATTTTAATGAATGAGAAGAATTTTAAATGTCTAGGGTAAAGTTTGGCTCCCCTTCAGAAGGTCTTTTAAAAGTAGCCAACTTTCTACTTCTTAACATTAAATGGTAGAACTCCCAGCTGAGACATTTAATGATTACTCTACTTGCAAGTACACATTATGCATGAGGTTTTAGATACACAAATATGCATAGCCTGAGTATGGGGTCAAGTCCCCATTTAAAAAATTGAAAGAAAAATTTCAGGTCAGTGGATGTTAACAGAAATTGTGTGTATATTGTTCATTTTGTCCAATCATTGTTACTCAAAAGAAAGCAGCATATGCCAGAATTTCTCTGTATAAATAAATATTCCACTTTCTTATATCTGATACAGATTTCAAGATTTTTCCAGTAATATAATAAAATAGTTAATTCAAAATGAAGTGTAAATATCTTTTCACTTTAGAGTCTGTCAGAGTAAAAACATCAATGAATATTAAATTTTCTGTGTTACATAATATTGGCATGTGCCAAAAATCTGTCAGTATTTATAATAAATAAAGATACTCATCATTGTAACAATCCACTCTTTTATATCCAGCTGTGCAGCTTGTTCTGACTCCAGGAATATTCTACTTGGTCACTTTCTATTCCTCTCTCTAGACTATTGATGACTGATTTGCTAGCTTCAGGTTCAGAAAATCAGCAGTAAAACAGAGATTACAGGCAAAATACACAATTGTTCCTATGTGTCTTTTACACATAAAGGGTAAAGGGTAATATGTACTCTATCTGAGGATTGGATTCTATGTGTTCATCAAGAGTGGGTAGGTAAGGCATCTGTACTGAATGAAATCAGTCACCCAAGAGCAGACACAAAGACATGATGCTCTGGTTTTGATTATGAGTGACATGATTCACAGACTTTCTACTATTAGAAGAATTGCCAATTCAAGAGACAAGAAACCATTAGATTTTAGAAATGTCATCAAGAAATAGTGCACAGAGCCCCTGTGTTAAGCTATATCAAGCACGATATGCATTAGCTATGCTTCTTTTGCTTAGTTTCTACCAGAACTTATAGGATGGGAATTTTGGCATTGCACCATGTGTATGATGTGGGAAACTGTGGTCATTAGAAAAGTAAAAATCATAAGATCATCCAGTGAGCAGCTACAAGGATACAAATGTTACATCAATATTCCAACATAAGGTTGGAATAATGATAAGGTTGATATGCAGTGAAATATCAAAGGCCCTATTATAAAGGAAGGAAAAGTAGTAAGAAGGCAAAAGAGAATAAAAGCTTGAATTTGAGCAATGCTCAGATATGTATGTAGATATTGCTGCACTGTTTTGTCCATCCACTGAAAAATATGGCCATTCTTGAACGATGTAGGCATTGCTTATTTTGTGAAGATGTGGAGAAATATCATGACCAAAACTTCAGGGGATTGTAATCCCTTTGACTGCATGTTTTAGAAAGGAAAGGGGGGATAGAACATGATTAAAAACACTAGTTTCCATAGACATTAAATGTGGTATAGAGTGGATAGAGTTTATGTTTGTGATTTGTAGAAAACAAATATGACAGAAAAATTTGATTATATTCATTGTGAAGTTTTATATGAAAGACAAAGCTGCCAATCAAAAAATAAATTATCAAGTTTTATGTCGTATCCCCACCATCTGATACTTCCCTATAAACTACATTTCGGGCCCTTTGGATTTCTCTTTTTAAGAAAACTTAGCTTATGTTCACCTTAATTAATGTCTAGGCTGCTGCTGTTTCTTCAGCTGGAATGTCTTCGACTTATTATGGTTGACTTATTCCATTATCAATTATAACCTATCATTTCTGCCTGTGAACAATTTTTCTCATATATTTCATTTTTTACCTTACTTCCTGAATAACCTGCATCATAATGGATTATATTTTGCTTTCTGTCTGAATTTATCCATAAATATATGTACCCACTTATTTCCTATTCTTTCCTGGCCACTGGAAATATATAAGTGAGACTCCTTATTTGTATTATTTACTATATTTATTCAAGATTTAGTGCATTAATGGGAGAATGGATAAAGCAATACACAAGAAATATCTGTATGTAGAAATTAGTAGAGAACTGCAAGCAGTATATTATTAGGCTCCAGTTTCATGTAGCATGTATAGTTATAACAGAAAATCTTAAATTTGTAAACATGGAAATAAAAATATTATGCTCCTGTTTGGATATTGCAGACTTAAGAGGGTTTATGTTTGGTACATGCCTTTCATGACAGATATCTTATTAGTTGGATTTTTAATCCTTGCACTGAAATGTGTTACCTAGATGTCATAACAATTTTCCTTGCCAATGGAATTCTCACATACTCATGTTGGTTTGCTTTATTCTACTGTACAGAGTATCTGCAGATGTTTCTTGTGATGGCTGATTATTTGTAGGCTTTTTAAATTTTAATAAAATTCTAATGGCATCTTCATATATGAGAGACCACTTCTACAGCCAATAGAATTCTTACAACTTTGAAGAAGTGCATAGGCTAATATGATCTTAATGTTATGCTTATACTCTTAATTTATACTGCTAGGTTACACCCCAGAATATTAAACAAATTATTCTTACACCAAGGACAAAGCCCTATTTCCCTAGAAGTACTTGTTCTGATTTATGGTGCTTTGTAATTACAAATGGTATATCAGGCCTAAGATCTGAGACCTTAGAATGTTCATGCAATGAGGTTGTTAGGCACATAATCATCAAATACTGTTTATGAGATAGTGAGTAGATCATATTGATTCAACAGGGCAATTTAACACCTGTGTAGTTCATTGCAAGTCCAATACAGAATCTCATGGCTACATCTTCATGGGGAAGAAAGTGGAACATATAACTGATAAAAATAATAATAGAGGCTATAATTTGTCAGTCATTTCATACATACCCCAGATATGGGAATACTCTGGGAAGTAAATACATATGATAGGAAGATGTGGGTGGAAAGTGGGCCAGCTTTGTCAGTGGAGAGGTTTGAAACTGTGATATTAAATGTCACAAGGCTGGAGTTATTAGGATGTTAGGACTGGAGAGAAGTGGTCAGAGAAAGCATAGAGCTGGAGATCTTGCAGAATAGTATGGGACAGACTATGTTTATACAGAGTTTATAACTGATCCCATTCTGTTCCCTCCCCCCAACTTCTCATGAATTTTCCCTTCCCTGCCCATCTGAATTTTTGTCTTTGTTTTCTTTTTCTTTCTTTCTTTCTTTCTTTCTTTCTTTCTTTCTTTCTTTCTTTCTTTCTTTCTTTCTTTCTTTCTTTCTTTTATTGAAAAAGAAAGTAAAAACATTTTATGATAGAATTGAAAATTTACATGGAAAATATTTCTGATAAGATAGATGAAATGTATAGAAAAACACATTAAAATTGACCATTTCATGGAAAATTAAAGAGTAAAGTGGCAGACATAAAAACATTGCTAAATTAATTGAAAAAATAAATAGTAACATTTTATGATAGAATTGAATATTTACGTGGAAAATATTTCATATAAAATCTAGTAAAATATGTGTCCATCATAGGAAATTTTCAAAGAACACAAATTATTAAATAAATAAAAATAATGTTTAAAATTTTAAAAACTTATTATGAGCACTGAAAAGCGATATATATATATATATATATATATATATATATATATATATATATATATATATGTTTGGTTCATATTTAGAGAACTTGGCCTACAAATGTATATACATGTTTTCGAGGTCATTTAAGGACTTGGCAACTATTCTGTGTCAATGTCTTGCGTGAACGTCTTTGTATGTAACATAAGGTGGTGAGGTGACTATGAAACAAGTCTCCTTTAGTTCCAGATTAATCTCTGAGTGGGATAAAGATCAGGGCATTGCTTCCTGAGTGAAAAAAAAAAAACAAGACACACAGAACCAAATAGAGAGCTGGTATCTGTTTTCACTTCTTTGTGAGTTATAATTGCATTTTAATCAGCACTTACTTATTTTATGAATTTCTCTGGTAACTGGAAAATAAAAAAGGATTCTACCAAAAAAAAAAAAGAAAGAAAGAAAAGAAATGATCCCGTTGTCATTGGAGAAGCACACAGGAATTTAGGCCATGGGACTTAGTGAGGGGATTTGATAAAGACTGAATGCAGAGGAACCCCTGAACTGAGAGCACAACACTAGGTCATTGGATAGTCTTCAGAATATAGAGTAAAATGCTAATAAATGGTATTCTGGCTTGTGGTTTGCTATTTCTTATGGGTAAGTATTATATCATTAAAGGGAGAAATAAATTATGCATAGCACTTTTTAATTTAAAAGGTACCATTGAGTATATGCGTTGCACAAGTTGTGTGTTACACAAAAGTGTGTTACACAAACACTTTTCACACAAATGTGTATTTTATGATGAGCACATTATTCATTGTCCTGTCCTTCTTAGTCCATTCCCTGCCATTCCAATAGTTCCTTCCAGTTCTCCCAGATATTTTCACTGCTACACTGATTATCATATATGCATATATGACTATATATATCTACACATGATCTGGAAATCATGGCTGAGTAGACAACCACTTGTTTCTCAGTGATTTACTTTATTCTGTATGATTATTTCTCATCATATCTATATTCCTGCACCTGACAAATCCCTGTTCTTCTTATGACTGTGAAAAGAAAGCTAGGACTGGTGTGTGTGTGTGTGTGTGTGTGTGTGTGTGTGTGCATGTCTGTGTTTCCTTGTCCATTCCTCAGTAGCTTCAAATATTAGATTGGCTCAATATTTTAGATGAATTAGTGAAAAGTTCCTCAATAAAAACTGGCATGTATGTATCTTTATGATATACAGAGTTGGTCTCATTCATTAAATGTCCAGGTATAGTACAAGTAGACCACATGGGGGACCTAAAGGTTTGGGACATTTTTGAAGACCGTCAGCACTGATACCCTAGAGACTGTCAAGACTGTATTCCCACTGTTACTTTATAGGTGTTGCCTTTGGTCCATGTCAGGACCAACATCTGTTGTTGCCCATCCCACCCACCTTTTCTTTCAGTAGCAGTTACCCTGACTCAGATGAGATGGAATCTCAAAACTCGTTTTGTTTAATAAATTTACTCTCTGGTTGGTAGAGTTGTAGATGGAAAAAACCTGAAATAACTATAAGTATTCTTCTCAACTCTAATTCCCTTCTTCATTCTAAGTGTCCCTCTGTACATTTAATGCTATTCATTTACTGACCTATTGAGTTTATTTAGTATTAATTTTGGGTGAAGCACTATTCACCAGTCTGTGGGCATATAAATAGGAAAATACTTCCACCCCACCACTCTTTCCCGCAACCACAATCACCAAGAGATTCTTTTGGAAAGTGGAGGTCTCAGGGGCCCCTTCTTAGGTTGTGATGTGGTAACAAAGAGCAGAATCTTGGGTCATGGGTAGATAATAATACCTGCTGTGAATTCAGTAGTACAGTGATGATTTCATGCTGTGTCAGGAAGATTGTCTTCTGGTTCACACCACCCTTTCCTTCTCTAACAGGTTTAAAGCTGAGATGTCTGGGATGTTCCATGAGCTTTGAAGCAGACATCCCATTTAGGGAGAAAGACTTTTGAGTATTTCTTAGTTCCCACAAGTAGGAAAGCGTTCAGATCCATTGCTCAGAGCCAACAGACAGGAAATACCATATAGTGAATAAACCACTGCCCAGCCCACTGCCCGAAGGAAGGTTATGTCTAAGGGTTCAAGAGCTCTATTCCCCCACCTTCTTCTGCCTTTATTAGTTGCACGCATATCATCACTCCATATGTAGGCAGCAGAGAAGAGCTTCTATTTCACCAGGTGGTTGAACTAGCACTTGGGTCTGGGGTTCTACCAGTGCTGCCACTGTTAACATCTCACAATCTATTTCACTGCCCAACCTGGCATGCACCTGAACACTGGCATAGCCTACGAGACACTAATGAGATTAATTACAAGGCCATTTAGACTATCTAAGTGTTATGGAAAGTTTCTACTGAATCTGTTAATGAGAATTTTCTAATAAAATGCTGGTAATTGCAAAGATTTTATCGCTCCACAGAACCTTCCCTTTTTAAAAAAATTCCTTGTCCAGTTAAACTGCTACTACTGATAATCATAGCTAATAAGCTGTCAGTATTCAGAGTAGTTTCCTATCATCTAATTTTCCTAATAAGGAATAAAATCAGTAAGAATCCAAATTCTCTATTTCTATATGAAAATGATCAAGGTTCATCTCTATTTTTCATTCTGTATGTCACATATTTACACACATAATATAAAAATAGAAATATATTTAAAATATGTTAGTTAAATTTCTGATTTAGTTACTTGGTATAATAATATTACAGAGAAAAATTTCAAATTAAAATCATAGACAGGGTGACAGGGAGTAGGTATTGGATGTGGAACAGTCAGAGTGTGGACCAAGGAGGGAATAAAATCTGGAGTGTGAAAAAAAAAGAAATAAAAGTAATAAATAATAAAAACAGAAAAAATGATATAATTTTAAATGGTGTAGTTGCTACAATAGAGAAATATTTAATTTCAGATCTCTTGCACATCTATGTGTGCTTGGACTATGCTATTTACTATTTAGGAGTAAAAATAGGATTGCTATGACTGATGGCCTAAAAATACATTTTCATATATCCTGTATAGCTTCCAATTTTGATATGCTTAAACATTTCTAAAGGCAACCACTTTTAATATTATATAATATATACCTTCTACACATGATAGAAAAAGCTGAAATGAAAGGGTTTTATGCTATGGCATCCTCAGTAGTTTCAAAGTAATTTCTTCCTTCATTGAAAACAAATGGGGTTAATAAACAGTGGCTATTGTTCCTGTATATAGCAAGGTACAGCAAAACTCTGAATGACCATCCTCAAACAGTAAATTAGATCTGTAGCAAGGTTGGGAAATCACAGAAATTCACACTTTATTTAAAAAGCATCGTGGCCTGCAGTTTCTCCTGATTACTTTATAGATATATAAAAAGCAGTATGTGAGTCCAGGCTCTGAGAGGTATTGCCCATGTGAACATGGAGACCACTGCCAGTGATCATACTAAGTTTGTTTGAATACCATGTGTGACCCACCATTTATGTTCCACAGCAAGACTCAGTGTATATTTTACTTTTAGAAATCTGCTGCCTTGCCCCAGAGTTCTACCCTGATTTAGGGAAAGCCTAGTTGACCAGGAGTCCTCCTGGGTTCCATATCAGTGGGTGGTTCTGAGAGATGATTTCCACTATCTGATGATCCCACCATTCCCAGAGATCCAGGCCTGAGTTATAGCTAAGATGACTCCTATTATTGTGTAGAAGAATGAACAAGCTGTAAAATTTATGATCTTATCTGACTGATTTCTCTGGCCACTCACAGTGGAAAGAAGATCAGAGCCCTAGTAAGCCATGGGAAGCTGAGTGTGTAGCTTGGACTTTCTATGAGCAACACCCTTCTTAGTGCCTTCAGTAATTGCTAATGTGTATTTTATATATGTTTTTCAAATATGCATTGTGAGTCTGATATTAATTAGAGCAGTTATGTGTGATGTTTAACTTCTTGTGAAGTATGAATTTTGTACATACTCAGAAAGCTTGACAGACGTGCGACAGGTCTGATGTCTGGTAAAAGAAATTTCGGGTTATTGCATTTGATAACGCAAATAGATCATAGAGTTTAAAGATTAAGATAGGTGAGAGACCAAAAGAAGATAAGAAAATTCCATGAGGAAACTAACTACAATGCATGCTAATTAAAATGGAGAATAACTAGAGAGATGGCTGTCTCTCCTGCAGAGGATCTAAGCCTCCCGCCCTCACGTGTGACAGATCATCATTACCTGGAAATTCAGTTTATGGGGATTTCATTATACTGCTGGCCCCTTGGGCACCTGTACTCTAGGATAAATACCCACATATATACATAACTCTGAACATAAAAGAAACCATCATAAAACGTTCATCTGGATTGTATTCAGTTTGTAGGGAACTCCTCTTTTCAGTGCATTTGGAAATAACCTGATTATATGACTGTAGGCTCCAAATATCAAAATAGATAGATAGATTGAGCTTTTGGACTTTAACACTAGCATGTTTCAAAGAGGTAGAAATGCCATTTGTGACTTTCATGCCTCTGCACTCTCCAGGGCTGTTCCCTTTTCATTCTGTAGAAGAGAATGGGAAGGAGTGGGAACATGGAAGGCATAGTCTCTAGAAGCTCCTTATGCCTCACTTGAACATCAGTATTAAACAAAATGTTAATGATCACATGGCAGACACTGGTAGTAAACTCTCTTCAGTGTAACAGTGAAGTAAGCCAGAAGAGTTCTGGGATGTAGTTTCAATATTGCTTTTACAAAATTGACATTAGCTATGGGCTTGGATCCCTGGAGGGCACTTTGATATAATGTGGTTAACTATCCCTTTCAAAATGTAATGCCATTCGTGGTCTTTAAGGTTCCCATGCAGGGACAGATGCATTACTTCGGGGAATACCTTAGGCGATAAATGTGCCAACAAAAGATGCCTGTGCATTCAGAACCTACCCACCTTTGTTCTTTTATAATAGACAATTATTATTTATGTTTAATAAAGCTACATCTTGATCTATTAGAGGATCCATTCAGGAGAATGATGTTCTGGGACTTCTAGTAGGTGGCAAACAAGTTCATATTTAGTAGAGGACATAATTCAGGTAGGATATAAATATTTTGTCAGAGCTAGAGAGAGAACTCGTCAATTTAGGACACATACTAATCTTACAGAGATTTGTGGCAGCCCACAAACACCATGTGAATGCTGGGATATATATATATATATATATATATATATATATATATATATATATATATATATATATATATATCACACAAGCGTAGCAAACACTGTCTCAATTGAGGCATCATCAAGACCCAGGATCTGGACATTAAATGTTCTTTTCTTTAAAATTCTGAACTACCCGAGGGCTGTGGAGAAGATGAAGTAGTTAACAGTACGAACCTTTCTGCAGAGGACCAGAGTTTGGTTCTCATCTCCCACATTAGGCTTATACCAACCAGGAATTCTGTCTTCTTGAAAGTATCTCCTGCACTCACATGTGCACAGTCTCCCCCACAACACACAGACACACAACGTTAAAGGGTTCTAAAGATAAATCTTTAAATAAACAAAATCATGAAAGGAATGGCTGCTTTTCTAATCACCATCCACTTTACTCTGATCACATGATTAACAGATGCACTTAGAGAAGCAAACTTGCAAATATTATTTATACAGCCTACATGTTTGTTTATGATTTTCAGACCCTTGTCAACTTTCCACAGACTCAAGGTACAGTTAATAGGTATGTGACAGGTGCAACGAAACTTACACATGTCAGTTGCTTACACCATCATAGTTTCTTCAAAATTCTGTGGACAATATATTGATAATTTGAATATTTTAGTAATAGAAACTTCCATTTTAATCTTGAATTGAGAAGAGACAGCAAGGTATTCTCTAGTTTTCTTCTTGCTGTATATGGAAACCCAAGATAATATTAAGTATTCCCAGAAACCATACGCTTTTCGTAAGCTAGAACATGTGAGAGTTAGGAGTATTGGTGACCTAAATATGTCTATTTCTTGGAATGACAGGCCTGTATCCACCACAGATTGCCTGGGAACTCTTGTGTTGCTTTATTATTCCTAATTTAAGAATAATACCTAATTTCAACTTATTTGCAAACATTTTTCAGTAAAATCTGGAACCCAGGAAAATTAAATAAGATACAGGTTAAAAAGTATAAAAATTCACTTTAGTTCAAGATAAAACTTTGTCCGTCAGTGGAAGATTGTCTACCACTACTAATTTACTATTGGTAAGGAGTAGGCAAGAGGGGATGTTTATTCAAATGAAATTTGTGCAATTAAAAATGGACTTGAAATATTAAATTACAGATGATTTTGTATTATTGTGACCCAATAACACCAAATGAACTAGAGCAGGGTGGGACTCTCCCAGACATTTGGATCCCCAATGCCAGCATCACTCCCTATATCCACAAAGATCATTGATATGACACAGACTGGGAACCAATACAGAGCTCAGCACTCACTCTGGAATCCATCATGACTGGATTTCTGGAAATTTATTCATGACCTCAGAGGGAAGCTTCTAACAACAGAACTTAGTTTCCAATTATTGGAATTATTGGAATTATTACATTCTCTCTCACCTTCACGATGCTTTCTTTTTTTTTTCCCAAAACATTTTTTTATTCGATATAATTTATATACATTTCAAATGATTTCCCCTTTTCTAGCCCCCCCACTCCCCGAAAGTCCCGCAAACCCCCTTCTCTTCCCCTGTCCTCCCACCCACCCCTTCCCACTTCCCGGTTCTGGTTTTGCTGAATACTGTTTCACCGAGTCTTTCCAGAACCAGGGGCCACTCCTCCTTTCTTCTTGTATCTCATTTGATGTGTGGATTATGTTTTGGGTATTCCAGTTTTCTAGGTTAATATCCACTTATTAGTGAGTGCATACCATGATTCACCTTTTGAGTCTGAGTTACCTCACTTAGTATGATATTCTCTAGCTCCATTCATTTGCCTAAGAATTTCATGAATTCATTGTTTCTAATGGCTGAATAGTACTCCATTGTGTAGATATACCACATTTTTTGCATCCACTCTTCTGTTGAGGGATACCTGGGTTCTTTCCAGCATCTGGCAATTACAAATAGGGCTGCTATGAACATAGTAGAACATGTATCCTTATTACATGGTGGGGAGTCTTCTGGGTATATGCCCAGGAGTGGTATAGCAGGATCTTCTGGAAGTAAGGTGCCCAGTTTTCGGAGGAACCGCCAGACTGATTTCCAGAGTGGTTGTACCAATTTGCAACCCCACCAGCAGTGGAGGAGTGTTCCTCTTTCTCCACACCCTCTCCAACACCTGCTGTCTCCTGAATTTTTAATCTTAGCCATTCTGACTGGTGTAAGATGAAATCTTAGGGTTGTTTTGATTTGCATTTCCCTAATGACTAATGAAGTTGAGCATTTTTTAAGATGCTTCTCCGCCATCCGAAGTTCTTCAGGCGAGAATTCTTTGTTTAACTCTGTACCTCATTTTTTAATAGGGTTGTTTGGTTTTCTGGAGTCTAACTTCTTGAGTTCTTTATATATATTGGATATTAGCCCTCTATCTGATGTAGGATTGGTGAAGATCTTTTCCCAATTTGTTGGTTGCCGATTTGTCCTCTTGATGGTGTCCTTTGCCTTACAGAAACTTTGTAATTTTATGAGGTCCCATTTGTCAATTCTTGCTCTTAGAGCATTCGCTATTGGTGTTCTGTTCAGAAACTTTCTCCCTGTACCGATGTCCTCAAGGGTCTTCCCCAGTTTCTTTTCTATTAGCTTCAGAGTGTCTGGCTTTATGTGGAGGTCCTTGATCCATTTGGATTTGAGCTTAGTACAAGGAGACAAGGATGGATCAATTCGCATTCTTCTGCATGCTGACCTCCAGTTGAACCAGCACCATTTGTTGAAAAGGCTATCTTTTTTCCATTGGATGTTTTCAGCCTCTTTGTCGAGGATCAAGTGGCCATAGGTGTGTGGGTTCATTTCTGGATCTTCAATCCTGTTCCATTGATCCTCCTGCCTGTCACTGTACCAATACCATGCAGTTTTTAACACTATTGCTCTGTAGTATTGCTTGAGGTCAGGGATACTGATTCCCCCAGATTTCCTTTTGTTGCTGAGAATAGTTTTAGCTATCCTGGGTTTTTTGTTGTTCCAGATGAATTTGATAATTGCTCTTTCTAACTCTGTGAAGAATTGAGTTGGGATTTTGATGGGTATTGCATTGAATCTGTATAGTGCTTTAGGCAGAATGGCCATTTTAACTATATTGATTCTACCGATCCATGAGCATGGGAGGTTTTCCCATTTTTTGAGGTCTTCTTCCATTTCCTTCTTCAGAGTCTTGAAGTTCTTGTCATACAGATCTTTCACATGTTTGGTAAGAGTCACCCCAAGATACTTTATACTGTTTGTGGCTATTGTGAAGGGGGTCATTTCCCTAATTTCTTTCTCAGCCTGCTTATCCTTTGAGTATAGGAAGGCCACTGATTTGCTTGAGTTGATTTTATAACCTGCCACTTTGCTGAAGTTGTTTATCAGCTGTAGGAGCTCTCTAGTGGAGTTCTTTGGGTCACTTAGGTAGAAGATCATGTCGTCTGCAAATAATGATAGTTTGACTTCTTCCTTTCCAATTTGTATCCCTTTGACCTCCTTATGTTGTCGAATTGCCCGAGCTAGTACCTCAAGTACAATATTGAAAAGATAAGGAGAAAGGGGGCAGCCTTGTCTGGTCCCTGATTTCAGTGGGATTGCTTCAAGTTTCTCTCCATTTAGTTTGATGCTGGCTACCGGTTTGCTGTATATTGCTTTTACTATGTGTAGGTATGGGCCTTGAATTCCTGTTCTCTCCAAGACTTTAAGCATGAAGGGATGCTGAATTTTGTCAAATGCTTTTTCAGCATCCAATGAAATGACCATGTGGTTTTGTTCTTTGAGTCTGTTTATGTAGTGGATTGTATTGATGGATTTCCGTATATTGAACCAACCCTGCATTCCCGGGATAAAGCCTACTTGATCATGGTGGATGATCGTTTTGATGTGTTCTTGGATTCGGTTGGCAAGAATTTTGTTGAGTATTTTTGCATCGATGTTCATAAGGGAAATTGGTCTGAAGTTCTCTTTCTTTGTTGGATCTTTGTGTGGCTTTGGTATCAGCGTAATTGTGGCTTCGTAGAAGGAATTGGGTAGTGTTCCTTCTGTTTCTATTTTGTGGAATAGTTTGAAGAGTATTGGTGTTAACTCTTCTTTGAAGGTCTGGTAGAATTCTGCACTGAAGCCATCTGGTCCTGCTTTCTTTTGTCTCGTTAGCCTCATTACTTGAGTACACCTGCCTGTCTCCTAACAGATCACATTCATCCTCGTACAGTTCATCTCAACCTGCAGGTACACTGCCTACCAGATATTTACATTATGGTTTATAGAATTAGCAAAGTTACAGTTCTGAAGTCGTAATGAAACAATTTTATAGTTGGGAGTCACCACAACTTGAGAAATTGTATTAAAGTGTCACAGCATTAGGAAGGTTGTAAACCACTGTCTAGTGTAAAAGGTAGAGTTCATAGCAGATCTGCCTCCTGGGTTAAATATTCCTCCCCTGGAGTTCTAGTTTCCCCTTGCTGTTAGTATCTCAGTACACAGATTGTGATGTAGATTTATTTACTTGAAATGATCTTCAGCAGACTTTGAATTCTTAGAGGACAAGTGCCTTATATTACCGTGCTCACTATTAACACCCTTGTACTCAGTATATCAGATATGTAGATTACATTTAATACATCAGCGTTTAAAAGATGTTAACTTACTAGAACAACTTACAGACTTACAATTTGAAAGAAGCATTCTTTGGTATTTGGTAGTATTCTGTTTATGCAGGTGCCCACACAAGTTTGGCTACAATAAAAGGAGGAAAGGAGATGTTTATGACTGCTTTTATTTTCATTACACATAGGAGTAGCAGCCATGTTTTACTGGAAGCCATTATACATGAAGAAGTAATATACAAAAGAGGCTGGGAATAAACTGATAATTCAAAGGTTGATGTGTCTATGACTGCTGCTTCCCACATGATCTGCAATGTCTTAAATCACTTGTTATTCTTCAGGTACATACTCTGTATTTTAAAACTAAGAGCAATAGAATGGGAGGCATGTGCCTAAAGGCAACTCCGCTTAAGAGAGGCAGTTGCAAGGTTGAATCAAGATGCTGTGAGACGGTGGAAAGCAAGTCTGTCATGGATCTTCCTTCTTTTTTAGCAGTTTAATATCTGTGTAGCAAACACTGTGATTTCTTTTTTTCTTTCTTTTTTTTTTTTTTTTTTTTTTTGGTTTTTTGATTTTTGGGATTTGATTTTTCGAGACAGGGTTTCTCTCTATAGCCCTGGCTGTCCTGGAACTCACTCTTTAGACCAAGCTGTCCTCAAACTCAGAAATCTGCCTGCCTCTGCCTCCCATAAGTGCTGGGTCTACAGGCATGTGCCACCACTGTCCAACTCTGTGATTTTTACATAGGCATACAGTATGTAAACTTCCTGTTTATATATAAATGAGGAATAAATTCATTTTCCTTGAAGATGGAGAGAAGACTCAGTAGTTGAAAATGCTTAACACCCTTCCAGGGGACTCATATTCAATTGCCAGTACCTAGATGAGGCTCATCATAGCACGTACCTTCAGCTCCTTGAGATTATGGTGTACTCTTCTGCACAGGCATTCCACACATATGAGAAACAGCTATAGAAATCTTCAAATATACATGTCCTAAAATACTAAAGACCATCAAAATTATACTACTTACTAAAAAATAGAGGTATTTTCTATTAGAGTGTAACATAGTCGATTAATAGTGAAAAATAGGTGCAATCATATGTATAACCATTGAACCTATCACAAAGAACATATATTAAAGGGAAGTATATTTACAACCATATACAATTTGTATGTTCACATATATGTGTATGTATGCATGTATATATATGAATTTATTAATAATAGGTGACATGTATGTATATGTATAATGTGCAAATAAAATGTATGCATATGTATTCATATGTATATGTATACATATATGTATTAGTAAGTATAATCTCAATAGACATATTATATGATTACTATAGTAATAAATATATTTTATTACCATGGAACTCTTTTAACTTTTATGCTAATATAATCTTGGATATGATGCTACTGTTACCAAGATGTATGTTTAATCATTTTCAAGTTTTGAGGTAGCTATCAGATTAATAAAGATGTCTACTACATTATTTTTCTTATGAGATCTTGTATTTAACCTGAATTCAACACAAAATATAATTTAATATTTTTGAACAGAGTCTTGTTGTGTTCCATAAGTAAAGATTTTCCTCTAGTTATAAAACTAAGCTTATTAAAAGGGAATATAAGTGTGCAAGCCATGTCTTGCCCTACAAATATAACCACATCCTCCGTTACATTACATCATTGTTTTATTTAAATTTGTTTCATTCTTACTTTATTTTTATTTTTTATTAATCATTTTATCCATTTACATTTGGAATGATATCCCCCTTCCCAGTTACCCCTCCACAAGGCGCCCATCACATTCCCCTCTCCTTTGCTGCTATGAGGGTGCTCTTCTACCCACTCAACCACTCCCACCTCACCGCTCTAGCAGAGCTTGGCTTTCTACATGTATATCTTTGGTTGATGGTTTAGTCCCTGGGAACTCTGGGTGACTCAGCGAGTTGATATTCTTCTTCATATGGGGTTAGAATCCCCTTCAGCTCCTTTAATCCTTCCTCTAGCTCTTTCATTGGGGTCCCTGGGCTTAGCCAGATGTGTGGCTGTATGTATCTGAATCTGTATTTGTCAGGTACTGGTAGAATCTCTCAGGGATCACCCATACCAGGCTCCTGACTGCAAATGCTTCTTGGCTTCAGCAATAGTGTAGTGGGGTTGGTGTTTGCAGATGCGATGAAGTGGTCTCTGCATGGTCTTTCCTTCTGTCTCTGTTCCATTTTTTATCCCTGTCTTTCTTTGAACAGGAGCATTTCTGGGTTAATATTTTTGAGATGAGTGGGTGGCCCCATCCTTCAATTGAAGGCTGTGCCTATCTACAGGAGGTGGTCTCTACAGGTTCTATCTCCCCTTTATTGGGTACTTTAGCTTGAGTCATCACCTTTGTGTCCTGGGAGACTCTCATTTCTCTGGAGTCTTGGACTTTCTAGTGCCTAACCCCAGTTCCTCATCCCCCACTTCTTTATGTTTCTATTTAATTTCCTGACCCTCTTTACTTTTCTCCTGTCGTTTCAAATTCTTGATCCTGTCACCCTTTTGAGCGATGGCTCCGTGGTTAAGAGCACTGACTGGTCTCCCAGAGAACCTGAATTCAATTTCCAGCAACCACGTGTTGTTCACATCATTGGTTTTTATGTAGACTTTCTCCTTCTAGTTTTTCTTCAGTGAGTCATTAAAGCTGACATAACTATTTTGTCTCTCAGTCGTTGTGTCCCATGAAAACTCAAAGATTATATTCCTCATAATATTTTATACATACAAAATAAAAAATGATTGTCATATTAAGAAAGCAAATATACTATCATTGTTAAAGCAAGCCTAAGAACAGAGGGATTCATATGCTTTCTAGCAAAAAAAGCAAAATTAGTTTTAACAACCAAAGAATAATAGTAATTTTATCTAAATTTGATATTTACATAAACACAGATTAATTAGATATATGTGTGTCATTGGCTGTTTTCAGACCTATTGTTTTTCCAGTGAAGTATGATGAAATATATTTCTTTCGTAGTGTTCTTCAATATGGTAGAAAAGGCACTTTCCAGTAGTCTTAGTACACATAATAAGAAATCCATTCCGTTTCACGTGTTATAAGAAGGGCATGGATGATAAATGAGAACACTCAAAGCATTGTTCTGCTTACTAATGCAGTATTCTCATTAGACATCATGTAATATGATTCTGCTCTATCCAAGATGAGGCAACACATCGGTGCCTTGTGTCTTTTATTTTCTTAGATCTTGTATAGAAAATGACAAAATAAGCATATCACATAATCTTCAGCTTTTATTCTTTTGTGGAAGTTCCTATGAATCTTGTCATTCTCCTACTGCCCTGCAGGTGAGCCAATAATTGTCTACCAATTATCACTGACATTTAAGCAAAAATATACACCGAACTCTGGATTCTGTCATTGATGGAGATGCCATTTTATTTTTATTTTTATTTATTTTTCAGTTTTTTTAAAGTCCAGACTTTATTCAACTCTCTGGTCCACCCTCTGACTATGACACATCCCACACCTCCTCCCCCTACCCTGTCTCCAAGAGGATGTCCTCACTCCCCTACCCTATCAGATGACCCCACTCGCTGAATCCCCAAGATTCTGGAGGGCTAAGTGCATCTTCTCTGAGTCCAGATCCAGCAGTCCTTTGCTGTATATGTGTTGGGGACCTCATATCAACTGGAGTATCACTGGATTTGTAGCTCTGTATCTGAGAGATCCTAGGGGTACAGGATAGTTGAGACTCCTGGTCATCCTCCTCCTCAGCTTCTTCCAGCTTTTCCCTAATTCAACCAAAGGTGTCACCAATTTCTGTCCATTGGTTGTAACTATCTGCATCTGACTCTTTGAGGTGCTTGTTGGGCTGTTTGGACAGCACATAGGCTAGGCCTCTGTTCATAAGTACATGATAGCATCAGTAATAGTGTCAGATCTTGGAAAATCCCCCTAAGCAGGATTGCAATTAGGGCCAGTCATTTGACCACTTTTTCCTCAGTATCTTCTCCATTTTTGTCCCTGAATTTCTTTCAGAATGGAACAATTCTGAGTTAGAGCTTTTGACTATGGGATGGCAACCCCAACTCTCCACTTGATGCCCCATCTTTCTATTGGAGGTGGATTCTTGCATCTAAGGTCCCTCCCTTTGATTCTTGAGAATCTTTTTCTTCCCAGTTCTCTGGTACAGTATAGAAGGTCCTACATGCTGAGTCCTTCATTCTTTCTGCTGGCTCTCAGAGCTTCAGTCCTGTCCCTAACTGATCATGTTCCTCTTCTTGTCCCCTTTCCCATCCAGATCCCTCCCTCCCCACTCCTGTGATTGCTTTCTTCTCCATCCCAAGTGGGATTGAAGCATCCTCACTTGGGCCCTTTGGCTTGATAGACTTCTTGAGTTCTGAAGATTGTATCCTGGGTATTCTGCACTTTATTTTTTTAGTTAATATCCACTTATTAGTGAGTACATACCATGCATGTACGTATGGTCTGAGTTACCTCAGTCACTCAGGACAATATTTTCTAGTTCCATCCATTTGCCTGAAAACCCAGGATATCCTTGTTCTTAATAGTTGAATAATATTCTATTGGGCAAATTAACCACATTTTCTGTATCTATTCTTCTATTGTGGGACATATGGGTTGTTTTCTGCTTCTTACTATCACAAAAAGTTACTATAAACATAGTGAATCACAAGGCCCTGTGGCATGGTGACACATCTTTTGTGTATATGCCCAAGAGTAGTATAGCTGGGTTTTCTGGAAGACCTATTTCCAATTTTCTGAAGAACCTCCAGAATAATTTCCTGAGTGGTTGTACCAGTTTGCATTTCCACCAGTAATGGAGAAGTGCTTCTCTTTCTCCACATCCTTGCAAACATGTTCTTTCACATGAATTTTTTATCTTAGCCATTCAAATTGGTGTAAGGTGGAATCTCACGTGTGTATTGATTTCCATTTCCCTGACTAAGGACTCTGAACATTTCCTTAAGTGTTTCTCACAGCACTTGTGACTGCTCGGTTTAGTTCTATACCAGATTTTTTGATTGGGTTATTTGGTTTCTTGAGTCCTTTTTATATTTTGGATATTAGCCTTCTATCAGATGTAGGGTTAGTGAAGAATTTTCCCAAATCTGTAAGTTTCCAATTTGTCCTATTGACTATGTTTTTTTGCCTTAATTGGATGCTGAAAAAGCATTTGACAAAATTCAGCATCCTTTCATGCTTAAAGTCTTGGAGAGAACAGGAATTCAAGGCCCATACCTAAACATAGTAAAAGCAATATACAGCAAACCGGTAGCCAGCATCAAACTAAACGGAGAGAAACTTGAAGCAATCCCACTGAAATCAGGGACCAGACAAGGCTGCCCCCTTTCTCCTTATCTTTTCAATATTGTACTTGAGGTACTAGCTCGGGCAATTCGACAACATAAAGAGGTCAAAGGGATACAAATTGGAAAGGAGGAAGTCAAACTATCATTATTTGCAGACGACATGATCATCTACCTAAGTGACCCAAAGAACTCCACTAGAGAGCTCCTACAGCTGATAAACAACTTCAGCAAAGTGGCAGGTTATAAAATCAACTCAAGCAAATCAGTGGCCTTCCTATACTCAAAGGATAAGCAGGCTGAGAAAGAAATTAGGGAAATGACCCCCTTCACAATAGCCACAAACAGTATAAAGTATCTTGGGGTGACTCTTACCAAACATGCGAAAGATCTGTATGACAAGAACTTCAAGACTCTGAAGAAGGAAATGGAAGAAGACCTCAAAAAATGGGAAAACCTCCCATGCTCATGGATCGGTAGAATCAATATAGTTAAAATGGCCATTTTGCCTAAAGCACTATACAGATTCAATGCAATACCCATCAAAATCCCAACTCAATTCTTCACAGAGTTAGAAAGAGCAATTATCAAATTCATCTGGAACAACAAAAAACCCAGGATAGCTAAAACTATTCTCAGCAACAAAAGAAAATCTGGGGGAATCAGTATCCCTGACCTCAAGCAATACTACAGAGCAATAGTGTTAAAAACTGCATGGTATTGGTACAGTGACAGGCAGGAGGATCAATGGAACAGGATTGAAGATCCAGAAATGAACCCACACACCTATGGCCACTTGATCCTCGACAAAGAGGCTGAAAACATCCAATGGAAAAAAGATAGCCTTTTCAACAAATGGTGCTGGTTCAACTGGAGGTCAGCATGCAGAAGAATGCGAATTGATCCATCCTTGTCTCCTTGTACTAAGCTCAAATCCAAATGGATCAAGGACCTCCACATAAAGCCAGACACTCTGAAGCTAATAGAAAAGAAACTGGGGAAGACCCTTGAGGACATCGGTACAGGGAGAAAGTTTCTGAACAGAACACCAATAGCGTATGCTCTAAGAGCAAGAATTGACAAATGGGACCTCATAAGGTTACAGAGTTTCTGTAAGGCAAAGGACACCATCAAGAGGACAGATCGGCAACCAACAAATTGGGAAAAGATCTTCACCAATCCTACATCAGATAGAGGGCTAATATCCAATATATATAAAGAACTCAAGAAGTTAGACTCCAGAAAACCGAACAACCCTATTAAAAAATGGGGTACAGAGTTAAACAAAGAATTCTCACCTGAAGAACTTCGGATGGCGGAGAAGCATCTTAAAAAATGCTCAACTTCATTAGTCATTAGGGAAATGTTTGCATTCAACAACCCTAAGAATTCAAAACAACCCTAAGATTTCATCTTACACCCGTCAGAATGGCTAAGATTAAAAATTCAGGAGACAGCAGGTGTTGGAGAGGGTGCGGAGAAAGAGGAACACTCCTCCACTGCTGGTGGGGTTGCAAATTGGTACAACCACTCTGGAAAGCAGTCTGGCGGTTCCTCTGAAAACTGGGCACCTCACTTCCAGAAGATCCTGCTATACCACTCCTGGGCATATACCCAGAGGATTCCCCACCATGTAATAAGGATACATGCTCTACTATGTTCATAGCAGCCCTATTTATAATTGCCAGATGCTGGAAAGAACCCAGGTATCCCTCAACAGAAGAGTGGATACAAAAAATGTGGTATATCTACACAATGGAGTACTATTCAGCCATTAGAAACAATGAATTCATGAAATTCTTAGGCAAATGGATGGAGCTAGAGAACATCATACTAAGTGAGGTAACCCAGACTCAAAAGGTGAATCATGGTATGCACTCACTAATAAGTGGTTATTAACCTAGAAAACTGGAATACCCAAAACATAATCCACACATCAAATGAGATACAAGAAGAAAGCAGGAGTGGTCCCTGGTTCTGGAAAGACTCAGTGAAACAGTATTTGGCAAAACCAGAACGGGGAACTGGGAAGGGGTGGGAGGGAGGACAGGGGAAGAGAAGGGGGCTTACAGGACTTTCGGGGAGTGGGGGGGGGCTAGAAAAGGGGAAATCATTTGAAATGTAAATAAATTATATCGAATAATAATAATAAAAAAAAAAGAAGCTTTCCAGTTTCTTAAGATTCCATTATCACTTCTCGACGTTACAGCCTGAGCCACTGGAGTTCTGTTTAGAAAATATGCCCCTGTGCCAATGAGTTCAAGGTTCTTTCCCATTTTCTCTTCTATTAGATGCAATGTGTCTGGTTTTATGTTGAGATACTTGAACCACTTGAACTTGAGCTTTGTACAAGGTGACAAATATAGATCTATTTTCATTTTTCTACATATAGATTCCCAGTTAGAACAGCACCATTTATTGAAGATGCTTTCTTTTTTCTACTGTATATATTTGGCTTCTTTGTCAAAGATGAAGTGTCTGTTAGTGTGTGGTTTTATTTCTGGAACTTCAGTTCTATTCCATTGATCAATGTGCCTGTCTCTGTACTAATAACATGCAGTTTTTATCATTATTTCTCTGTAGTATAGGTTGAGGTCAAGGATGGTGATTTCCCCAGAAGTTCTTCTATTGTTAAGAATTGTTTCTGCTGTTCTGGGGATTTTGCTTTTTCAGAAGATGCAGTTTTTAAATGCAAACAAATAACTCACAAGTTCTGTTAAACATAATGTAAGAGCTGTTGACTTACTAGATGTGTCTGATAGAAAACATGCCACACAAATTGCATTGAGTTTAATATTGCATGTGTTTATTGTGGTTCCATAAGATACAATAGTGCCAAGAACATTTATGACTCTGGTCATTAGTTCAGTGCACTTAGCAGGTTGAGAGTAAGTAACATAGTCTTTACTCATGTGGTTTTTCAATATAATATTAGGACTTGATCATCAGAGAAGCCAGATCCCTCATTCAAGCGAGCCATTTTCATGCCCCCAGCCATGCTATTGTGAGAGCATCTTCCAGAAACACTTCACCAAAAAATATTTCTGGAAAACAAGGACACTATTACTTTCACTCTCTTTTAAAAAAAATCAGTGCATACTTTTTCATCAAAACTGCATTTTGAGTTACAGAATTTCCCAAGATAGCAAATGACTTTCTTTTAATTTTGAAAGAATCAATTATAAAACATTATCTTCTCCTATTTAAACTAGATATTTATTATCCTTCAGGTTAATGTATTTTGACTTCAAATAATGTGTGTCAGAATACATCAACCTACTAATAAGATAGAAATAATAATGGGATAAAACTGCTAATGCTTGTTGCTTAGTTATCAAATGTCAAGTTTCCTTGTGATTCCCTGCCCCGCTCTTTATCTTTTCCGTTGCCTTTGATTTAGAGGTTTATAATGTCCCACTTACCAAGAAAAGTCATAATGAAATAACAAGGTGTAAATTGTATTTTCTGAAAGAACATAAGCTACAAAGGTTGCTGTGTAGGCATTAATATGATGCGAGATTCTAAAAATCTACTGGCATAAAATGAATTCTAAGGCAGTGAGTGTCTACAAAAAGAATATATTCAACATTAATATGTCTGTGGATGATAGAAATCACACTGTGCATGGATCGTAAATCTGCTAGACAATTAAAGACTCTTTCACAACAAAATATCTTGTGGTTATGTTATTGAGAGTTAGTATTTCATCAGAGTGGAAGATAAGAATATTTCAGTTGTAGCCATAATATTTTGAACATAAGGATAACTGTACTTTTAAGTGACATGGTAGGGCATAGTCAAGGTCTGTGAATTTTTAGGCCTTAGAATATCTTTCAATAGAATTTCATTTTATAATAAATTGCTTATTGTTGATTCATATACTTCTGAACACTATTTTATAGAGAATGAACCCAGCAGCTGAAGCTGTTATTCACGACAAACTCTTTTTGATGTACCTGTTAAACTCATTGATTTTTCTGCTCCATATGACCCCTGAGACCCCATTCTCTTCCTAAATTTGCAGCTGGCTCATGCAAAATAAGCCACTGTGTAGCCCATCTGTTGTAAGTAAGGGATCTGTGACAGAGCAGAGCTCTGACCTGCGGTACTTTATCACTTGGGTTGCAATTTCTAAATAGATTTCAAAAATAATGATGTTCAGTTTCTACTTTTAGATACCAGTGAGATAACACCTGTCTAGACAGATGGTCTTTGGACTGTGAAACTAAAGACAGCTGAGAAGCAGAAAAAAATCAAGTTGGCGACTAGTGTGAAACCATTAGAATCTCTTGTGGAAACCTTTTAGTCCTGAAGAATATTCCCTATTAAAGATGTTTGGCGAAATTTAAACATGTTCTTAACAAGAGGTGCAGTCCAAAAAGTGGCCATGAAACCAGCATAGATAAAATATTGGAGTCATACATCATTGTATTAAAACACTGCATGGCTTAAAGAATACTTTACACTAAACTGCTAGGGTGAGATCAGAGAGCAGCAGCAGTTGGTGTAGAAAAACCTATAGCAAGAGATTGATTTTCTTTTCTCATCTCCTATGGCCCAGGACACCCATAGGGAGGCTCTTCCAACCTGGTGTGACATTGTCTGCTCCTTTAGAAAACTTTGGAGATTATCTCAAGCTTACCCATATTCCAGGTTACCTCAAATGAAGGTTAACATGTTCCATAGGCCTCACCTTTGTCCCACCATCCTACTGGAAGCTTTGGAAAATGGGACCCCCTCCCTGGTGGCAGGCACTGCTCTTTCAGAAGAGCAGTAGTACATTTGTGGTGGAAACTCATCTCTACTACTCCACTAAGCACCCACCAATAAGGAATTCATTTATATGTTTTCTGATTTAAAAAACTCTTTAAACTCTCTTGGTATTATTGAAACCACACATGACAAATGTGTTTGACTTGACTTGTTAGATGCTGCAGAGACACGTGGTTAGCAAAGGAGCCCATTGTTTCTCTCTCAGGAACCAGTAGTGTAAAGTGTACAGACTTTTTCATCTCTAATCCCAATCCAGACATCAGATATAGTATGTATTAAA
This sequence comes from Apodemus sylvaticus, assembly GCF_947179515.1. NCBI lineage: Eukaryota > Metazoa > Chordata > Mammalia > Rodentia > Muridae > Apodemus > Apodemus sylvaticus. The sequence continues at coordinate 125,098,223 of NC_067478.1, read as the reverse complement.
ATCAAACATGGTTATTACTCAGAAAACAAAAAACTGCACAGTTGATATATACAATATACTCAGTAAAAATTAATTAATGTAATATTCTTAAGATTTTCTGGATTTCTTATACCTATTTTATACCTACTTTCCTTTCCTAGCTCTTGAGATTTTTACAATTTGTTATACCTATTTTATATCCACTTTCTTTTCCTGGTTACACCCTCTGAATATGAAAACTTAACTTTTACCTTAAACTTATAAACTATTCAACTCTAAAACTAAGGTGATGAACAACTTAAATTATGTTTTCTGTGGATAATTCTCATCAGTAATATTTTGTAGATATTTCCCTGAAAATATTCTTTTAATCTTTATTTCTAATATTAAGCATAAAGAGAATAATTTTTTAAAGCACAGAAGTAACTGTTTTAAGTTTCAAGTGATAGTTTATAATATAATAAATTAAAGAAACTATTTTAACAAATAATTATATTAAGAAGTGCATCATATCTGTGTAAATATGTAGATATTATAATTGTACAGCACACTATTATTAGTTTTCTTTGAAAGATTTCTCTATCATCTTGGTTACAGCTAAGGCACACCAACCAATAATGTGTAAAAAAATTGAACTACCAAAGTTACTATCATGTATAAAGTGTGATTCTGTATTACCATTGTTTATAACTTTTCCATTACAGGTGGGACAAATGTCCTCACATGGCTCTTCTGCTTTTTCCTCATTTTACAGGATAAGTCTTTGACAAGCCTTTATAACTTTGAACACTAAGAAAATCTCCAAATGTATTGTAAACTATTCCAATGATACAGAATGCCGTAGACCCTGGTAAAGGGAATAAAGGGTTTCCCCCTTTGTGCACAGGACATGAAACTTGGACAAAAGCGGTTACAAAGAATTTTCTGTACATGTTTCTCTGAATATTTTAGGATTTATCATCAAGTTGAATTCAATAAAGATAGTTTGGAATATAAATTTCTACATGCACATATGCTTATGTGAATAAAACGTTCACTCTTCTTGCCAATATGCATAACAGGCAATATCTCCTGACATATACCACACTGTGTACATGTACACACAATGTTCAGTAGTGGCTTGGTAACTCCCAGGCAATAAATTCTGCTTAATTAAGTCTGTAAATTGAGATATGTAATACATTTGAAATAGTCTTTAAATCTTTACTTATAAAAATTATCGAGAAAGCTATAGTTAGTCATATAATAAATTTAAGCTTAAATATATATTCTTCAACCACTGAAAAAGTGAGAAAAAAAGCAATTCACATGCATTTTACCCTTGAATGCAAATTGTAATTCCATAGTGATGTGTTATGTGAGGCATGTATGTGTTTGTGTGTGTCTGTGTGTGTATATGTGTATGCATGTGCAACAACAACTACTATTAAAAAAATGTATAGCCAGGGTATGAATGAGAAAGGCAGAAATTAGCCCTAATTCCAGTCTTGAAATCTTGGAGAAGTCATTGAAATCTCAAGACATTTCAATATAACCTGCACAGCAGCAGACAGCCTTTATTTTATTTTATTTTATTTTATTTTATTTTATTTTATTTTAGTTTAGTTTAGTTTAGTTTAGTTTAGTTTAGTTTAGTTTATTTTAGTTTATTTTAGTTTAGTTTAGTTTAGTTTAGTTTAAGTTCATTTTTCATCGAAAAAGTTACACATATATACCCTGGTAACTTGTTCTTATGTCCTCTCACTATCTTTCCCCAACTCCTGCCTGCCCCATATACTTTCCTCTCAGTATGATGATTTTGTAAAATCATGGTCCCTATATATGACATGGCTTCTGCACACAAGAACTCACAGCTGTGGCTACCTGTCCAAAACCTGAACATGATGAACCTATTTGAAAACTGCAGCATAGTGGTGGTGGAGGATATCAACATCTATGCAAAGCTGAGAGACATCATTATATTCCACATGAGTAGTTAGTAAGAGATACTCATCTGAACACCTTTCCCGGGCTCGACACTCTCTTTAAATTTCTGACCTTTGAAGCCTACAGTTTTACATTTACCAGAATCAGAAGCATCATGTGCCACCCAAGTCATAGCAGTGCAATCTATCTAGCAGGGCCAAAAGAAACTGCACATAAACGAACCAATTTTGTTCCACATTAGAAATTTTTTTCTAATTGTAATAGAGTTTTAATCTACAACCAATTATTTTCAAAACCAATAAACTTTAGTGTATTTGAGATAATTTTGTCACATTATTTCCAAAGTTGGGTACACTAATTTATCCTATAGGTATTTTTCAATGAAACAAAACCAATTTCAGTGAAGTTACTGTAAGATGTAATTCGCCTACAATGTTCTTGTTCAGCCATTTGTGTAAATTATGGACAGTTCAAATGTTTATGCGATTTAAATAAAATTCAATGAAAAGGATTTTATATTTAAAAAGTCACATAAACTGGATAGATAATAAGGAGTCTAGTGATCTGTTGAAAGTATTATGAATATTTAATATTTTTGAAAAACCTGACACTGCAATATAATTATTTTCTCTGCGTTTTTTTTTTTTTTTGGAATAAAAACGTCTCTTTAATCTGTACCCTTATTTTTGAATAGGTATAGTTACATTTCAGAGCACTTCAATTTACCATTTTTCATTAATTTTCTAGTTTGACCATATGATTCCTTATTTTTTTATTAGATATTTTCTTTATTTACATTTCAGATGTTATCCCCTTTCATCATTTCCCCTCCAAAATACCCCTATATCATCCTGGCCCCTGCTCACTAACCCACTCACTCCTGCTTCCCTGTCCTGGCATTCCCCTACACTAGGGCATCCAGCCTTCACCGGACTAAGGGTCAGTCCTCTTACTGATGTCCAACAAGGCCATCCTCTGCTACATATAAAGCTGGAGACATGAGTCCCTCCATGTGCACACTTTGGTTGGTGGTTTAACCCCTGGAAGCTCTGAGAGTACTTACTGATTGGTTCATATTGTTGCTACTCCTATGGGGATGCAAACCCCTTCAGCTCCTTGGGTCCTTTCTCTGGCTCCTCCATTTAGGATGTTGTGCTCAGTCCAATGGATGGTTGTGAGAATCCCTCTCTGTATTTGTCAGGTGTTGGCAGAGCCTCTCAGGAAACAGATATACCAGGGTCCTGTTGTTAAACACTTGCTGATATCTCTAATCATGTCTGGGTTCGGCAACTGTATCTGGGATGGCCCGCAGGCATTCATGGTTCTTGACAGTGACATTATAAAGACATGCAAACTTTTCAGCTAATGCTTCCCTGCTTCACAGCTGCACTGTGGCATATTGCTTCACCTCCTTATTTCAAAGTCCATACAAAATGTATCTCAGCTTCAACCAGTATTCACAGGCATGTCCTCATTTGGTTCTCTGCTCCACTTAACCACCCTGATGATTGTACTTGGATGTCTCATGCTTCACATATATCTTAATCACAGTGTTCTTATGATGTCCTGGTTGATGGTGCAGAGCAAATGCAAATATAAACACAGTTCTACATCATTTGGAAACTCATCTATGAATGAGATGCAATGAAGTGGAAGCTCCTTGGTTTCACTTCACTTTTTGACCATTTTGCCTTCTAGAGGGTTGTCTATACACTCCTTTACATGGAGTCAAAATTATGAGCCTGAGATATATTGCTCGGGGAAATGAGTAAGAGCAAAGACCTCAAAATAACCAATCTATGTAAAGAAACAAATATTTCATATTATACATGATTTGCATATGTGGGGCTTTGATTTATTTTACATTTTATTTGAAGCTCCTTTTATGATATATTTCAGTATTTTTTAATAATTCAATATATTTAACATTTTCAGTTGTGTGCATCAATATGTCTATAGGGAAATCTGTAACACGTGAGTTACAGGTTCTTGCAGACTCAAGAACCACGGGTCAGATGACATAAGTTTCAGCTTTGGGCTACTACAAGCTTCCTAACGCGAATGCTGGTAACTGAACTTGACACCTCCAAAAGAATGGTAAGCCCGTTCATTGGCTGATTCTCTCTCCAGCTCCCATGCTTGATTTTTCTTAAGAGCAGTGTCTCAAATTATATACCCACAGCTAAAAGAATTATAGGAAATATATGGAAGAAATGTACCTAAAATCTTTACTTTGGCTATCACAAATCTCCTTTGTCATCCTTAAGTGGTTTTGGTGCTCCATGTCAAATGAAGTCACTAAATTAAAAGCATGAGACACTGAAAGAGTCATGGAGCAATGCTGCATAAAATCCTGACATGACAGTGGACGCCCGGCAGTCTGCCTCGCGGCCACGGCATGTGCATTTAGCAAAGATCTGCTTCCTGCTTTACCATTAGACCTATACTCTTGTTCATACACAAGGTTTTCATTTCATATGTAATGTCTGTCCTGTCATGTCTGCTACATGGGTAAACTGTCTAACCTTTTAAAAATATTAGTTATTTCTTCGTTTCTCCATACCCCATGTTGTGACCGTGAAGATACTATCCATCTTTTGAATAATAAGCTTGTTAGAAACTGCCCTTCTTATATCAAGAAGCCATGTTGAATTTTTTGTTCACTTATTTATTAATTTAGGCCTCCATTTATTTCTAGTATATTTTACAATTTCAAATTGCTCATAATTTTACTTCAGATTCCCTCAGACCAGATCAATGGTTTAGATCCACACTAATTTAAATTATACATGGGTAGTCTTGGCAATAATGATGACATATTAACGAGATTAATCAATAATGCATTATATTGACAAAGTATAGTTATTATGCTTCTCTTATGCTAATTAGAAATATAATGCACAGAATTACTGATCTCCATAGGGATCAACAGAAAGTCAATGAAAACACAGGTTTGTATTCCTGATGGAGGAATGGCATTTGGCATTATAATCATAAATGATAAACACATATACTAACAGCATCTAATTGGGCATAAAGTATTAATTTCAGAAATCCACTGACAAAATTTTTTTAACGACCTCATATTTTAGATGCATAAATTATATCTAAGTGACTCAGAGTGCTTAAACACAGCCTCCAGAGGGGAAAAAAAAAAAAGCAAAAAGAGGCAGTGTACCATCCGAGATGCAGAGAAGACCTCCAGTGCTCACAGCCACATCTTTACCAGCATAACTGTGTTTGACACAGCCTGCTTTCCTCAGCTTGCCTTTACTGGCAGGGTGAAATGGAAACAGAATTGTGTGTTGTTCTGGAGAAGTGTGTGCTGCTGTAAAATCTGTCTTCATTATAAAGTGTCCCTTACTTTGTCACCGTCAATTGTTTTTACAACAGCCCTGATCATTGCTACTCCTGTGCTTGCTTTGTCAGCTCATCAGTCTATGTCATGATATTTTAACTTCTAATATAGCTGGCATTTGTTCTATCCAATACAGGTTACATTGATGTCAATTACTACTACTGTCTATCCCTTCATTAGTTATCTACCACACATGAACAATGAAAGATAAAGAAAAATCAATAAAATGATAAGTAACAGCCACTCATTTATATCTGGCTTGCCATACAATATAAATATAAGGCAATGAGCACCTCATGTGGGTCATGATTCTAGGTCTGCTTTGATGAACTCTCTGCCCAGGGTCTTACAAACAAGATTGCACTGGGGGCTACTCTTCTTCTAAGTTCTTCATTTTAGTGTTATATGCTAAAGTTTAAAATTAACCATATTTGAAAACTAAAACTGATTTTGATTTGAATTTATTAAGTTTAAATTAGAAAAAAATAATCTAACTGAAAACTAGGAATGAGGAAATAAAATTTCCAGAGTCCAGAAGTATTAATGTTTTCAATCAATAGCTAGATCTAAAACATCCCCTAGACAGAAAACCAATATCAATAGTTTAACTTCAGTTGATACAAATACTGAAAGCAGAAAAAAACTAGAAAAGCCACTTTTACAAACAGACTTGAAATTAGTTTTTGAAAATATAATTGTAAAAATCTTGCTAAACACTGGAAAGTATTAAATATAAAGGTGTAAAGTAAAAGTAGATCAGTCACACCAACTAAAGAAAACTATCATCATAGTTTAAATATGTTTTCAAAAAATACAAATACACAATAAAATATCACCATGTGTTGCACTGAATTACTAAAGCTGTAATCTACTGTGTCTATACAGCTATCCTGAGCTGGACTCAAAATGGAGGACTCCCTTTTCTTAGCAGGGCTTCCTCTTTGCCTGATCTGGAGAGCCCAACCAACACTCTACCCTGAGGAAATTACAGGTCCAAATTCCTGGAATGCCTCTCCATGCAAATGAGGTGTCCCTGGTACCTTAGCATCAGTCAGTGAAATTTCTCCATAAGAAAATCCCCTTCTCACTCTCTAAGGTTTAGATAGAGAACTCTGGTTGACCTTGAGTAAAGTGTCTGTGAATAAGCTGTTTCATTGGTTGCCATCTATGAGAGACTGTTTTCAAAACTATCTGTAACACTGACCCCCTTGCATTCACTGCAAAACCCTAATCCTGCTGACCACACCCACTCTGGACTTTGCTTCAGTCCCTCCCATATCTCCCAACCCCAAATCCCTGTGTTCAAGGGAAGAGTTGGACCATGGAATTGGGTTCTGCCTCTTCCTTCCTGGCTTGGCATGTAGCAATGCCTGGCCATCAAAAGGGAAAAAGGGAAAAGACCAAACCACAGTCATCATGTTTTATAGTGTGTTTTTATTACTTACTGATTTATTATATATAACTTTTAATATGGACAAATGTAAATAATTTTACACTTTAATCAGTTTTAGTAATATGAAACTAAATTGAATTGAAACTAAAGCATGTTATTAAAACTCTTTAAACTGCTAGATCACAATTTATCAAATATGGTCAACCTGATGCAATGAGCTTATACCCAGGTACCAGGATTTTATGCTGCTGGTTTTCATAACTGTCTTTAAGTCACGCTGGTCAAAATTAATTTGGAACTTAGATTGTAATGAGAAAACAAGTGAAAATGTCTCTTCATAAATGTTAAAAATTTTGCTCATGTACTATATAAACTGATGTGTAATTGTTACACATAAGACAGATACTTATGAAATGTGAACTACAAGCAATGTATTCTCAGGTCTGAGACATTTTCTAATACTTAACAGGTGGCTAGGATTTCTAATATGAATAGTTAAAGGATCACCTATCTTTCCATTTCTCTGTGTGTGTGTGTGTGTGTGTATATGGGTTTGTGTGTTCATGTTTGTGTGTGTATGTGTGTATATGTATGTGTAGGGGTTTGTGTGTTCATGTTTGTGTGTGTGTATGTGTGTAGGGGTTTTTTGTGCATATTTGTGTGTGTGTTTGTGTGTGTGTATGCCTGCGTGTATGAGTGTATGTGTGTAGGGGTTTGTATGTTCATGGTTGTGTGTGTATGTGTGTGTAGGGGTTTGTATGTTCATGTTTGTGTGTGTGTATATATGTGTGTAGGGGTTTGTGTGTTCATGTTTGTGTCTGTGTGTATGTGTGTGTAGGGGTTTGTGTGTGCATGTTTGTGTGCATGTGTGTGTGTGTGTGTGTGTGTGTGTGTGTTTGCCTGTGTGTATTTTATACCTAAAGCATTGACACTGGTACTATATGTTGACACTGTCCATGAAGTATTACAGTTCTCACTAAGGGTTGTAAATCTTTTACTGAGAAATTCTTTTTAGAGGATTATTATTTTCCTTTTTGTTCATTTGCTCAAGTTTCTATTGATAAAAATAGAGGACTATTACTACCATACCACTTACTGTATTCTAGAAACCTTTAATCAATATATGATTTTATTCAGGCTCTATACATGCTCTTAATATGTAGAAGGCATCATCTGAGTTGTACAGAAGGGCCTGGACACTCACGGTACACACTCACTGACCACCCTCATTAAGCCTGCTGTTTTGTCTCTGACCTCTCTGGTTGGCTGTCAAACACACAGGGCTGGCACAAGTCCCTCAGACTCTGTTGGTAGCCTCTTGCTTCCACGTGGTAGAGCGGCTCTGGCTCCGTACATGTCCTGCTGAGGTCCATGTGGGTTCCAGTTTATCCTGAGCTGCATCTCCAGCATGTAATGCACCTCTTCTATGGTTTCTAATCTTCTCAGACAACATCGCTTTTAAAATTGGTTTCTGATAATTTGTAGGAAATAAGAATTAAAATATTTAAATTTTCCTATTCTGTGAAAAGCAGATTCATGTTCCAAACTATTATAGTGCACTTATTTGGAGTGGGATTGTATATGGTTTTACTGTTCATCTGAATTTTATTTAAGAAATATACTTTAATATATTAAAATAGCCAGTGCATTGCTAATGAGTACATGGTAACAAATGTTAACTGATGAGACTTTACCTATGTAGCACTCAGTGATTTCTAATACAGAATGGAGTTGAGCAAAAGCCATATTGCCTTCTGACTTTGAATCGAGGCATGCACTTTGTGAGCTCTGAAACCTTGGGAAAGCATGGGAACATTTAGCAGGACCAGGGCTCGTCCTCCGGGATGTAGGGCTGAATGCCGGTAACCAGATCTCTGCCTGACAAAGGCTTACCTAGAAAACGCATTCTCATGTTAAAGTATTTGTATATTAATAAGGTTTTTGCAGTTATTTGTGTAAGCTGGTAGACTCTCCATGATGGTACACAGTTATTAACACAACAGTTGATTAGTAGTAGCAGAAATTACAATTATGTTAGTGTTGTCATTAAAACTATACATTTAAACAAAAGCTTCCTATGTCAAGTACAATTGAATTTATTAATAATGTATGAGGAGTTGAAGGATTTTGAGCAAATAAAACTGCTGTTAAAATGGCCACTGTCTTGTAAAGGTGTATATGTTAAGTTCCATTTAATATATCAGACTATTACTATAAATATCATCGATAACAATGTTAATTAGAACATTAACAAAATATTTTTAGTAATTATTCTTCAAAATTAAAGTACAGCATTTCATATTGACTTATTTAACTTATGACCATACACTAGGAAACACGTGACTATCTTTCAATTACTTTTTACATTAATAAAAGGATCTCAACTGAGAGGTAAAGAAAGCCTGACAGAAGAGCAGAAGATGGGATCCTGGGAATGAGGAAGGACCAGCAGGATGGAGCCGTGTGACTGGGTGGGATTCAGGGAAGAATCGGCAGCAGCAAAGTGTGTTACAAATGCTACAATTAAGCTCCTGACATTTTTATGCTAAATTTCAAAATAAATCATAATGCAAAGATTATTAAAGCCAGATATTAATTGTATCTACCTGGTATTAGCACTGGCGAGTTGGAGGCAGGAGAGTCTAGAGTTGAAAATCATCCTTAGATTCACAGTGAGTTTGAATTCAGTGTGTGGTACAAGAGACCCTACATCTTACTTGGCTCGCTGCTTTGATCAGCCTAACCAGCTACCAAGGAAGTCATGGGTCTTGTAGAAGAACATAGAGCCACGACTTTACTAAATCAAGGTAATCCCTCACTACAGTTTAAACATTTGTCCATATACCCATAGGTAAGTGTAGTCTTCCTTCCTCATCAAGAAAACTTCCTTTTATGGACAGAGACCATTACAGAAAACCACAACTAATCAGAATTGTGGAGTCTGGTCCCAGAGGATAGATCAACTAAAAACTCCTACACCTAAGGTTTACATTACAGTACAAAAGAGAAATTGTAAGAGTCAGAAACTACAGACGTTTTCTGTGAGACCACGTATTCTAATAATGTTAGAAGTTACACTGGCAATATCTCACCACCATAACTGTCCAAACCAGAGCTGAACATGGACACTAGATCAGCCAAAGACTACAAGGGGAATTTAGGCAAAAATGAACACATAAGGGACAGCACGAGATCTTGAAGGATCCTGTCAAGTGTGAAAAGTCCAAAACAAACAGCAAAAATTAGTAAGACACTAAAGGAAATTATGGCTTAGTGCGAAACCACACTATTCTTCTTTCTGTACCCCGAACCCTTAACGCAGGACCCGGATAGTGCAGAGTAATCTCAAGGAAAACAACATCCTTCTCTTGTACTTCAATTAAACGTTCACTGTTGTTCAGGGCTCTGTAGCTTTTATAGAAAAGGCCTCATCTTTTTTAATAATAATGGGAAGTTACTTCAACAGGGGCCATATTTATTATTGGAAGAGACAAAGGCACATACCAAAACCCAGAGAAAATGTGGACAGAACTGGGCAGAGGGGCATTTGTTGACCCCAGGGAGGTGTGAGAACCCTGCAGCACTGCACTGGATTTCAGAGTCTTCCTACTTTTATGTTTATCAATCATCGCTGTGCTTGTCTATCTCCCAAGTCCTCAGATCCTGTTTGTCACAATGTCCCAGCAGCATACGTTGTGTGGAATTTACAAGATCGTTCAGTATTTTATTTAATAAGTAAGTAAATGATTCAGGGAAAAATCATATGGAAGTGATTCTTTTTCTTGCATAACTAAACAAGAACACTAGAGATACTGAACCATTTTCTTAGTGAGCTGGACTTCCATTACACACTGTTCATGCACCCATTCATTCTGAGTCGACACGACTAAAGAATGCTATGGTGTTTAGAAGGTTGTCCTCTAATTCTAAGTTCATAATAATTTGGTAACATAAAAACTGCTGATACTGTAAACTTGGAATAAGATCTCATTTTTACTTCCTGTGTGTCTCTGGACTTCCCTTCTCCATAGATAATATGTGTACCTCTCATGTAATGCTTCTATGGAGATTATGTTTGTTCATACATGGAAGGTAGCAGAAGCTACCTGTCATGCTTTAAGCATGTTCTGGTGTCCACAGTTATTGTTAGCAGTCCTCCCATCCCTTAGTCAGGCCAATTTCATGCCTCAATTTCCGATTATGATTTCCTTCCACTGCTCTATCAAAATAACTTTGATCTCCCTCTAACTAATAAACCGTGTGTTCCTGGAGTATTGAACTATTGCACTATAGGTAAAACATTTAATGAAATACCAGATGAAATTTTGAACCTAAATATGTTATACTCTAATTGGATAATGATTAAATAATTATTCAAATATACATCTAATATGTATATTCTTACCTGTTCATTTATTATATTTTTCCAGACAATGGGTAAATACTCATATGTTTGTGTCTCTCCTCACATATTTTAACATGTGAGTGCAATGTGAATTAATCTGATGCATAGAGTTGCAGAGCATGATATCTTTATCTAAGCGAAGTTGAGTAAAGAATTATAACACAATACAGAAATCAGTACTTGAGACAAATTAGTGTCAGAATATTTAAACTATTTTAAAGTAGCTGAGACAAGAAATCAAAGAGAGGAGACAGGGACAAGATTGCACATGTTGTTTATTGACATTGAGGGATTATTTTTAAACTCCTAACCCAAATTTCTCCAGCAAATAGTAGGAAATTATCTGTATTTAAATTCCAGAGAAAACATAAAGAGACCAAATATGCAAATAAATATGAACAAGCTTACAGATAATATAACCACAACATTTAAAATATAAATAAAACTTTATATTTAAATGGTACAAACTCATAATTGTTACAAGTTTAAATTTACTGTATAATATTACATTTATATTTAACATGTAACACAAATCTTTATAGAAAATGTACTCAAATATTTAAAAATAAATATTTACACAAGTTTATATGGTTTTCTCACTATCCAAATATTGTCAGGAAATAAGAAAAATCCTGTGAGTTCTGCTTAACACATTTCCCTGGTTGAATAAGTCAACACTCTAATGCTTCACAGAAAGCTTTGAGACAGAAAAAAAAAAGTGAATCGCTCAGTTATAAGGATACAAGACTTTACAATAAAAAATAAAAGCAAAAACTTAAACCAAAATGCAATACTGAGTCACATTTGTGATTTAATAAGAGCTGTACACTGGAGCACGGCCTCCTCACTCATCACCGAACATCATTAGCATTTCCGTTTTTCCACGTGGTTTGAATCGGTTTGAACTTTGTCATAATATGGTCCTATCATTTTACATGTCCAATCCTTTTTAAATAGTATTTATTTTTACTTTTATTGATTTATTGATTGATTTTAGTTATTGACTATACAATGGTTGCTGTCCTCTCCCAGGCTCTGCTCTCACAGTCCCTCCTCCCACCCCCTTGACCTTCTTCTCTCAGAGAGTAGAACCCTCCTTGGTAATCCTCCCACTCTGACATATCAAGTCTCTGCAGGGCTGGGCACTTCTCCCACTCAAGCCAGACAAGACAGCCCACGTTAGGGGAGCAGATTCCTCAGACAGGCCATAGCTTTAGGGAGTTCTGACTACATTTTTACTTGATAAACTATATCTTAAAAACATCATGGTGTAGGAACAAACAAATTGCAGACTTTTCTAGGCATTGAAGAGTATTCTTGGATAGATACAGATCTCATGGCATTGAGGAAGACATTATACTATGTAGACATTCATTTTTAGACAAGTGGAGGAAAGAAATAAATTATTAAAATACTATATAGTAATTTGCCTTCATTAGGCTCTGGACTTCTTGGTAGAGACCATTGCCTGTACACAGCCAAGAAGAACCTGTGTCGGGGAGGATTAATAATTTAATTCACTTAAGTTCATACACAATATAGTTATGTTGCCCAGTGTCGTATGTTTTTGTTTTGCTATTACCACTTTTTGTCTTGCTGTCTTGCTACAAAATGCCCACCCATTGGTCCTATGATGGAGGTTTTGTACATGATAGTAAAGAACATGGTTGAGAACAAAGAATGAAGCTTATTCATCAAGGATGTAAGGAACCTAAAGAGCACTGATGTTTCAATCCTAGGGATTAGAATGCAGGGAATCTCTTGTATTTCTGTATTAACATCATTTATGGATTTTAGGATCAAATATATCATGAGAAACAATGGAAGGATGATGAGAATGGTAAAAAAAAATCATTCAGTAATGCCAGGAGGAGGGAAAAAGGTGCTAATTGGTGGAAGGTCAGCAAATGATTGACAGACACAGATTCATGCCAAGTTTCTGTCTTTGTCTAATATTTGGGGGTAGGTAGGGGATAATATAATGGTCATTGTTGTAGTATCTTTTCATTTTTATTTATTTATTTCTAATTTTTAACAGGTGTAAATGTTGAATCATAATCACACAATAATGCTAAAAGCCTCAATTAATCAGTGGGAGGTTTTGGGCATGTTTCCCTCCATGCCTCTTAAATGAATATGCACAGACAAATATCCCACATTATAGTTGTTTTTCACTGATTTTATTATTTATATTTAATCTAAAAATTTCAAATATAATTCTAATATATATATGTATATATATATATGTATATATATATATATGCATCATGAATTACCATAAAATATTTGCTTTCTCTTAAACAGTACATTTTAAATGATGTCTTGTTTGTCCTCTGGAAAAATACTTAGTATATCTTTCATAGTAAAAGGACATATATGATCCTAAAGTTCCAGTTGATGTAGATGCTTGAAACTGCAATAAATTTTGTTTACACTGCTACAGTTGGATAATTATATTAATTTTTAAAATTAGTATATGGATTGTTTGTACCATTTCAAACAGTTAAAGGCTCATTGTTCTAATTCAAACACCAACACCTGGTTTACAGGTAGTACAGAAAGATTTTTGTTTTCCATTTTTTAGGGGGTGGTACTTAAGGCAGAACATGTGTATGTGTGTGTTTGTGTTTGTGTGTGTGTGTGTGTGTGTGTGTGTGTGTATGTGTGTGGTGTGGAAAAGGAAACTATTGCACTAAAGCATGATTTGTAAGAATATGGCCATAGAGGACACAGGTATCGTATCTTACAGTGGTCTGTGTGAATTTGTTGTAGTTGGAAGCATCAATAAGAGCTATGATGTCATCTTGACACCACCCTTTTGTTACGATGGATGATTGACACTTCTGAAGAATAAACAGTGATGATTATTTTACTTCTTAGTTACACATTAATTATCGTTAGAGAAGGAAATTAGATCAAGTTTCCTGGGAAAACAGGGAAAGCATCATTAACGTTCCAGTGAGATGGCGATTTAAAATTTAGAAATGTTTTCTGTGCATATGCCAATGCTTTATGCTTATTGAAGTAAGGATATTTCTATATTAAATTAATGAGGTTGCAGCTTCCCAGTTAATTTTAGAGTTCCACTCAATAAAAGGACTGAGGAGATTGCTAGAAGGGATTTTACTGCCTTGAGAAGCCAGCCTTTCCCTTTTGTTGAGAAATGACAAAGAACATATGTTAGAGTAATTGAAAAAGCAGAGTGCACAGGAATGTTCTGTTTGCAAATACTTTAAAATTATTGCATGGATCACTATTTATATACCAAGCAATCACATAGACGTTTGAAAAATAAAATATCCTATGTATTCATGTATATACCTATATGTTTGCTCTTTTGAAAGAGACAGTAAACTTGTCAATATGTGGTAAAAGTTTGGAATGTGTACTAAACAGAACTATGAAGATGTCTCAAAGGACAACTGTATGTCTCAGTACGAGTAGTGTTGCACATCTTGCTGCCCACTGTCTCTGGTCTACACCAACCTAGATTGTTCTCAAGTCTGTTTCAAATACATTCTTCTGATTTTAAGGCATGCATTAGAAAGAGCTGGTTTCATATTCACATTTCCTTTGCTTTTCTTATGTCCCTCTTTCTGGTCTAATACAAGGATAAATGAACAATACTGACCAGCTATATCAATTGTACCTATTCTTGACAATTGTCATTTATCTCTGGCCAGCTGAAAGGGTCTTTTTCGTTGTTTTAGTTTAGTTTAGTTTAGTTTAGTTTAGTTTAGTTTAGTTTAATTTTGTTTTGTTTTGTTGTTTTGTTTTGTTTGACTCAGGGGTTTCCTCTGCAATTGTAACTGGCCTGGAGCTCACTATTTAAAACAGAGTTAAGGGGTTTGTTTGTTTCTGCATCTCGAGTACTGAGATTAAATGTATATACCATCATGCCAGGGTGTTAAAGGTTCTGATGAGAACCAAGTGCAGCATGTACCATTACACCAAATACAACAAATTACAAACAAACAAATAAAAAAGATACTTCTTCTTCCTCTTCATCTCTCTACATGACATCTTGACCACAATCTGAACTCTGCTCATGTTTGAAAGTTACTATCCTGAAGACAAGGACCTTACATGAAGAGTCAACAATGAAACAAACCTGGATTTGACCACATAACCATATCACTGGTCCCAATTTATCCTCCATGTCATCTCATGTTTCATTTCTCCTGGAAACAACAGAGCAAACAAATATGGTGGTGTATGCACAAATCCTCCATTGCCATGTTCATAACCCCTTTACTTTGCATAAACTCCTCTACACAATTTCCTAAAAGGGAAGTTTAACTTTAACATTGCTTCTCTCAAACTTATGATGAATGCAATCATCTTCAATTTCACTCCTTTATGAATTTCCACAGCACTTATTTTCCTTAATGCATAGGTTGTTTGTAACATGAAATAAAATACATTGGCACACTGTGTTTTTATATGAACTTTATGAATGTAAGCAACTATATGCCTCAGGCTTAGGGCTGTGAACATAAACCACAAAACAGAGTCTGCTCTTCCCACCTACTACTACTTAAAGGCTACAAGAAAATATTACCACAAAGAAAGGGTATGTTATTTTTATTCCCCCAGCCTTGAATGTGGATAAAGCCAAATGGCATGGTGGCAGAAAAGCAGAGACCACAGGTGTTGCATGAGGACAGTAAGAGACTGAACCATGTCTTACAATTTGAGTTGTAGTCCGCAAGGTTGACAAGGGAGATTAAGGGCTTTATCATCAGAGAGGGCTGCATGGAAGCAAAGAAGTGTGAAACAGAATAACATCTTCAAGGACCTTAAGTTAATTTGTTTGGTCTCAAGGCTAAATACCAATGGGGGGCAGGGAAGGAACTCATAAATCAAGTGGGAATTGTAGGAAATGAATATTTATGCTCTGTTTTTTTTTCTGCAATTAAACTGTAAGGCCTCTTAGTTGTTGCAAATAGGGTGCTTTGCAAAATAATATTGATTTTGCACCTTGTGCATTTTTATCCCATGTCCTTGAACTATTCTTAAAAGGTGCAACTAGTCTTAAAAGGTGTCTTGATGTGGAAAATATCATCATTGATGGCTGTCTCACTATGTTCAATTGTGCTACCTAATATTCTTCAGTATATTTTATATTTCCTCCAGCTTTCATAGATCCTTGAGTCAATTATCTGCACAGAATGAATTAGTAAAGTTTAAAGGGGCTTTACATAATATTTTACATATCATTAGATATTTTAATTTTTAGCTGTCAAAGTGAACCTGAGGACTGTGTTTTTCAAAATATCCTTTAAAATTCTGTTTCAATTTCACAAGGTTTGAAAATATTCCTCAAACCATATTTCACCAAAATAAAAAGTGGAACCTTTATCTAAATTATAACATACAGATTATTGCTAATCAAGATAAAAATCTATACACCATTACCTTTAGGAGTAATATGCCCTGTCTAAAATCAGCCTTAAATGTGCAAGTTCAGTTATCCTTCCACAGTCCTCGCGACCTCTCCTGACCAAAATACAGAGCTGTAGTACTCATCACGTTGGCATACAGAGTGAAAGCATGCAAGCCCATTTTTCATATGCATGTTTTTAATAATCACCATAAACTGACAGAGAGTAAATTTTACTAGAGTGCTAGCAATGAAGGAAACCTTAGATCACACCCTTCCGCATGTGAGCTTTGGTAAAAAAACAATGTACTCAGAACAGATGCATGTAAAACCATATGGAAGGAAGGAATGGTCATCTGAATTTCTGTCACCAAGGAAAGCTACAAACACATTTTAAATGTGTATAGCCAAGGACTACTATACTAAATCATTTAAAACATGTATCCAGAAATCATGGATTTTTTTAATCTGTCAAGACTATCTTCATCCATAATTATTTGTCTTCAGTTATATTATTAAATATTCATAAACCAATGTTTTAGCAAAAAATAAATACATACATTTGTCATCTCTATTACTCTATAAGTACCAATAGCATTGTGGTATAAAGTTTGTCTCTTGAGCAATGTATTGCATTACTTTTGTGTTAAATTTTTATCATTTGTTAAACCTTCTACTCTAACAGCGTTAACACAGCAAGAGATCCCAAATGCCTTCTCCAAAATATTTGAATGTGAGGATTAGGCAGGCCACAAAAGACACAAAAACTCAATACCATCACGAAGTTTCATGAAATGCAATATGCTAGCACAGCTTTTGCTGTCTCTGGAGGCAGAAGGGAAACCAATTGCTAGCAGGGCACCAGAGCCAGGGTGGCGCTCAATTCTAATTGGTAATCTGTGTAAAAAATTTATGACTGCTTCCCTTGTAAGCAGAAAAATAATAAAATAAGCAATCCTTAGAGAAGATGGGGAAATCACACGCAATTTAAAGGGGAGAAATAGGCAATAGGCTGCAATTTTCATTCATTGTGAAACAGAGTCATTTCCCAGGCTCTCCATCAGTCCTACTGCTGCCATCTCCCTTGCAGAGAAGTCCTTACACATGTGCCTGTGCTGCCAAATACCGCAGCAAATGAGATGCTGTACTTTGTACAGAAAATGTCAGAGTACCTTGTTACCAGTCATTTACTATATCAGAGAAGATATGTAATTCCATTTTCATACTTGGGAATTTCTATGCAATGAGGCACATTTAAGTAACATTTTGATATTGAATACCCATCCAGAAATTTGAAGAGGCAGATTATTACGTTTAGTATTTCTTAGATAGAAAAAGAGAATATTTCTTAAACTTTTTTTTTTTTGACTGGGTGCCACTTTGTAGTCTAGCTGGGCTTGACTCACTGTGCAGTCCAGGCTAACTTAATGTTCCAGACATTGCCCTACTCTAGCATTCTGTGGCAAGATTTTAATCTATATCATTAGGAATGTTGAGTGAAAACATGGTGTTTGCTGTTGGACTTGTGGTATATGCTTGTGTGAGAAAGTACATGGGCTTCTCCAGTGTGTCTGGAGGCCGGGTGTGGAGGCCAGGTGTCTTTATGACTTTCGAACTTACTTATTGAAATAGAGTATCAGCAATACTTGAGCAGGCTATTTCTTCTAGCCTGATGGCATAGCAATGTCTCTATTCTAGAGTTTCATGGTGTCCAGTTTTACATGGTGGATAGGATCTGAACTCAGTCAGGTTCTTATGCATCATGCACTGTGCCTCCCGACCCATCTCCCCAGAAGCATGAAGTACTTTTTCTACCAATAGTAACCATGTTCTCAGAGTAAAGCACTTTTTAATCTAGAATATGAATGGTGGCTTATGTCACAAATATGAATCCCTGTACTTGATACTCATGTTCCACAAATGGCCTGCAATTTAACTTCAGGGCTAAAACAGTGTTCTTAACACCATAGCCATCTCACTGTGAGTATTTAAGAAATGTCTTTATCAAAAATCAAGTGTCCACAGGTGTATGGTTTTATTTGTCTTCAGTTTGATTCTACTGAGCGGTGTCTCTGTTTCTGCACCGTTATCATTATTCCTCGTAGTACAACTTAAGGTGAGGAACAGTGATTCCTCCTGAAGTTCTTTATTGTTCAGGATCATTTGGACTATCCTGGGATGCTTTGAGTTTTTTTCATATGATGCTGAGAATTGCACTTTCAAGGTTTATAAAAAAAATGTGTTGAAAATTTGATGGGGATTGCATTGGATCTGAAGACTGCGTTTGGTAGGATGGTCATTTATGCTATGTTAATTCTGCCTTTCCATGAGCATGAGAGATCTTGCCATCTTCTGACCACCGAACAAGGAACATACACAGGCTGGACCTAGGATTCCCCTGCACATATGTAGTAGATGTGCAGTTTGACCTTCATGTGGGTCCTGAACAACTGGAAGAGATGTTCTACCAAAAGCTGTTGCCTGTATGTGGGGTAAGTTCTACTAGCTGGGATGCCTTGCCTGTCATCAGTGGAAGATAAAGTGCCCACCCTACCCTTGAAGTGACTCGAAGTGCCAGAGTGAAGTGGCAGAGGATACCCTAGGGGCACAGACCCAATCGGAGGCGAGGGGTCGGAGCAGAGGGGTTGGAGGAATGATTGTGCAAGGGGGTTACCAGGAGGGCACACTGAGTGGGATACAAAGTGAAAACATTAAAAAAAAAAGAATTAAATTAAAATAAAATAATCTCTTAAAGGTAAATATCAATGCGTGCAGCTTGAGTTGTTGGTTGCTAAACAAGCTAAGGACCTAGTGACTTACCATAATATACTTACAATCTTCATCTTAAATGAGAGTTTCATTTTTTAATCATATGGTGTTTTATGACAATTCCCCTAATAGTTGGCGGAATTTATTAAAGGGAAATGATGTAATAAACCTGTTAAATAAATAATATTTATAGACAACATAAAACAGGAGAGTTCTTTTGGTCCAGAAGGAAGGTGATTATTAATTTCTGAGGGCTCTGCAGCAGTGAAGCAGATGCACATGGAAATGTTTTTGTGCTCACATTTCTTCCATTTGTTTTTCCCAACATTTTTAATTCTAAGTTTACCTAATAATCAACAAAATATAAGTCTACTTTTAAGGTACTAAAGTAACATTTACACTATTTGTATTATAATTACTTGTTTAAGATAAATTTGGGGCCATTTTCTCTGCCTAGTATTTGTATGTATTCTTAAATGCCATGGTGATTTATATAAATATACTTCTCCTATTATTAGACCCATCCATGAGAAAAATATCCCAGCCTTATTTACATATTTATGTATATATGTACTAATTTAGAATAATTTCATTCTCCTTTAATTACAGATGAAAAATATTTTCAAGGATGTTATAACAGAACTTGAAGCAAATCTTAACAGTTTATTGACACGGTGCTCTAGAGGCTGCAAGAATAATAAATAACACATGAAGGTTAGACTCTGCAGCAACCCTCTGCCGCACATGTCAGAGTCTTCCTTGATCATATGTAGATGGGTGTGAGGTCTTAATTGGTGTGCATACAGCATGTTGCACAAAATGTTTTCTATCATTGCTAAGTTTCGTGCTTTGTGTGTGGTATGTATTTTGCATCACGCCACTTATTTAAGTCAGAGACACCAGTCTGTTTTCTGGTGTGCATTGGACCCTGTCATGTACCTGCTTTAATCTTCTCATTCTATGAGTCTTCCTTGGTTCAAGGTCTGCTTCTAATTTATCATTAGAGCACATGTAATGATTTTATGTTCATTCCTAACTTTTTACTCACATTGCTGCCTTTCTGCATCTCCCATGCTAACTGCATGGGATTTGAGCATGAGGATTATTGTTGCAATGTCAGTGATGTGGACAAGAGTAAGCATGGAAGGAACATGTGATTGGCATATTTCAAAGGTATGAAGACTTTGCATTCTAGTCACATGACAGCACCTAGGTACAATGTGCTAGTTCTTGGGTGATTCTGTCAAGAGAGAAGGTCTGGCCTGTTTTGGTTTTTTATTTATTTTCTTTCACATTTCTGTTTTGCTTGTAGTTTTCTAAATGCAAAGAAAACATTTTAGAAAGACAGCTATCAAATTTATGAAAATTTAAATTTTTCATCTAAGTTCCCTTGTGTTCATATCTCTAGTGTGGGGGTCGAGAGCTAAGCAAATAGGGTGGAAGAGAAGGAGGTTCATCCTACTAGAAAATAGACGGTTCTGGAGTCCCAGTGATGGGAAGTTAGTAGGAAAAAGGCACTACTCCGTGAACAGCAAGGGCGGCTCTTAATGGAGCCAAGTTTATGCCTCTGGCTGCTGAATTCTCCCCAGCAGCCTATGCCCAGTCCTTCAGCAGAGGCAGTCTGAGGGAGTAGTGCTGAGAGGCTGGGCAGTCCTCATCAGCACCAGGGTAGCTCTGTTCCCTATACTTCAGGAAGTTAAGCAGCTAATTAATTCTTTTCCTGCTGAACCCTGAAAGGAACCTGTGAGTCCCATCTTAACTAACTGCACTTTCTAAATAGAGAGTTACTGCGCAGGGATTTGCTGAATCAAACCACACCCATGGACTCTGTGTGTTTAGTTAGTTCTTCCTGGAATCCAAGAAACATAAAAAGATAAGAAACTGGGATTTATATAAAAACTGTCATGTTGGTGTTGTCAAAATTATTTTTCATATAAACCAGTCATACTGTTTTTTCTCAAAAAAATATTTACTCAACACCTGATATATGACAGGTGGTGATGTAGGCTGTTGGGATGAAACTTGTAAAAATGCCCAATGCTTGCTCATTAGAAACTTAACTTTCAGTGAAGAAATTGATTTGTAAACAAAAAAAAATACTGCAGAAAAGGGCCGTCAGTAGAAATTGATAGTTATACAGCAGCATACAAGGGTTTCAACTTAGAGGAAGTATTAAACCATCAAACAATCAGATATCCCCTCTATCAACTGTGATTTACAAATATAAAATGGTAGATTTCAGGGATGGCTCAGTGGATAAGAGAGCTTGCTATCAATGCTGACCACCTCTCAAAAACACACATGGGAGAACCAGAAACATACTCTGCAAGCTGGTCTTTGATGTCCACATGTGCCTATCCTCCAAACACGAAACAAATGAACAAATAATTGCAAAATAATAAATGCAAAGTAAAATGGAGTATATGAGATATAACATCCTGAATTCTATTTTCAAGTTTCCTTAATCTGCTATTTTCTTGATTATAATTTATTTTTCATCCAGACTCTTATTCCCTCAGACTTTAATCATAGCGAATTCTGTCATAAATCAGACAAACAAACAGAATCCTTGCCTCAAATAAAAGAGGACATGGCCTACTCTGGAGCCAAATATGAGTGAACATAGATTTGGTTTCTTCAAATATCAAGCTCCAATGTAGTAACTATTTAATGAGGTCACAGTAATAACAGAACAAGGAAACTGTAAACCAAGACACTTCAGATACATTAATGGAAACATTAACTAGAAAGAGTCTAGGGAATCAGGAAATCTCTCTGTATTATAGACCTTAGAAGCTATTTGATGACATTTTTAAAATTTAGTAGAAGCTAGGGGAATCTACATCTCACAAGGAATTGTGTGATTAGACACAGGATATAATCATATGCATAGACCTGGCCAATAAATGGATATTAAGAGACAAAGATAGCCCAAGATCATTTTGGCTTCCAAACTGTAACATTCAAAATCCTAACATAATCAGTTACCCTTTAGAATGTTCATCATGGGCCCAAGTCGGTTGCAGATCAAAACTTTGAAATGGCATAAATAGTTTCAGTAAGCAAATTCAAATGTGTGCCTGCTTACTACAGCTCTCCAAATAGAATCGGAGCGAGTGATTACTGTCTGCCTGAGGGTGTGCCAGGTAAAGACAAAGTAGAGTGTGGGGAAAGGATTACGAGAGGTGATGCGCTGGACCACATCTCATTTGTACGATCTCCCAGAGTCCTTGTCTTTGTCTTCATGAGGTTCCAACTGAGCACATTCTAATGATCTTTCTAAAATCCAACAGGAAGGGTAGAACTGTTATCAAAGTTCTCTTGTCATTTTCTGAGTTTTGAGGGTGAAACCCTTGTTTTCCAGACTATGGGACTGCCTTTTCAACTGCTCGGGCACTCACGCTGCTCCCCATCCCACATCGTATGCTCGAGGCATTCTGGCCCCTGACACCATAGGTCCTTAAATCAGTTGCTCCTGATATGCGGCCCTGCTCTAGAGTGTCCAGAATAAGAATATCTTCATGTTTTTCTTTATCTGATACTCTTCCAAACTCTTCTCTCATGTGTGAATAATGATTAATGCCTCATTCTTATCCCCATTATGTTCTAAGTATACCAAGGGCTAATCTCATTATGAAGCCATCAGTGATTTCCTGTCATACATTCTAGTAGGAAATTTGCCTACAAGTACGTAGAGTTGGAAGAATCATTATGTAAATGTTCAATGACTTACCTAATGACTCAGGATATTAGGTTTCCACTATGATATCATGAATTATCCAACATACTCTATTTTGGCAGAGTAGACAGGAAAGTCTTTTGAGATTTATTTTTACATATATGCATATGTGGTAGTGGTAGGGTATATATAAATGAGTGCAGATACCCAGAAGATTGGGACCATTCTAGTTTTGTCATTATTGGTGTCAGGAGCTGTTTGACTTAGAGGCTGGGGTCTCAATTAAATCTCCTTTAAGAACAGTGTCTGCTCTTAACAACTGAGTTGTCTCTCCAGCCTCAGAATTGAAGTCTTCTAATGAAGATGCTTTTCCAAAAGTCATCTAATGATGTTTATATTTCAATTCTTTCAGTTTTTATGTTATTCCTTTGTAAATTCTCTCAAATATCTCTTTCCAATGTCATACTTTCTTTTTTTAATGACGTATCCCTACATTTCTCTATGGGTCATTTATATATTTGTATGTGTGGTATTGATGGGAAAAATTACACTGAAACAGATTTCTGTTCTTTGATCTCTGAAGGATAACTGAACTTTCTTTCAGTTAACAGTGATTGTCTATTCCCCTTGCAGAGCTGGCAATGTCTCCACAGCCAGAGCTGCCCATGTTTGTCCAAGGAGAACAAAAGAGTTTCCTTGTGCTGTATCAGGAATGTGTATCTCAGTACCATGACACATTTCTGACCATCTCTCTCAATAATGCTGTATGATAAGAAATGCTTTTTTAGTGCTAAGTTTAAAATGTATAGAGAGATAATTTTCATTGACACAGAATTTCAAAACTACTATGACATTTGGATTTCTTGAGAAAGTAGGAGTAAATGACAAGTCATAATGAGAGGTTTACCAGGTCATGCTTGATAATTGAAGGGAGATGGGAGTCCGGAGTCTATGGAAGTGGCTGACTCACACAGGCCTGATCTTTGTAAACCAGAGAGAGAGGTCATTTTGGAAGGAAGATTTTGTGGGAAAGATTTTGTGGGAAAGTGGTGGCAGTCTTCAGGAGTAAATGCTGTATGGGCTGGTTCATGACTGCGGCACTTAGTGGTTGTTGGGAAGAGACAGGAAGGAATTATGACTAAAACTTGCTAAAATGCTAGATTGCAGACTATTAGAACTCCAGAAGTTAGCCTTTATAGTCAGGCATAGAGACAAATATGCATGGCTACCACATGTTACAGGCCTGGAAAACATTAAGAGATAGACTTTTTAAAAAAGTTATAAAGGAAAAAAATTCCCAAAAATTTAAATAAAAAAATTTAATGGTGAAAATGTTACAGATCTTATGGTGCCATTTCAGTTAAACCCCAACTAATAATATAGATCTTGAATGTGCATGAAAATGGACATTAAAATAAATATTACAAAACTCATCTGATTATTATGCATTAATATTTAATGAACATCTATGTCCTGATACCATTTTATGCCTGCCAAAAATGTCAAAAACTCTAAGAAACAAATGAGAATTTGGAATTGATCAAAAACTTGATTAGAAGTTAGTTTTATAATTGAAGATATTTAACAAGAGATTTGTTGAGTGAAAATTACGAGTTTTAAACACAACACCCAACCACACATTTAAAAATGTGGCTCATATTAATCACGCTTCTTGCTCTACTCATCCTTTGTGTCACACATAATAAGAGCCTGCCCCAATCAGGCTCATTTTGTGATAATATGTAAGTGTAGGCTATGTGGATTTCAATTTGTGTGTGATTTAAATGTTTCTCAGAACTATGTAGATTTTGTGATTTATCTTACCTCTAAGGTTAAATGTATTCAAATGCTGTACTATACTTACAGCTATGACACAGGCTGAAGGAACTGATTTAATGAATAGTTTGAAGGGGTATAGTGCATCCGAATAGTGAAGAGAGGTGTGCAGAGAGTGAAGAACGTGAGACAGATGGTCACATGGCACCCAGAAGGAGGGAGGAAGGTATCTGGGTGCTGTTCCCAGCTTTCTCTGTTTTATGCAGTCCAGGATTCCATACAGGATGCTTCTGCTTAATTCAAGCTAGGATTTTGTTCACAGTTAATCCTTTCTAAAAATCATTCCATGGATACAATTAGATGTTTGCCATTTAGGAGATTTCAGATCCAGTCACATTGACAATGAAGATGAAGCATGCATGGATGCTGGCAGTAACACAGCCTGCACGAGGAGAACAGATAGCCATGCATGAGGAGGACGGAGAGCCATGCATGAGAATGGCGGAGAGCCATGATTCCCAGCAGCCACTGTGTTTGATCACATGTCAAGTGGGTGGTACAGGAGATGCTTACATATGCTGTAAAGATAGAGAGCTGTAGGATCTTGTGTACTTCTTAATCATTTCCTCATGCTTGTAAGACTTCTGCTCTCATTGTCCACCTTATTCATTCATTTTTAGATAGCCATTGTTGGAATTTATTATTACAATATTCATTTAAAGTAATAAATCTACATTATCAGAGATAGTACATTCAACTGACTTTGTAAATTTCCACATGATTACTGTGAATTTGTATAAGCTTTCTGTTTTGTATTCTTTAGCTGTTCTATAAAAATATACTTGCTCTGCACTAATATTTCCAGTCTATTAAAATTAGATTAGTAAAATTGGAAATAAAATTTTAGTATTGTTCTGTTTTATTGTTTTCTATTGAATACAATGAGGTATTCTTAATCCTTCTAATATTTTCACTCTACAAAGCAAAACAAAATGCAAGACTGTTTTTACTAGAAAATTATCATTAGGTTCTATGACTCACATTATGAAGTTCATTACAATTTATTCTGTAAGATTAACAGCTCTTTATTTTATATGAAATGTACACTGATTTCAATACTAAAAACTTACATTTGCATAATTATTTCATTTAAATATAACTTTAGAAATGATAAGACAATTCCTCTTAAATCACAATTATTTGACAAATGTAATACAATCTGATTAATGTATTTTTTATTTTAGAGAAGAGAGGGGATCTTGTTTGATGTTGTTTGGTTATTTTGATACCATAGGCTTTATGGGTAATATGACTATTTTCTTCGTGGGATGGTAGACATCAAACACAGGGTCTTCAGTGTGAGTCCCCTGTACTCTATGCCACTGAGATAAGGACCTGGTTCCTACAAGTGTTTTAGTATACTCACAAGTAGGTGAAATCGTTCCCAGCACCTGTGGTAAGATTACCTGAATTTAATTTTGATATATTGTACTGCTACTTGTGTCAGAATATTTATGGTAACCTTTGCCAGATGCTGTCTGGCAGTGTGATGAGCCTGTGCCTATGTCATTCCTCATGGTTCATACACAAAGGCTTCTCAAGTATGCTTGAAGATTGACTGAGGTTCTCTGGGATTACATTTCTTAAGAAAATCTTCATGTCTGAGATGAAGACTTCTCAAATAATTCACATATATTGCTGGTTCAGACTATTGTTCCCCCATACATTTCATAGAGGAATCCATCATGTCAGGATTTGCTGTTCATCCCTCTGCACTTGTATGCAGAGACAGAACTGTGACAGAGGGCTCAAGCAGCTGGTATGCAAAAAAGCAACATGCTCTTAAAGATACAAGAGGAAAAGCAGGAGAAAAGACAAGGGTGATGCATGGTTCCCATGGTCTCAGTTGATTTAGAAAGAGTCCAGAGCCTACAAAACATGAAGATTAACCTGATAAATGGTGGCTCCACTTAGATGTCTGCCTTCAGCTACTTTGGGCTAAGGGGTCAGCACTACCACCCTGCATCTCTATGTAACCCAGGGCAAGTTTAACTAAAATGTATGACTTAGGAGAAATGCTACAGCTATGGAGGGAGAAGGCCAGGCTCTGAATGAAGCTCTTGATTGTACAGAAAAGACATATACATTGCAGTTCTTAATGGTGGCATTGCTTGCTGGTTTGAATTGACTGGATCTGTCCCCCTTAATGGAAACTCTATAGGAATCTTCAGACTTAGAGGAAGATTATACAGTTCCTAAGAACACAAAATGGCCCAAATTCCGATTCTCATGTTTTTATTCAGGTAACCTTGAGAAAGTCAAGTGAGTCTTTTAAGGCTGTGTTTGTTCCACTTGTGCATAAGAATAGTATGCTAACAAAGGAATAACTCTCCCTGATTGTTAGCATAAATCACATTTGAATACATTCATTCTGACTTTAGGGTTATAATATGCTACATTTCTCATACTTCTGGCAAAAATAAATTGTAAAATTATGTACAGTTATGTTCTAGCTGCTATTTATCTTCATTCCTTTCCATAATCATTACTGATACTAAACATACCTGCCAAGTTTAATTTTTTTCTTTTATGTCAGAGCATTCTGTGATGCCTGATCTTGTTGGTCAAGTAGATTGGATGTCAGATTTACTAGCAAACCCCATTGGTAGGCCTGTGATAACACTGACAGGAACGGTCTTTTGAGAGGACGATGTGCACCTTCCTCCAGACTGGATGATATCTTCCTGCAATGGCCTATATTTTCATATCAAGTGGTCACAATGGAAAACAGTTCTCTGCAATGTGTAACTTCAACATTTGCTGATGGGTGCAGTCCCTGTTGCTGCTGCTGCCTCTGTACTGTCCTTGATCTCAGATTCTAGCTTCTTTGCCTTTCTAACACAGAAAGACTACATCTCTCCAGAAGTATTCCTGGTCTTCAGTGCCAGATTGGAAGTGCAAAGACTCACAGTTTGTTACACTATGAGTTACAGGACCCCAATCTCTCCAGTAATTATTAGTTAGTTATTATTGGCTCCCTCAACCCGCTACGGGCTATATGCCCTTCTAGAATCTCCATGTGTATACAGTGTTCTGTTTCCTTAGAGAATCTTTTCTAACACATACAGGATATGAGTAGTAGCATGGGCAAAATAACGAACTTTTCTACGCTGAAAGTCTATCTGCATAATTATAACAGAATGCTAAAATATTTTCTACAAAATTTTCATGGGTGCTGCATAGATTGCTATAGAGCAATGGCTGTAAAATATGATATATGTGTTAAGCTGTCCTGTTTGGTTTTTCATAATGAGATCATCTTTGTTGTTTGTTTGTTTGTTTGTTTGTTTGTTTGTTTCTGTACATGCCTGTCTTCACTGTTAGTATAACATCCATGAGACTTAGGTCCACTGGAAACGAGGTATAAATAAGAATAATTTCTACTAACATTTCTGAAGTTTCCACCTGAGCCCTTTGTGATCAGGAGTCATGGGTTTTTATTAATGAATATGCCGCTAGTTACATCATTTTAAATGTCTGTGTTTGTATGCATGTATATATAGCTATATGTGAATATGGTTCCTGTACATGCCAGAAGAATGTGTTGGGTCTTGTTTTAGCAAACATGAAAATAGTGCTTTTCCTGTATGTATCTGATCAGGAGCCTGAGACATTCTTGATGTTGGCCAATCTATCTGAAATGGTGTCAAGGCCTGAATGGTTGCAAGAGCAAACTTAAGAAGCCATAGTCTATGCACACAGAACCTTCAGCTTCCTCCCGCTGTGCCCACGGCCCATAGCATGCCTCCCCAGGCTGATTCTGCTTTTGTCTCTGCTCAGGTGGGCTGAGCCTTATTGTTATTCCACAGCTCCAAAACTCTTAACCCTTCTACTCTCTCACTGCCTCTTAACCTCCATAGTTTCAGACTCCCTTTTTCCTGAGGCATATTTTACAAGTTCTTTACTTATATGAATAACAATTGCCGTTATTCCTGCAGGCTGTTCACATTGAAAAGCAGTATGGGTTGTAATAGCTTTCCTCTGTAATTCCAGTCATCAGTTCAGTAGTTATCATAACGTTTGTTAGCTATGAGATCCTTTACTTATGGTACCAGAAAGGTGAGGGGAAGAGAATAGACACCATTTCCTGCCCCCAGTGTTAAACCTGATTTTCATGTATATGAAGCTATGCAATGAAGGAGAAAGGCTTGAGAAAAAAAAAACTCAGGACTGAGGTAAGCCTATGACTTAGTGAAAGGTAAGTGAAATATACCCATAAGTGAGGTCTGGTGAAATGGATATGAATGTGGATTGGAAGATGTATTCCTCTCTAAGGTAGACAAGTATTAACAATATCTGTGCGTAGCACACATGGCTTTCTCCCTGAAGCCCTTGGTTGAGAGACCAACACATCAAACACCTTCAAGGTCCAGTTTTTGCTTCTTCGGAAGGCAGTAACACTGTGGGGACAAAAGGGTCTAATTACACTGCTTATATATTCTAAAAAAAAACCCATATTTTTCAGCTTCAGCTAATCTTCAATGACAATATTATCTGAGTTCTTTTTCTCTGAGCATACAATCCAGAGTAAATTGCTCCTATTGCTTCTATATAGTGAAAAAAATCTATATATCAAGCTCATTTTTTCACTTCTTGTCTGTGACTAATCGAATCTTCTATTACCACATCATCTTAATACT
This sequence comes from Apodemus sylvaticus, assembly GCF_947179515.1. NCBI lineage: Eukaryota > Metazoa > Chordata > Mammalia > Rodentia > Muridae > Apodemus > Apodemus sylvaticus. The sequence goes on along the minus strand of NC_067478.1, from coordinate 125,068,855 downwards.
AATGAGAGGGCTGGTTATACACCAATTAATTATTAATCTGACTGGGGTTATGTTTCAGCTATAATAGCTTCAGTCACTTGGGATTTAGTTGGGTATTATGTGGACTTTCTAAATTCTGATTTTTAGAAGAACTTTACAAATAATAAAATATATACATATACATATATATGTATATACAGACTTTCAAAATTTTTCACTAGCTGTTCTATACTTTCTGCAACTGTTTTCTTATGACGACATCCTGTTGTTATAGAATAGAATTAGATTTATATCGGAATTAACAAAATAAAATTCTATATTTCCTGCTCAATGGCTTTTCTACTGATCTATAAATGCCTATTTCATCTTCATAGAACACAAACAAACCTCTGACATGTTGCTGATATTAACTAAAAGTTTCTAAAAAACTAATTCTAGTGTCAAAATTCAATATAATAGTACAATTTCAAATTGGCAACTGGATTCTGTGTAGAAGATACAACTAGTTTTTGAATTACATTTGAATGATAGCAAAATATTAGTGATAGAAAATGTTTATTCCTCTATAAAGAGTGGTATATATTGGCTGATATATATATACATATATATATATATATATATATATATATATATATATATATATGGAAAAACTTGAAAAATGTAAATTACCTGTGCTAGCATACCTACACCCTGCACTTTATTATATATTATGTAAAATAAATTTTGTAAAAATTATAGATATGTAACATATAATATGAACCACTAGTTCTATAGTTAGGTGATTTTTGAGCAACCATTATGATCATAAATCCATTTTTTAGAAATAACAGTATGTGAAATTATCTTCAAACATGACTTTATATAGAGTTAGAAACACTAGAAACCCTGGGTTTCTTAATGATTAAAAGAATAAGCACATTGTAACTGGTTCTCTTGACATTATTATTAATGAGGGGCCAAGAGAGTATAGGGATATTAATAGATGTATTAATAGAGAGACTGGAAGCTTGTGCACGTATTGTAAACAGCGTGTTACAGGAAAGTCAATAAGGCTTGGCAGTCATGAGTCTTCCAAAGCTTTTAGTGGACCTAAGGTGTACGAGTTCCCTGAGAAAATCTCTGAGGTCTATGGTCAGAAGTGCTTTTTCAGACTATGCAGCCTATTTTCACTCAAAAAAACCTATACGCTGCTGCTGAAAGGGGATTATGTATTATTCTGCATATGCATCCTTCTCTGAGAAATTACTTAAAATACACTTTATTAATTCAAAACTAGTTTTTATTCCATTAATGGAACTGAATTAGCAACTCTCACTAGGATGGTCATGATGCATCGGGAGTAAGAAATGCACTCAGTTCCGCCTTGTGCTAAGCAATGCTTTAGCCATTTTTGTAAAACATTTTCTCCAATAATGAGGGGCAAGCCAATCAACTGAAATTTATGAATATGGGCCACTCTTAATATAATAAATCATACATAATTCATCCACTTCATTAACTAGCCTCAGATGTCCACTGATTAGTGTTTTATTTCTGAAAGAAAGAAGAAAGAGGGTGGGAAGGAAAGAGTGGAAATGGAAGGGGAGAGAAAGAGAGAAGGAGGGAGTGAGAAAGGAAGAAGAGAGAGAAGGTACCAGGGAAGCCCCTCAGGTGCAGGGAGGGAAAGTGGAGGAGACAGAGAAGACTCATTGCCTAAATGCTACATTAAGTGAACGTGTGTCTACTCCAAGATTCATTCAAATGATCATTAACTTGAGTAAATGTACTCATTCTAACATTTCTACTGTTTTCAAATGTGAAGATGTGCTTGTCTACTTATACAACTATGTATTTGATAGAACATAGGTGATAACACAGGGGCTTACAGTTTATATATATATATATATATATATATATGTATATATATGGCATTTTCAATTTGACAGTTGTATCTTGTGCTGTATCAGAACATTCTGTGAAACAGCTGTGTTATAAACGAAAGGAAATTTATCTAAATTTGTAATTCTTTGATGAGAGAAGCTGGGGATAGATCTGGAACAATAATGTATTAGCAACGTGCATGGTCAGGAACTTGGAAAGAGCTAGACTGATTGGATTTAATTTAATGTGTCGAGTTTGTTCATTTAAGCTTCCACTTCCTCATCTGAATTTCATGAGTACTGCAAGCCAAGCTATTTATGAATTATTATGGAAGGTCTAATCACCAGATGATGGCAGTTAATTGGTGGGATAAGGGAAAACTAAATGGTCATATTTTATTTTGTCTTTTAAAAGCCAGATAATGCAAGTCTGCATATTGGCTTATATATTTATGCTTATTTTATGTCTCCTCTAGTAATGTAGGTGTAATTTTTCTGGGATTTTGTTAATGTAACTTAGCTGAAAAGAAAGAATGCAAAATTATTATATCCATTCTTAAAAAGAAATTCATACACAAATGTGGAATTATGAGCTGCCCAACCTAGTCTCTTCGCCTCTGAGTCTTCTTAGACACATCTAAGCTGTCTTGAAGTCATTCTCTATTTGGTCTCTGTGGCACCTCACGCATTCATACTTTTTTCTTTCCCCACCTGCACAGATACCTGGAAGTGTGCCAGTTTTTGGTTAATGACAACGAAGAAAGACTCTGGGGCAGAGAAAGAAAATAAAACCAATGGGGATAGAAAACAGAGAGAGACAAGGGGCAGAGTGGACACAGTTACTAAAATGCAGAACTCTGCACTGGATACATTGTGTGTTCTGATGCAAAGATCAAATCCTGGGGAACATTACCCTGCATCTGTGAACATAAGTTCCTGGGCTTGGAAAAAAAATCTGTGACTTCTTACTATGAGAAAATGGGAAAAACCAACCACCCTGCATTTTGTACAGTCAGTGTTCAAGGAAGATGTGAAGAAATAAAATGCAGCATTGCTATTCCTGTATGTAACACACACACACACACACACAAACACACAAACACATGCACACATACCACCTCTACCAACACCATCATCCCCAACACCAACAACAAACCAGACCACTTCTCCAAGTTTGTATGTAACATTAAACTCTAATGACATATTTTCTTAGCTTTCTAATTCTTAACTCAAACCTCATTTATCAAACACTGAACTTTATTACTAAAACTGTTCTTATTTTCTTTAGTGTCAACTCCAAGGAATGATAATTATTTCTCCCTTTGCTGAGAGAGGAAATTTAGGTTCATACATGATCATGCCCTCAAATACAACATTAACACAGTAATGAAATCTTACAAGTGCCACTCCCAAAATACACCTAGCATCCCATACCAGCTACTATCAGCTAATTGAGGCTCTCAGTGCTTGCTCAAGTGTCCTTTGTCTGGTTCTAAGATTCTGCGGGGCACTATTCTTTCTTGTTGCCCCAAGCATCCCAGAGGAACCATTGTGGAGCTACTGATGTGAATCAGAATGTATATTTGTGTACTCTTTGGATTGAGTCAAGAGAGATACCTGCTGTCAAACTCTTAAATTTTAGCTCAATCCCTCAAATCTACATGGTACCAAAATATAACCAACACCCAAAAGCTGTCTTTTAGCCTCCAAATGCAACTCATTCCATAGACATGCCAGTGGTGTGTGTGTGTGTGTGTGTGTGTGTGTGTGTGTGTACAAACTCACACACTCAAAAAACATAAATAAAATATAATAAATTTTTCAAAGGTCCAAAGTCTTATCCCAGACTAAATCACAGTGACTTTTACCAATATTTCCAAGGTCTCTTTTTGAGTTCCTCTCTTCAACCAACCAAAACATCAACTATGACAAGTTTCCAAACAATCATGCCTTCTAGATCTTGGAAAATGCAGAGAAATGGCTGCCTCCCACATTTTGCTGCCTCTATATAGAATCTCTCATCACATCTACACAGTGTATATCCTCACTGTCTGCATGAAGTTTTGTTTCTTCCTCTGCTGATGCTACAGAAAATCTTTCTTCTCTCCTTTTCCTAATCTATCCAAATCCCTCTCTATTTTAGAATTCTTTTCCTATTTATGAGCACATACACATTTATGCTTTTCTTTTTAATTATATAGCTTGATAGCTACTGGAAGTCAAGTCTTCTCACTTGCATATGTTTTCCTTTGTTCATTTTTTGCTTTTCATTTTGTTTAAACACAAGTTTTGTACGTTTCTCTGTTCATTCTTGACCTCTTAATTTTGTCACAGTTTTAATGGTATTAGGATTGTGGGCGTGTATTGTAATACTTTGCTTCTCTCTGTGTTTCTTCTGCACATTCTCTTCTTTTAGAAGTACATCTAATGGAAATGGATATGCTTAAATATTTGCCAATTGAGAAGATGTTTTCTAATAAAAGATTTACTTCAGAAACATGTTCAGGAAAAGACTCCATGATCCTACTCTACTTGTGCATGTTTTTCTCTGGCCTATGCATAAGTATGATCATATGGGTTTATGGGTTTCTCTTGTCTCTAAAACCACGTCCCATAAATTTTCAAAGCATTGTCAAGAAGGTCTCACATGAAATTATGTTTCCATGAAATACTCAAATTATAACATTTGTTTTAAACCAAAAAAAGTTGATCATGTTTTTAGAGAAGAAATATGCCAATATATGTATCCTTTGAACTTATCCTATGAACTGATCAAGTTCCTGAAGACACTTAGAATCACATGGAATTTGTCAAACATTTAAAAGGAAGGCCAACCATCAGACCCCGGAGATGGTATAATCTAAGATATGTATAGTCAGATTAAACTGTGCTTCTCAAAAGTGTTAATGCTCTCAGTTTAATGACAAGTTGAATTTTCCTGAAGGTAGTGTCCTCTGAAAACACTTCTGGGAAAGTTGACAACCAAGAAAAAAATCTGGGAGAGATACAATGCAAAATTTGTTTCCTACTGAAAAAAATGTTAATTCATAATTGAGCACCTTTTCACCTGTATTCATGTGTAAAATGTTTGTTTTTCCAATGACCATTGGGGGTATGATTCTTGAAAATGGAATTTAAACCACTGGTGCTTCTTAGGGCCTGTCATCATGGCCATTAGCCTAGGAATTAAGGCTATAAGTTTGATTTTATACACTGTTCTGACAGGCAGCCCTCATAGCATACATGCAGATTTTATTTTTTAGGATCCCAGCTCAAGGGATAGTGCCAAACACATTGAGAAAGTGTCTTCCCTGTTTATTGAAAAAACTCAGAGACACATTCAAGGGTGTCCCTTACCTGCCAGTTATTTCTCAAAACTCATAAAGTTGACAAAAAATTTAACTATTACAGATACTGAATATACAGGTTTGAAATAAACTGCATTATAAAAAGTGAATAACTCTAAGAGAGCTTATTGAAATTCTTAACAGGGAACAAGGGGTCAATAAAACAGGGGGGCGTATCCATGTCACGAAAGCATGACCAGGGAAATACTACACTGAGAAATGTAAGGCACAGGGTCTTTAAAACCTAATATAGAAAGGGAAAAGGGAAAACAGAGGGGTAAAGCATGTAAGCCTTGAAATGGAAATCAAAGCAAATGACCCTAAGGCATGAGTCCCTGAAGGCCAGATGATCAGGATGACTGACTAGGTAGAGCTCAGGAACAAACCCATTCAGGCCCAGCAGTGAGTTGAAAGGAGCCCTTCAGGGCAGGACTCACTCTGATTTTGAGAATGGCTGCCTTTAGTCTGTGGGTACTAAAGCCCAGAATCAAAAAAGCAGGTAGCAAATCATAGGCAGGGTGAAGTTTTAGTAAGATGAATGCTTCTGGTTGGTAAAGGCTGAAGGATGCCAAGCACTTGAATGAGCATCATAGAACTGATGAAAATATTAGACTGTGAGAAAGGAAGAGATCAGGAGAATCAGGGGCAGCAGACATTGAAACCAAGTGCATTACATGTGTCACCAGAAGCCAGAACCACTGAGCACATCCTCTCAACATGTGTGTATTCACACCTATTGACTGATCTATTTTCAAAATGTCAAAAGAATCTAGAAAATCAGAATAAATTGTACTCTGGTAAGTTAACGTTGGCTTGATAATTACCATTACAGATATCTCATTTCCATTTGACTTAACATGAAATTGTCATAGCTTAAAATTAGTTATGCAGAACAGGAAGGATCTTATTTATTCTTATCTCTTAAGGAATAAACATCTCACATGTTTCAAACTGACAATTATGAGCAGTTTTGTGAGAACTGTGTTATCCTTCATAGTTATATTTAGTTTCTAGGAACCCTTCATTAGCCACGGAGCTTAATGGAGTCAGTGAGTAAACCCATTTATGTCAACAGCCTTCCAATCATTTAACAGATCTAAAAGAAATGCAGACCCTACGTGAAAAAGTTCTGGGGTTCTGCTCAAATGTATTTAATTCTGAAGACAATGTCTTCAATAAGTCTTCCAGGTGGTCATGATCAAAATAGAGTGCAAAGAATAAGAGACTGTGGAGTGTTCTGTTCTAAATCTTACTCTATCCCCATAATGCTCAGGAATGAAAAATTAGTAAACATGAAGGCAGTAAACGTCTACCCTGAAACAGTATTTTTCAGGCATAGCAGGCCCATCATGCTCATTAACGCACAGAGCTACATGTGCATACAGAAGTGCTGTACAAGATCATGCTAGCCACATCCCCAGCACGCACTGAGGAGGAACTCGCTCCACGCTGAAGCTTGTATGGTAAACTATTGTTAATGGATAGCTTTTGGAGGACGCAGGGTTCTTCAGGTATGTGACCCCCTGAGAGGCTACCCATGCTCCACTACTCTGACATCTATGTATATACATTCAGTGATAAGTAAAATCAGGTAATTTACAAAAGAAGAAAAAAAAATGAATGTGACTGGATGAGAAAGTCATAGGAATGAATATGAAAGTAATTGCAAAAGAGGAAATGGGAGTGGATTTGATCACAACACAATATATGCCTGTATAAAACTCCCTAACAGAAAGTAAAATAAATATAAAATACTATATTAACACTTATGGGAATGATATGCAGATGCATGTATGAGCTATATGCTCGGGGATCTAAACTACTTCATTTTGGGATAGATTACTCAGCTAGGAATATTCAAGTATTCCTTATTCTAAAATTTTCTTTCAAATGCCTATATACCTCCATTTGGGAGATCCTGTGACTGTCATGAAGAAATAGTCTTTTACTAAGCTAATTTTACATTTGAATAATTTGCCAAGTTCCTGTGAGCTCCCTTTTTGTGACTTTGATTGTCATGTGTTTTATTTTGTCTCACTGATCATTGAGTCTGGGTCACTGTGCATGTTTAGGCAAGTTTGTCATCACCGAGTCTCAGCCTTCAATTGATCACCTCTAAAGTGTTGTTGTAAGTGGGTAAACACTTTACAATTCAAAATACTATGATTTGCTATAGATTTTCTTTATACATCTCTAAGTGGAACTCGTAAAGGGATAACAGCCATAGAATCTTGTAAGCTTATAACTAAATCTGACTCTTTCTTGAGTGAAAATTTGCCTCATTCCTTCTATAAAATCTTTTCTTCAGATCTTCTTTGGTGTTCCTATAAAAATCCAAGTCTTGTCATCTCTTTATCCAAATACAAAATAACACCTTTCTAAATTCTTGAAGTAACAATCAAATGAAGAAATCAGCAGATGTGTGGGACTACAGTGGAAAAGAAGCATGCAGCCAAGACCTCAGACAAGCTGTGGCTGCACTCACTGCACTCAGAGTTCCTCTGCACTTCATGCTTTTGTTCCAAAAGTCCCTAGGTTACACTCCCACATTTTCATGTTTTTATAATTATGTGCATGTGCATGTGTGGATCTCTGTATGGTATGGGTTATAGGCACATTAGAGTGGGTGCCCAAGGAAGCCAGAAGAGGACATCACATCTCCTAAAGTTGGAATTAGAGGAAGATGTGACCTGCCTGACATGTGTAGTAGCAGCTGAACTTGGGTCCTATGCTAAAGCAGTGCACATCACTTACCATTGACTTATCTTTCTCTCTAGCCTTATTTTATTTCTATTTTTATTTTTTTTTAATGGTACTGGAAATCAGACCACACATCTTACGCATGCTAGGCCAGAGTGCTGCAAATGAACGATACACTTACCCCATTTAACATATTTTCCCTTAGCCCAAATATACTTTTACCAAACAAAAAAGAAATTTGCAGTGAGAATTTTAGGAGGCTATATGTAGAAAAATTGTTCATCTGAAGGTCCAATACCATTATATTAAGCAAACACACAGTGACTTCTACATCTCAATGACTATATTCAATGTGATAAAGATGTTTCTCAAAAAGTTCCTGGTTCATAAAGTTTCTTCGTAATGTTCCTTGGCTAAGGCAACTAAAAAGGTGAAAAGTTGTAATTTGCTTGGCTGCTCCAAAATTATAGCTTATGCCTTTAAATTTTATAAATTGTTTTAAATATGTCATTACTTTTATTTATGTATGTTTTCAATGTGTGTTCTATGTGTTTACGTGCATGTGTGTATATGTGTGTGTGTGTGTGTGTGTGTCTGTGTGTGTGTGCATGTGCTCATGCAGTGCCATAGACAGAATGTGGAGGTCAGAGGACAACATGTAGATAGGAGTCACTTCTGTCCTTTCGCCATGTGGATTCTAGAAATTGAACTGAGGTATCAGGCAGCAAGAATCAATACATATAGAGCCATTTTGCCAATGCAAATATTTTTATCCTGTTAATCTTTGGGCTGGACCATTGCTTTGGTGGCCTGCTCTCCCAAAGTTTAGGCTTAAAAGCCCTCTTTAAAACAAAGAATCTTCTGGGCATAGTAAATGCTGAGCAGGAGGAGAAACCTGGATGAAGAGAATAATTCCAGGTACACATAAAGCTATAACTACATCTATCAACAACCTGGGAGCATCAACTGCCAATGCTAACACAGGAGCAACCTCTTGGGAAATGATAGCAAACTTCCCTAGTCCTATAAGAACTGAGATGGATTTAGAGAAAGAAATATATGCTTGAGAGAATCTTCTCAGTGTTTTTCAGAATTTCTGTTCTCTGAAAATACCCTGGACTTATTTTCAGTTTATAGATGTGTCAATTTAATGGAATAAGTCTTTTAAATTTTTATCCAATAAATTCTGGAAGATTCTAAGTAGAAATGGCTGCAGCCAAAAAGGAAGAAATCTAATATCACAGATAATTTGTTTTACATTTAATTTTACAATAAAAGTAATTCATTGTGGTATTCATGGGATCTATCAAGGACTATAATATCAGATTGGAAAAGAGATCTATTTAAAAGCAGATCTGACCATCTGATTGCCCTACTCCCAGATGTAATTGATACATTGTTAATTTTTCTTATGGTACGCACGTGAAAGCCTGTGTGTGTGTGTGTGTGTGTGTGTGTGTGTGTGTGTGTTTGTGTGTGTGTGCGTGCACGCCTATGTGCCTGTGTGTGTGTGTGCCTGTGTGTGTAGTGTATGTGTGTGTGTGTGTGTTTCTGTGTGTATTTGCATGCAAGCATGTATGAAGCTGCAGCTGCATGAAGATTAGAAGACAAATTTTGGTAGTTTTTTCTTACATCATGGAGTTCAGGAATTGAACTTAGATATCAGACTGTGCTTTTACCCAATGAATCAACTCTATAACACCAATTTGGAGTTAGTAAGTGTTGCATGTAACTCTTAATCAGATTGAAGAGTTATAAAATATGATTTTGATAGCCCTGTGGATAGACTGGAAGAATGAAAGAATAGCTGTGAATGTAGTATCCTCTTCACTTAAGAAGGTAGTAGTTCCCTGAATTCACCTGTCAGTCCAGTTGTCCGTTTACACCCACATTCATCCATGACATTGATTTAGCAAAGGCATGTTTCAAATGGGAGAGTGTGAGTACCTTCACTGTTCTATTCAAACTGTTTAAGTTTGATAACTATCCTTACTTAAGCATTTTGTCTAACACTTTTCATCTGTTTTGCTCAACTCGGTCCATCTACTGATACTAAGCATCTTCTCTTTCTCTCCTTGTGTGTGTGTGTGTGTGTGTGTGTGTGTGTGTGTGTGTGTATTTCTAACATGTCATATTCAATTACATCTATACATGCTAATGCACATACACGAGTGTTTCAATATCACATGTGCTAATCTGCCATGGTAAGTGTCATCATTCTGTCCAACTTTTGTTTATTACATTTTCTGCACTGAATGATGTGTTCGTCAATGCCAGCTAAAATCATTGTGTGCTTTGAGAACAGTCTACTGATATCTGTTCTGGTTCTTCTTCCCTAACACTCATCATGGTAAGGCATTGTTTGCTGATTCTGAAGTGTCTTCCATATGGCCTGCCTGTGGACTGTGTGTTGTGAAAACATCTTTATATAATTGTGAGAACTCGGATGGTTTAATAAATAAAAGGCTAGCACACAGTAAACTTAAGGGAAGAAAGATAATGAACAACGACCAAATGAGTGGGTTTATTGATGCCTAATCATTGCTATAAAGTTTTCCATTTCCTCTCATTAAATGATACATACACAATTCTCAGAGGAAATATTTTATTTCCTGTGCAATGATTTCCGCACAATACCCAGCACCAGGCTCTCAACACAGTGGGCAATCAATACCTGCTGTGGACTGTGGAAGTAAAATAAATTTGCAAAAATAAGCCCGACTTGTTTCTTGTAATGGAACTCCCCTTAGGGATTTTTGGCATTCTAAATGAAATCACCACAGGAAAGTTTATGAATGACGGTGCTGAATGCTGCAAATGAGCATTGTATTTTAGATGTAACACAAGTGGATGTGATAGTTATAGATGGTGAAAATCATGCAAATCTCAAAACGGACTGTGCCATTAATGATATAGTTAGTTTCTTTACTTTCGAGACCAAAACTACAAAAGACATTGTGATATTGAATAAAATTGCACAGTTTGAAATTCCTTTCCTGAAATAACATTCTTATCAGGAGCTCCTGCATGTAATTAGGAAAAGAGATACAAAAAAAAATACATCTCAAGAATCTTTAGTTATGAGCTGAAGCACATGCTCTATTAACTTGCTACATTTTAGAAGATGATTTGATTTCTTTCTTTCATAATGTTAATCAATAATAGTCTTTGCTATAATTCTTTAAAACACTATTTATTATATATGTATATATTTTTAACATACACATGAAAATAGATGTGTATGTTTGAAGGAATTATACTGTTGCATAAAAGCACATATATGATATTAACATACACTTGCATAGTATTTATAGTCTTTAAGCACTGAATATTTAAAAAGCAAACACGTTCACTATGTAGACTGGACATTCTGTAAACAAAAGAAGAGAATACATTTGTTCCTAGCCTGGTCATTTAAAGGACATGAGATAGAAATTGCTAAATACTGAGAATCCAGAAACTTTATTATTCTAAACATGAGATGCACTCCATAAAAAATAATTTAAAATATATTCAGTTATCACTAAAAAAGCCAACTTTTCACTAAACTTATTTGGGCATGTACATCATGAAGACTTATTCTTTCAGTTAAGAATCATTATCTTCAGACAGTGAAAGGTTTAGTTGGTAAAGACACTTGTTGCCAGAACCAACTAGTCAAGTTAGAGATCAAGGAACCATACAGTGGAAGAAGAGACGTTCTTTACACATGCTGTCCTTAATCTTCACATATTTGCTCTCTCATAAACACACACACACACACACACACGCATACACACACACGCATACACACACACACAGATGCACAAACACAAAACATAAAGTGTAAATTTTATTAAACATGGATTTTTTTATTTAAAATTTTATGATTTACATTTGAAATATTAACTGCTATTGATGAGTTACATCATTTAAATAATACCAGAGTTTCTATTATAGTCATAAATATTGTGAGACCCTGTTCCAATTTAAATTTTAAAACTTACATTTCAAATAAACCTATTATAATCCTATATTCTTTGTTTTTGTTTCTTTAAATATAAAAGTTCACCCATGACTTTGTTCTTTGAAATTATGTTATCTAAAAAGTTTATGCTGCACATGCTTCCATTTTCTATTTTTCTCCTTTATGGTAAAGTGTCAGTCAGCACACTTCATCAGGCAGATGTCTTGCTTGGAAGCAATTCTCAATATTGGAGAATTACAGAGGCAAACACATTCTCTGAAAACACAGCTCTACTGGTTCACTGGCCTGCATTGAGGTTTCCAATTTACAAGATTTAAAATTAATGACTCTTTTGTGGAAAACAAAAACTAGTTATCATAAAAACTAATTAATTGTAAAAGCCCTCAGTACTCACTAGATTCATGCAATCAATGGGCATTTGGAAATCAAATTAGAAATAGTATAATCAAGATTTAATTCTTTCTTTCCAAATGCAAAGCACAGGAAATGAAGGTGATCAGAGTCCTAAGGAAATTTGGCAAAATATGCAGAGCTCTCTCTCTCTCAAAATATGTAGTGTCGTCAGCCTCTCATTATCAGTCTTCCTCATGCAGTGGAGAGCAGGGGTTATAGGTGCCAGATACTTGTGCAAGTGCTCACGCTGGACTTGAAAACAGTCATTCTGTCATTAGTAACATCTTTCCTTTCTTCCTTTTGCCAATCTTTACTGGGGGAGATTCATGTAAATACACATTTCATCATGTTCACTTTATGCAGTGGTGCCTTAGCTGTGTCTGTTCCTAGAGTGGCTTGCAGATGATGAAAGAGTGTCTATAGATGCCATTTAGCAAAGGAGAGATGGTTGAGTTCAACTACATTTAAATGACTAATATAAGGCTTCCATTAAAATCTGAAATTTGGAAATTGCCTGTCCTCTTGCATTTTTTTATTTAGGTCAGGTGAATAAGTGGATGAAGTTAGCTCAATTGCTGCCAATAAGTCATAATCTCATGTTTATTCAATTTTACAAGTAACCTTCCTTTTAACAGAACTTTGTGTTATATGAGATCCAAAGTGGATTAAGTATGCATAGCTCACATGGAATATCATAAGACAAATGCACTTAGAAATATAAATTGTTTGGGTTGAAATATCAACTATGGAGACTTTTAATAGGAATACATACTTATTCCTCGTTGAAAATAACAAACTTGCCTTCTTTAATTCCTGTCCAAATGTCTCACTTTACTTTCATTTTGATCTCTTTTTTCAGTATCCACATACCTTTAAAGCCTTATCACAATAGTTTGAATGAGGCTATTCTTACCTGTTTCTACTCTCTGTTCTGTTTGATATTCAATAATAGACTACTTAGTACAAATTTAAAGAAGAGGTTGATTGGTTGTTTACATATGATATTCCATTAAAGTGGCATGGAACTTTCCATGTAAATAATAAAAGTATATTTGCTCTATAAGTTATTGCCAAAGTCATCCAGATAAATCCATCAACAAACAAAATCAAAATAGCAATATATTCATTATCATTAATGAAAAAACATTTCCTTTGTTTATAAACAAATTAAACAATTCTAGTTTTGCTCTAAAATACAGCAATATCTTCAACATATAAAGATCAATTTAAATTTTTTATTAGTCAATAGGCCACACATTACATTGTATCTACTTATAGATATAGACAGGCAATGACAAGTATTGAAAAAAGAAGGTTGAAGAATGAAAGAGTTTGAGGAGAGATATATGGGAAGGTTTGAAGAGAAGTAAGAAAAGGGAGAAATATTTTAATTATACTATAACTTGGAAAATTAAAAAATAAGACACTTTCATAAAATTACTTAGAAAATGCAGTGAAACTCATGAGAGAAGAAAATAATTGCATGCATGAATATAGCATACATGTTAATATCTAAATTTCACAGCTATCTTGAAAAAATGTGTAGGATTTCTCGTACGGGTGTTGTTCTAGACTGTCTTAGCCACACTCATCCAGTGGCACATTGTAAACAATGGAAGTCTGAGCCATGCCTAGCTTTTAGAAAAAAAAAATTCTGGTGGAGACGTGAGCTCACAATGCAACTAAATCATTGGTTTGATTTTTTTCTATTGAAATATGTTTGAGTTTGTTAGCTAACAGATATAGAGTGTTACAGGGAATTGGGTTTTAGTAGGAAGCTGCTTTGCCAAGATGAATATGCAGAACAGGTGTTTCCCCAGAGTTGAAACCTCAGCTTCACACAGGCATTATAACTTATTAAGAAGGCAATGAAACACAAGTAGTACATATCCTAATTGGTCAATTTGTATCTGTTTCGTATTTAGTAATCCAGCTAATGACATTTGTGTGAATTTGTGTAATGTTTTCATTGAATGACTTTTGAATATTCTTTGAAAATGTATTTGGTTATGATTATATGTATACAGGTATTTCTTAACGCAGATATATGTGATTGAATGCATGTGCCTGCAGAGTGCAGAGGTGGATGTCAGATCTCAGAGTGCTGGAGTTACAGGCATTCTTGTGAAAGAACAGTATGTGATCAAAACTGCAGAGCCATCTCTTTTTTAGCCTCTTCCCTAAGAATTTTATTAGAATGTATGGAGTCTTAGAAGTAGAGAAAAAGTGAGAAAGCATGAGTCTTTGCAACAATAATCAATTTTCTTTAAAATTGATACACATTCCTATTGTTTTGTTTGAAATGGCTGCTACCATGCCATGCAATGCCAGCCCGATTTATCACCTCCCTCTGCTACCCTGGCTCTGCCTTATGTTCTCTAGCAGCACAAAAGCAATTTAGAAAAAATTTCAAAGACATTCCACTGATTCAATGTTTGAGATGACCTTCCAGTTTTTCTGTAAACTGACACCATGGCTTGATTTATTATCTTATTAAGACAGGTGTGTGCACTCACCATGAAGCCTTCTGGACAAACTACTAATAAAAGGGAAGAAATTTGAAACTGATATAAATAGTCCAGGAGAGATTATTTTAATCTTGGCGTTATATGTGCCCATGAATCAGTTCATTTTGTATTATTTTTAATAAATATGAACTGTTCTATTATTCCTTATTTAAAATTTGAAAATATGCTAAATTTATTCAATGAATCTAGATAAAATGTGAAACTATATCTTAAGTTTTCCACTTCCAAATAACTTTGCATAGCTTACTAAAATGTAAATACCTATAAAACATATACATGACATTTGCAATTTTTCAGAAGCATAACCATAGTGTGTGTATACACGTTAGAGCTGTTTAAGAAGTTTCCATCTCTCCATAGCTCCTGTCATTGTGATATTTTAAGCTTAAGATTATACACATTTGTGACTGCAATTGAATGCCTTATTTTAAAAGACTTATTGAGTGAGACTATGTGTGTTTTTCACTTTCTCTGACAGATCAAATTATAAAATCAGTATCATAATTTACATTTCTTGATTTTAATAATTATATGGTAAATATATTTTATTAATATAAGATGAATGAGAAAGAGGCACTGTTATAAAAGCCTAAGAAATAGCTACTTTCAATAAATAATTATTTATTGAAATAAATTTATTTCAATAAATAATTAAATAAATAAATATTGCCTGTTAGTTTTGGTAATGTATATACTAAAATATATGTCTATACTAAAACATGTCTTTACATTCATATCCTGGTTAAAGTCTTTATAATCCATATTGACTGTCAGGCTTGAATGACACCATTTTTTTCTGTATTTGTATTTTTCTCTTTAACAGAGAAGTAAGAACAATAGATAGATTAATCCTGATATGAATTAATACAAAATACCTACTTTGGATATATGGATATAATATTGTACTAAGTAATATTTAACGCTTTCACTTCCACCCCATTTCCTGATTTATTTGTTGAGATAAAAGAGGGACATTATCTATTGTGTGTGAGATGTTAAAGTAGTACATTTTAGTTCTTCTTGACAGCATTTATGGCCTGAGAATGGACAAGATATAGTACCTATTTGAATTATGAGTGAAATTTGATTTTTTTCTAATTTTTAACATCATTTCTACTTTTTGAGTTTATATCCATTTTATGTATAGGGAATAACTAGGAAAATATTAGGAGTGCAGTAAACCTACCTTAGTTTAAAAGCTTTGTGTGGGATGTGAGAAAAACTATTACATTTTCCCCAACCATTGAGTAAATTAAGGAGCAATTAATAAATACTCTTAGAAAATATTTGTATTAAATGAATAATAGAAATTGTAACATCGTATCTTCTTCAAGGAAAGGGCCACCCACAACTTTAACTTTTAATGAACATTATTTCTCTGAGATATTTATGAGATGATTTTACTTTTCTTTGGACCTGACTGGCATGAAATGTGTATTTAATATACACATTTTATAGTTGTTTTGATGAATCTTTGCTATAGTAGGTTTTGCTAGTATCTATTACTCTAAGATTTAATGAGTTTCCTTGGTATTTGGATGCGGATATGAATACAGTTAGACACACAGCAATACTTTTTGTCATTTGTGTTGTTTTACTGTCAGAATTCATTTTCTACTGTAACAACTTTGCCATTTTCTCTAACACCGTGCTCTATGTAAGTGTCACCTTGATAAACCAGTGTGAAGATGCTCTATTCTCATTCCACCTTTCCACTCTTGAGAAAATACTTATATTATTTTTGTATCTGATTGTCATAACCTTGTGAGACTGTAACACTAAGCATACATATGTCTGCTACCCAACAAATCATTTCTCAATAGCCCACTACCTAAAATAATGAGGCAGAAATGTATAAAATCCATTTTAATTTTTTAAAATTTCTTTGATACTTTATGATGATAAGCATTCTTTTATATCATAGCAACTGTATTCATGAATGTGTGTATGTGTGAGCATGAAGGGCTGTGAGAATGTACAGTGTAAGCAGGTGGAACTCAAAGGTCAATACATCTTTCTCAATAGCAACCTAACTTACCTTTGGAAAAACAGTGTCTCACTGCAAGGGGAGCTTGTCAGTTTGTTTAATCTGACTGGCCAGTGAGTGTCAGGGACCCTCCCCTCTCCATCTCGCCATCATTTTGATCATAGTTATGATACTTGGCTTATATTGGTACTGAGTAATGAACTCATGTTCTCCTGCTCTTGCAACAAGCAGCTTACAACTGAGACCATTCCCTGATCGCTCACATTTCTCAGAAACTTCCTCATAGACACTTGAGGACACAGGAAAGCATTCCTCTTCCATGGATACCACAGAAAGAACCAGAAGACCCACGTCTCAGCACAAAGCCCAAAGGAGCAATACTCAGTTTCTTTATGGCTTTTGTGTCTTCTCACTACTCTGTAAAATCAGAATGAGAAGGTGAGTTCAATGCTGTTATGCCATATATGCGTGACCATGGCTTATGAGTTCATGTCTGACAACTTAAAACTTGCTATTTTCCCTTGGTTTCAAAAGGAAGTCTCGGCCTTTGATTTCACACTTGCTGTTTCATGTTTTTATTGAAGCAAAAAGGATGCAAAAAATCACAGCCTAAGTGTCTATAGTGATAGAAAAATAAGAGTGGAGAAAGACTGGTTCTTGCTCCAGTTCGGTGGTGCTCACTGTTGATAACACTGAACTTCTATTCAGAAGGGACTGACTGAAAGACTAGTTCCTTAACGCAGAGAAGACAAGTGCAGAAGGCTGACAAATAGCCTAAGAGCCGGCTCTCAGGCATGAAGACACTTGGTGGGCTCATCATGGTATTCCTTTCAGGATATCAGAATCAGTTTCTCTGTCAGAGATTTCTCATTCTGTCTCTGTCTCTCTGTCTCTCTGTCTCTCTGTGGATCTGCCTCTCTGTCTCTTTTTCTTTCAATGGTTCTCTGTCTTTCTGCCGCTGACTGTCTCTCCCTCCCTCTCTCCTTCTTTCTTCTCCTCCTCTTCTCCCCTCTCTTTCTTCTTTTGCTCTTTGCTGTTTATAACTATTCTCTTTTCATGGAGTTGCTGGCTCATATTTTGTCAGAACAGAGGCAGGGAAACACCTCACTTTTATGAACATTGCAATTATACCTGACTTAAAATTTTTTTAACTCTATTTATCTAAAATTAATGTTTAATAAACAAGGCATATCCACTCAGTTTTCTTCTCTGTTATTAATGATAATTTTGTTAGATAATAAATTAGTGATGATGTTTAGTTGAATTTAAAACAATAGAGCAACAATTTTTAAATAATATTTAGCTAGGCCCAAGTATAAAATATGTGCTAGCACAGGTTTGAAGACTACACACTACTTCAATTTCTAATTCAGAAAAATATAAATCACAATAATTATTCATTTCATTGATAAATTTAGGTCAAACACAAGCCCCAACCTACCACTCATACAAAAATATGTATGGAGAAAATGTACCTTTGGTCTTACTATAATAAAAATAATCATTTCTTTTATACTTGTTTATAAGGTTGATGATTTTAGGCATTATATTGTGCAGCTTATGTTGTCTTAGAAAGAATAATTTGTTGAACTGGAACTCTTGGTACAAATGTTATGTAATATTTTGTAAAACTGAAAAAACTCATGATAGAAAAGTCATTTTTATTTACATTTATTTACTGAGACATTGGATGTATCAAGTTGCGGAGAACAAATATTGTCAACAGATGTAAGAAGATAGAAAAGATGTAAAGGCAGGTTCGGCTTTTGTGTGGTTCAATCTAAATCATAAAATATTTCTATTTCTAGGCTGCCTAAAATTATGTCCTGGGTAGTTTTATATCAAATTGACACAAGCTGGGGTTACCTGAGAGAAGAGATCCTCAACTGAGAAAATGGCTGCACATGATTGAGTTGTTGGCAATCTTGTGAGCCAGTTGTATAATTAGTGGCTTAGGGGCAGGGCCTAGCCCATGATGTGTGACACCACCCCTGGGCTTGATGTCTGGTATCCCATGAGAAAACAGGCTGAACAAAGCAAGGTGAGCAAGTCCATGAGCAGCACCCCTTCATGGCTCCTGCCTGTAGGTCCCTATCCTGTCCAAATTCTTATCCTGACTTCACAGCTACCTAGAGGTGTAAGTGAATTAAATTCTTTACTCACCAAGTTGCTTTTGGTCATGGTGTTTCGTCACAGCAATGTTAACCATAACTAAGACATGAGTTCCTGAAAGACTCCTAAGCAGCATCCTACAGATGGGGATGTAACTCAAAGCATGAAGTTTCCTTAAAATTTGACCACCAGACAACACAAACTCGGCTATTTGATCAGACTCATATGATAGAAAGCAGTGATGGGAAGATTAGACAAAAACCTCGCCAGTGAAGGAAATTATGCAAGTGCTGCGATGAGAACCATTGGAAGGCTCAATCAAACACAAGAGAAGGTTTAGCCTTTTTCTACCTACCCAGCCTGAGCCTCCCCCTTGAGGCTGTACCTCCACTGAATCTTTTGTTCCCAATAATGAGAGAGAGAAAGAGGGTACTGTTTATGCAAATGCCTTTGGTTTATTGTAGACATGAATTCATTTCCTAGTAAATTTCATCCTAAACCATTTTCAATTGACTTTTGCTTTCGATTCTCTCCTTGTTTCTGTTATCTAGTAAAATAAACAGGGGAAAGATCTCACCCTCAGAGAGCTAACTTGAGAAATGGACACAAACTTTAGGCTCAAACATAGGAAAAGAAGTTCACATTATTAATATAAAGTAGAACAAAATGAGACTTATTTGTATGTATTCTCTTGGCACAGAGAGAAAGCTGGATAGCAGACTATATTGGGCACAGTAGGAAAATATTCACTCAAATATACTGACGAAGGATATCTTCCTGGTTTTTTATCTGTGTAGAGTGATAGTTATCAGTGAAACCAAACTTTTAACTAGAGGTTTGTCCTGACTGAGTAGCTCCACTCCCAGATATAATTGAATATATATATAAATATGAACATATGGGTTTTTACTTTGCTTGTATTTGTTTTCATATTTGGAATGAGTTTATCAATAGTTTAAGGAAAGGGTTGTAAACCATTCTATGGTTACCATGGAATAATCTATGTGTACACAATAATATTTAAACTGCTCTGCAGATACTCGTGTACAGTAAAAATGACATATCTGGAAGAATGCATGTATAGAAAGTATGATGGGATAGCAAATGTGAGAAAGGTGGGACTTGGCAAAGTGTGCAGCGTGAGACTTGGCTTTCTGTCTATTTTTTGTTCTTGGCAGTGATGGCAAAGGTTTTATTCATTTTGTGATGTAAAGCTCTTAATATATACATATCTATAATATATGCACATAAACTTGAATGTCAGCTGATGTCACTTTTTCAATCTACTCACATGACAAATGCCCAGTGTGTAAAGTGATGCTTCTACTTAGGACATCATGCAAGCTGATGGAAGTACCCCACCCTCACGATTGTAACTTCTCTGTCCACATTTCTACCTCCTCATGTCCTTATGCCCTTTCTTTTAAAAATTATTTATTTATTATTACTGTTTGTGTGCTATGTCTGTGAGCTTGAGGAAAGGTCAGAGGATAACAGAAACATTAGCCTTTACTCCCACCTGACGTGAGTTAGACCCGAACTTATGTGTCAAGAGGAGTCCAGCATGTGTTCTGTCAGCTGTGCCACCTCAGCAGCCTTATTCTCATGCTAACAATATTTCTTCTATCACATTTTCTCTATCACTATCATTTTTTCACTCTGCTTTGTTCCTAGGATTTTGAGTTATTTTTAAAAAGCACCTCACGTATAATATAAGTGACAAAATACTCTTTCTGTATCTGGTTTATTTTACTTATCAAAACATTGTTTAATATTGTATAAACTGCAGACCCCATCTCACTTTTCAAGCTGAGTAACATGTAGAGCACTTAGACAGCTCAATAGCACAATAATATACAGATGGCAAAGCAGACAGAAGCCCTGACCTGACTTTTTGTCCCCAAAATGATACAGAACAGGACATAAGACATTTGGAAGCATAAAAGCAGATATTATCCATTATCAGGGAAAATTAGTAAAAATCATGAAGCATTGCTACTCCACATGCACTAAGATGTCATGCATGTACTTAACAAGCGATGCAAGGTATTAGCAAAAGTGAGAAAAAGTACAGCCCTAGTACACTTTATAGGAAATGTTAGTTGATGTGGCCAGGACTGAAAATACACAAGAAGGGCACTTAAGACATCGGATCAGATTATTGCATGACTCAAGCAGTCTCTTCTCAGTTAAATATCTCCCCAAACAGAACCATATAAAGCTGTCTGCATTCTCACATTTTCCAATGCTGGCTACAGTTAGTAACACTCAGGATCATGAAGCCCCAGTTGACAGATACTTAAGGTAAACGGAGATGGAGACAACACTGTTTATTCATGTAGATGTTTTCATCTATGATTGAGCATATGTGATAGTCAGACTTCAACAACCAATATGGCAGCATAGCACTCCTGACTTACAGAAAAACCTGGAGGTCCTACTGAAACCATTCTATAGGCATTAGAAGAAAAAATTTATCATTGCTTATTTTTTATTTCTGGAAAGCAATTCTATGAAACATTGTCTTTCATTGAATCATCCATAAAATGACATTTGTGCAATTTTTACTCTGAGAAAAGACACTGAGAAGATGCATTGATTCCTGGTAATTTTCTTTTCTTCATTTACAAAAATTTGAATTCTCCTGGAATGTTTGAGATAGAATGGTAACAGTATCTAATAAAGTGATTCTTTCAGATGAGAGATTAATTTGCCTCAGATAGACAATTTCCCTCATTATCAGTTGCAAAAAGTACACCAGAATTTTTATTAACTCAGAAAATATATCTGATAAGTATTGTTATGTGGAGGAGTTGAATATTTAAGATCTCTGAAGGTGAAATAATTGAATGAAAACATAGAACAGAGGCCACATCCTCCTTCACCCACATACTGTCTCAGCAGTGGTGTGCTTACTCCCAATATATGACTTTTAATGCTCAAACCAGAAAAAATAAATGATATATTTAATTCTTTAAATCATCTCAAAAGATAAGTCCATTTAAAAATGCAACTTTGTTTTGCCTGAAATACCAGTTATAGGGAGAATTTTAATAGCTCACAATAAAACTGCCCACTGAATTGTTGCTGGACATAATAAAATTGTGTCCTTTAATTCCCCCTCCTATCTGAGTATCACATTCTTTACTTTGATTTTGTTTCCTTTTTCTAGCATCTTCATACCCTTAAAGCTTTATCACAGTTGTTTGAAAGAGGTAATTTTTATTTTTTTACTACTCATTTCTGTTTGATATTCAATAACAGATTACTTAGTAAATATTTGATGAAGAGGCTGATTGGTTGTTTAGATATGCTGTGCCATTAAAGTGGCACCGTATTTACCAAATAAATAATAGAGTATATTTGCTTTACAACTTTTATTGCCAAAGTCATCAAGATAAAGCCATCAACAAATAAAATCAGGATAGCAATATATTTCATTATCATTTGTAAGTAAAACATTTTTTGCAAAATGTGTTTACATTCAAACAATTCTATTTTTTACTCTAAAATTTAGTAACTCTTTCACCATGTAAAATATAAATTTAAATTTCTTGTTATTTAATCTGCCTCATATTCCATTTTACATATTTATACATATAGACATGCAATAACAAATAAACAAGGAAGAGGTCATAAATTTGAAGGAGAATGGGAAGGAATATATGGACAGGATTGGGGGGAAGAAAGAAAAGGAGGTAATATTTTAATAAGAATATAGCCTCAAAAATAAAAATAAGTAAAAAGACACATTCATAAGATTACTTTAAAAGTAGTAAAACCTATAATAAGGTGAAGAAGGAAATAGTTAAATGCATGGGTGTAGTCTGCATCATTTTCTTACTTACACAAGGTGCAAACCATCTGCCTTTCCCTCAGTTTAGAATTTCTGATGCAATACTTTAAAAGCACATAAAGACCTAATTTTTACAGTGAAAACAATCAAACAACCAAAAGAAAAAAATGTCCAAATAGAGATAATCTCATTCAACATGTGCAAATAAAATTATATCATGCAAAGCAAAGACATGAAGTAAAGGTATTGCCAACCATTGTGGGTGGCATGTAAGGACCTGGTAAAAGTGGTTTAACTTCAGAAAGCTAAAATGTTAATTTCCATGCACATTTAGGTAGATTTAAATCAGTTTTACCTGTTCACACTCTAAGTTAAACCTTGAACTTGCGTGAATTTTTCCTCAAAATACAAGCAATTTATTACTCAGTCTCCATAGTGCTCTTTTGGTGATTTCTGAAATGATGATAGAGTAAGTCATTTCTGAAGAGATTTCTTAACTCTTATTTCCTTCTTACTCTAGTCACAAGGCTACTATCATTCTCCTCCCAGAAAGGGGAGGATGCTTTCTGTGTGACTAAGAGAAGACTAAGTAAAAAGCAGTTGTGCCAAAATCAAACCTGAGCCTAACAGTCCACATGCTCTCTCTGAGAACACCAACTGTGGATGTGGTTTGTGTATGTCAGAGCCAGTTCAACACGCTGTTGCAGTACTCACTTTCAATTCTCTTCCTCCTCAACACCTCCAAATCCAGAAAGACATGAATGACACTAGATCAAAATCTGAATTTTCAAATTCACAGAATTTAATTTTCTGAGGGATTCATAAAGAGAGGGAAAGATGTGCGTTGTCCACTTTATAGTAAGGGAATAGAAGGGCTAATATTTTATAAAATGCCGACTCTGGCTGAGAAAGACAGTATCCCATTTAGAACAAAACCATCCTTCTCTGGTTGTCCTTTAAAGGCTCCCTATGCATTCATTGAAAGGAGTTCACTGTATTAAGGTTTCCCACTGTTTTACGATTATGACCCCTTTGGATTTTTCCACAATTAGTAGCTAATATTTGTCTATAAAACCAAGGTGGTCAAGTGTTAATGCTTCCATTTGTCTGAGGAGACAGCTCAAAGCTTCATCACATTGGACATTTCTATTAGCACGTAATCCACAGAATGGACAATATTTTCAGAGTCAGCACTGAAAGCACGGTTTCTTTTCTTTCTCTCATTCCTCCTCACCCTCTACCTCAATTGCATCCCTTTTCCTTTCTCCATTCTCTCCCACTTTCTCTTTATTTCTATTTCTGAAACATTGTGTCAAGAAACTCAGGCTGGCATAGAACTTTTCATGTAGCCAAGAGTTCACCTGAATTCCTCCTTCTCATGCCTTCATCCGTGGAGTTATAGGGTATAGGAATGCACCACCATACCAGGTTTATATGGCACCAAGGACAGAACACACAGCCTTGTGTGGGTGAGTCAGCCCCTCTACCAACTGAACAGTATTTCAATCATGCTAGTGTATGTCCTTCATTTTGTTATTAAGCTATTTTATTTCTGAAGGGTTTCCCCTTTCTATTTACGAAATTACTGCCTAGTTAAATTATCTGAGTAAATAATAATATATATAGATTAGCAATTAACTAGCATGTAGGCTTTAAAATGTTTGGCAGTCCCTTCTACAGTGACCATACCGTCACAACCCAAGAAAAACAGAGCTTTCTCATAGTTTTAAGCAACAATGATATGCTATACATACAGTATTAATAATCCTAAAGTTCTCATTTTGTGATTTATATTTATTTCTTAATATTTTAAGAACACCAAATGGCTGCTATTATCATGTGACAGGTAAGACAATAAGTAAATCAGTAGATTATATCATACTGCTTATGCATTATTGTCTAAACAAAATCCTACAACTCCAATTCCAAACCCTCTATGCCATTCTGTTCATCTGCATTGGTGAGGGAGATCTTAGAACAACATAGTAATACAATAACTTAGACTCTGTGAAGGAAACACAGCTAGCACAGAGCTGGGACCCACATGAAATAAAGCCAACTCGGGGATTCCATGAAGAAAATTATAGCAGTATCCAAAGACTAATCGGAAAACTCTCTTGTCTGTAGCCAATTAATGTGAGCTCACCCCGCTGCCGCCCTCTCGGTGCTCCATCCACATATTGTCCTTTCTTTTTAGTTAGCACTGCACCTGGACACAGAAGCTCCTGAGAGTAATTAGCATAGAAGCTTCTTAAGAGTAAGGGAGCTGTTCCTGATCATGGCTCAGCTGGTTGTACACTTACAATGCCCCTGAAAACATGGGGACCACATCAATACAGCCATACAATTTTAACATAATCTATATTGCAAATTTTCATAATCTCAAACTTCAGTGATTGAATTTAAACCTCAAGTAGGCAGTCTCACTAAGATGACTGAAAGAATTAAAACACATTTTAGGAACATTAGTCATCAAATTAATAAGTCAGAGAAATTGAGGTTTGCTCATTAATTGTATCTGAAGGATGTCTTATAGTTTCTACAAGAACTACTGGCAGATTTTAAATATATATTTAGATTCCAAAGCCTGGCATAGGGCAGATAAAACATTTCAACACCTCCTCACTTTGTCCATAATGCATTTAGATTTTGAGCTTCTAGATATTTAATATTTAAAGGACAAAAATACCTAAAATTTGAATTAATTCCTATTCACACCTACAGACATTTATTTATCACAATTTGAATATTAAAGCTTCAAGACAAGTCATCATTAAAATAACATTATGTGAGAAATCCTAGCAGTTATTAAAGCTACCAACTTCACTGTACTGAAGAGTTTTTAGCATCTATATTCAGCCTAAAATAATTTCTATTATTCAGTTAAACATAGAACTTTGTTTCAGATAATAGCGAAATATATTACAGATTCATCTTGAATTTTATTTTCTAGCATTGTAATAGTAAACCTACAATTTATATGTATCTTGATATTTGAATTTTAAAACTCAGGAGAGAGAATTTTTTAAGAAGTGTGCTTTCTGGTTTGTTATCAAGTAATACAATAACACTATTATTACAAAGAATTACCAGTTTAAGTTTTAATTAAACATTGACACTACAGTATAATATTTTCTCACTCTCATTTCTCCATATTTTCTGTGTCATTGAGTCACATGCTGGACATTTATTATTATAAAATCTTCCTAAGTGTTAGACACAATTTCTAGATTTTCTTATACGTGAGGTCAGTTTTGAGTGCCTCATGAGTTCATTGACAAAGATTTTTCACATAGTAAGTTCTCTGATTGTTTTATCAGCAGTCTTCGTCTAAGTCAATGAATTTACATGCTAACCCTTCAAACCTTAAAAGCTAACATTTCTCAGGTAATCAATGAAAATGTGGAAAATATATATATATATATATAATTACATGTTAATCTAACATGCCTTGGGATATACCTGGGTCCTAATTACATCTTTTATTCCACAAAGTAAACACTTCAAATTTTCTGTTTATTTATAATTATTATTTTCTAATTATTATTTTCTAATAATTATTTTCTAATTGTTCTTCATGATGGGCATGTGAACGGGAGCTATGCATGGATCCTTCCAAGACATAAGAACAGTAATCTGTCTTGTTTTAGTGTGCTCTCACAGGTTGATTTACATCAATAACTCAAAATATTTGTCATTGTTTAAGTAAATAGTCACTTTAGCAATAGTAATATAATAATCACCTCCCCAAATTTGTCATTAGAACTCCACCATTGATCTAAGAAAATAATATTTTTAAAGAAACTGTCTTAGGTTGAGAAGAAGGTTCCAGATTCCTTATAAGGCTGTAACTTGAAGTACTTGTTGAAATAATTAAAATTAAATTAAATTAAATTAACTAATGTAAAATGATCACTAACCAATTATTTCATATTTTCCAAGATAGTAGGAGATCTAATTAAGTTAATTGGGTAGAGATTTTGAAAAGCTATATTTCAAAACAGCAAATAATTCAAAAGGCAAAACTGTCTAATTTAAACAGAATGTTTTATAAGTTTTCAGAGTTAACACTTGAATCAGATCAGTTGCCCAGTGAACTATGTAACATTTAATGAAGATGAAATGTTACCTAAACAAAAATGATTTTCCTGTAATATAAGAACTGATTTTAAAATTCCTATTGTCACTTACTGTGTCTTCTCATTAGTTTTCATTTTAACCAGCAGGGAGTTTGCAGATAATTCTGTAGTTTAAAGCCTGAGGTACAATAGGATCTCAGCAAATACTGTACTATCGAAAGGAGCAAGTTTGTATGAAATCACGTTGGAAATTCTAGGTGAATTCAAGCACATTGCTTGCACTCTCCCACTGTTGTGTTTACACTTGGCTTATTTAGAGAAGAACATCTTTTTAATTAAAACATACCTTCAAAGACAAAGCTCAATATCTGTGAAAGCACAGATGAAATTTGATATACTGGAGAGTATGTTTCTCATAAAGTAGCCCATTTATTCCTTAGTTCCTGTCAACATTGTGACAGCATGAACAGATCAGGTAGTGACTAAGGGCATTATGGGAGATGAGGAGGTGTTTCTAGATCTTGTCAAAAAATGTCTCCACTCTTTCAACTCCTACTGGGGATTCTACTAATATGATACTAAAGTAAATGTTTTGATTCATCTTGACCACTTTCAACATCATCCAGGTCCAAGTCCAGCTGCCTAAAACTCAGATAAGCTTCACAGGATTCACCATGATGGAAACAGAAGCAGGCTCCTACTTCCTAACAGGCACAGGGACCATTAATCTATATCAGTATGAAAAGTCATGAACACCAAAGCCTTAGTTCTCCTTACTTCTTCACTATAGCACTTGATGTCCTAGCTAGAACAGTAAGGTAACTAAAGGGGATCACAGATACAAGCTGGAAAGGAGGAAGGCAAATGAGTTGCTAACAAGACCTAAACTCTGTAGGTCTGTGCAGTCTGAGGAGTGGATCATTTGGAACATGAGATTCTGTTCGTTTGTTACAAAAGTCTAACTTTAAACAATGGTAACCCAGCAATTTGGAAGAAATTACTGATTTTAAATTCACAGGGAAAATTAGCTTCATAAATTTACACTCTATGTCACCTAGTGAACCTTACGGTACTTTCAGGGAGTGGGGGTGCTAGAAATGGGGAAATCATTTGAAATGTAAATAAAAAATATATCGAATAAAAATAATTAAAAAAAGATATGTCAGAGATTAAAGCAATCTCATATTACATAACATCCTAAATGAGACCAATGCTGCAATTTATAAAGATTATAATGGATGACACAGTCACAGCACTTTACAAGATTACAAAAATATGTTGCCATAGACTTCATTCCCATAGAATGTTTTTTGTTTTTCAGAGTTTGAAGAGCGATATAGTCTACAGTTGAGTAAGAGAAGAACTCCTGTTCTTTGACCACATGTTCGGCTTTCTGAACAATGCAGAAGGGACTTCACTGGCAGAGAGGCAGCATAATGCTTCGGAGTATATCCACAAATGCTTTGCATTTTAAGTCCTGAGATCAATAGTGATAAAAATCACTTAAATTTGACAAAGCAATTTAGTGTGTAACACAATGTAAGTTTTATAAATAGTTTTTGAAAAACAACTCCAATGCATTTAACTCAGTGAAAATAATTTTGACTAGAAAATTTAATTATAAACCATGGCTTTTTAAAGACTTATTCTTTATAAACTAAAGCCATTTAAAATTATCCTAATAGCCACTGCGTTGAAACATGATAATTTGTTTTATTGACTTTTAATAGAAGTCATTTATTAAAAAAGTAAGTCTGATACTAATTGAAAAAATAATATATTCTATTTATCATAACCTACTAATCACATACATAGGAATATTTAATACTCTTAAAGAGCAGAGAGATTGGAAAAGTTTGTAATGTTCTTTAATCCAAATTCAAATGTTAAGGAATTTTATGAACTTCATTATTTTTAAAGTGAACCAGCTTCTTGTGTGGACTTATTGATCACAAGGCTTCAGGAAATAGACCTTCAGGGATGTCACAGCTGAGCTTCTGACCAGCTTCTCTCCAGCTTTAAAGAGCTGAAAAGTTCATGAAACATCTTAACGTAGCCTAAACACTTGTCTAAAAAAATAGCATCTCAGAAACACAGAACTGGTTAGTACAGGGTTGTATTTTTGGGGATAAGAAAGAAAGACCTACACACAAGCTTTGGATGCCAGAGTTTGGGAATCTAAACACGTAAAGGCATATATGTCTTTAAGAAGAAATCACACATTTCTCTATGTTCTAGTAAGAACATTCAAATCTATTTCATGTGTAATTAAACAATAATAGGTAATTAAGTATGTGTGATGGTGTGGATGAAGTAAATTGTAATCTTGCTTTATAGATTATAGAACAGAGAGCTTTGGATTACATGCCTTTACTTCTATCTGTTATAAACTATGTTGAGCATGCCTAAATTCTGTTTACCAAAGTCATCCTCACAGCATCATAGTTAGACAGTTTGTCCTGATTTTATTTTAGTCTTTCCAGAAATGTATCTTTTGTTTCATCTACAAGTAAAGAAAACTCCACAATGCCTTTGCCAGAACACCACCCGCTTGCTACCTTCTGGCCAGTTCTCTGCCCTTCACTGACACCCTCTGGTCCCAATTGCCAAGTGAGCTTGAGCAGCAAGCCACACTCCTACCTGCTACCTTGAAGGTAGTCAAGATTTCACAGATGGTCAAACAAAAGGACCCTTAAAGAAAGATATATAACAAACAAGTTACATTTTCTGCTAAATTAAACTAATTAAAGTGCAAGTGTAAAAATATTTTGGTGTATAGCTGATTTATAATGTTTAAAAAACAAATATGTTCTATTTGTAAATTTTAAGTTTTTCTTTCTGATTTATTACCCAGTCACTAAAAGGTTTCAGGCCCCCTAATGGCCAAACTAATTTTACAAACCTTGAGAAGTGTTCAGGTATATGAGCCATCTATTTAAAAATCCCACAACTCTTTCCAGATACTTTCCAAAAACACTCTAATGTACATGAAACTTCCAGCATCAGGCCAAAGTGTAACATTTAGTTCACCATGGGAATCATTTTCATTTTTTTTTAACTTCGAAGTATTCTAATTTTCCATTTGCTTGCATATGAAATTGGAGAGAGGTCTAATACAATTTTTACTCTGATAGTTTTTGGGAATTTTAGGTAACATTAAGGTGTTCACCCATCCTTATCTCCAAACATCAGTCTTTATGTTGAGCCATCTACTGTTTATACAACCTCTTTTACATCTGATGTTCCAACTAAGATAGCTCTTCCAAAAAATTCTTCTTTCTTGCATTTATTGTTTTAGCTTTTGAGTCTTAACTGTATTCCTTCTACCACTAATTAGATTCAGTTGACTTTTTTACATATTACATCCACTGTGTTAGCCACTTTGTAAAATCTATTTGTATGTTGTCACTGACTGTTTATCATCAGTATAAGCCTGCCTGCCAAGCTCTGGCCTCGGGCTTTGCGCGGTGAAATACTAAAACACTTCCAGCACGAAATGAGAAATTACAGGAAGCCCCACAGGTGAGATGCTTACCACTGGCCACTGACACTTTGTAAGCATTTCTTCCTGTCTTAGTCTCAGTTTAGTCTTGGTGTTAATCAGGATGCAGAACTTATAGACTGCTGTGACATTTAGAGGTAATTCTGAAGGTGTGCTGCAACCCAATAGCAACCAATTACATTTACAACAATTTGTAAACTTGCTTCATTGTTTCTTTTTTTCTGATACTGCTATTTAAAGGCTTGCAACTGTTTCCATGTCTTTTTTCATCCCTAAGATTCAGAATCAGAGGAGAGTGCTGAATTACCCAAATGACTTCATGAACTGCATATGGGAAAAACTTCACATACAGAACACTATCAAAGTTCTCTTGCAAACTTGTCCTAAAATTACCATGCTTTTGTCTTACTCAAGCTAATTTTCCATAAAATTAATCTGAAATATTAGTGACTTCCTTTTTTTGGAATAAAATAAATTTAAGCAACCTAAAAATTTTCAGGTTGTCAGAGCAATCCTCAGCTTACTGAACATCATAGTCATAGAAATTCAGAAAACACTCTTGCCACATTCCTGTAAAAATAAGGAATTGGGAACATATATTCAGCAAATATCTATGCACAGCTCGTGGGGGAGATCACTCAGCATAATTCAAGGTGCTGCTCTTGCTTTTCTCAGTTTCCCAAACTTTACAGAACTCTACTTGCATCTCTACTGAATTTTAACAAGTTATTGCACCACTACATGTCCAGGTATTCTGTCTGTATTCTCAGTTACTCGGTCTATGAGAGTCTCCGCCATGACTTGAGAACATTATTTCATTTTTTGTCCTCCCAAACATTTTATTGCTTTGGTTAAAAAAAAACATTCTTATCCCTCCTGACATTTGCCATCCAAAAAATATACTCGCTTCTAGGTTTTTTTTTTCTCTTGTTTCCGGGGGCTTTATGAAACATGCAGTAGGTTTTATACTTGGCTTTAACTTTTCAACATCAAATCTCAGCAGAGAAAAACAAAACAAAACAAAACACTGTTTCCCTCGTCTTTAAACAAGCATTATTGAACAGTTTTTACCTCCTCCGGCAACGCAATGAGGAAGGACAGCTTTGCAGAAGTGATTGTGTCAAAAACCCTAAGTGGCTGGGAACTGAAGTGCAGCATCACAGGGAGCAGTCACCAGCGAAGGAATGCCAGCCACTTACCAATGAGATGCCAGCTGCCTCTGTCCATTTCGGTGACTCTCAATCCTTGTCTCCCATCCTCCGGCCCTGGACACACCTCAGGTGGAGCAGTTCCTTGGGTGCTCCGCAGCCTGTGACAGAAGAGAAATCACAGAGTTCTGAGTCCTTCACTGGGAATTCTCCTCTGGCTTGCCCTGCCTCTCCCATCAGAGGGGACCCAGGTGAGGCATTCTCCTAGCTGCCAGCTTTAATGGCACTTGGCTGCCGACAGTTGCACGGGGCGGAGGAGTTGAGAGATGCAGGCAGGTGCAAGTGGGCGCCTCCTCCCGCCGTTGCTCTGGGCTCGCACGGATGCTCCAATGCGTCCACGCTCCCCGCGCCGCGCGCCCTGACTGGCTGGGTCCCTCCTGAAGCCGGCGCCCCTCCCGCTCGGCGCTGTCACCGTCGCCAGGCGCCTCACTGCCTTGTGCTGCAAAGGCTCATTTAGCATGTCCCTGCCTGTAAAAGACTGTGTGCCTCAAGCAGGGCTTTGGATTTCTTTCTTTTCTTAGAAGGTACTTCACTGGCATCACTTGCCAACCGATTCCCTCCCCATCTTTTTCTCTCCAAAGTCATAAAGGCTGTTTTCTACCTGGCCTCTTCTCCAGTGAGAGCGAACGTGCTGGCTGGAGGATATACCAGGAGCTGGCAGACTCTGGGTCCTTTCCTCCCTTGGCCTGCCACTGTCCCTGCTGATTGCCTGGCTGTGTTGATAGCTCAGTCAGAGGCTCAGACCCAGCCACACTTACGTGGCTCCAGAGAGGAATTGAACTGGCACTTGGGAGCCTGTGGTCGGTTTCTAACTGGGAGGTGATTCTCTTTTGTGTATACATGAGAGTTTCATCTGAGAGTGCTGGGATTGGGGGTGCTATTACTTGTCCTTGAGGGTGGTGAGGGGTAGTGGTGCTTTAGAGTCAGTTCTGAAACAGCAAAAGAAATAGCAGTTTGTTATTCTTGTTGTTGCCTTTTGTTTTGTTTTGGTTTTTTCGGAAATTTTCTATTGCAAAGTCCATAGTTGAAAAAAAAAATAGCCTAGGGGGGTAAATCTGAGGCAGCGGCTTTGTTGTCGTTGTTCTTCAGGCTTCTCCACTTTCTCTGTCTTTGAGTGCTCCAGTTTCATGTGTGTGGTGGTAATCCAGTATTTATGAAATAAATGTTGTTACATGCAT
The DNA here is from genome assembly GCF_947179515.1 of Apodemus sylvaticus. Classification (NCBI taxonomy): domain Eukaryota; kingdom Metazoa; phylum Chordata; class Mammalia; order Rodentia; family Muridae; genus Apodemus; species Apodemus sylvaticus. The sequence continues at coordinate 125,036,220 of NC_067478.1, read as the reverse complement.
TTTGCCCCCCATTCCATGTGTCTTGCACCTGTACATGACAAGTCTGGAATCACGCACACTCTTGTCTGCCAGCCTGTCTGCACTGGCAGCTCTGCGTGAGCTTTGGGCTGCACCTGTACCAGGAGGCACACGCTGTTCACACGTGTGTGTGTCCAACCCAAGCCTGCGTTCAGCTGGATGGATCCTCTACGTGGGCTTTGGCCCCCAGTGGCTTCAAGAGGCTGTAATTGGCAAGGCGCACAGAGCTGGTAGCTGGAAGCCAAGATACCACTGGAGCTCTCTGATCCTGTTCTTACAGCTTTCCTGGTAATTAAAATTAGTGGTTTTCCTGGTCCTTGGCACTTCACACATGTTATGCAAACATCAAGACTTCATTGAGTGGGTACCCTCAGGATGTAGACCGGCTTCTTTCTCCACAGCAAAGACAATTAATGTGTATTTGCATTTAATGCTTCTCTACCCTTCCATACTTTTTATTTTCTTGTTCCTGCTTTCCAGTAATTAGGTTATTTTCCGTATGTGTTAGCTGAGGGATTGTTTGGGAGAGGCAAGTTTTCTGGGCGGCTTCTCTGCTATGCTGACCCAATGCCTCCCGTAGGATGTTGGTTGGGGAAAAGAATCTCCAGAGTTTTATAAGCTCTTCAAATACATTGCAAAGTAGATTCAGAGTCTAAAAGCTTTAAAGCTTTTTAAAAATTGTACAACGAGGTTTTAGTTATCAAAAACTGAACAGCTTTCGTTCCTGTCTTGGAGCCTGAGCGTGTAGCTCCCTCACTACTATCTACTGTGGGCGATTTGTTACCTTCATTACCGAGTTTACATATCTGCTTTTAACTAGCCTTGATCCCTAAAAGATGAAAGTTGACTTCTAGAAATGTATTCTCTAAAAACAATAAACACTGACTGTACCTAAATAAATAAAGACAGGAGGTCATGAGATAAAGAAAGCAGGAGAAGATATAGAAAGGCCAGAAACGGCAGGGATGAGGAAGTTTAATCTGGCTTCTCTAACAATAAATGTCTAGTTTTTTACACATTACCAGACACTGATGTTGAGAGGGACATATGCAGTCTCACAGTAAATAAATAATAAAATCTGCCTCTGAGAAGATAGAGGTGAGTCAGGTTTGGTGGTACAGACCTATAATCCCAGCACTCCAGGAGCCTGATGTAGGACAATCATGAATGTGGGTCCAACCTGGACTACATAACCAGGGTCCATCCTGGACTATATAGCCAGGCAATTCTCAAATCAATCAATTAAATAAATAAAAAAGAATGATATAGAAGGATTAAATCTGGCTCCCTTGAAGCAAAGTAAATTTGTAAGTTAGAGGTACTGTTAGTTATTGTTTAAGCATAACTTAATAACCTAATATGAGATAGTATTCTTTCCTTTTGAAATCTTCTGATCATTTGAAAATGAGAAAGATGTGGGAGTTTGATTAATGAGTAATACAAGATTTCTTTCTCTGTTCAGACTGAAAACAGCAGTTTCTAGTCATTACTTGGGACAGACTAATTTACTCAGCTATGTTTCTTCAGAATATAGAAAGCCTACACTGATTTTTGCTTCTTTATTACTTACATTATTGTACAAATATGTAGTATATTAATATGCATATATTTACACATGTAATACGCATACATATTAATCCATCTGACTTGATCTTTCTGAAGTAAAGCTCAGAATTTTGGTACCACGGAGCTTATGTTATGCTGCCTACTTTCTAATGTGTTCCTGAGAACATGAAAGTTGTGTTCTTTTTGTACAAAGTTACACTTTGTCATAGTCACAGGGCTGGCATGTAAGCAAAGAGAAACGGTGATGCTTTATGTAGGAGACTGTCCCCTGGCGTGAAGAAAGACTTGTGCCTTCTGAGCTCTTATCGGATGGGCTCAGAAATAATACTATGATTTTTCTATTACTATCATGGAGATTTTTTAAAATTATGGTATTGACTTAAGAGGTTTAAAAGGTATGAAGCCATGCATGTCTTTTATAAAACTGTAGTGCTGCTGACTTAATAAGATATTATTAAAACATCACATCTCTCTATTTCATAGGCTCAGCAACGATTTGGATAGATCAACCCATTCTCCACCTTGATAAAATCTTGAGCACTGAATGAATTAAAAGTATGGTTTGTGAAGGGGCTCGAGTGTTAACAAAGCTTCC